>NC_084663.1:93543764-94158764 GCF_028389875.1 Rhea pennata | reverse complement strand
CTCGTCCTCGCTGTAGCGATGCGCAGGCAGCGCGGGGAAGTTTCCTCATTCCTCTCTCCCCCAAGAAACAGTGCTGGCTTATAAAAACAGAACAAAACAACACATAAACACCCCTCAGCAAACTAACAGCAGCTTTCACCCTCTGTTCTGAAGGTTAACCATGATGGCTAACCAAGTGACTCCAAAAGCGCATTTTTCATCATCTCTGAACTTTGTTCCCCTCTGTGTTGCCGACTTTTCCGTTCTTTAGAAAGAGGCACCAACAGCAAGGCAGGTGGTTGGAAGAAAAAGAGAGGTGCAGGAAAACGAGTGGCCCGTACGGGGATCGAACCCGCGACCTTGGCGTTATTAGCACCACGCTCTAACCAACTGAGCTAACCGGCCGTGCTGTGCAACAGCTTCCGCGGCGGCCAGATCACCGCCACGTCCGGGCCGAGCGCCCTCGCTGCGGCCCCTTTCCGGCCCGCGTCGCCTGCGGCCGCACAGAAATGCCGCCTCCCACCGCGCGAGCTCCCGCGTCCCCACGAGGCTCCGAAAAAAATAGCAAACCTGGGCCGAGCCGGCAAAAAAAAAAAAAAAAAACTTGTGTCAGGAGTGGGATTCGAACCCACGCCTCCAGGGGAGACTGCGACCTGAACGCAGCGCCTTAGACCGCTCGGCCATCCTGACCGCTGGGCACGGTTTCCCGCCGGCCCGCCTCGGCTCTGCCGCCGCCGCCGGCGCGGGCGCCCGCGCGGCCCCGCCGGAGCAAAGTGGTGCTGTGGGGCTGCGGAGCAGCCGGCGAGGGGACGCTCCCCAAGACGGACATCTGTGTCGCTTACAGCTTTCACAACAGAGCCTGCTGTTCAAATACGGCAGCAGGGAAGCGGCTGCAGCCAGCAGTTGTCAGGGCTCCAGCCGCTCTAGCAGGACGCAGTGGCCGTAGCGTCCCTCTCGCCTGAGGGAGGGGGAGTATCTCCATGAGGAGAGGGAAAAATGGGAGCAGGGAGTTGAAGAGGACCATAGCACGCCAGGGCTACAGGACAGTGCCACCGCGGCGGTACGTGGGAGGTCACAGCAGTTTATGATGACTGATGGCACCTATTAAAAACATCATACACAAGTTTTCTAGATTCTAGGTGCTTTGAATGTTCTGCAAACTTAAAATAGCTAAGCTCGCTTGTTAATACCAAAAATCACAAATGCTTTTTCCAAAGGCCAACTTTGACATTGCTATGTGTAAATGCTACTCAATCATGATATTAGTGCCAAGGTACTATTAAATACTTGTATAAGATACCAACTATTGCAGCCTTGCTAATTCCCTACTCCATCATCCTTTCCTGAATAGATGTTAATCTGGTTTGTTCTGCTATACTTCTAGTAAGCCTACAGAGGATGATTTCAGGAGTATATTATGAGAGACAAAGGAAGACAGTTTTTTGATAGAGGTGTGGAAAAAGTACCCTTTGTGTTCTTTCTTCTTAATATTAAGAGTATTGGTAAAATTCACATTTTTTTCCTATAAGGAAACAAGGCCCTGTTAATTTTATGTTGTAGGGAGATGTAAATACTTGGTCACATTTGGGCTAGCATTGCTCAATAATAGTTTCAGAAACACGTTTTTTTGCATTATCTTCAGAGCTGTGAGCTAACGAATGAAAAACACCCCATAGTCTTAATTCCCCCCATTCAGAAGACAGTAACTGGAGGTACTTGCTAGAGTTCAGAGAAATTCTGAAGCTGAAGGTAAGTAAGTTGAACGTAGAGTAGACTCAGTCACTTCATATGCCATAGGTTTTTTAGGCTTCCTAAGAAGGGCTAAAGCCTTTTCCAAGAAAAGATGTGATACAGTAAAAGCAATTCATCCTAATGGCAGTATCTGCCACATCTAACAGTTATGCAGCATTCAGGCTATTGTTAAGTTAACCCAAAAGGAAGACACACAGGATGAATGGATAATGTGTATGAGAGACTGATTTAAGATATATTGCTAGATGTATCTAAAACAGGAAAGCATGCTAGGCTAAAAGTCATTCCAAGGAAAGCTACAGGAGCTCAGATCAGAGAGTGAACATGAATTCCAGAGAGGCAACTATAGCCCAAGTTCTGCTCGTGTATACTTTTTCAATAAGGTAATTTAAGAAAGATAGCCCTTAGCCCTCTGTTTTGTGAAAACAGGCAGTCTGGTGTGTTTTGCAGAAAAATAGTACAGTAAGGCACATGAGAAGCACACTATGTTCCACAAGCTGAGAGTTGTAAGTATGCTTAAATTGCCTAGGCTGCACGGCAGTCCTTGATTCTGGGAACCACTCAAGGCATTTCCAGCACACTGAAGTTATGGATGTACGTGTGTGTATGTACACACACACACACACACACACTCTGCACAAACAACTATTTCTGTCCCCAAACCTCCTTATCTGTGCAATAGGCTGGAATAATCAGACAGCATCACTTGCTCATCACATCCAATCCAGGCAGGTAAGAAATAATTAACACTGCAGTATCATATTCTACCGGAACAGTGTGTAGTAAGAGGAACCACTGATCAGCAAATCATAGAATCATAGAATCAGTAAGATTGGAAGGGACCTCTGGAGATCATCTAGTCCAACCTCCCTGCTCAGCAGGGTCACCTAGAGCATGTTAGACAGAGTTGCATCCAGGCAGGCCTTGAATATCCTCAGAGAAGGAGACTCCACAAGCTCTCTGGGCAACCTGGTCCAGTGCTCTGTCACTCTCCCAGAGAAGAAGTTCCCCCTCACGTTCAGGCAGAACTTCCTGTGCTTCAATTTCTGCCCATTGCCTCTTGTCCTGTCACATGGGACAACTGAGAAGTTTGTCCTCATCCCCGTGACACCCTCCCTTCAGGTACTTAGACAACATTGATAAGATTCCCCCCTCAGTCTTCTTTTCTCCAGGCTGAAGAGGTCCAGCTCTCACAGCTGTTCCTCATAGGGCAGATGCTCCAGCCCTTGGATCATCTTCATAGCCCTGTGCTGGGCTCTCTCCAGTAGCTCCATGTCTCTCTTGTACTGGGGAGCCCAGAACTGGATGCAGTACTCGAGATGAGGCCTCCCCAGGGCTGAGCAGAGGGGCAGGATCACCTCCCTCGACCTGCTGGCAACAGTCTTCCTAATAGAGCTCTCCATCATTTCAAGGGATACCAACTGCTATCATCTTGTTCCATGGGGAACAGTCATAATCAGGGACCAAAGTCTAGTTACTTATCAGCATTCAAACGTGTCATATGCTGCCACCTGCCATCAGAAATAAGACCCATTCCAAACTGAAGTCTTCCTTTTGCTGAAGAGTTTGTTATGGGAACTGTGCTAAATCCCAGAGAAATGGTACAATCAATAGAAAACCAGACTATGCAGTGGCTATGGCTATGGCCACTGCAGGGTGAGGAGAGGAGCAGAGGAGATAAAAACCAATAAAGAATGTTTGCCTAGAAACTTTGTTCACTAACATACATCAGTGCTGAGAGGAAAGAGACTACAAAGCATGAGCCAATTACTGGCAGCTCATCTACTATAAGAATGGAAATCATAGAATGGTAAGGTTGGAAAGGACGTCTAGAGATCATCTAGTCCAACCCTTACTGTAGCCCATATGAGGATTGAACCTGCAACCTTGGCATTAGCAGTGCCATGCTCTAACCAACTGAGCTAAACCTCTTTTAAGAAGTAATAATAATCTACATTGAAACTTTTGCAGTGGGGAAACCTTATAGTATTCAAGATTTAGAGGAAAAAAAGGCAGGGAGGAGGGGGAAGATTCAGGGTTCTTTGCTATTTCAGAGGAACATACTAGAAATCCAGTCCCCTGCTTGGATAGTATTTTGAACAGGGCAAAGATACTGCTTCTTTACTTCAAGGAGGGATTTTATATCTAAGTAAAGAAAATTAAGTATTTAAATCTTTCCTTCATTTTGTTATGGACATATTTGAAAGCCTGTATCATGTTCTTTTAATATCACCCTCAAAACCACTTTTTTTTTGTTAGGTGGGAAGAGGAGTCTCATGTTCACCCAATCTCACCATTCAGCCTCTGATCTTTCCTACCTCATGCTTCTCTCTCACTTCCTCAGTTCTCTTATGCCTGTTTCTCTCCTATCCTGAAAGAAGAAACTTTCTAAACACAAAGCATACATAAGAATCCATGAAGCAAGCATGTTTTTAATATTGATTCAAAAGTATTTTAAGCAATAGCTTAATTTATAACTTTATTAATCTTTGGACACACTATTTGATTTCAGTATTAAAAAATTCCAGAAGTCAGTAACTTCCTTTCCTGAAACAGTTTTTTTTAAAAAAAGTTATTTTCAAAATAAAGGACCACCTTAAACAACAGTTCTTTGCTGAAGTCTCCCCAGGTACTCCCAAGTACAAAATTGCTTTCCATTTCTGTTGTAAAGGATAAATTAGATGCCAAAGAGAATTTTGAGGTCAGCCAGAGAGAGTTTAGAGAAGGACTCTCCTTTGCCTGACAGCACCTGCTGGGCGAGATCTTTCTTCCTGGTCTGGAGTTCTACTATCTTTTCTTCCACTGTCTCTTTACAGACAAACCTAAAAATACAAAAGCATGTCGTTTTAATTGCTAGGAGAAAGTCCATGTTGTAAGCATTTTGAAAGTTACTGAGAAAGTCCTTATCTCAGTTAAATATTAGCAGCCTATTACATGACTGACCAAGTGTACCTGTTCACAGAAGATAGCTGTTCTTGCATCCAGATACTGTAACACTTCAAAGAAAAGTGTGATGCGCTTGAGGCCTCAAGCAATAATAATTATATGATAAATTCTGGAATAGTTCTATGATAACTGATGGCACCTATTATGCTAAAAATATTGTACCCAAAATAGTTTTCTAGATTGCAGGTGCTTTGAATTTTTTGCACACTTACAATAGCTAGGGTAGCCTTTTAATACTCAAAAATCACAAGTGCTTTTTCCTAAAGGCCAGCTCTGACATTTACCAGAAGTGCTCTGTATGTTTATGTTACTGATACTAACAAAGTCCAAGCTTAGGGAACATGTTGTCTATCCCCAGACTACTAATAAAAAGTCAGTAAGCACAAGTGGTTATTGCCATAAGATCCTCAACTATCCTGCAATGTTTAATTAACCCATCCTCTGAGTGCTCCAGTTCACTCTCAAAGACAAATATGCTCAGAAAGGGTAGGGAAGCATGTGGCTACCCCTAAGCATGGCAGACGCAAGATCATTTCTGGCCCTTTTTAAAATTTAGCACTATAACCACTAACACCAAAAAGTTTGATATTTAATAGCCATAAGAAATGGCAGTTATTTTGTCTTTTCAATAAAGATCTCAATTTGATGAAAGAAGATAGGGGTTCCCAGGGAGGGACAGGATATTCCCACTAAAACATGGGTCAGTGTTTGTAGCTTTTTTAAACAAACAAACAACAACAACAACAACAACAACAAAACATTGTTAGCAATCCAGATAGCCCCATAGCATCATACAGGCAAATGCCATAAGAGTATCCTCATATATTCTTTTACCTCAGCGATCCTCAGTCCCACCTTTAGACCTTGTGCCCAACAAGTCAGGAAACAAGCCTCAAAACAAGGCCTTGTCCCTCAGACTAAAGCCAGACAGTACATGAGCAGCAACTGCCTCTTTTACTGCTAAGGATGATCCTGACCTGTGTATCACAACATCCTTCCGCTGCCCCACTCGGTAAATGCGGTCACATGCCTGGTCCTCAAGAGCTGGATTCCTGTAAGGGAAGAAATAGCTTGCATAGTGTTGGAGCTTATTAAATTCACGAGTAATAGAAATATGAAAGCACTTGTGCTCATCTCATTTGTCTGCCTCCAAAAGCATCCTGTTTTCTTTCTCCATAGAAGAGCTAGAGCCTCCTCTCAAATTACCTTAGATTTACTAGCTTGATCACCATTGATTGCCATTATTCAGCCTAGCCATGTTTCCCTCAGCCCTGGGTAAAAATTCGTTACAACTCCACATTAAAAAAAAAAAAAAAAAAAAGCTTTTTAAATTAGATCATTGTTCCACATTAATTCCATATTTCTGGCCAGCAGTAGCTAGTATTCAGAAAGCTTAGTAGCTGACGAGGAAAGGTGAGAGAAGCGGAAAGGCAAACTCCATTGAAAAACACCTTCACTCATGCATATTTCCATAAGCAATGGTTCACAGTTTGACAAATAGGGACAGGGATTACTCATTGCCCTAACTTTTATAATGTAGAAGCGTCTCCTTAATGCTGCTACTCAGCAGCTGCTTTGTGCGCTGAAGCGCATTTTCATAGCCCTGTAAAAGTCCAAGGTACACTACCCATACCCAGTCACTAACTATTTTTTTTAATCAATGTTTCAAGATGAACTCCCCGTGGGAACCACTACACCGTTTTTATTACTGCAAGAAGTTAAGCCAGGGACTGCCAACTCCTCAGTACCCTTTATGATACAAAGTGCAAACTTAAGCTTCTCTGGATTGCTGTCAACCCCCCTTTCCCCCCCCCTCCCTCTGCAGTCCTGTATTTCATAGCAGTGAGCACTAGACTGACAGATTTAGAGGCAGATTGTATTGGGAACACTTTTCCATAGCTAACCATTAGCCTTCACTCTCAGGTAAACTCTTCCCTCCTACCCAATTGTGTAAAAAAAATATACACAATATATACATATATATATATATATACAAAATATACACAAGTGAGAGACTAAATCAGTGTGTCCCACATACATCCTTGGAAATGAAACTTATTTGTCTTTACCAGTGCATGTCAAGGAGAAAGAGGTGGTTTCCTCCAGTCAAGTTCAGACCAACACCTCCAGCCAGCAATGAGATCAACATTACCTTCAAAAGCCAAAAGACAGTTAAAATGAGAAACTCGTTTCCAGAAAATGAATGCTTCATATACTTCACATATTAATTTGAATCAAAGATCAGATCCAAGAAACCTGTTCATCACACTTATATTCTCTAGGTATATTTATTAGGAGTTTGTCAGATATCAACTGATGAGATACAGAAGCCTGGGCACGGAAGCAGTGGCTCTAAGATAGGCCAGCTTACTACTGAACATGTATCACCCCGAGATATACATATATACATGTGCATGCTATTCATTTCCCTTTGATTCCACATAGTCTAGTATTCAGAATAACAGTAGGTGGTGAAGAAAGGGCAGATGATCGATTTAGAGATGCTTTCTTGTACAGCACAAAAAGAACTCAATCAGTAAAGGACAAAAACATTTGTTATGCATGTTGCTCAATTACATAGTTAAAGTTCATGGGAAATTAAAATCTTGATCTTTAACTTGACTCTTATAGCTGGTAGAGTACTTCAAGTCAAAAGCTAGAATGAGAAAGATCTGTTTTGTAGCTAGCATCTTGTTCAAGAATTATTGCAAAGAAAACTAGCACAACATTCACCCCTTCCAATGAGATATCCACCCTGACAGAGGGCAACCTGTCCTGCCTAAATCACAGCAATATCAATGTTCAGATGAACACGTACCACTATGAGCAACAGCTTTTGACTAGCTGGAAACAACTGACCTGCTCCGAGTAGAGCTAATTGGCCCTTACGTTCCACATTACTCTTCGGGGCAGAAAGATTTTTGAGCGTACTGAAGACTTAGACAACTTTGCACTAGCCTAGGAGTTGCATGATCTCAATACAGAAGATTAACATGAGGGAGAATTTTAGCAGCTTATACCGCTCATTTTAAGATACACATTTGTTTTGCAGCTACTCCTTTCCCTGCTGATCTTGCCACCTTGAGATCCAGATGGAAAGCAACACCAGTAAGTGGTGTCATGAAGTTAGTTATCACATCTGTTCATAGCAGTGCTAGTAACTGCTTCTCCACCCAGTTTCATACCTGAGGCCCTTTAGGATTGTTATTGAACTCTTCTACCACATCCATTCTTTGTTTAGGATTGACAGAGCCATCCACTGTAGCATACTTCAGGCCTAGTCGCTGGAGGTGCACAGCCACAACTTTCAGCATACTCGTCCACTGAGACACAATAACACTGGAGACAGAACAGGGTGTTCAAAACAAGTGTTGTGTGTACTGTAACAGTTTGCTTATTGCAGTGCCTCACCCAAAAGAGGCTAATATAAGCACTGTCCTTCACTGCAAACTGGACAGAGAAGTCCCTTCCCAATGCAGAAATAGACTCACCTGTTAGTCTAGTGCTAAACCTGCTATGGAAAACTAACACCCCATAAACTTAGATAAATTCAGTTGGTGCCTCTGAACTCTATTTTTTTTTGATTTTATGTTGCCACCTGTCATCACAATATCGGAGCATTTTCCATGAAACTGGTCAATAACACCACCAAACTTGGATTTCCCTGATCCTTTCACTCCCTGCAGTCTCTGGATTAAGCATTTTGGGCAAGCTAGGCAGTAACTTGTTCAATAATTTTGTGCTAAGGAAGACAAAGAATGCTTGTACAGTGAGAGCTGCAGGACTTCAGCAACACAATGAGATCAGCATGTTCATATATCTTAGGCTCTGCTCTATTCTCCTGCCTTTTTTTTGTTTGGTTGGTTTGCCTCTGGGCTAAAACTGAGGGCAAATATCTTTCCAGCATGATCAAATTCTTTTTTAAAATTCTGTTTTTGGAGAAAATGTTCTCCTGAGCCTCTCAAGGCCTGAGATTCTTCACTCATTCCCCTAGTTTACACTTACCTACTACTTAACTTGCATTCAGAGTTTCAGCTCTTACTTTTGTCTTTCCTTGGATTCTTCTTATAATCAGCTTTGAAGTGCTGCAGTACTGTCACCATTTTATTGTACCAGGAGTTTTGTATTCAGGTGTTTTAAACTACCTTTGTTATCATCAAAATACACCCTTCTCTCAATCACTGCAACAAAAGGAAAGTGAAAGTTCGCTAACCTTTTCTGAGACTCTGAGCCACTCTGGATGGTTTTCAGTTCAGCCAAGAGGTGAGCTATCTGCAAGAAAAAAAGCTTGCTGTCTCAGTTCAGCTTGTAGTTGGCTACTCTTTACTAGAGTAGAAAGTGAGAAAAATAACCAAGTATAATGCCTTCTCTGCTCAGACTTCCAAGATAATTTAAGAGTCATTGGTAAGAACTCCCACCACAGTAACAACTACCACCATGGTAACAAATCAAGTGATACAAACACATATCATAGATTCCAATCATTCTGTGAGAAGGCAAGTTGCTACCATCTCTCCTCTCACTGCCCTCACATTTCCTCTAGTTCTTCACAAGCCACATGCTCTCACATGCTTATTTTTCTAAACTTCTTTGGATCAAGTGCTCCAGATTTGCACAGTTTATCAGCATAGCCAGACCCTCACAATTTTATTAGAGGTACCCATCAAAGCCTGGTAAGTTGGAGCCTTTCCAGAAGGGGTTTGGCAGATCAATCCACTCATCTGCTTTCGTCTAAGCTGCCAGATTATCCTGACCTACAATTCTCAACGCATGACAATTCATTAACCATTTAAAGATGAAGTGCTGAAACCAAAGTTTCTCAAAGGAATGCAAAAATTACAATCAGAATACCTTGGTGCTCTCCCTGGTGATTTCAAAGAGATCTGTTTTAAAAGCTGTGCCATTGAGGTAGACAGTTGTCTTGGAATCAGGAGTCTGAAGCTCAGACAGGGTTAAAGCACTAAGCTGTTCCTCAAGGGAGAGGGAAAGGCCTTCACTGGTCAGGTTAACTTGGTCCAAAGCCTGCAGGAGGGGGCGGAAGGGGGAGGAAACAATATAATAAGAGATAGCAGGCAAGCCTGAGATTAAAATTCAGTAGTGAGCTTCCTTCAGATCCACTGACCTGAGCAGAGGTTGCACAGACTGAAGATATCTCAAGCAATGTGAACAGAGAATCATAAGAAACACCCTGCTGGGTCAGACCAACAGTCCCTCTGGCTCCATATTCTGTTCCAGTCAGCAGCTATTTAGGGATGCATGTGAGCCCAGCCATTTTCTGTGGTCCAGTCCCCTCAGCATCCCCCCTCCATAGCATTAACTTTTGTAGGATTAAAGAAGTTTGAGGGAACATCCCTGCCTATTTTCTTAACTTCTGGACTTACGCTATGGTTGCTTTTTATAACAAAACAAACATTCTGAAAGTTTAGACTACTTCGTACAGAACTGGAGAAAGATATTTAAAAAGTCACTCTGATACACAAGCCTTTAAAACAGGCACTTGTGAGCTTTTCAGGACTAGATTAGGATCAAGACTTATCCTCTTCTTTTTTGTTTCTGTGCCCTTAAAATTCCTTTTTTAATTTGAATAGAGGCATCTCAAGAGCCACAGCTGACCATATAATCATGCTGGGGAACTCAACTGACTTCAGCAGGAAGTATGCCTAGATACAAACCTCCCAAGCTCTAAAGCGTGTGGTTCAAGAAATGACTTAACTCATACACCCCTAGTTAAATGATACAACAGTGTTACAGCACACTTACCAGTTAACTTGCACAAATAATCCCCCCCATCAAACCCAAACAAACAACAACCCCTCTCCCCATAACTGCAAAGAAACCCCCCAACGATAAGTATCCCACCCACACTACAAAACTATGCAATTACCATTTTCAGTAAGGAGAGGTGGCAGCAGCACTGACGGAGCCTTAAAAGCATAGACAAGACGTGAACAGTACTTGAGACCTGGGGGGTACTTTGGGAGCCTGCTAGGAGTTCCTTTTGACTGGCTCCAAACTCCTGTGCAACTGCCAAGAAAAGGAAGGAGAATACCAAGAGCTCTCAGAGGCATTTCCAAGTAGGAGTTTGATTAACAGGAGACAAGAATCAACAAGCAAGCAAAATCCTGATTTAACATAGAAATCCCACAAACTCCACTTAAAAAAAACCACAAATAGTGATATATAACATACGTGATATCTCAATATCACTAACACTGACACCTCTTCTCTGAGATATCACTCCCTTATTTCAGAAGGGAATTTTAAGCACAGAGCCATGAAATTTCCCCAGAGCCACAAAAATGAGGACAGACCTTAGGAATACTGACTCAGTCCCACTTCAGTCATTACCTAAAACTGTCTATGAACAATCTCCAACAATTATTTTATCATCCCTCTAACTATGCCTCACTATTACTCACAGCAAGCAAGCAGACTGGTAGATTGAGACCTACTGATACTTAAACAGGAGTCCCCTAAAAGTTAAGCAGGAGGAGACTTTACAGGTATGACTTCAATACTTCACACCCGAAGGCTCTACAGCAGGACTCTCCGTAACAGCAGTGGCAAAGTGTTTCCCATAGAATTTCCAAGTCTATTCCCCCTCTCTATCTGTGCACTTAACAGAGGCACTTCTACAAATACTTTTAAGGGAGGATGTTCAAACCTCTCTCAAATGGGTTAACATCAGAATACTCTCTGCACTGATTCTTCTGCTCTTGTCTTTTTAGATAGGACTGTAGTGTTGATCTGGAAAAACAAGACAAATACTGTGGGATTTACAGTGGGAAGAAAAAGGCCAGTATTACTTGTGTAGCAAACAAGTTGATGAATTATTGAGCTAAAAAGGGTTTCATTAACCATTTGGTATATTTCATGAATTCCATTAAGTTACACTCCTCAGGTCACAAAAGCCTGTTTTGTTTAACTCAAAAAAATCAGAAGCTAGATCCATTTTGGAAAACACAGAAGAAAAGTCTTATTACCAAATACTTTGAGTATACTAAGAGTTAGGTACCAAACAGACAACACAATCCATAAAAATACAAAACGACATCTTCAAAGGTATACTCAACCAGAAGGGCTTTTTTTTTTTTTTTTTTTTAAACAGCAACATAGTTCAAAGAGACCCTTTTATTTTATTTTTTTAAAAAAAGGGTGTCACTGAACTCTATCATTATATTTTCAGACAAAAATGGAGGTTAAAATGTACTAGTCTTCTTTACATTAGTTTCCCAACTCTTGCTACTACAAGTAGGATGTTTTCAAACTTGTTTGACAGTCAGAAAAGGAAGTTTAACTACTTCCCAGGAAACAGAACTGGTCCAAAATATAATCTTATCTTGTAATTTTTCATACTAGGAAGAAAAAAAGTCCCCCCACATTTGTACCTGGATCTTGCAAAGAGCACGTTGTACACCGATTGCTCCTCTGCTGAAAGTTTTAACTGATGTAACCGAGTGCTACGCTGGGGCAGAGATACCTGAAGTAAAAATACAGCAGATGAGATGTATATAGTGCAAAAACCTTACAGAGCATCACAAACACCAGTATTTCAAGAGTTTACACAATATTCTTGGACTCAAAAGATCCTTTCTTCATTAAACTTACTAACATTACTGCAACTATGACTAAGCATAGATGCCTACAGAACTCCAAGGAGCCTGATTAACATTCAAGATATTAAAATTTTTAATTCTGAATCAGCCAATAACAAAAGGCAAAAGGAACCTTAGTATGGCCTGCCATATAGCTACCATGGAAAGGCTGATTTATTGCTTTTATTGGGGGTGTAGCTCCTCCATTCCCCATTCAGAACTGGACAGTGCACCAGAACTGCACCTTAAATAGACTTACAAATACAGCATATAAACAGTCTGTTAAACTAAGTAAAGAACAATGCAGGAAGCCAATGCCCCAACCTTCACCAGATTTATTTGATGCCCAGCAGTTTTGGTTCTCAGAGGGCTAGACTAACTTTCCTCTAAACAGATGTCTACTTCCAATTAGTTTACATGTTCTGCTTTACTGGGGATTTATAACAAAGATTTGATTCTTCTGCTTAGCCACATTAAAACTGCATATTTCTCCTTTCTAGATAAACAGTCAAACCCACAGACACTTACTCCTCTTGCTCAAGGGACTGCAGTGGATAGGAAAACCTACTCATTAACAGACTTATGCATGTAAAGAACTTAAAATGGTCTGCCGCAAGGAAAACAATGGAAAGATTCTCTAGTTGTGGAGAGAGAGAGGTTCTTACCAAGGGCTTGCCAGCTGAATCCAACTGTTCCTTAGTTCTCCGTAATAAGAGGCTTCTGGTTAACAGGCTCAGCCTCTCTCCTCCCTTCTTTGTATTGTTATCTACCTGGAACTTCCACACCTTGTACTCATCAAAAGGAGAGCAACGCAGAAACCTACAACAGGAGGGAAAGAGATTTCATATCAAGTGAAGAGAAGTTCTTCAGTCACTCCTGAGTGACCAAAATCAAACTCCTTGCTATCCAAAACAACACATTTCCAATTCAGCCACATTTGCTAGGAGTAGTAAAACACATTCAGTTTCAGCACACTGATAACATGTTTGCTCAAAAGTCTTATGAGCACCATTGGCACCATGAAACAGTCGTCTTAGTTCTGTACCTATCACTTCCTCTTAGCTTCTCTCTCAAGTATCAACATTAAATAGGGTACATCAAGTAGCACAAGCATTTGCCAAAGGCCTATTTGTGTGTTATTTCAAAGTCCTGTGCTTTTTAATTTCATTTATACAAAATTAATTTCAAATGTGAGTTCTTTCTGGTCCTCTACCATCCTCCATAATCTTTTTCTACTCAACACTGAGGAACACAGAGTGCTTAACCTGCACATGGCTTCTTAGGAGAAGCCATAGTTTTTAATCTTTCCTTATAAGCTGTTGTAGCACAACACTCCTTTAACAAGCTTCCTACCGGCTTGCCTGAGAGGAGCAAAGATTATCATATAAAACATCTGTTCATTAAAATTGGTTTTGTGGGTATTCATCTTGGAGACGAAGGAGAGTTCAACTAATTTCCAATTTGTCCTCTATGAAAGCGGAATAGCTGCAAGCAACAGGGCAGTAGCACATGGACAGGCTTGTGGACTCGGCAACAGGCTTGTAATCCAGTACCTGTAAAGTTTAAACCACTAGTCCCACTATCCCTTATGTCTTAGAAACCTCTCCAACTTATAAGCAACTTCAGCAGCACTGCCACTATAGAGCCACTGAAATTGAAGCCCTACCCCATTTCTTATTGGCAGTCAGCTCACCTCAGCAGAGAGTACACATCCAACAGGTTGTTCTGTATCGGTGTCCCAGTCACAGCCCATCTGGCACTGGCTCTCAGCTTGCACACAGCTATAGAGGTTTGAACCTTTGGGTTTTTAATATTGTGAGCTTCATCCAATATAACTCGAGCCCAAGCTACCCTGAGCAGAGGTGAACAAGGATGTGACCCACCCTGAAAGAAAAAGCAGATTATATTTACAACCCAGAGCAATAATCTGACCAGGCACTCTAAAAGCCACAAACCAATAGATTATTTTTCTAGTAAGAAGCCTTTTCCTTACATTAGTCAGCAGCAATCAGAGCTCTTATTTTCATACTTACTGTTGTGAGTATTTCATTGTAGTTGGCACTTCTATCTCAGTAAAGCATCTCTGCAAAGCTTCCACAAAAAATGGTAAACTGAGAGATAACGTGTTTGCATATTCTTGATGACAATTTCTAATCCTTTGCTGTTTTCCTTACATTCCCTCCCAGAAGGCATTCCAGATCAGTTTTGATAGGCTGGGACAAAGGACTGCATAAAACTACTTTATTGCAGCATATCCTGTGCTTTTAAATACAAAACCTCTCTACAGTTTTATAGGGACATTGCCACCTTTAACTTTGAAGAAATTCAAAGGCCTATTTGCTTCAAGAGCTGCAAGAGGATCCATATACAGACCTAGCTAACAAAAACATCAAATACAAGCAAGACAGAAGGGACTGGATTCAAAGCGTACTACTTCTATACTGTCGAACCAAGTCCAACTGGTATTCAGCAATCATTTTATCTATTTCATGGCCTAGCAAATATATTGCTGTTTCCTCATTTAAGACAGCAGCATATGGACTGCCTCAGTCTCAGTTCACACTGACCCAGAGCTCTTGCAGTTTAAAGGGACATTAGCTCTCCCAACAGCAAAGAACAATAAACAGGGTATTCTAGCACTCCTTCATGGTCCCACCTCAAAAAAAGGAGATGTTCATCATCATACTCCTCTTACAATTACTTTTTAATACAACATTGAACATTATTGAAACGTTTAAGATTACTACAAAAATGGATTTATTGTGAATTTAGTCTTCTTTCTGCACTTCACAGCACTTTCATCATTTTGTTTTGTTTGTACAAACCCAACAGGAGACTCACAGAAAAAAATTTCTTCGGTCCAGTGTTTGCTGTGCTATAAGGTGCTCCTTGAAACAATAATGGCTTGCACTACTTTAGAACAAAACATTACGGCAACAACATGATTTCTCACCTCCACATCAAAGTCCTCAGCAGGGACTTCCCCCTCCTCTTTGCTTGTGGGAACCTCCTTGGAGAGAATGCTGTAGGTTGTGACAACAACATCATATTCAGAGAGCCTGCAAAAGGGGGAAGTGCAAATCAGGAGCAAGAAAGAATGAGGAATTCATTTTGCAAGGCAGAGAAAACACAAGCTCAAGGTTGAAGAACACCTCAGTTCTACAAGAGCTGAAATGCAGTTTTACAGGAAACTGAACTTCACAGCAGTCAAAGAACAGCATATTGTCCCCATTTTATGAATACTGAAATTGAGGCCAATCTCAGGAAGACAGCAAGTCAGTGGTATTGAACCCACACTACATTGCTTAGAACTTGGCACCTAGAAACACTGCTTAGCATGGCCAAAGGGGCACAAGAAGTTTCCTGACTTACCATATATCCGATTTGAGAAACAAAAACAACCCAACCGTCTAACCACTCCCCCTCCAAAAAAAAAAAAAAAAAAAAACAAACCTTCCCACACAAATCACAAGCACAGAAGAAACTGCAACTGACCATCTCTGCAAGGAAAAGACTAATCTTAGAGGATGTAAACTTTTTTTTTTTGTTATCAAGTACAAAAAAGCCTGAACCAGAACCACTCAGCATAGGTACAGACCATTGTAATTTTGCTACATAAATTCTAACAATGATGCATCTCAACAGCAGGTATCAGCCCTACCTCCTGGATCCTCTACCTTTCCATACTTCACGTTCCTTCCACTGTACTAGAGTCACTGAATTTCAGTTTTGATGTGCAGAATCTCTTGCTCATATTTATAGTTTTGTACTTACGTCTCTGCATGCTTATCTCTGTTTGGCCCATGGTACAGATAAACCCTCAGTTTGCCATAGCCTACACGTCTGTCAATCTCTTTCTTCCAGTGGTGAATTAAGGATGCAGGACAGATGATTAAAGTGCTGTGGGAAGGGATAACAGTGGAATCTGCAGAAAAATATTGCAAACAGATTTTCAATATCTTCACGTTAGACCACAACAGAGAGAGAGGTTTGCCAAGTCAAAAAAAATTAAGATCAGTCCACTTTTCCTGTACGCACAGCTCGTGAAGCAGACTTATCCACATTGTACTCCTTGGGGTGGTTAGTTCCGAGAGGGAAAAAAAACCAAAATAAAACTAAAAAAAACCTTAAACACTAAAAGCATCATTTCCTCTACACTCAGAAAGTTATGCTATACATCTGTGCAACTCCTTCAGATAAGTCAAAAGGTCGAGAGTAAGAAACTAATTCTGATCTTTCTTGAGAACGTTGTTCCAAATAAATATATCTTTTCTGTTTTAGGAAAAATGAAGTATCATCATTTTGAACCACATAAATACATATATAATATATATTTACATACTCAATAAAAGTGGGAAAACAGAAAAAATAGTCCAACCGATTACATGAAGATAGAGCCAGTGACAGATGTTGTGGACACACACAGAAACAATATCGTTTCTTAAAACCTCTGTAATGTCCATTATCTCCATATACAAGGTAAAGTAATCCCACAGAAAGAACCAATCACAGGGAATCAAAAGGAGTAATTAATGCAAGTCTTCATGCTAGGAAAACTATGTAAGCATTCAACTATTTGAAACCGGCATCTACTGGCTCTACCAAGTTCAGGAAACTAACCAATTAAAAAGTCAACCAAACAAGCAAAAAAAAACCCTTGAAATAATATAAAGTGAGGGGTTGGGAAATCTTGCACATCCATTAGAAGAACAAATGACATTGATCAAGAGAAAGGTCTCACAAGGGAGTGCAGTAAATATTAAGCCTAATGGAATTTCCCTGCAGAAGCAAGCATGTACACATAGGAGATTGTTGTTTTAGGAGTCATTAACCTATAATGCTTTACGTATCTCAAATGGCACTGCTTCACAACATATACACTAAATAGTAGAAACAATTCTGTACCATTTTTGGATAGCCATATTTCTAACTTCTCCTTTCTTTTCTCAGTCTTCAGCTTCTGAGTCAGAATGAGAGCAATCATTGTTAGGGTCTTCCCCAAGCCCATGTCATCTGCTGGAAAGACAGAGGCAGACAGAAGTTGTGATGACCTGCAGAAATGAGCCCTTCTGACTCAGATCTACTCTGAAACAACCAACAAAACAGAAAAGTACCACTGGGAATCCTGGAAGCAGAAGTTTGACCATTTCAGGGCAAAATTTAACAATGGGTTAATAGCTGTAATTGGTTGAAACACACAGAAGAACAAGCCCTTTAACACGCCTACAAATAACTTACTCTGAGGCTAATAATCAGTTATGGGCCACGCTTTCATATTCGCATAAATCTGCCCCTCAAATTCACTTTCCCATTCTGTGGCTTACCCAGGATTCCTCCACATGGGCTTTGGTTCTCCCTCCAAAGTAGCCATGCAAGCGCTTGCTTTTGGTGCGGCAGCAGGGGAACCTGAGAGGGTGAGACACAGGATTTGCAGGAAACACCTTGCACAGACACTTTGCTTTATGTATCAAACTATTGCACTGAGCTGTCCTACTACCATTTTACTAAAAGGAAGTTGTCTACCTATTGTTGTCCCACATTGACAGGGACACCCACGAGAAACAATTCCTGCAGAGAGGAGGCCAGCAATACTGTATGTCAGACCCGCTAAGGCTTCCACGTAAGCCATCCTTGAGCCTCACACTTGTGAGAGCATCAAAAGGTGGCTTATTCAAGTGGAAAATCCACCCAACTCTGTCACATTCACAACAGGTGTCACTGTCAAAGAGGGAGAGATTAAAAGCACTCCCTCTTTCCTCATCAAGTCTAAGGCTCCTACAGGCTCTTAGGAAAGATGAAGTGAGGCTAAATACTATCACCATGTGACATTTAATGACTTCTCTAGCATTGAAAGGTCTCAAGTGAATCTTACAAATTATATGATATCTACACATAAATCTACCACTTTACAGAGGCATGTGCCTTTCAACACCTTGCACAGAACCTTATAAATGGGTTCTACACCACTACACTGATCACAAGCTGCTCTTTAGCAGATCAGAATTGACTGATCTAGAGTCTATAGGGTTATACAGACTCAGACTTCTGCAATACTAAGAAACTAATGCTCATAGCTTGCTAGGAGGTTTAACTGGGAGAAAAGAGCAAGAACAGAGTTCTCGGAAGGTCTGTTTCTTACTAGAAGAAACTACCTGTCTCCACTCTAAGTCATGGATATAGAAATAATTGAGTTTGTTGCACTGTTTGAGGTACTACTATTCCAAGCAAAAAAGCAGAACATAATACTGGCAGTCTGAAACAACTCTCATGGGCAGGAAATATTTAGATCGCCTTCTCCCAGCAGGTTGAAAAATGAGAAGTAATTTCAAGTGTGAAGGGATAGGACGCTCAAGGACATCATCTCTGATCATAGAATCATAGAACATCTCTGATGTTACACTCCATGATGAAGCTGACAAGAAACCTCTAAGTTCAACAGTCAACATCTTTTCTTGCCAAGTCACCTTCAGTCCAGAAGGATCTTCAGCCACTGTCTGCTCTGTTGGACAGGATTCTAGAGATTTGTGAAGATGATTAATAGCCTCGCTTGTAGCACTGTGTACAGCTCTGATTCGGTCTTCTGTCATTCTTCCCCCATACAGATTCTGCATGCCAGAGTTCACTAGAAAGACACAGTATCACAGGTGAGGCAAGTTTACAAAGCTAAGTCTCCCAAGCACAGTTTTTAATCTCAAAGATGAATCTTAGTGGCTACAGACACCTTGGCATAGCATAAGCTCTCAGTAACACAAAAGGTCACACATCCACAAGTTTCAGGTTTCTCTGAGAAGCGGTGCTCACCACTGTTCTCTAATGAAAAATATCTTCCCATACTTACTTCCAAAACCATGACTGCAATATTCACTGGAACCCAAAGAAGCAGTAGCAGAGGGGTGACTGCATGAGCCTGAAGAGGCCCTTGCTGTAGGATCCCACAGTGGAAGTGGCGTTACAAGCTTTGTTCCACCTGGTCTGCCAAATGGGTCAGGCAAAGGTTCCTTGTGACAGCCACTCCTTGGACTATCCTCCCCTTAAGAAGAAAGGAATTACAAGTTGAAAAAGTTTCACAATGGACCTCAGAGTTTTGTATTACAGCCTTCGTTTTACAGACAGCTGTCCAACAATCTGCTTGCAAAAGGTTATTAAGTGGTCACACACAACTCAGTAACAGCAGAGTAGCAGATTACCACAGTAACTGAGTTACTGCAGCTGCTCCAATGCATGGTCTGAGCCTGCACCTAACTGAGGGTCGTTGAGGCATGAGCTGCACCACACTGTGAGGTTTATACCGACACAGTCAACCTCGCAACTGTGACCAGGTTAGGGCTTACATGAGGCCAGTCCTGTGTGTTGTTCCCATAGGATTTACTCTGGTTAGACACACTTTTCTTGTCAATGTTTTGGTTAAGAAAAGGACTGAAACATCCAAGAACAAATGGGTCAAGAACCCTGCGCTATCCTCTCCTTCCTGAAAGGGTCTCTTGCTTAAAAGTAGACACAGTACAAGATAGTGGAACTGCTTGTTCTGTGGTGGCTTGGAGTTATTTTTTCTCTCCTAGAGAGCTTCAGTTTCCAGAGTTGACAAACTAGATTTTTTTCATTAATGTAACTGATAGCATAATCACAAAATAGTTCCACTGTTGAGATGATGATGCAGCCAGCTCAACAAAATGCCTCTCTCTTCCATAACTAATTAATACTAGTTTATAGAATTAGGGAATTACCATATACAAGACAAGCTGTTTCTAGTGTGATATTCCTGTAAAGTAACTTGTACATTTGCTCACAAAAGGCAAAATAAACTGGCATAAGCAGCAGGCATATACTTTGTTTCATATACCCCAATAAAGACAAAGTTAATGCTTCACTGGCAAGTTTTCAGACACTTGCCTCAAATCACATAGCCAAAGCTGAAAACAGAACACATGGCTGGATCCTAATCATGGAAGAAAACTCTTTCAGGAAACCACCACTCTTTACAAAGTAAACCTTTGAATTTCTCCATTCATTTTCTTCACTCTCCTTCCCTCTCACCCGCAACTAACAGTGTTCGTCTTCAGTGAACCTCAACAGATAATTTCTGTAGAGCATACATACCATGTATAAATTATGCTATTTTCCCATAACATTAACAACTATAGCAAGGCAAACTGCTTTGCGAAGTTTCACGGCAGGGTGGGGAGAAGTCCTACCTTCTTCCGTAGTGTCTCTCGCTGAAATGTTAAGAGCACTGAGTGCATCTTCCAAATCCTGCACTTGCTTTAACAACCGTTTCCCTTTATCTGGTAGGAGCTGAACATTCACTGTAGCCAGTGTACTCTACGAAACAAGAAAATCCAAAATGAATGTGCTTTACTAACATTACTGCCCACAGGGAACAATCAGGAAGTCAGAAGTTTAAAAATGGTAATATTATACCATGACAATTCCTATTTTAACACAGTTCTACAAACTCCAAAAGCATTTAAGTCCACTTCAGTGCACTTAAATAGTCTTTTAGCAGAAAATAAATTAACAATTATAGTACTTTAGAAGATATGGAAGGATGCAGGGCCTCCACTTGTTTGTGAAATAGGATAGGCAGTCAAATAACTTGGATGATCTTTTAGCATCTATGCAAGCACCCGAAGTCCAGGCTATCTGCACTTCTCTATACCATTAGAAACAACATTTCTGATGTTTCATTTCAAAGTTTTGAGCTCTGAGCAGAGATATTTTTAATAATAAAAATTCTGGAGCATATTATCATCAATTATAAAAAAAAGCAGCCAGAAAGATATTGTATTGCACCATAGTATGAGTTTTCATGGCTAAATTATAACTCTTTCTCCACAAGATCAAAAGAGACAAACAAATAGCTGCAGTTAAAGTTCTAGCTCACTACAAACTGTTCCATCTTATACAAATTACTTTCTATGCAAGAGGCAGACAACCTCAGGCAAGTCAAAACTGAACAACCCCAAAGACAAAGTTACACTGCGTTAAGGGAATTCTCTCATATGTAGTTTTTAAAAAAAAAAATCTCCTAATCTGTGCCTATGTTGAATTTTCCCACCAAAACTCCAAATACTTCAGAAAGTTACTGCTGCAAGAGGATACTGCCTTCTGCTGCCTAACAGTGGGGGAAGTCACCCTGAATATACAGGAAGAAAAAGGAATAATAGCAGCAGGAAATAACCTTCTTCTGCCTCAGCTGCACAACAAGATGGTTGTGAAGAGCTTTAGGGTCCTGGGGTCCTTCTGTATAAAGTGATGCTGCCGTTCCTGGCAAAGATGCCCCCTGATTACTCTTCCCTGAAGCTCCTGGAAGCATCTCTCTTGGATGCAAATCCAGCACCAGTTTCTCAGGTTCACCTTTACTTGACGTGGAAGAAACAAGTACTGATTCATCACTGTCACCATGAGACACTTGTTGAGCAGGCTGTCCCAGCTCTGGCCTTATTTTTATTCTGGGTGGTGCTGCCTCTGCCCCTGTTCCTCCCTTTGAGGGAGCATGTTGCAATGTTAGCTGCAGTACTGCTGGGGAAACTGCATTTTTTTCAAACCTTGGTTTCAACTCTTCGTTCTTCCCACCAATCCATTTTCTCTCTTTGGTTTCTTTATCCCCACAGCATTTTAAGTTTTTCTCTCTGAGCTGTCCCTCCTTTGGGCACTCGGCACTTGTGCTTTGATTTCCAAGGCTTATTGAAAATGACTTGGATTTTCCACCTGCCTCTTTTTCCAGATATTCAGAAGACTTCTTAGACACCCTGCCACTGCCACCATATTTCCCTTCATCCCAAGGGGCATTTTTTGCTTTCCAGGTCTCAGACAGACTACATTTAGATTCAGACACCATGCTTTCCTTAAATTCTGAGCCATTCTCATTTCCTCTGGATTGTTTCTGTTTAGTTTTCTGTCCTTCTAAAGGCTCTCTCTCTATGGAGGAGTCTGAGGTTGATTTCTTTTCTTTATCTGACACCAGTACACTCTCTTTCTCTGTTTTCCCTCCTTTTGCTTTACTTTCCTCTCCAATGCCTTGTTTCATTTGTTTCCAGGATGATGGCTCACGATTCTTGTCTATCACTTTGAATGGATTTCGTTGGCCACTGAGATTGAAAGGAAGTACTGAAGTAGGCTGTGATTCTAAGTTTTTTGATGCTTTGGTAGCTTTTGGATCCTGAAATACATACAAGTAGAGTTAATGCTAACATACAAATTATGAAATACTACAAACTATGCACATAATCTAGTTACTTCAAGCAAGATTTTGGTCTCTATAAACATCACCTTTTCTATCACTTTAACAAGGTAAGGGTAAACATTTCATCCTTTTTTTTCCCCTGTTTTCCTTATAAAATCACTGCTGCTTTTCTACTGTCTTTGCCATTCCCACTGTTGGGAATGTAAACACCTTGAGAGCAAATCCAGATCTCTAAGACTGGAGAACAGGGATTACTTCATACAATGCATTTAGGAGTGAGAGGTCTCTCTTGAAGTGCAGCAGGCTGACAGCCTGTTGGAGCTAGAAAGTGCAAACTCTCCTACTGTGTAATCCCAGAATAAATTACATATTACATAATGAACAGTCATTCTGGAACAAGCAGATATTCTAATATAAATGACACTCATACCTGCCATGGGATGCTTCCACACCATTTCTTCCCATTCAATTTACTCTTCAGGCATCGATAAAATAGCCTACCAGAGAACAAAACAAGACTTGAGCTTCATAAGCCTGTAAAGGAACGTTTCTAAATGCTATTTAAATAAGTAGCTTGCACCAAAAACATCAGAGACAAGATTTCTTGATCTGCACTTTACATCTGGACTTCCGTATAGCCAAAAGTCAGTGTTAGTAACATACAGCTTTTACTGCAAAACCATTTTCTGGGTAGATTCTCGGTCTTTTTTTTTTTAACCTTGAAATGAAAGCTGGAGATATTGTGGCAAAACATTAATTACTGCTCAGACATTGACTATGATCAAAACCTCAGAAGACTCTTGGGATTTCAAGGGGTGAGAGAAGAGCTAATCTTGTCACACTGCATAGGCCATCCGGTCTTTAAAAGCACTTCAGGAACAATGGCTTCAAATGAGACTTTTTAAACTGGCAGCCAAAAGGGACTGCTGCAAGAATTTTGTCCAAATACAGTTGTTGAATTTAATAGAACCATCACAAATCTTTGATGAACTTAACAACAGAGCTATGTCCAATTCTGTTAAAAACAGCTCTTTTCTGTTCATTAGGTTTATATATTTGAACACAATTACAAATGAAAAGAGCAAACATTTTGAAACATACTAGGTAAAGGTCTCAAGTATAGATGACTATTTCAGGCAGTTTTAAAAGGAAGCATGTGAGCAAGCTGTCACCAAATAATTCCTAGTGTTGAAATCAGTGGCTATCATACCATCTTTGTTTCCACTTTGGGTAAACTTACTTGTAGTCATCTTTGTCCTGCTGTTGAATCAAGACTTGCAGCTCCACCACATTTCCCTCATGGATCAAACAATAAGAAGCAGGAATACTGAAAAGAGGAGATTAAAAAAATAAAAAGGGGAGAGAGAAAGAGAGAAATAAAGGCAACAAAAGCTGCTCACAGAACAGCAACAGCATTACACTACCCAGGAGAAGATACTTAGGAGAATCTTCTCACAGATTACTTAAGAAAAGAGTAGTCCAGAACTGCTAAGATAACACTAGATTTCCCCCCAAACAGCCAGAATGCTAATCCTTCTTTTTTTTTTCCTTTGCAGGACATAAAAAAAATGAAAAAATAATAAACTCTTATTCTATTTCTCCACATACACTCAAGTCAGAAGAATTTTCTGTATCGCCTCAATGCAGAAGCTTACAAATCTCTAGAAGCCAGAATCTGAAATGTAATTAATCAGGAATAGATACACAGGCGAATCATCTGGACAATAAATGCATAGGTCTCTAGTCATCAGGTGGTGCTCTACATCTGATGACAAAAAAGCCTGTGAGCTCAAGAGAGTCAATGGGCAGTTGGAGATACTAGGTGACTGATTCCTAGGCATCTCCTTTACCATAATACCTATTTATGCACAGGCACACATGAAAAGCCTTAACTGGCACCTACCTAAGAACAGAGCTATACAAAGAGACAATATTCTCTAAAGAAGACAGAAGATACAATTGGTAGAGCAGAGGGAAAAAAAATCATTCTTTTCTTCCAAATATACAATCTGGTTGTAATGAGATACTCCATTCTCCTTAAGCCATGCTTTTCATACAGAAAGAAACATGAAAAAAATCGAATCCAATCTGCTGTGATGGGGTGCCTGCCTATCAGAGCAACCAGCATGTCTCCCTCTCTAACCTGTGTGTCCTCCTCCTTAAGGCTTAGGGCTGACTGTTTTCACATCACCTATTACAGTGACATATATCAGTCCATTAACAGGACTCATAGGGGCTACAGAAATGGGTAAGTTTTATGGGCTGTGGAAGAATTCAGGTGTTTAACTGACAAGAAGTGACAGCTCCTGCTCCTCTTGTGCTCAGGCTGCCTGCTTTCACCGCACTATGCACCAGGGCACGCAGCCAGCAGGCAGCTTCACCTCAGCCGTACAGTGCCTCGCCACCACGACCAGCCGGGGCACGAGCAGGCCTCTCCCCGCCCCACCGCGCTCCCAGCTCCTCTCAGCTCCGCCCGCCAGCGAAACCGGGGCCGAGGGGACCAACCCGGGCCAAAACTGACCCTGCTGCCGTGTCACCATTGGGTCGCCTGCAGCCCCCCCCCCCCCGCCGCCGGCCCGCGCGGCCCCCGCCCCCAGGCCCGGCACTTACGGCGTCGGCAGGACGAAGCCGCAGGCCGCCGCGCCCTGCGCTCCGCACACGTAGAAGCTCTTCCCCTGGTTGGGGCCATCACGGACGCCCGTCTTCAGGACGCAGAGGGACCCTGCGGGGAAGGGAAGGGAAAAGGAGGGCGGGCCCGGTCAGGCGGGCCCGGGCGCCGCCGCGCCGCCGCGCCGCACGCTCCCGGCGGCCGCTTCCTCGGAGCCGCCGCCGCCGCCGCCGCCGCGCGCGCGCCGCCGCCCCTCACCGTGCCCCGCGCACGGCACAGCCTCCATAGCCGCGCGGCCACCAGCAACCGCCACCCGCTCCGGCCCTGCCCCCCCAACCCCGCCCACCCCTCACGGCAGCCAACCACACGGAGCGCCTGCAGACCGGCCGCCCAGTCGGAGCGGGGCGGGCGGGTCGGCAGAGCCAATCGCCGCTGCGCTCTGCATTCTCTCCGCACCGCACCGCCCCACTCCCCGGCCTTCAGCGCAGGTTCTGCTTTCGAACGGCGAGGGAAAGGGCGGGAAGAGGAGGGCGCGCTGCCATTGGCGGCTGCCCGCCACGTGAGGGCCTCGCGCGGCCCGCCCACCTCGCCCGGTGGGCGCGGCCGCCCCCGGTGGCGTGGCCGACCCAGTGGGCGTGGCCACGGGCGGGGCGCGCGGAGCCGTGCGGCGGGCGCGGCTGAGCATGCGGGTGGGGCGCGCCGCCCCTCCCCCCCCGGCCGTTTATTTATTTATTTCCCTCTGAGAAAAGAGAAAAGCGGGCGTTCAACGTGTCATTTCCTCTCTGTTACTTTGGAGCACGACGGCATCGTGAGACACCTCGTTTCCTGAAGGTGTCCACTCAGAGTTTAAAGACCTGTCGGATTGCGATGCTGTTTAATTAACTCGGGTGTAAACTGGCTCGATTTCAGAGGAATGCCAGTAAGATTCAGAGCCTCAAGAAGTGCAGTAGTACCACGCAGTGCCTGGAGGTTTTATTGACCGGTTTCTACCGAATTCGTCATTTACTTGGTAGGCTACAAGGAGGTGCATTCGATGGGTCCAGGTCCAATCTCTGGAAGCCCAAACCTGCAGGGATTTACGCACGCACAGCTGCATACTGCAAACCAGCAAGAGGGGTGAAGCCTGCGTTTCATCCAGGATTTGCCCTCGTTATTTTGAAAGCCTAACTCCAGGTGCCACTGCTACCATGTTCATCCATTTGCTTTAGACTTTAGTTCTGTGAAGTTTGCTGTATTTTTTAAAATTAAAAAGTTTTAAAATAATTTTAATTTAAAATAACAGTAATGTAAACAAACATTCTGGACCATTAGAAGCTGGAAATATTACTTCTTTGGCATTTAAGATGGGGAATACAATTCTACAAAATCTGTGCATTCCTTAATTACTTGTTTCTTTAATGACAATTCAAGTGAGATAATGACATTGGTAATAACAAAATTATGGAGAGGTTATAATTTGTTGTTTAGTAAAAATACGATTAGCAACATTTACACTAAATAATGGATTAGTGAAATTAACACCAAGAGCCAAAATCAGTCATGATGTAAACTGATGCAACTCCACTAACCCACCTGAGGGCTGAATTTGGCTCAGTACCTTTGTGAATTATGTGCTTTTTACATAATACTAACAATTTTGTGCTTTTACGTGTGCCTTGGTATTTTTCCTGCCTAAATATCACACCATTTTGGCCTAGCACCTACTTCTTTCCACTGGTATCCATTCAGTCTCACATGTGCCCTTTCAGTCCCTTCATGCTGAGTGACAGCTTTGCTCAACTTCTTTTGAAGCAGGTGTATGAAATAAAAGGGAAGCAGGTAAAATATTTCAAGCTGTGTGAGGTGAGTGCATACCTTCAGGAGTGCTGACTACAGTGAACAACTGTGACTGTAATGTTCATGATAGCAATAATGACCTCATTGCAGGGCATTTCCTAGCAAGTATTGGGATTTGGTTTTGAATGTCTGCCCAGAGGTGCCAATTTACTAATATACAAAATACACTAGAAAGAAAAAAACATACAGGCGTGAAGAGAAGCTGAGATCCATCTGCTGCTCTCTAGAGCATCAGCTCTCCCTACTGCCCAAACTAGGCTTCCTCATCTTCTAATGCCTGAATTATGCAGGAAAAGAAGCATCTTACTGGTGCTTAAGTGTTCTTGCTTTAACAGTCTGTTCTTAAGCAGCAAACCATGTACTGAATTTTAAGTATGCACTTAAATCTCACTTGGGAATGTAATAGGATTCAAGCTGGTTCATAAAGTGCTTTGTCCAGAGATGGACAAAAGCTTGTGCAGTAACACATTTCTGATTTGGGAACACAGACAAACAGGATGTCTAAATACAGTCCTGGACTGAAGCTCTGCCTCTGGAACTGCTTGTTTCTGCAGCTTTGAGCAAGTCACAGACAGCCATAATTTAACAAGCGTACACCCAGCTTTCACCCAGATGGAAATATCCTGCCCCAGATTTCCACAGTATCTGCAGCAAAAATTCATACAAACCACTTCTGGGGAAAGTTGGGGGGAAGGAGACACAAAGTATGCAAACAAACGCAAACTCTTGGTCCTTGCTACTGCCGTCACTCCCAACAAATTATCCTGTTAATCTAGGTGTCTCTCTTTGAAACAGGCAATGAAGCAGGGCTATAACCCCCACAAAGAACGAGGGGCCAGCCCAGGAAGGCACAGAAAGGTTCCTCAAACTGGGCATTCTCTTATAATGCAGCTCTTTTTTTTTTTTTGAAAACAAACCTTTCCACCTTTGCAGCTGGTTTAATTTCCAGCAGCTTCTTAACTGTTGCTGAGTTCCCCTTCTTTGGCAAGCAGAGCTGATAAACCGTCCCACAAAGGCCTATAGCAAGGTTGTGTCTGTAGTACTTAGAACATGCAAAGTGCAATGTAAGTGCTAAATGTTCTTATTTTAGAGGTTAATGAATTAAACTCCAAGGAATATATGCACTGAGGTAACTATTGCTTAGATACTACAGTCTCTTCTGATAAAACAAGAATTCAAATAACCCACTGAGCTTCTCTGCATAGGAAAGATGAATCCTGAATATATCATTAATATTAAGGAGTAATACCTCATTTATATTGTGTCAAACTTTCCACAGGTGTGGAGTGCCCTTTTAATACAAGCAGAACCTAGAAAGTGAAAGGAAGCTTTCTGAGAAACAAAGAACTCTGCATGTCATTCTTCCACACTGTCTCAGTGATACTTACAGCACTGACCTGCTTCCCCCGTTACATCCGAGAACTTGGTATCTCATAAAACAGAAGGAACATAGAATCCGGTTTCAGATTCAGCATTCTGGTGGTTGAACAACCGAAAATATAATCTCCTAGCAAGGGTAAATAGGACCATAATCTGCATGAGTCCTCTGAAAAGTTCAGATTTTATGCCTTAAATTCATGCTCCATCATTTGGGAGTCTGCGGTAATACATTGTATGAAATATTCAACACACAAGTGCTCTGATAGGAGCATATATCTCCAGCCCTGGATTACTGACCGATTATCCTGGTGGTCAGAAAAGAATTTCTGCAATATTGTATAAAACATTGCACATAACTTTCCTTTTTCATCCCTACATGAACTTTGGCCACTAATGGACACAAGATCTGATGGGCCAATGATGTGGTCCATGAAACCGAACCCTGTGTTCTTACGTGTTGTGTGATAAATTTAAGACATGACACAAAAAAAAAAGTCAATAGCACCCTGAACAGTAAACAAATACTGCTGTAAAATTCTGATGCAAGTATATCTCACAATTCAGCTGGCTTTCAAGTGTTCTTGACAAAACACTAAAAACATCCCAGCAAGGTATCCCATTCCTGTTAAAACAGTAACAGCTGTATTAAGTCATGCTTAGTGGTTTCTTCTTTTTTTTTTTTATTCTACTGCTCCTGTCAAATATTCCCTTCATCAATGCTTTGCAGCTGAAGTCTTTGGCTAACATGGGGTCTGGTAGTACGCCGTGTGTTCATATTGCTTCCTGGCAGAGTCCGCACAGGGAACAGAGCTCCTGGTAAAGCCTCCTCCCCGAATAAACTGATTTTCACATCCGCTTCAATAGCTTTTGCTAAACTGGATGCATAACTGTCCAGAGATTTATGGACCTCTGCTTTTACATGAAGAACAGAATTCTTTGCAACTTCTGGAAGAAAAAAAAATAATAGAATATTAACAGTCAAATAGTATGTCTGTGTGAATGCCTGAAGACTAACATTGGTCCTCTTGTAAAGATACAGTCATGCCTGCTGCAAAATAACTACTTTACATAGCACCTTTACCAAAAATAGCCAGAGTTCCCAAACCATTTTATGAACATGAAGTGACCCTAGGTCACATAGAGAAAGATTATCCCCAATTCAAGCAAAAAGAAAAAAAAATCTAAAGAAGCAAAGTGTTTATACGTATATGTTTAACTTGGAATTAAGCAAAATGTTGAATGATTTTCTGGATCTGAATCTATGCACACAGTAGTTTATTGGTCTGAATTTGAAGCCAACTAAATTCAAAGGCCACGTTTCTCCTAACTTCATAGAGTACATACAAATAGGGACAATGGAATTGCCTGACATCAGGCAAGAAGTCATGCAGAACAAAACTGTCAGTTCTTCCTTCCTTTGCTGTACACAGCACTTAACAACCTTACAGGCATTCTCAGTGCATTTAAACTAAGATCTCATACTTACTGATGTGCAATGTAAGAACTATTTTATAACAAGCCCAGCAAACACCTAACTTTGGGTATATGGATTAACAGTCCCCAAATTCCAAGGGCTTCTTCCAAGTAGTGAAGAAAATCAGCAAAGCCCACTGTTCTTAGGTTTAAATTTGCTCTGCTGTCTTCCATACTCCACTGGAGACACCGTTGAGTTCTGAAGATCAGGAGAAGCTGAAGACTGCTGTTACAGACAGCAGAATACTTGTTCCCAGCCTTCTGTTATCTTGGATACACCTAGTCTCCAGGGCTGATATTGGTGATTTTATAACATCTATAAACTTCTTTACATACCAGCATGCTAGATAACACTGGTATTCATGAATATAACACTCCAATAAGGCTGCTGAAATCACTTAAAACCTGACATTCCTGACAACTCCAAGACGTACTAAGGAGATTTTGCTAACTGTGCAGGGAACTATTGCACTAAGACTTCCCTCCTCCTTTGAATCCCCCCCCAAAAATTAGACACTTGCCTTTATCTAATCACTCAGAAGCGTAATGGGAAAATACAGAAAAGTACTGGTCCAAGAAAATAACCAGCTCATGCTCAGAGGAGGACAAAAGTAAATTTTGCAAAGATGCACACAAGAGAAAATTCTACATGAAGTGTCTCTCAACAGCAACAGTATTTCAGAATAATAAAAATCAGTCAGTTTTTGTTATTATTTGTTACTTACAGGCATTCTCCTCATTTTTGTGCTTTCCACACTCATTTATTATTTATAAATTCAGCTAATCATGATCCACTCTTTTAGTCCATATTACCAAAATTATCAGTTTACTTTTCCATATTTTACAATCACAGCAGCATTTTGCTATTACAGAATCAACAAGTGAGCTGACTGAAAAATAAAATGCATGTCGCTCACCTACTTTCACTTGTGCCTACTGCAAAATATGCAAAAAGTAAATGAAACAATGAAAATATGCTCAGAACAATAAAATCTGTAAATGGAAGGATTTTAAGTCTGTGAATGACAGAGTTGAAAGAGGGCAGCAAAGGAAGCACTGGGATAAGGGAATCAAAGTATAAGGGCAGGAAACACTGCTTGAGAAACCTAAACAAGATAGATTGTGATAGTGGTTGGATGAGTGCAGTTGCAGACAAGACACTGCTGTGCAACATAAATGGTGTGTATGCAGCAAATCTCAGCTTCTGCTTCTTGTCATTGTCTGATACTACTTGAGAACTGAAAGACAGACCTGCTCTTATTTTTGCTGTTCCTGCATTATTGGTCAGGGCTCTGGGTGACTAGAGAGACACTGGATACATTCTAATGCAATTCTGAAGGTCCTGAGAAGCTTCCTGAAAGGGCAGCATAGTTGGTTATGACTATTTCCATACTTACCCCTAAACCCACCTTTAATTTGTTCGACTTCATCTTCAAAGGTCACGGAACTCCTCCTTCGAGGAGGACAGATGCAGTGTGGGGCATGAGGACCATCTGAGCTATAATCTTCTAGAAGCATTGCATCTGTTCCTGAAACAAAGCAAGAGTTCTCAAGCAAAACAGAGTAATGCTGGGACACAATAACAAGGTCACCTGAAGAGAGGAGCCAAAATTTAAGTGGTGTCAAAAACTTTTCAGTTCATAGCAATCCTTTCAAAAGATGCCTAAACCCAGCTTTCCAGGGTACATTTCATTTCGAATTAAGCATTGCTCATAAAAACAATGAGATGAGAGTTTTCTTTGAAAGGATTTGGAAGTCTTTTCATTAGCTATCTAAAACCTCAAGCAGCTCTGAAATTAGCTGTAGAGCTTATAATGTCTATAGGACATCAGACAAAGGTGAAATCTTACATTCAGTAAATAGAGGGTGAAGTTGAGGGCAATTTCCCCGATGTCCTGATCAAGACAGGAGCTAATAATGGCCATGTGAGAGGCAGACAACCAAAGCTGCCAAATATCACACTTGTAATTAGAACTGGATAGCAATCCAAACTGGAGAAATTTCTATTCAATTTATTTTGTCTCTAACCACTTGGGCTTTCTTAAAATGTACTTTAATGTCAGAAAATCCCGTTTACTGGGAATTACTTTCCTCTGCTGAGTAATTTTTTTACAATTTATGAAACATTTTCTTCTTTAACCTTCCTGCACTTTGCTTTGCACTCTTCCAATCTAAAATACAGTGCACAAGAAAATTCCTCCTGACATCTTTGCCTTGCTTTCACACAAAGGACAAGACTGCAGCCCAGTCCACCCTTGTGGTGCTAGCGTCTCTGCTGTAGAAGCAGAACATATGTTTCAGGGAGACATCCAGACAATGTCGAGCAAGTACTCCTCATAGCAGCTACTGCTGCTGCAAGGCACAGCTTGTGTGTCCTTGGTCTGTGACACTTTTCTTTCAGTCTATTTATTCCTGTGATGTGACAACATGTTGAGGACAAAGAGCCTTCACAGGTTTCATAACTCCTCCAGATGGTGGCTTTTTTACCACTCTTCACCCACTTGAATGCTTCTGATTCTCCAAGTTATTCTTTCATAGGGTTTCCACGGCCAATTTTACAGAAAGCAAGAGAGAGACATTGCTGGGGAGGGGATGTGCCTTTAGACAACATATTGCTCCACGTCTGCCCCTTGCTGACAATTCATTGCTGTATAACAAAGTGATTTTGTTGGTGTGTCCCTTCACATGCCTCTTTCAACACACAAAGACAGAAGGAGCTGCTCTTCTAACACATAGTACAAAATGAGCTAATTACTTTCTGTGCCGTTCCGTGGATAAATTGGGGTTTGAGGCTTTGTCTACTGCAAATAGGAAGCCCTTACTGACGTCCAAGGGTACAGATCAAATTGCCCCTATCACATACACACACTGAGTGAGGAGACCAGCCTCTCATACGTACAGGGTAGATCTTTGTCTTTGGAATAATTGATGGTAAGGAAGCATTTCTATCAATTAGGACTCAGATCTTCTATCTCAGTATCTAATACTGGCTGGCACCACTTCGATTTTTCCTTTCCTACTACTTTATCTGCTTTTTTTACAACATGAAAAGCCCAGCTGTTTACCAAAGTAAATATAGACACAACTGCATGGCAAGTCATAGTTACACATACTGCAGCAGACAGCATTAGAGAGGGACTAAGGCTTCCTTTTTTTGATTCCTCAAAGTAAGGGTGTGAAGTGGAACTGTATTTCACAGAGGATCACTGTGTATCTATTCCCAGGGTATGGACTGCATCCCCTCCACAAAAAATGCTGGCACTTCTAACAGCTTTATGTATGCATCTGGCTTGGTTGTTTGTTTAAGCTGCTCAGTATCATTCCTTAAAAGATGCTAACATAGCATGCTCTGAAGTGATGCAGGTTTCACAGGCTCTATCACATATAGCTACAAAAATACCCAGAACTGTCATAAAACTACTACTTTAAAGTAGCTACAAAAATAAATCCCAGCTCCCAGTCTTCCTTTACAGAAGAAAAAAGATCTCTAATACCAAGTAAACGTTAGAAGATCATTCTTCAGTGTCTATAGAAAAGAAATGCTCTTTCAAATAAATGAATTGCAATTAAGGGTTTTAGAAAATGTCTCTAGAATGGTGGCTGAAATAACTCCCAGAAAATCCAGCTACAGTTCTGGATAGAAAACTACTGGCAGAACCTTGTGTTCTTTTCCGAACCATCTTGAATTAGAAGATTTTAAGTAGTGATGCCATCATAACCTGAAATTATCTTCAGTGGTTTTGTTTCGACTCCAGGATGAATAAGACAATGCCTTCTACAAACTAGGAACAGAGAAGTACATTTTTCCCAGTACTTGGTTGCTCTGCTCCTTGTGGATACAGGGAAGGTCCCTGAAGAATGACAGAAACTAAAGGAGAAGGTCACGAGCAGTGTTTCCTGTTCCCAGGAAGCATTACCAAGGGAAGGTCATTAATCCCTAGAATAAGAATTTTGCAGGTAGACATATTCAGAGCAGGAGAAGAAAAGAGCAATTGCAGTAGTCCTTTGTGACAACTGGATGTTATCTCTCCACCAAGAGTCATCTCTGTGTGAATACAGACCATCCCAGAGAGTTCCCAAGTTGCAAGTACAATCTTCTGACCAAGAAAAGAGAGTAAGAGACTTTTAGTTACCTGAATCCTGCGAGTAGCTGAAGCCTGTGTCTCCTGTGCTGCTGCTGTTTCCTAATGGCCGCCCCCCTGCCATGAGGGCAGTGAGATGGGGAGATAGTCCCAAATCTGAAAAACGGTTTAATCCTCGTCACATGCTGGATATTTAGGGGGTCTATAACAGTAAAATCCTCTTCCAATAATACCCATTGTATTGTTTTATTTACCCCTCTCTCCACAAAACTTACCTCACTGATTCCAGTGCACAGCATTTGGACTTCCCATATTAGAAACCCAATCAGTAGCTTTAAAGCATCGTTGGAGTCCTTCTATATGGCAAGTCTCTTTTCTATCTATACCATCTTCTATACCCTTTCACTCCTTTTGCAACTGCATATATTTAGCAGCAAGGTAGGCTGAACATAGAACAGACATACTCAGGGAGATGGGGACTTTCTCCAGATACCCTCTAGCCACAGAATGAACTGGTAGCCACACACGGCTGTGACAACCATTAGCGTAGCAGGAAGGTCACTAGTGAGGCGGGGGCACTGAGATGCCTGCCTTCCTTCACATCCCCAACACAGGAAGGGAGGAGATTCCAGGATTCTTGCAAATGTGCTGTCCTTGGATCTACTTAGGGACTTTTTTTTTTTTTTTCAGCCTCCACCTGATACAGCTGATAAATTTGAAGCTGACAGTTGCTTGTCACTTGGAAAGAGAAAGAAACTTTCTGTTTTTTCCCTTCCACTGCAGTTCCCAATGAATTCATCCACAACATCTACTGGATACAGATTAGCCAAAGGGAGGAGTTTTAGCAGCTTGCGATGTGGCTGCAGCTGCAGAACTTTCTTTTACGTGGAGTCTCTCCCAGTGATTCAAAGTTGCAGAAAAGACAACAGGTGCCTTGCTGCTCTGCCCTCCCTTTTACATTTTAGATCGTCTTTCCCAATTAAATAACTTCAGTTCCTGCTTCTGCATGCAGTGTCCGAATGCATGAAGATGTTCTAGTTTTGGGGAGTTTCAGAGCACTCTGAACAGGGTCAGAAAACTGATCAGAAATCAGAACTTCCTTGTGCTACAACTTTAAAAAGATATGAGCAGCTGAATAGTCATTGGATTTATGATATTTTCTTCACAACCATTAAGACTGAAAACCGAATTTATAGAAATTTAAAACCAGTCTAACTTCAGTGAAGCTTAGAGAGCTGCAGCATAAAGCCAGGAACCAGAGCATGAGTGACACAGGATATATTACTGGTAGTGCTCAAATCTAGATAAAACAGAATAGTAACAAACACATATGAAGAAGAGCTTGAAAGAGAAAATAGATATTTCTAATTAACTTCATCATTATGTCTTGTCTGGGAAAATTTTACTAGAGTAGGAAAAAGAGATTAACTCCCCCAAAAATCAGCTTCCTTCCAGGTGTCTATAATAATTCAAACAAAAGACCCCTGAAACGTCCAGGAACACCCCACTTGCTTACCAAGCCCCAAGACATGCCAAGTACACACAGACACTAAGCACTGTTCTTACTGGTAGTAAGGAAGAGAGTCTTTCATGACATGGCTTACCTGTGATCCTATTGGAAATGCTGAAGAGCCTTGATGTCCTATGCCGCTGAACAAAGGACTCGCGGTAATACCGATCCCCAAAGCACATTCCTAGTAGTTCTTTGCGCACTGTTTTGTTCCACAGTCCATAAATCAGTGGATGGCAAATGGCACTGGAAAAGGACAACCATGTAGCTAATGTCTCCCAGGCAGGGGAAATACTATTTTTCCCCCAAAGTGCCTCTGATGTAATTACTACCATGTAAGGCCCCCATGTAATCACAAAAGCACCGATGACAACCAAGATGGTTATGAAAGCTTTGCACTGGTTGGCAGAGTAGACAACTCCTTGGAATGCATTCCTTCGGCTGCCTGAAGAGGACGTGGAGGTGCTGGAGTTCTTCCTCCCATTCCTCTGAGAGTCTTCTTCCACAATAACCACACTACCACAGTGGATTTTGCGAGCTTTAATCCTAGCCACACGGAATATGAATCCATAGCAGATCATCATGACCAAGAAAGGCAGCAACGCACACCAGATTTGCCAAAAGGCAGTGTAGCCAGCCTCTTTATGCCAGGCTGCCACACACATCCATTTGAACTGGTCAAATTCCAAAGACGACCAGCCAAAGAGGGGAGGGAGACAGCCAATAAGGGAATGTAGCCACACATAGACAAGAGCTACCACTGCTCTGTTGCCTGTAATCTTCATTGGGTAAACCATTGGATACAGGACAGCATAGTACCTGGTTCACAAAAAGGAACAGTCAATAGGAGCATAAGAAATGTACAGCAAAAAAGAAACATATTTAATGATATCAATATCTATTCGTATTTGTAAAACAAGCTATTTTCTCCAAATCTCAAAGTGGGCTCAGGGATCTTGTTATGAATAGTTTTATTTAAGAATTGCATCTTTGTGGGCAAGGCTGTGAAAGTCACCTGAGGGCACGCATGCAGCTATTAACTCTGTCTCCCTCTGTGAATGCATGCTTAGGGTACATTTAGAATTTTGTTTACTTACTCTTTCTCAAGTGATATGTTATTATACTATCAACAGCTTTAAAAAACTCTAGATGCATGACAGTATTTTGCATTATTGACGATAACACTTTCTTCTGTTCTGTCTCAAAATCTCCGGAGGGGTGAGTGAAATTAATGGTAAGTCATTATAACAACATTATAAGACATTAAACAACTAGGCAATTTGTTTTCAACCATTATAAAAGAGCTACTTACCGGTCTATTGCTATGAGTCCAAGAGTGAGCATGCTGGCTGAGCTAATCAGCATGTAGAGCAGTGCTGAGAAGTTGCACCAAACAACTCCAAAGATCCATTCTCTCCTGATGGAGCTGGTGACAACAAAAGGTAGTACCAGTACAGAGAGAAGAAAGTTGGAGAGGGTCAGGCTGAACACGAACTTGTTGCTCAATGTGAGAAGGTAAGACTTCCGGTAGAGGGTGACAACAATCACCAGGTTGCCCAAACAGATGAAAATGGCAATGACAATTATAGCAATTGACTCGGTGACTCTGACAGCCCCGTTTTCCTGTGTGGTGAGGTTCCTCAGGCCCTTCACACTGATGAGGGAGGAATTGCTGCTCATGGTCAGAGCGTGCAGAGCTGGAGCAGCCAAGACATGCTGAGCAGCTAGAAGCAGAAAAACAACCCTCAGAGACATTCAGGCCAGATTCCCTCACACCCTCTCCAAAAATCAGGGGCTCTTCTACCCACATTAATTAAACTTTACCTGTAGGATACTGGAAACCATTTTAGATAGGAAAACAAAGGGGCAGGAAGTTGCTCATGGGCACACCAAAGAGGTCAATGACAGCTTTAAATCTAGAAGAGGGGAGAAACCCTCTGAAGTGCAGAAAGAAGCGGATGGAAAGGGATGGGGGGAGGAAGAAATTAAATAAACTATTTTAATTTTCTTCCTTGTATTTTTCTAGAGATCTTACTTGCTTCTAAGCACTCATTAGCCATACTTACCAGCTGTACATCTCACTCAGTCCTTTCATCTAGGCTGTGAAGAAACAATAATGATGTAACTATTAGTCTTTCTTTCTCTCAGTTAAAAAAAAATCATTTTTCCTGTCTGCTTATTCTGACATTGTATTCTGCCAATGCAGCATTTTCTGGTGGTCTGTGGATGCCTGGCTAGTCATACCCTGCTAGCTCTTAACAGTTGCTAGGTAACATTCAAAGAATCAGGGAGCACTGCAACATAATCTCCTAATGTCACTTCTCCACGTTCACGATCACCTTAGCTACCACAGCGACCACTGCCCAACATCCATCCCCCTGACTCATAACATCAGTTTTGTCAGACCTCAGTATTTCCCCCAGTTCTGCAGCAGCCTTTTGCCTGCTGTCTACCACAGGCATTCCTAACTGGTTCATTCAATTCTACACCCATCTGCAGGCCAGCAAACTGAAAAAACACCAAAAATGCATGTATGAAAACTGAAAAAACAAAAAAAGACTCCACCAAGTAATACGAAGTTGATCTTAAAATTTCTTGGAAATCAGTGACCCACTGAGGGTATCTCAGCTGCAACTATGCCTATCTGTTTTTCCCAAATGGCCAGAAGTACTCAAGAATCTCTTCTATCTGTGAGGTTGTTGTGCCCTTAGCCAACATTATCAGGCTGAAGAGCCACATTTTTTCAATTTTTATCTGTGCCTTCCTAACAGCCTAATTGAAGGCATTATTGAGCCATGCTTTGTAAAATCTACCTTAACTCTTCTCCACTGAAACTATTGGTCAACTGTTTGTAATAGTGTTTCTCTTAAAGTTTATCTCTAAATATACCTGCATTATCTTTGTAAGTCTTTCCAACACTTTTTAAAACATGCAGATTTTAGAAAAGAGGCTACCTAACTCCTTCTTACACTAGTGATGCCCAGGTCATGTGCTCCTACCCTTCCCCTCAGAGCTGCATCCAACCCTGCGTTACCCAAAAGGAGGAAAAAGTGCCCAGCAAACCTGTGCACCAGCCAGCAGGGAACTGAATGGGCAGAAGGCCCTGGCTCTGTGGTCCGCAGCTCAGACAACCAGGGAGGAAGGGGGGTCTCTGCCCAGGGCTGGTGCTGCTACTGGTGCCAACAGCACACCGGCTGCAGGGCTGGATGGCCTGTCGCCGGCTGAACCCTTCTGGGGGAGACGAAGCAGCAGGGAGCAGGCATGCTGACGCACAGGCACGAGCAAAGCCCTTGAGAGAAAGCCAGTGCTGCTTCCCTGATTAAAACCATGTGCGGCTGCAGCACCAGTTGGCGAGAAAACGTGGGGGGTGGGAGGAAGGGTCGCGGCTAGCGGGGCTTTACTTTGTTAAGCGCAGCCCGCAAGGGTTAAGCGAGAGGAGGGGGAAGCGACATCTTCGCGGAGCCCCTTCGAGGCGAGGGCCTCTGCCGTGGGGCCCGCGGCGGGAGCCTGCGGGATGCCGCAGGGCCGGGGGGCAGGTGGCGGGAAGCGGCCCCGGGCAGGCTCCCCCGGTTCCCGCGGGCACCGCACGGCCCTCTCTCCCGCTGCCGGGAGGCCCCGGGAAGAGCCTCCATTTCCCCCCCAATCTCTGTCCGCCGCCAGCAACGCGCGGAGCCGGGGGGCAGCCTCCACCGGGCCAGGCATCCCTCAGCCCGCAGCGCCGCGCCGAGCCCCGCCCGCCGCCTCGGCGGAGAGCTGGGTTCCCGCCCCGCTGCCGCTGTAACGGCCGTTCCCCTCCCCCATCCCGCCGCGGCCGCTCCCTCCCGCGTAACGGCCGCCGCAACGGCCGTCGGCGCCGGCGCGCGCACTCACCGCCCCGCCGCCAAGGCGGCACGTTTCGGGCTACAGCGCCCCGAGCCCCCCGCCGCCGCCGCCGGGAGGGAGGCCCCGAGCCGCGGCCCGACCCTCCCCCCGCCATGCCCCTGCCTCCTCCCGCCGCGGCGGCCCCCTCCTCTCCCGCTCCGCCTCCCTCCGTTTTCCGGCCCGCCGCGCCCTCTGCCCGGCTTTCCCCCCTCCGCCCCGCCGCGGCGCACCCGTCGCCCCATCCCGCCGCCGGGACGGCACGGGGGGCGGCAGCGCTGCAGCGGCAGTGCCGCGGGGTGTCGCTCGGTGCGCGGAGAGCGCCCACAACGCGGTGCCTTCGGGCACCCATCGCCCGGAGCCTCGCCGGAGAGGGCTGGGTCTGGCTGGCGATGCGCGATCGGGGTCCTCCCAGCGCCGCTTGCTCCGAGTCAGCTGTATCTATCTTTGGGGAGGCTTCTAGCCAGGCTGCTCTTTTGCCTTTTTGCGTGCTTTTTTGGGGGGCAAATAACGCAGCTACCCCGCCAAACGGGGACGGTATTTTCTGTCTGCAGGCTGGTCCTGAGGCACTGTTACCGGTCTGTGATACGTTCATTCATTTGAAACCTCGGAGGTTCAGTAGGAAGGATTCAGTTTTACACAGATCAAGAGGTGAAATGACTTGCCCAAGCACATAGGAAAAGTAAGTAAGAGGCACAAAGAGGGACAGATCCTAATTCTGAGACTTCCCAGACCATGGAATGCTTTTAAAAGAAATACATGTGCCTTACTAGAGTAAATGGGGGAGGGGAAAAGGGGGTATCTTTTTTTCCCTTTTTCAGGAAGCAAGACACAAACTACAGCATAAAGGGCCAAGGGTAATTGAATACTGTTTTTGTGCATTCCTTATTCTGAGCTTCTCCGTAATCTGGCAAGGCCCTTAGTGCAGAGGACAGCTGCTCTGACTGCAGCTTTGTGTGTAATTTAGAATTTTGCATTGCTCTGTAATTTAGGATAGATAATAGACGTTCTCGGACAGATGTAGTTCCTTGTGACATGTGTCTCTCATTCCCATGGCCATTCTCTTGGCATTCAAAATCATCTTTGGGCAGCATTCGAGAAGACAGCAAACAAATGCAGGAGATTCTAAAAGTACATATGTAACGTGTAGAAAATAAGGTGTTTTTATGTACCAACAAGAGAAAACTAGTGACACTTCCTGATCCTCCGAACATCTCAGTCCTAGTAAGGGACCATCACAGCTTCGAGGTCCCAGTGTGTCTCTAACACACCCGTCAGCAGAAACACTACATAAATCCCGCATTAGCAGCGAGACACACTGCCCCACGACCTCAACTCCTAGCTCCCACAGCAGAGACAAGACGAAGAGAGGAGAGCAGAACAGGCACAGATCTTTTCGCTCGCTGACCGGCCTGGGCAGCTCAACGCCGGTCACAGCTTGCGCACAATTCGCGCCCGTGGCTGTGGCGCCTGAAGCCCGGTTTCGCGGGAGGCTCCCTCGCGGTCCCGGAACCCCACACGCCGCCCCCCGACCGAGGAGTCCAGGCACAAGCACCCCCGCCGGGCAAGCCCTCAAGGGGGCGCCCTGCCCACCGTCACGTGACACTCGACCGCCTTCCCTCCCCGCGTGCGGCGCCTCGCGGCCCCCATGGCGCCTTCCTGGGCTGCGCGCGCAGCGGCCGCTCCCGGAACCGGAAGCCCGCGGGAGTGTTAGCGGTGCCGTTACCGTTAGCGGTCTGCGGGCGCAGCAGCGCCGTGCGGTGCGGTGCGGTGCGGTGCGGGCGGGCGGGCGGGCCAGCCAGCGGCCCGCTGCCCTCTCCTCGCTGCTGCCTCGGCGGGGCCGCCCCCCACCCCCGGTCGCCGCCGCCATCATGCACCCCGTTTTCCAGAGCAGCCGCCGCGACTTCACTTTCGGGCCCTGGAAGCTGAGCGCCGCCCAGACGCACATCATGAAATCGGCGCAGGCCGAGAGGTGGGCCGGGCCGGGCCGGCGGGGGGGCGGTGGCGGCGGCGGCGGCGGCGGCAGCAGCAGCAGCAGCAGCAGCGGGCCGCCGGGCCTCGCTCCCCGCAGCTAAGGGCCTTACGGGAAATAAGCAATGCCCCTTCGGCAGGGCGGGCGGGCTGTTGCTCCCAGCAGATCCTTTCCTTTTTTTGTTTTTTTTCTTTTTCTTGCCTTGCCTTCTATCTTCTCCTGTGAGCAAAGCTTGATCTTTTGGCTTAAGAAGTGGAGACGCTTTAGTTTACAAGCGTGATGATTTTCAGTTTTTTGCTTGTTTTTATAATTGCTAACGCTTTTTTTGCTGGAAATCTGGACTTCTGTGAACTGAAGCCTGCTGGCTATAAGCTTATTTTTCTTAATTATTTTTAAGAACAATTAAGGGTCTCTTAAATATAGTCCATTGATTTATCTTATCTATCTTATGCTAGTGGTTATTCTAAAATAGTGGAGTTCATCAAAATTAAGTATTTGCTCTCTCATTGTAATATTAATTTCTATTGCTATAAAATAGTTGGAAAAATGCTCCTGTCAGCATCAGGTACTTGATGTCAGATTTGCTAATGTAAATCTCAACTATTTAGTGCCATAGCTGTACTTGCAGGCAGATGAATTTGTCAGATCCCTCTTTGTATTTTTGTAATAAGTATATGAAAATTCTATTAGCCATCATAAATATATTTTGGTTCTTACTGCTTGTAACTTTTCTGAGGGTAAGATTGTTTGCTAAAGTCTCATCTTCTGAAGCTGTGATTTTTTTTTACATAAAACAGCAATATATTCACTTTTTTGTAGATGTGTGCCTCAAAACAGATAAAAACTACATTCCTTTCTTCATTTTTATCCTATGCTCAGTGAATAAAATAACCTTCGCTGAGTGTTTTTAACTACTGATACTGTAGTTGCACATAAGAATGCATGAATCTTATGTTTTAATCCATCTTCTTTAACCCAACCTCCAGTTAAACTATATCTGGGCTCTATTTTTACACTCTCATCTCATTTTTCAGGCATGTTTGTGAAGCCGTCTCTTGCAAGATGCTGGTTCATAAAAAATTAAGATCTCTGTTCTTACAATCAGGAAGATGTTAAATTTTCCTCATCTCTAAACCAGAGTTAGAGTTGAACTGCCAGTCTAGAAGCCAGATTATCTACTGCAGTCCTCTCCTGAACTATTCAGTTTCTTTAACTGTAACTGTTTTAAAATAAGCAGTTGTCAGTATTTTTTTTTTCTGCAGAAATTTTCTTCATCCCTTTTGATGTTTTTGTGGGACTCTTCAGTTTTTCAGGACTGAAAGAACAGAAGAAGCTTCACAGGGTAGGGAAGAGAAATCCAAAATTAGCTGTTTGCAAGCAGATCTTGGCACTTGGCATAGAGCTCCAAACAATTCTTCTGCCTGAAGTCTGAAGAATACCACTACCTGGTTGGAGTGCTTTTAATCAGTTTCCTTTTGTAATGGATTTCTTTTGGTGTTTTGCCCCCTCCTTTCTTTTTAATTACTTGGAGAACATAGTTATTACCTATAGCAATTTTATTTCTGGTAAACATATGTCATGGAAAACCCTCAGCAACTTCTATGGAAGGTGAAGGATTAAATATGCCATAGCTGCAGAAATCTCTTGTGGGCTAGAGTTGGTTTGTGCAGGTCAAGGGGCCCATTCTGGATGAAATGGAAAGTTTATAACTTTATACTGCCTTCTCTGGGAAAAAACATAGAATCTTATTCTTCAGGTCTATGAATCTGCTATTTTTATTTCAAATTGGTCAGCATAATGTTCTTTTGTATGCAGTATTACAGAAATAGCACTTTTGTACAGGAATGCCTTACTGTTTATCGATAGGAAAGTTGTGAGCTGGATTTCTTTTTTTAATCCATGTATGTAGATGCATTTTCTAAAGTTTTCTTCCCTTCAGATTCCATGTTCTTTCTAACCTTGCTATGATTAAAGTAGGTAGAGATGGGGAGGAAATGCTAGAAGTGCATGAAGCCTTCTGGCGAACTTGGTCAGTGTAAATGTCAAGTGAGTATATATATATAAATTATAAAAACTGATTTTTAAAAAAGTGAAACGAGTTGGTTTGGGATTTTCTGCAAGGGTCACACATATTGTTTGTGTAGTGCTTCATTCAGTTGCATCTATAGCTGTGGCTCTGGCTTTTGATTTTAGAGGTTGCCAATGCCAGTACATATTCTCTACAAGCTTGGGAAGATAGTGATTTGAGCACTTCCATCTTCTGCACTTCGCTTCTAAGGTATCCTGCTAGGATTATTTTCAGCCTCTTTCTGTAGGCTTCTAAAGATGGAGGTATGGATGACTGTGTAGTGAATTTAAACTTGCTAACAGTAAGCATCCTTTCCTTAAACTTCTTTTTGGTGACCTGCAGAAGTAGACGGTGGACCATCCAGAGTTTTCTCCCCTGACTGAAAGCTGCTAAATTATGCTATTCTAATATTTCTGATTTCCCCACATACGAGACTTTTGTACAAGACTGATAAAGAGGGAAAGATGTAGGAATATTTTTACACTGGAAAAGGCATTTTTATCAATGATTCTGCCTCTCATGACAGATTTTTAAACTTGGAAAATAACAAAGTTGCGTAAAACATACTGACAATATCACTTTCAATTGCTGTGGTCCGAGTAATACTTTCTTATTTGGAGACCTGGACTACTTTTTACCTGGCTGGTGCAAACAGAGTCTCTCTTCATCTAAACTCTCTCTCTGTGCAGGTTGGCTGATGAATTGCACATGCCTTCCCTGCCAGAAATGATGTTTGGAGACAATATCCTAAGAATACAACATGACCATGGTTTTGGAATTGAGTTCAATGCAACAGATGCTTTAAAATGTGTCAATAATTGCCAAGGTATGATCAAAGTGGCTTGTGCAGAGGAGTGGCAGGAGAGCAGGTACAGTATTCTATCACCAGTAGGCAAGTACTAGTGTTTTATAGGGGAAGCTAGGATAAAGCAGTTAAAGGTACAGACTGAGAACTGGAATTTTTGATACCATGTTGCATTTGTTTCTGCTGTAGATATACCATATGATTGCAAAAGTCACCTAGCTTTTCTTTGCCATAATCATCCTATCTGTTAAACTGTGTTAACTATAGTCTCAGTTGTGTTGTGGCTTCCTTAAATGGCAGATTTAACATGGCTTAATCCTGTTTCCATTTGTTCAAAATCATAGAGCCTTGAGCATTGCAAGATTGTGTCTTTTGGCATTCAAAGTGTAGAATGCTGTACGTGTTCAATGACAATTACCATGCAGGAAAAGCTAATTGTACTGCTTAGTATTTACCAAATTAGTGGCAGAACACCTATGAATAAATCATGAAGAGAATTTGTCATTAAAATTAAGGTGAAGTGCAGTGTTAATGATAGCTTTGTGTTGTCTGCAGATTGCTTTCTGCCTGTTTAAAGAAGAAAGGATCTTGAGCTATAAAATATTCAACAACATTAAATTAAAATCTTTATTTTGACTGATAGGATTGAGATAGTGCTTGCATAGGGATTCTGGTAACGTTTTTTAAATTATTCTGTAAACTGATGTTGTGAAAGAAGCAACACTGTACAGTTCAGACTTGACATCATAATTCTAGCATGGGCAATGTTGCTGTTTAACTTTTTGAAGAGTAAGGAGATGAGTCTTGTGTGAGGTTGCAGTTTTTTTAGAAGAATGACTACAAAGCATATTGAATTCTTTCTCCTTTGTTGAGGAGTGAGACTGAGCACACTAAGGAAGTTGTCAAACCATATGACTGGACTTACACAACAGACTACAAAGGGACATTGCTGGGAGACACTGTAACATTGAAGGTGACTTCTTTTCTCCTTAAATGCATATTACTTATTACTTCAGTTGAGCACTGTTTCTGGAAACAGTATTTTACCTTTCAGTAACCTTGGATACTATAGTTCATAGGACTGAAGAGTTTCTGACTTCAAAATATAGTTTGGACTTTTCATGTCTCAGCACGTGCATTTTTCTTTTTTTAGTTGGATCAGGGCTCATTTTATTTTTTTTAAAGCATCTTATGATTATATAAGAGGGTCTTATATGCCCTTATTAAGAACGTGCTCAAAGTAAAACGCACAAGAATCCTCAGTGCTTGCTGGATCCCCCTTTGAAGTTTTGAGCTCTTCAGATACAACATAACTATCTCAACTGCATAGTTCTCCCGTACATTTACTCTGTGTTGCTTGCTAGTTCTTGTGATCAGGTACCCAGATCTGCCTGCTTTCAGTGGCTTTGTTTTTCAGAAACATTAGCTCCTCATGTTTAAACTGTGTCAGATCCTCCCTTGTCTTTTTTTTACTTCAAGAAAGACTGATGTTCCCAATTTCTCTGTTTGCTGCTAAGCAGATAATGTATTTTAATTCACTAGGATTGATTTAGTTACTCTGGAATTAATAGTTTTATGCTGAGCTTTTGTCTTGTGTGCTCATGGTATTTAGGCAGCAGAAGTGTTTGAATGTATATAGAGAGCACAAGATGGAAAATGTAGTGGTATTAGATTTTGAGGAAAGGCTTTATTACAAAACTATTGAGGGTTTGTAGTTTGCTAGAAATTCCAAGTATGTGGAATACTATTTATAACCCAGAACTTCGCAGTCGTATGTTAAACTCAGTATGTCTTCTAGTGTTTTCAAATACAGAATGTGAGCAGAATTGTTGCAACTGAAACTTAACTAAGTTTGTTCCCTGGAGGTGATTTGTTCAGAATTTTCCGCTTTGAATTTTTGCTTTGATTGATGTTTCCTCTTGGAAACTTTGGTGTTAATTTTAAGTTTTCCACTTAGACATTTTGTGTATCTTCAGCTGAGTGCTCTAAGATTTTTCCCTTTAGAAAATGCAAGTGCAGGATTTTCAAGATAAAGACAAACTTCATCTCTTCTGACATCAAACTAATGTGCTAACTGTTCTTAATCTTGTTCTTCAGGTTGTGCCTACAACAGAACACATAAATACAGAGAAATTGAAAGCCAGAGAACAAATTATGTTTTTTGAAGAAGTCCTTTTGTTTGAAGATGAACTTCATGATCATGGAGTATCTAGTTTGAGTGTAAAAATAGTGAGTACTGAGAGGTGTATGCAAGAGGCTTGTTGACCTAGCTGGCTAATGAATGCAAAACTTGGCCCCTTTTTGCCTGCTATTCCGTCTGTGATTTAAAGTTTAAAATGCGAGTTCTTTGTAATTTTACAATTTTTATAATCTTATTGAAAGCTATGATATCTTGTTGATCATGTTTTATTGGTTGTTTTAGTATTTATGGATACCTAAAGTAAGACTTTTAATATGCTGAATATTTTTATTTTTGCAGAGAGTTATGCCTTCCAGCTTTTTTGTGTTATTGAGGTTTTTCTTGCGAGTTGATGGTGTACTTATCAGGATGAATGATACAAGGCTTCATCATGAGGTAGACACTTAGTCTTTAAATCATTCATGTTTTGCAAATGTTCCCTGGCAGTATCACTTTCAGAGAAGACCTGCTGATATTCCTGTAATCTAATACTGATGCTCTGGAGTGTAGAGGTTAACTGAACTGAACTTTAAAGTGTATTTTATTATTATGGTAATGCTGAAATAGTGATAGAGTGCTTGATGTCACTGGGCTAGGTATTGCACAAGCAGAGTAGACTATCCCTCATCTGAAGCAATCATTTAATTATATTGAATGGGCACAGATTAGAGAGGAAGTCAAAGGAGAAAAACAGACAACAGTAAATGGTGTGATACTGTTAATAGCCTCTGGCTTCCAAGTATATTTTTCTGGCCTGTCTACCACATGACTACAGGTTTCACTCTGCAAATAACTGTCAGTACAACACTGAGTCCAGACATCTTTTAAATAATATAGTACCTACAGTCATAGTTTACTTGTTCTGTTTCACTCCATTAGTACTGATTATAAAAGTTTTAGTTGAGTAAAAATTAACAAGCATATTCAATCCTGTTTCTTTTGTTGTGCACAGAAAAGTGACTTTGGGGAGCTAAATTTATTTATTTATTTTTTACCATCCCCCTATCCCATTGGTCTGTCTTTGAATGTGTATTTCTTCTCCAAGGTGAAAATTTTTGGTCAAACAAATTTAAGTGGTTACTAAATTCAGTGTATTTACAAAGCTCATCTTGCACTGATATTAAATGATGATTTTATAATTAATTTCTGCAATCTTTCCCATTAGGCTGACAAGGCCTACATGTTGCGAGAATATACATCCAGAGAAAGCAAAATATCAAGTTTAAAGGTATTATTTTTTTTTAATGTTTTCTCTATGTGTTTTCTTTGTTTGTTTTTATGGTCAGTATAGACAATACTATTGTAAGTATTGTTAGGTTTGTATTATAAGTATTTTAAGTCTTCTAGGTTTGGAATCTCTGGAGAAAACGTCTTCTGCTTGCACAGTGCTTATTTCAGGGCAGATTATCATTTGTAAATGATCAGTTCTAGAGATCACAGGACAAGTTATGGGACTGGATTACGTTTTCTACTTTTGAGTTATCAGACTTTTTAACAGAACTGTTTAGCCACAAAATCAGGCACTTCATTTTCAATGTTTATTAATTTCAGAGCTGGTTATATGCTTCCCAATAGTACTAGTGGTTAAGATCTGTTTGTTAGTATAGAGTGATTCAGTTTTTCTGGTGAAAGTCTAATAGCTCACCTTAGAATTCGAATAATGGTTCAGTATCGTTTGTGGCACTTTAAGAGTTACAGCTGTTGAATTTTATTCTGGACCCAATACTGACCATAGATACTCTGCTTACTTTCCTTATCCCTTATTTTCTTTAAAAAGTGACTAATGTGTTATCAAACTTCTGAGGGAATATTTGCAAAGTGATTTCCTTTTGGAAGAGAAGGACATGATACCATTTCTTGACAATATATGATCCCCATAAAAAGCACTAAATCCACTGATGAGCTCTTTGATAGTTTTCTGGTTTCTGAAATACAAATCAAAGTGACGTGGGTCTTATTTTACCTCCTGCTTGAAAATGATAATCATATATGTGGTTAAATAATTTCTTGTCTGTCCTGATGGAAAGCAAATGTGTATGGCTTTTCAGCTCCCTAGATCAGCTTGCAGACAGAAGTAAAGCAAAAAAATTTCTGCTTCACTGCTGTTGCACTTATTTCAAACCTAAGTATTATTCCTTGCATGTCAGGAGTAGCTAAAATATAGGTTGCATTTTAATAATTACAGTACACTTATAGATTATAGAATGTCTTTAGAAAGTTTGAAGGTGGTGTGCCTAGAATAGGTTTTTTTTCACATATCTTTTTTATGGTGAAGCTATGCTATCTACAGGAATCTACAGAGAAAGATACAGATGAAATTAGTTGCTTTCATTAAGTAATTCAAATAGGAAATTAAAATCAGTAATTCATATTAATGTCTAAACAATGTCAGTGTTGGACTTGATAAAACTGAGATTAATGCTGATAAAAGCATAATTATTATTAGCTGAATCTGAGCACCTCCAGTGACTTTACTGTAATCATTAGAAGACATTAATGCTAGGATCTCATGCGGCTCTTGTCTCATTTAGAATAGACTATAAAATGCACTGTTAGCTACACTGAAATGATAAATTTGATTTAAAACATTGTAGCTCCTCTTGAATTCTCTGATAGTTCTTGTGGTCTTATCTGCTACTTAAAAATACTAAATACATTTCCTTACCCTATTGATCATGCAAGAAATAAGATTGTACATACGTGCATTTAAAATCATAAAGTAAATTTTAGTAACAGTATCTGACATCAAGTGTTTAAAAGTAATTCGGGTAAACTATAGACTGACTAGATGTGCCCCAAAACTTTGGATGTGAAATTCTTCTTTACTGCACTTTTCATTTGTTTCATGTAAAACTTTTGCTTCTTAGCATGTTCCACCTTCCCTGTTCACGGAACCTAATGAGATCTCTCAGTATCTGCCTATAAAGGAGACAATTTGTGAAAAGCTAGAATTTCCAGAGAAGCTGGAGCCTGAACCACAAGCATCACTGGAAAGCACGTGTGTGGAGTCTAAATAAATGTGACTTTACATGGACTTGAAGTAGACTGGAAATCATGTGATCATGTCACCATTACTGTTGGGGGGGGGTGGTTTCACTATTTGTGGAATAAAGAGTTTGGCTAAGTTTTCTGTAGCCCTAAATGAAAAGAGAACTTATTTCAAGCAGGTTTTGATGATTTTTATTGTTTTATGTTTTTTTTATTTCAAAACTGTATCTGGAGTTAATGATAGACTGGAGGTGAATTAGTCTTAAATGGCAATGGAGAAAGACTCCCATAATGAAGCATTTGGGTTCTGTTTAGTTCAGTGGTTAGGAAGGAGTATTGCCTGGACCCTCCACCACAAACACTTCCAAGAAGATTTTCTTGTTCTTGCTTCAGATACCAAGAGCCTATTACAGTTCACAAGACTATAGAGAAATCTGTAGTTTAAAAAAAGTTTGTTCCCTCTGTGTATACTTTGGGCTTTCAGTCTTAAGCTATGCATTTTGCTTGGGGCTCCCCCTGCTGCAAGCTGATAACCAATTAAGCCACTTCTTGGAATCTCTCATCTGGCCTTCTTACTTAGCAATATTCATTTTATCTGTGAGCAACTTTAAGGAGCAAAAAATAATTGCATTTGTTAGACCCTATGTAAAGGTAAAAAATACTTTATTCATGAGCCATCAGCTTCAGAGCAGAAAAAAAGCTGAGGGATGTCAACCATATTTCTCCAGACAGCTCTGGAAACTGTTACTTGGGTTAGGTGAGCTGCAAAGGTCATATGCTTTCTTGGAAATGCATTGCTGTACTGACCTTCTGTTGGGCATATCAGCTAGTTCTCATGTGTCGTAGTTATGCTGCCCTGATGATCAAATTGTTAAATTCCAGGGTAGTTTTGGCTACTGAACTGAGGGGAGCTTTTAGTATCTCATCTCTAAAGGATGCTGGTATTTCGAATTTGAGAACTACAAGCTTACATAGCTTTAAAGGAATGCTATCATGTATTCCAGATATGTAATTTTCATTCATCTTCTAAGTTCTTTAAATTTTAATAGATGTGTTCATATGCACATTCACAATTTTAACTCAACATTTTATGGATTAAACATTTACATAATTTAGTTTCCAAAAGAAATTTAATGTTAATGATTTGCCATAAGAATGAGGGAGTTAGACTAGTTTAGGTTTACTGTTCATACTTGCTGTTAAGTGCAAGAAGCAAATGACATAGTGAAAATAAGCCTTGTGGAAAACCTAAAGTAATTTAAGAAAATGGCGAATAAGGATGTATGCATTTTAATCTCTTAGAGTTTTTTTTTCTTAAAATTCTAAATATTCTACACTGCGTACACTTCATACCAACAGTCTACCCCAAACCTCAGCGTATACCCAGTTCTTTCACTTAAAGATGACCCTGAAATTTTTAGAAAAAGTATACAGCTATCTAAGTGACTATGGTCTTAATAAAAACAAACTTGCATTGTTTTACCTTGTTCTGCACCTGCCTTGCTCTATTTAAGGCACTCTGGTCTAATGAATTGATCATAAGATTGAAAAGCAGGAATTAACTGGAGTTCTTATCATTGATTTATACTTTAACCATGGGGAAGTCACTGGACTTGTGTGCCTCTGTTCCTTGTCTGTAAAAATGGGATTAATACATGCCTAGTTTACTGAGGGTGTGTGAGGATTATTTTGTAAAATGCTATTTTTTTCCTGAATATACCTTAGCCTTATCTTTGTAAAGAATTATTGCCAAAAAACACCCCCCCACACTTATCTATGGGATAAAGTGAGTGAAGTGAAATTAAAACACTATCTCTGGATGAAATGATTATCAGGCAGGTATGATTTGGAGTGAGTGAATTTAGGGCTATTTTGAAGTGGGGATGATATCCTGTATATTTCCCCTCCCTTTTTTCCTCTACCTTCCTGAACTTGTTTCCTAATAAAGACTTCAGCATCAAGATGAAGAAGAGTGGGTGTACTTGGCAGCAAATGAATATAACATGAATGTGATTAAAATTAATTTCACAGTAGCGATAATTTAGGTCTCTACATGGCAGAGAATAAAAAAGGAGGAAACAATAAATGGGGGTGGAGGCATATTTTGCCTGTGAAAATAAATCATGGTACTTTTTTATGCTAAGTGTATACTATTTTACATGCCTTAGAGGCTTAGAAAAACACAAAGTCAAAACTGGTAGTGATGGAGAGGGCATCTGACAAAGTGCTGGCAAGAAGGAAATACATTTTTGCAATTCATAATTAAAGCTTTTTCAGGTTTGGTGAGTGATACTGACATTAAACTTCCTGGGGCTGTAGTGGGGAAAACACACGGAACTGACACCTAGTGTTCTGAAGGGTGCTGTGCATGTTTAGCTTACACTGTGTATTTTATGCTGTCCACACTGATTTATGAGCTGCTGATACAGTTGTCTTGGTTGGACTTAAATCTCTGAATATATAGATAACTGACAGCCATCTCTTTTGGGTGCTGTGCATTTGAGTGGAACACACATGTTGGAGAAGTCACAAGGTGATGTTCAGAAAGTTAGAGTTCCCACAAAATAAAACATGAAACACTTCTTGTGACTCTCTTACAACATGTGGGTTATCAGGAAGCAGTAAAATAAAGTGGTATACTACAAGCTCTCTGGTGCAAATTTTCTAGGAAAAAAAGAAGAGATGTATGCTTTTGAGCAGAGGGAGTGGGGTAATTCTCCAGCTATTTTGTGGTGAGTCTAACATGTGGTGGTTTATATTCTTACTTGTATGTTGCTAAATAAAATTTACCCAACATTTTATAGTTCTGTTTTTATCTGAGCAAAATAAAATGAAATAACTGCTTGTCATGCTGAACTTTGCCTGAAAATCAAAATGTTGTGCTTATGTGTGTTTGACAGCCTTTCATGAGAAGCACTCAGCTCAGTGATGAAAATAAGGTGTAGGCTTTTCCACCACAGTGGGAGATCCAGGATATGGATGGAAAATAAAATGTACAGGGCTACTAATATAAGCTTCACTCTTAGCAAATAACGGATTCAAGCCTGATGGGTGGAGATACAATTGAACTGGAAAAGTAAAATTAGCAGAGAGTGGAATCTCTTTTCTGAAGATGGAAAACGTGAGGGCTTTGAAGTTTCGGTTATTTGTATGCTTGTAATTCGTAATAGTTCGTGAAGAGTGAGAAGCGTCCAACTCTTGAAGTGTTTGCTGTCACTTAAAAAACCCTCAATAAACGCAGATGAAGACGAATTCTCTGCTGTGAGAACTAGGGCTTGGTGCTGGGTTGCTCTTACTCGCGCCGAGGTGGGAGGTTTTTGACACCCGCGCTCACCCCCCGCCGGCGGGTATTGCCATGCCGGAGAGGACGGGCCTTTGCTTACCGAGCAGCCGTCCCGCGGCCGCCCCTCGCCCCGGGCGCCTCGCACCCGCCGCCGCGGGCTGGCCTGCAGCGAGAAACCCCAGACGCCCCTCGGAGAGGCTGAGGGGGCTGCGGGCGCCCCGCGCCGCCAGGCAGCCGGCGAACTACAGCCCCCAGCAGGCCCCGCGGCGGCGGCGGCGGCCTTTACCCACCTGCTGGGCGCAGGTGGCCGGTGGCGGCGCGGTGCATGCTGGAGCCCGTAGTCCCGGCGGAGGGGAGCGGTGCGGAGCGGAGCGCGGAGAGCGGGGCAGAGCCGCCGGGGCGGGCAGCATGGACAAGCTGAAGCGGGTGCTGAGGGGGCAGGACGCGGAAGAGCCGAGCGGCCTGGCCGAGGTAACGCCCCGCTCCCCTTGCACCTGCCTCCCTTCCGGCGGCGGCGGCGCGGCGGCTGGCCGTTGGCGGTGACGGGTGGCGGGCGCGCGGCGTTGAGGCGAGGCGAGGCGAGGCCAGGCCAGGCCCCGCGCCGCTCCTCAGCGCTGCCGCCCCGGGCGCGGGTCGGTCCTCGGCGGGACGGGCCTGCGCGCCGCCGCTCCGCAGAGGGCCCCCCCTGTGCCGCCGCCTCGAGGAGTATCCGAAACGAAAATAAATACAATAATCTGAAACGCATCTGAAAATAATATAACAGTGATAATAAAATGCCACCAGGCTTTGCGCTGCGAGCAGCTCCCTGCCCCTTCGTGCCTCTGCTGCAAGCCGGTGGGACGCAATACTTCGTTTTGCGGGAAATCATCACGGCTTCGCAGCTGACGCTTTCTGTTAGCAACAGTGGCTCATCCCATAGGCTTCAAAAACTGACGCCTAAACTGGCGAGTTTCCATTTAGGTTAAAAGCAGTTTAGTGGCTTACAGGGAATTTACTGCTTGATATGTGGCAAGATCATATGCAGCACCTAACTTGCTTTTCCCCCCCCCCCCCCCCGACCCCTGTTTCTAGGTTATTGATGCAACTTCATTAAGTTGGGGCACCAGAGTTAAAGGCTTCGTTGCTTGTTTTGCAATAGGATGCCTGTGCTCCGTCTTGGTAAGGACTTTTTTGCTAGGTCTCTTTCTCCTGACCCTCCTGCTTGAGTCTGAAGAGCCCTAATAAATACAGGCTGTGGCTGTGTGCTGTTGCTCAGTTTTGAGTCTGCAGACATCTGACTCAGTTTTGCAGCTGGATGAGTTGTGTTAATTGTTACAAAGAATGCCAGTAAACAAAGCTAGTGTTTTTGTGGTTCTGCGCTTTGACTTAAGTTTTCTTTACGCTTCTTTGTGTTGTGATGCTTTTTGGATATATTTCTTTTGCAATACAAAAGCATTTTTTTTAACGTTCCTTTTTAGGGCAGTTGTTTGCTATGGATACCAAAGAAAGGATTGATTCTGTTTGCAGTGTTTTACACATTGGGGAATATTGCATCTCTTGGAAGGTAACAATTTTGTTTATAACACTTAGCTAATGAAGGCAGGAAATTGGAGTAGAATGATAGGGGAAGGTGAATGAGTGGCAGAAACCATGGCTTTTGTAGAAGAATATTTGCTTATATAGAGCATTTTCTTGTTGCTAGATTTTAGAGAATAACACTGTTTTAGTACTGGCTATAAATGGTAGGAAACAATGAATGACTGTCTGGGGCAGTCTGTCAAGGTAGACCTGTTTGATAAGTTTTCATGTCCATTGTAAAGGTTCCTGTAACAGCATCACTGACTTCATGAATGACAACTCTTTAAGCTAAGGAAGCGTAGCAGGGAGTTAGAAAGTATAAGGAGTGAAACTAGAAATAGTATGATATCTGTGCATGAGATAAAAATACCACTTCAGATAAAACTTTCACCTTGCAAAATCCATGCCCTATTAATCACCGGCCCCACAAAGGAGGGATGTACATCTGGTGAGGGATCAGAGAACAGGTGCAGGCCTGAAAACAGTCCTTTATGTAGAGAGACAGATTGCCTGCAATCCATGCAGTCTCAGAGGCTGGTGTTTTAAAGAGCAGGTTAAACAAGCATCTGTCAAGAATGATCTAGCTGATCTTGACCTACGCTTCTAGCCTGACAGCTCTGCTTGCTTATGTTAATCATAACTTAAGAAATATGAATAAAGATGTGGATTGAATAGCTTAGACAAGAGCAAAGAACACTGTACGTTCTATTTCTTTTGTTGTTATATCTATATATATATATACATATATTTTTTACCTTAGCAGCATAGTGTGGTGGTGAACTATATAGCAGCAGACAACTTCACAAAGTAAACCTCCTTTAATCGGGATTCTAGTATTACTTATTCCTCTAGTTCTTCTGCGTTCATCTTGTTTTCCTTTTTGCAGCACTGCGTTCCTCATGGGACCAATGAAGCAACTGAAAAAGATGTTTGAGCCTACTCGTCTGATTGCTACTGTTGTTATGCTAGTAAGCATCAAAGGAATCTCTTACTGCGCGCTGACTTGGAAACAATTTCTGTTGTAAATTCCTTTCATGCGCTTTGATATAATTACCTTTCAAGATGTTGTTTTTAAAAACATCCTGTATATCCAGTATAGTAGCAATATGTTTGTAGCACCAGAAAGGCACTTTCCTGTTATGAAAGACTAAGTTGAAGCCAGGTTAATATGCTACAAGAACATTAAGGATCTGTGGTTTGTGTATGTGTGAGTCATGCACATAGTTCCAGTGTACCCGAGGTCACATTACTGTCATATTTTCATGTTGCTTAAAAAATGATGATACGCAGGAAACTTCTTAGATGGTAGGGGTTCTTTTGTTTTTTTGAGTTGCACAATGGAAGCTGTTAGAAATAGCCTACTTTGCAGCAAAACAGATAGGAGATTATAAGATAAAGTGGTGCAAAGAGCTGTATAGATATTTTCACCCTGATAAAATATTAATTTAATGACAAAGCAACTGGAGAATCTCTGTCCTAGTCATCTTGCTATAAAAATAAAAAAAGAGAGATGTTTTTGTTGGCAGATAGCTTTGAGTTTTGAAACTTGTATGACAAAACAAAATTGCAAAATTCAGCATTCAACTAATGTCATCCTTTGTAATTATTTTGCCTTCAGAAGATGGGAAATGTAGACGCCCTCTATTGGGTGGGGTGAGGAAATTACTGAGAACTTTGATTTGTTCCTGTTTAACACACACACACACACGCATACACTTTTCTTTTCTTCCAATCCTTCCCTCTTACATTCCTGCATTTTTCTCTTGGAAAGTTTGAAATTCCAGAGGGTAGTTTAATGTGTATATATAAATACCTTTTCATTTTCAGTGTGAATGTTGTCAGAGCATTCATTTGGTATTAGCACTTCTTTTTTTCCCTTTAAACATCTAAAGAGGCTAGTGGCAACTCATACAGATTAAGAAGATCTACTGTTTATGCTCTTAGATATATAGCATGAGAAAGGCCCTCCTTTTCTTGTTTTCCCTTCCCCTCTTAAAGTATGTATTTAGAATGCCTGTAGCTGGGAGTATGCCTGGAATATCACTTACAGAACAAATAAAGCCCATTCTTGGATGGCATAGTGTGTAGACAATAATCACCTTGAAACTACTGAAAAAAAAGAAATTTAGTATCAATAATCAGGTGAAGATTAAGCGTATGATTTATTTGACAATGAAAATGCTCTTCACTTGCATATATAATACTTCTTATTTTCTTACCTATCAAAAAGGTGCACATCATAATTTCCAGTAGCACAGTGCATTGTGAGGTTGAGTTGGACACTGAGGGCAATCAAGTACCAGCATCTGTCATAGCTAAATTAATCAGCGTATCTTAAATTGAAGATGAAAACTTGCACTAAAAGGAAGCTTCTGTTAATCTGAGTGTTTAAACGGAAAATAATTCAAGATGACCTATTAGCCTTTGAGCTTTTAGTTCAGTGAAGAGTCAATGCTACTGTTTAAGTGCAAATTTGAATGGCTATGTTGGACTTTGTTAAACAAGATAGCTATTAAGCAGTTGTTAAAAGTACTTGAAAGTGTATTAAGCAGTTGTTAAAAGTACTTGAAAGTGTATTATAACTTGAAGTCCTAAGATTTCAGTAATTACATAACTTCAACCCTATGGTAATCCCTAGAGTCAACGGCAAATGTGGGATGAACAGAAGTAGAAAGGTTAGAGTTCTAACTGGAAAGCCTTACTTACTTTTTTTTTTTTTTTTTTTTCCCAAAAAAATGTATAGTATATACATATGATATCAAGACGTTGGGGGGAGGGGGAAGCAGAAAAATACTGATGTTGCAGAAGAGTTGTAGGAACCTCCTGCTATTCCATTGTAGCTGTGAGCTTACTTTATGGAAATATGAGGCTGATGTTTCCTCGTTAGTTCACTTCAGAAACAAAATAGTGCCTTTTAAGTAAGGAGAACTCTTAGGAAGAACTGGATAGACCGTGAAATATGTAGTCTGCTTCCATCTCTGTGAAGGAACCCATTACAATGTCGTATCTATAAAAACTGGAGTTCCTATATTTAACAAAATTGTCTCTTCTCTTCTAGTTGTGCCTTTTACTAACACTGTGTTCTGCTTTCTGGGTGAGTACTTGATCCTAGGTGTATATATAACTGGAATATATTTTTAAAATATGTCTTACATGATGACCTCGTCTGCATGTTTTTCTTATATATTTTTTTTCTTCCTTTCAGTGGCACAATGCAGGATTGGCACTCCTTTTCTGCATCTTGCAGTTTTTTGCCCTGGCATGGTAGGTGACTTCTTCCCCCACTCCATTTTCTATTACACCCAGCCTCAGTTGCTGAATTGTCGGAGAATTTTGACTTAGTGTGAATTGAAAGGAAGGAGAATTTTCTACCTCGCTGTTCTAGAAGTGAGTCAAAGCAGCTATAAAGAGCTGGCATGTTCTGTCTCTTTGCTCTTGTATTTCTCTCACTCTTCAGTGAGTCTTGATGTGAAGCTTTGGCTCCATTTTGGGAGAAGTTCCTTTGATTATGTTTAATTTCTATGAGCTTGAGGTAAAACTACTCCCACCCCTACACTACTCCCCAGCCCCTTCTTTTAATCAATTTATTGCTTACTCTTCTGTATTCCCCTGCAGACCCTCCTGAGTTTGTCAAGTTAAATGACCTATGTGTGCCAATCAAATTAGGAATCATTTTTCTTCAAGTTGTATGCTTTGGATACTGTCCCAGAAGTAGTACAGAAACTGATAAAAACATCCAACCAGCCCTCAAGACTAATCTTATCTGCCTGTAGGCACTGGAGTGTGGAGGCAGGAGAGCTATGTTTTAAAATACTTTTACAATATGTCTCATGACTTTGCTGTTCTATTTCACAACCTGGCTGGGCTAAGATGACTTGCAAGGATATTCGTGTCTTTAGCTCACAAACTCAAAGCTCCATTACAGTTGTGCGTTTTGCAATTATATTTGTTTAGAGGAACTGAGGGTTATTTCTCTTGTGTGAGACTCTAATACAACCTGACATAACAGTAACTTTTAAAATGTTCCTTCTTAGGTACAGCATTTCCTTCATACCATTTGCAAGGTAAGCCTCCATCTCCTCTCTCTCTCTCTCTTACCTTTTGTCATTTTAGGATTTGGACAGAGAAGATTAGTTACAAGAGTATTTTACTGTAGGGTTTATTTTTTTTCCCTATGGTGGCATTTTAGGGGGAGGAAACTGGGGTAGTTGGAGCTGAAAATTGAATTAAGCATCTTCTGTAGTGGGAGAACACAATTTAAATGTACCAAAATGGAAAGGCTTCCTATTAAGATATGTGATTACACTGACCATACACTTTAAATTAAGACTTGCCTTTGGAATACCTGTGTTTATCCAAAATGCTACTAGATAAGTATGTCCTTCTGTGTACCTCCTCCTCAGTCTCCTAGAGTGCTCATCTAATGCTTGGGCAAGCAATTTTCTGTCCCACTTAATCAACCCCACTCTTCCTCATTCTGCCCCCTCAGGACAGGCTTAGGGGTGTAATTTCCACTGCAGCTGGGCTGGTGAAGGGTGAGCAGACATGCCTGTCTTTAGTCCATTCATACGGTCACGCAAACTGTGTAAGCGTGATTAATGCATGGCTAGCTGATTTGAAGTCAAGAGCATCAATGGTGTGGTAGTTGCATGGAGTGAGTATCATCAAGCAGCATAACTGAGATGATTCTCTGTATTTTTTCTATTTCTCCCACTCATAGGGATGCTGTGAAGAAATGTTTTTCAGTCTGTCTGACCTAACAGGAATACTGGATGCTTCACGAAGTTCTTGAAAGTACAGTAGAACTATGTTAAGATCACTGTGTGTGTTTTCCTACTTCTGTCTTAAACACGTGCCTTTCACTTTAGAGGTTCCTTGTCTTAAATCCAGTGTGTGCAGTTACTTGTCTTTGTAAGCAATGATGCCTGTAGGACAGGGTGCTCGTGCGATTTAAATGAAGTTCGGTCTAGCAGGAGAACTGGGCAGAGTATGTGATAATTCGTATGTAAAATCATGCATTTGTTCTGGTTTTGCAAAATTAGCACTGAAAGTGATGATAAGAAGTCTGTAAAGCAGAGACCTTGATTCTGGGACTAAACCAGTTTGGAGGATCTGATTTTCAAGAAAGAGATCAACTGCCAACTGATTTTTTTTTCCTCTATTGAACTCTTCTTTTTAAGTAATTTTCTATCACTTAATCTTTGCACTGTTTACCTTGGATAATGGAATACTGCTGTTCTGTCCTCTTTCTGCCTCTTGCAACTTTAGGGTTATGATACTACTAAAAAAAAGTTTAGTTCTAAATGGAAAACCTGTTTTGGAGTTAGTATTTATGAAATGTGTGCTTTTTCAATGAAGTGTTTCACTTGTGGTTTAGAGTGACAGTGTTTCCTTAAAATACATGGAAGGGACACTTTTGTCTGTAAAAACTTGTTCCTCTGGGAGAAACACTTGCAAAATAAGGTAAATAGAAATTTTCTGGCTGTCAAAAACCAGAGTTCTTTGTCTTGACTACAAGTGGTGTAGCGCAAGGCAAGAAACTGAAAATGTTCAGGTGAAGTGAGGTGCTTCTCTTCTCCTCTAGCTATAGTATAGAAATGCAAAACTAAGGAAATAATAGGTAAGCTAAGAAAGAATTTGTCTCTTTTCAAAGGACAAACTTTTTGCTGGTAATGTGGAAGTGATAAGGTGTTAAATCAGCAGAACGTTGGGTGGGGAGAACACATTCTCTCCTAAATTTACGAATGAGCCAAAACTCCAACATGTCTTTTTGTAAATGAGTTCAGTTTTGTTTTTCCTAAAGCTCTCAGACATGCTAGTGCACTTCTCCTGCTTTCAGGAGAAAGGACAACTTGCTGTGGGCTGCCTTAGCAAAGACATCATGTAGCAATCTAGGTGTCAGCTCCAAAAGAATGTGGAACATACTTCTGGATTAGGATTATTTCATATAGCCAAATTTCGAGCCAATTTGCATTTTCTTATTCTTTTAAGATATGTACTACCAAACTACTGCAATGGTTAATTGTGTAATCTCTGAGCTTAGATTCCTACTGCTGCTATATGGGATACTGATTAACCTCTTAAGCTCTGTTTTGCTATGGCTATGAAAATGGTTGTCCTGTAGACTCTGTATGTAAGCTTATGTCTCTCTTTCCACAGCTACCTAGAGGTCTGTCACTTAATGCATTGCATTTGCATGGCAGATGTGTCCCTGACTTGCAGCACAAGGAAGATTCTAACCTAGCAAAAGCCTGGATCTACTTGGCAGAAAAGTATAAGCCCATAGTGAAAGCAAATAATTCTGTGGCTTCCAGAAAGTTACCAGAAACTGAGTTAATGCAAAACCTTAAGCTTAAAGTGTCCTTCTGTTAACTTAGAAAATGTGGTACCTCCCACTGTCAAGATCCTTCAGAAAAAAACATCCTTTTGAGGATGTTATGAAAGGGGAATTTTAACAGGCTTTCTCTGGATTCCAGTTGTCTAGTTGCATTTTTTTGTTCTAAACAACTTTGTAAGAGCCTTCTTCAAAATGTGGCACCACTGTATTGGGAAGAATCAGTTATACTGGATGATGTTCCTCAAGTGCTCTGTTCTGGTGCTTTTATTTCCTAGGAATTGGAAGGTAGTATCAAGATCACTAGGTTGAATATTGCTTTCCTTGAAAGGAAGAACTAGTTAAAGGCTCAGGAGAGACTGGGAAATGAGGAATATTGTAATTCTTGATGACTTCCTGACTCTGATGTAAGGCAAGTTGCTAAACCGTGTGACTTTCTTCAACAGGGAGTTGGTTCAAAGCCTATTTTTTTTGTGATTAAAGGACCCTGTATTAGTCTTTTATTAGGACTTTAAGGTTTACAGAACTCTGTTGTATAAGGGTAACTAAAATACAACTCCAATGCCTTTCACATTCCAGTATTTGTTTAGTTTTAGTATCTCTGGGTGCTCCTGGAAAACTAAGTTTAGCATACAATATTTCTCCCTCCAACTTGTCCCTCTCCAACTTGGATAATCATTCCAGGCTCATCAGCAGTCAGCATAATGGAATTGATTTCTGAGATTCTTTTTGCTGTACTTCAGGCCAGAAAGAGTAAAAGCTTTTTGCTTATTTCTTGACCAGCTTATGCAGGGTTGTGCTACTCTGCCTGACTCTAGAAGTTCTCCAGCAAGAACACCAGAATTGTGTATGCTGAATATAGCTAGTATTCTGGTTGAAAAAGTTATCTGGAAACTTCTAAGTGGTTGTGCTCACAACAGTCATATAAAAGTTGAAAATTTAGGCTCTGGAATTACTTAGCTCACTGCCAGTAGACATTGGGTAAACTTGTGATCTGTGGTATGTTTTTTTTTTTTTTGTTTGTTTGTTTATTTCTTTCTTTTTTCCCCTCTTCTCTATCCTTTCTAAATCTAGAATTCCAGTGCTACAACCATTGATTCAAAAAAAAGAAGAACAAAACTTTATCTTACTTCATAGCACATGCAGCTAAGTACTAGTGCCCTTAAGGGAAGGGAAAGCAAAGGGAGATGATAAAGACATAAGTGATCATCATAGTGCCAGCAGCGTTTGTTGCTTAGTGATTTTTTTTTTTAATGTAGATCGAATGGTAGGATAGACTCACCATATTCTTGCCAGTATATGAAAAATGCTCAGGGTTGGTTTGTCACTTCATCTGTAAGTGATTTTGATTAAAAGTAGCTCTTCTCTGTCAGAACAAAAGTTTTCAGATGCTTATTTGCTTGCCAGTAGTTGTGCTCAGATTATTGACAAGTTTGACAGCAAAAGATTCTTGTAGCTTGTTGTTAAAATGCTTTATTTTATGTACTTTTTTGTTCTACATATGTAATCAAGGAATGAACTAGTATATAAATATTCTCTCTCGCCCAGTTTCAATCTGAACTAAATTAAACAAAAAAAGCACTTTTTGGGGGGTCAGTAAAACTTCATGTTAAGTTTTGGTATTGTTGGCTTTGGTTATCTACTAGGCAGGAAGTATAGTGGGCATTTCTTGAAGCCCTCCCTAGCCTTCTATCTTAACATTCCTGAAGGTAAAAATGCTTCTGTTGTATACACTCTACTGCATACAGGAGAGTTTGTATCTTAAATGACTGCAGACATACAGATTGCAAGGCTCCCTCCTTCATCAAGTCCTTGCTCAGTTGCCTAGAGTGTATAACTCAAGGCTGTCTTTCCTAAAGAAACTTGTATGATGTTGGATGCCCCTGTCAGTAGGATTTAGTGCTCTGCTTCTTGAAAGCTTGACTGTAGGTCAACTTGCCTGTCTGCTTTTTGATTTGTTGCAGTACAGATAACAACAACCTTCACCAAGCAGCCTTAGAATACACTTATAGCATGAAATGTGCATGTTTGGGACCAAGGGGCTTTTCAGATCAAGTAGAAATGGAAACTGGGTTTGTGAGGTGGGGATGAGGGAATCTTTTTCCCAAAGTACTGAAATGCTATGCATGAAAATGTGAGGGGAGTTTCATCACTTCCAAGATTTTGCTCTGGATGATGTGATGAAGTCCACTGTGAATTCTGATATTATCTGCGGTGGTTCTACAGTGAACAATCTTATCTTGTTTAGTATTTACAGTAATAAAATTGCTAATGAGCTATTGCAAAACCCAAAGAAGGGATTTTTGCACCAGATTAAAACTATTCTAAGAAATCATGTAGAAGGACATGTTTTAGGTTTTATGTGTGGGTATTCATTATGCAAGTTTTGGGGGAGTTTGCAATAGAATGGCTTCTTGCTAGATGCAGGAAGACTGGCCTGAGTTGATCGAAACTTGTGGGTAGATAGCAACAGTCCTATGAGCAAATATGCAGTCTGAAACTGATGTTCTGGGAACCTGGATATTTGGAGCCCATACCCTTTTACTGTGTAAAAAGAGATTCAAAGAGCCTCTGTTTGGGTTCTGAGAATGATTCTTGCTATATAATAATAATTACATTAATGAAAGTAAAATGACTGTTATTGTAGGGCCTCAGAACGGAGGAGGATGACACTTAAGCACATTTGTCTTAAATATAGATGTTTACACCCCTTCCAAATATGACCACGTAGGAAGGAAAGCACAGAGATCATGTATTTTCTTAAAACCTTGTGCCTCACTGGGTAATGTGACCAAAACACTAATTTTTTTTAGAAACTGTGGAATTGTTTTGTAAAATAAAAACCAAACTCTCAACAATGTTTTATACTGTTAGTTGATTATTTGCTGTTGTACTTTTTCTATGTATTTACGCTGTTTGATCTCCACTTTGATAAGCATCTTTTTTCCTAAATTGCAACTTGCTCTGTAATTAAGTTAAATCTTTAGACTTATGAATGTTCAGTTTTTCAATAAAGTTGTCACTGCATTAAATGGATTACTCTTGTGGTTGATATGGAGTTTTTAAATGATGCAGACTTTCTAGCTCAGGCTGGAATTGCTGTGGGTTTGTTTGTAACAAAGTAAGTGGTTATATCTCTTCCTTATTTCTTTAGATGTGGATGTAACATGTGTTGGCAGAGGGCGGTTGTCATGTCACCACTGCTGTACTGCTGTTTCACCCAACATGAATCTAGCTTAAATGCTTATTGGCATAGCTGCATGCACCTGGAAACTGGTTGGCACAACTAGAGTAGTTAACATGGGGATCTGAGGTTGTGGGGGTTGTTTGTTGTCTCCTCAAGAGTTAACCCAGAAGTGCCAGCAGGCTACTGGGTTAGCCCATAGTTGTGCTACAGCATCCAGCTCCTGAAACTTTTCTACATTTTGGGGTAGAGTTGTTGGTACCACATTAGAATTTGGTGAAGGCTTTGGTACTCCAAACGTCTGCCCCGTTCTCTTCTCTCTCCACAACATTTGCTTTGCAAGATGGAGTATTTTATGGATGTTAGAAGTTCAATGTTAAGGGATGAGAGATGTCCTTTTTTCTTCTCTTGCTTGTCTTCCCTGTTGAATTCAGCGTTGGTAGCACTTGTACTTGCCCATTCATAAAGGGGGCAAACTTTATTTTCCCTCCCCCCCTCACTTTCTTAAGAAAGCTTCTGATGAATTAGAGATATGTAACAGCCATATCTAAGGTGCATATCTTGGGATTGGTATTTTTAGTTAGCCTATTTGAAACCCTTTTGACCTTTCTCAGGTTCTCTTGTGGCAGCTCTAAGAGGTTATTCCTGAGAGTTTGTGCTTTAAAAATCTCTGCAGGAACAAGGGTGGAGCAGAACTAGTATAGCGGAAAAGTGGTACATTGAAAATATAGCTGGAAGACATGATTTCAGTACAACTCTGATCTACCAAATATCACATGGAGTGAAAACAGCAATACGTACCCACGAAAAAATAAGTTGTTTACTAGTTGTGTGTAATAGGATGTGTCAGGGCTTATACTTCTTAAATACTTAAAACTGAGTTTATCTTGCATAGTTATCAGAAGGCTTTGGCTCACACATCCAAGTCTTGCTCAGAGATGTTGTAAAAAGAATGTAAAAGTATGTTTAGATAATCTCAAGTTCTGGTTTTCTTGTGTGTGTGTGTGTGTGTGTGTGTGTGTGTGTGTGTGTGTGTGTGTGTGTGTGTGTGTGTGTGTGTTCCTCTCCCCCCCCCTTTGCTGTCCAAGCTTAAAAAGGGGTGACAGTAATAGTTATTTGTTCTGTGGGATAATCTCTGGTTGAAGACAGCACTGAAAATCATCAAGTTTGCAGAGCAAAATAAGAAAAACTATTGCTTTTTAAAGATACCTCTATATTTATCACTAGCCTGGCCAGATCAGGATTTTACAGGTGGATGGCCTTTTCTTTTGAAAAAAGCTTCTCCGGAAGACTTTCCGTGCTCTCTGGGCTGACCTCAATTATAACACCAGGCAGAGAGATAATACTTGAACAGGCTGCCTGCATAACTGCTATAAACATACCTGGTTGGAATTGCATTGACACTCCCTTCTCTCCACTCCAACATTAATGAAAAAGCTAATCTTCTCTAAGTCTCTTATAACCTAGCAATCTCTTTAAAGGGCTGGATCCATGATTAAAAAACACCGGGAAAGCAGCTGTCTTTTTATCCTCTCTTAATTATTCCTTGGTAGTTGATAGGTGTTGATTTCCTCAGAGTGTCATGGTGATTACGGTTACGTTTTCCTGCGTTGTTGGGACTGAATGTTCAGAGAGGGTTACTTGTCTGAAAGCTTCAGTGGGAGCTTTGGAGATGGAAAGAGTGAGTCTTGTTTCTGGGATTTCATCTGATCATGAAGAGCTGCCTTTCATTTGGAAGCATGGGTCTAAAGGCTAAAAAACAGAACAAAAAAAAAAAAAAAAATAGCTATCCAGTGTCAGGTGCAAGGAAGGCTTCTTTAATTATGTTATTTTTCCTGCTGTATATCACCAGCTGTTGGGTTTTAGAATGAGTTTAATTAGAAAGTCAAAAATAATGCCTGGTTTTTTTCTTGCTGGAACTTAGTGAACAATCTTCACAAAATGTTGGAAGATTGTTCTTTCACTGCTCTCCCTAGACCTCTTTATTTCATTTAAAAACAGGAGTTGCTGAATTCTTGTTGGTAAATCCTGGGCATGGTTGGAGTTGGTTATGGGTGTTAATACTTGCATTTTGACTTGCGGTGGTTAGTTCTGACTGCATACAAACCACATAGAGTTAGCTTCCTGACTGGAAAAGCCCAGCTCTCCCAGCTGGGGTTTAGAGGAAAGTTAAAATGCTGTATGTTTTGTATGAATGTTTGCTGCTTCCTTAGATGACCCTACTGATTGATTTTGTTTAATTAAATGGATACAGAAACCAAGTGCCAGAGGGATAGTAGTCTTCTCTTATTCATCCATGCTCTGTCCCAGTTCCAACAGCAATACTTGGTAAATGCAGGTACCTTTTCCTTCAGGTCACGCTCACTTCCTAATAAGAAATAACCCATCTGAGAACAAGTCACTCTCAGTGCCCTAGAAATACCTGCATCCAGGGATGTTAATCTGTTTGTGCCTTGGTTTCAGGATTTGTAGACTCAGAAAACTTAACCTTGCAAGAAGGTGGGATGGAAAAGGTATGTTTGGGAAGTATTGGATGCTCTTATTTCAGGTGAACAAAGAGACACAAGAATAAAGGATGTATATTACTTCTTCTAAAAACAGGCTAAATAATCAAAGTAAAGATTTACACCCTCAATGTTTTTTAGAAATGAAGAGTTAATAAAAAAGCAAATTACTCTGGCTGTGAGGCTGTTAACTTGGTTTCCCCATGGCAGTTGTACTACTAAAGTCTGTGTAATGAGTAGAGTACATTCTCTGTTGATCACATTCAGCTGATCTTTTTCTTTTTCTTTTTTTAATGCATGTAAACTTGTTATCTCTTTGCTCAACTCTTATGTGTTGCTACATGCATCACAAATTGCTCTTAAGAGTTTGAATGCTTACAGCTGAAATGCCCATTGACACACTCATTTAAAAAAAGAAAAAAACAAACAAACAAACCCCCCCCCCAAAACTGGCCTGTCCTCATAAGCCAGCCACAGGAAACTACAATTGCTCTAGAAAATCTTGAGATTGCAGGCACCCTGAACTGTGCTAATGTAGTTATAAAATTAAGGTTCATACTACATGTAAGTCAGATATTTTAAGAAATTTGATTTTTTTTCCTCTGGGACAAGATTTTCAAGCATCAGGCCTCTTAAGTGATAAGTGTAAGCACTCAAATGTAATTTTTATTTTTTTCAGTTATCTCAGAGTGCATTTTATTACTATGTGGGGTGCAAATTTTAATATATTGCTTCAAAAATACGCCTTCATGCTTCTTCCCAAGGAGACAGACTGTAAAATCCTGTATTACTGGTACAAATTTTCCATAGTAGTCTATACCTACCCCATTATCCGTCTCATGGTTGTATAACCTTCTCCCTCCATAGCTCTGTCCCAGAAGTGTGTTTCTTAGTCTATGCTTTGGGCAAGCAACGCACTCTGGTCGACATCTCTCTTTCTTTGCCTTGTGGCTGTCTCTGTTTCCAGTCCATCTTAGCGGAGCTAGTTTTGTACCTCTAGCAATTCCTCAGCTGCTTTGAGCGAGACAATTTCACTTGCTCCTCACTTTGAAGCCCTTCCACCAGTGTGAACTGTTATTTTTGTGCATGCTTTCAGCTTTCCTTCCCCTGAGCGTCTTGAACAGGCTAGGTTGAATCTGATGTGTGGTGGTGTTTTTCTTTCTTTCTTTCTTTCTTTCTTCCCCTCCTGAGGGCCTGAGCTGTTACTGCTCCACTTGAAGACAGTAGGAAAGATGGGCAGTCAGCATTGCTGAAAACCAAGCTGTTTCCCTTTTTGTCTGTAAAAAGAACTGTGTAGCTGCTGAAATATTACTACTGCTATAAGTGCCTGTGACTACACTTGCCTCAACTTTGAATCTCTTGATTTCTAAGCAACTAACCCTAAAAAAAAAAAGTGGGAATAGAGCTTCAACTAAAAAAAAAAAAAAAATCAAAAATAACAATAAACTAACCTTGATTTAGAGCCATTAGGAAAAACTAAAATACCTCACTGCATTTCGGCCAGCTTTTATTTCTGTATTTATTTACATTTGTATACAACGAGACTAAAAACTATCTCACATAGCCTCTTATGTGATTGCTATGCCCTTTGATCTCATGCAGCACATACAGGGAACAATGACAGTTGTAGCAGTTCTTTTTTTTTTTTTTTTTTTGGAACAGCTGAAAAGGAGAGCCCAAACAGCAAGATATATCTATTATGTCATGCAATTATTTTTCCAAATGCGAAGTGGCATACTTTAAAGTATCTAAATATCCTATAGATTTTAATATACAGGCTTCAGTTCACCACAAAGTGGGCTGAATAGCTAAAAATTGCTATTTGATGCCCAAGAGTGTAATACAAGGTGTGAACTGACTGATAAGATAATTTAGGTAATTTTGTTTTGAGTTGACAACTAAACCAAGGTGTATAAAGGCTGAAAAGAACAGATAGAAGGAAAACAGTTTAGAGTGTGAAGTTTTAAATTAGGATTGGGGTTACCCAGAGGTAAAAACACCTTAAACGTGTCTAACTTGCACCTTTTATGGTGTTGAGATTGCTGGGAAGTGAAGGTTCTCTCCTAAGATGAACAAGTCTCTACTGTTCTGCAGAATGTCAAATTGTTCCACACCTGGAGCTGTGCTGTGCTGAGAGCTTGTAGCCAGAATCTTTACTCCCTCTAGGCTTTGAGAGATTAGTAGGACTCATTGCCAAGTAAGCTGATGTACAACACACAGGGCCCATGAGCTCTGGCCCTTGCTGCTTAGGTAGCTCATATCTCTAGTTTTTGAACTGCACCAGTTGTTGAGCCTTCAAAAATGTTGGATTTCATTGAATTCTGCTTCACAGACTTTGTTGTGTTTTTTTTTTTTTTTTTTTTTTTTTTTTTGTATTCCTTAAGTGCATCACTGATCTACGATGGTGAATACATTGCCAATAGTAGGCCCCCAAAAAGCAAGTCATTTAATCTTTTAGAAAGAATGCAAATATGAGAGTTCAACAGGGGCTTTTCAGTTAAATGAATGCTAAGTTTGCCATGAGTAACTAGAAAATAAATTTCTCAAATCAAATTCCAACAGTATGTTTTTGTAGTCAAGTCCCTAACTGAGTCATGTCCAACACACCAGCAACTTGAGAGACATGGAGCTACTGGAGAGAGTCCAGCGTAGGGCTATAAAGATGATCAGAAGGCTGGAGCACCTGCCCTATGAGGAAAGGCTGTGAGAGCGGGGGCCTGTTTAGCCTGGGGAAGAGAAGACTGAGGGGGGAATCTTATCAGTGTGTATAAGTGCCTGAAGGGAGGGTATCAAGGGGACGAGGACAAACTCTTTTGAGTTGTCCCGTGTGACAGGACAAGAGGTAATGGGCAGAAATTGAAGCACAGGAAGTTCTGCCTGAATGTGAGGGGGAATTTCTTCCCTGTGAGAGTGATGGAGCACTGGACCAGGTTGCCCAGAGAGGTTGGAGAGTCTCCTTCTCTGGAGATCTTCAAGGCCTGCCTGGACGCAACCCTGTCTAACATGCTCTAGGTGACCCTGCTGAGTGGGAAGGTTGGACAAAATGATCTCCAGAGGTCCCTTCCAACCTTACTGATTCTATGAACTTCACAGGCACTATCAGAGCTAGATGCATCAGGAGAATTTAGGCACTTAAATGCCTTGCTGTATGCCAAAGCCCAGCGTTCAGGGGTCACTGGTATTCCCATGGCCTTCACTTAATTGTTTAGCACAGAGCTGAATCCGGTTCTCATGATGCCTGGTGAGTGCTGAAATTGGTGATCCTCAAGGTAAAATGGAGACATCTTGCATCATTGCCCTTTGAGGGGATGGAAGTATATGCAATTAGATCAGACTTATCAGAGAAGGTCTCCCAGTCTGACAGAAGACAGAATGCCTATTTTGAGCATCTTGAGGGAGCTTTTGTGTGAAATCAGTGCTGAGTAGGTCAGCAATGCCAGGCCTCAGGCAGTTATGCTCACACCCAATCTCAGGACTGTGGGTCCTGTCACCCCTGGAAAGGCAGCCATAGGGAGTTCAGATGCTCATAGGGTGCAGCAGAGGTTCTGCAAATGTCAGTGATGGCCAAGGGATGGATGCAGAAGGCATCAACAGTGTAGTGTAGGGACCCTACCTGCTCCTTGTGCATTGAAACCTCATTGCAGAAGGGCCTCTTACTGTTATGATTTGATTTATTTTAGGAATGTAGAGGGAAAAGGTTCACGCATGTGTTCAACATGCCTGATGAAAATATTTCAAGACTTCTTTCTCTGTATAACAATCTTGACTGTTACCAGCTCCTTAGCAAGAGTCTGCATCAGCGTGAACGCAATTTCCATGCATTGTTTCAGTCTGGAAATGAAACAATTTTCATTAATGGAAACCTGGTTCTCAAGCAGAACAATTAGACCCACTTCAGGTTGAAAAAAGATAAAAGCATGCTAATTTGGATGGAGGACTCTTCTTTCAAGGCAGCCAATTGAGTCATCAGCCTGCCACCCACCTGACCGTCTGACAGGTAATTAGGAGATAGTCCTCTTTTTGTGTGGAGTGTGCGTAAACCTCCACATGCTGGTGTCACTGCCCATTGGGACTTCCAGGGGAAGGAGCTAGACAGTGGCAAAAGAGCGAGGAGAGCACACTTGTCAGACTGTGCCCAATGAACTGATCTGCATTTAGATTTAGCTTAGGATTTTTATCTTTTAACAGGTACCTGAAGTTTTTGGCAGTAAAACCATCATGACAGACCTGGGCTGCAAAAAGCCCAGCGACTGCACTGTCTCCAGGCTACTCAGTGTTGTGGAGAGCGAACTCCGGGCTGGGAGAGACAAAGGTGACCCCACAGAGAAACAGCTTCAGGTTGTCTTGGAGGATGCTACGCTCTGGCAGAGATTCAGGGAAGTCACTAACGAGATGATCGTGACCAAGAATGGCAGGTGAGTGATCGCCTCAGCCTTGTGGGCTGAGTGTAGACAACAGCCTGAGGGGGGTTAAGAGCTGTAATAACAAATGCTGTGTGTGCAGGGTAGAGAGACTGCTGTGAGGAGCAGTAACAGTGCTGTCACTGCAGCCTCCGAGTCCCTTAAAGACGGCATATGAACAGAACAGGGTATCACTGCTCTGTGTTGGTCACTGCTAAACCATTCCTTCCACCTTTTATTCCTGCTATAAAATATGCTGGAGAAATATGTTGTTTGACTTAAGGTTTCCTGAAAACGGAACGTCCAACAGGACATGGCTGCTCTCTCAAAACCTTTTGGAACCAGTAACAATCAGCTTTCATCAGCAGATCCTTGCCCACAGACCTCAAATTATGTTCAAAAGCAGATCAATGTTGTTATATCCAGTTGCAGATACTCCTGTCTCTGTGGCCTTAGGGGTAAACAGCCCATGCACACAATCTGTACTGAAAGGAGTATATTGCATCTGGGCCCTGTGTGGCATGTCTGCACAGTCCAGACTTGCATGGTCCCACAAGTGCTTTGTTTCATATTTTTTGCTAGTACCCTTAGAAACTAGAGCACATTATTGCTTAATCTGCAGGGCTTTAGGAAAACAAAATATTGTAATTTAAATGGATTACATATTTTACTATTTGCTGAAAACAGAAGGGCGAAGGAGAGGGGAGTACAAAACCTAGAGGGAGGAATACTAATTCTGTACCAGGCACTGGCTTGCAGGAGACTCTCAGAGAAGTTCTGCTCTAAATTGGGCTGATAAGAGTCCAGCCCATAAGAGGCAGCTACTAAAGTAAAGTTCACCTGTTCATTGGTACTAAGGTTTTTATTTAATCTCTCACCACCACGCCACCTCCCCCCACTCCCCACGTGTGCGTGTTTCTTTTATAAGACTTTACAGAAGGTCTACATAAGAGAGAGGAATTAAGAGACAGGGAGAAGGATTTACTCCTATGGTGTGGCTTTAATCAGTTTTGCAGAAAGACTTTGATTTGGCAGAATGGTTGGACAATATCATTGTTGACTATAGCTTGACAAGGAACATAAGATGATGGCAGTTAAAAAGGAAAAATCGAGTCAGTTAGCTCAGCAAGGTGTTAGCTGACCTTGTGAAAACTTGTGAAAACAGCTGCATTCCCAGAATGTCAGCTCTTGTCCAGCATGGCCTATTGCCACTCTTATTTCTCCTAATGACATACGGATAGGCATCCCTTCCTGTTGGGGCACTCAGAAGCTGCTTTTGCTTCATTTAGAAGTGCTTTTTAAAGTCAGTTTAAAACTGCTTTAAGAATTGCTGTTAGGCCAGAACAAAATTCTGAGTGGACTTTCTCCTAGCGTAAGGGTAAAAGCCACTTAAACTGGCTCATCAGCGTAAGTTAAAAAACTGAAGTAAGATCGATTTACCTCAGATTAAATAGGTCCAAAGAATAACACCTTTACCTAATTTTGTCTTTCAGTTTCTTCACTCTCAGCTAATGTAAATTATCAGTGTAGCTGGTGCTATTTCTCACTAAAATGTCTGGGTGAATGTGTAGATATAACCTTTTCATGATGGTGAAGAGGGAATTTGTGTATGACTGTTCACTTTTTATTTGATTGTGGAAGCTTCCTTATTTTCCTTCTTTCTACCCTTTGCACTCCTTATCAGTTTTATCCTATTTTTCCTAAAGCCGGTGAGAGTTCTATTAATGTCAACAGGAGCAGGAACAGGTTCTTTCTCTATTATCAGACTACAGCAATCTTAAAACATAAAATTCTAAAAACATATTACACTGTCCTCTGCGTACATCTTTATAACAAAGTTGCTTGTACAATATTACAAAGTGTACTACTGGGGACTATGAAAAACTCTCTTGCATTTCTGAAAGTATCTTCTGTTACAAACGCATCAATGCACCCAAAAATACATATGTGTATGTGTGTGCGCGCACGTGTGTGTACATACATACAGACTGACAGACAGACAGTGCTCTGCAGCAAAATCCCTCCCGAGAACTCCACACGTATGCAAAGGGGATGAGTGCTCCAATGAATGCTGAGTTTTTGCAAGTTCAGGAATCTTCAGTGTATGTCTCTAGAGGGATTCTCAAAAGAAAATGATGTTGATTTAATTCTGCTGATGCTTAAATCAAATAGAACTAACTCCCAGTCCCTCTTGCAGAAGGATATATGAGCGCTTTTGAAAACTACATTCTAAGAGTATCGAGAAAAGCCAGTCTGAACTTCTGTGCGAGGAAGGAAAGACAGCTTGTGTGGACACAATGTTAGCAAAAGTCACAAATAAAATTGAAGGTAGATTCAGGAACATTCCAGAGTTCAAGGCTGACTGATCAGCGATAACATTCTAGGACGCACAGTTCTAACTACTTATGTCATTTGTAATTGATATTGAGGACTACCAAAATGTCACACTTAGATGAATGAAATCTTACATAAATCACAGGAACTAAGTGTCTATGCTCAATGACAAACTGGAAACTTTAGTGTAAATATATAGATATGCCTCCAATGCTGTATTATAATGGTGCTCTAGTGTTTTGTTATAATGAGCACTTGCCATAGCAATATACCTAGGTGTGCAGGAAAGTGGATATATTCTGGATAGAACAGACCCTAGTGAAATTAAATCATATCCTCTAAAGCAAAAAGCATCCCAGTGGGTGTAACTTAACTGTTGCTATAACGCTACTATGGTGAGAATCATTGGATTTTTATTTTCTCATGTTTGTTGTACTTGATTTGCATTCAATATTCAAACTGTCAGTTTTCTGACTATTTTCTGTCCTAGTGTTTCTATCATATCGCTATGTAGTATCCTGACACTTTGTTATTCCCTGGAGGCAGGGAGGTTCTGCTAGTCCCGATTGCATAAAGGGAGAATCTATAGTGGATCGATGCAGACAAACACACCAATTCTTAAATGCTGGACTTTAACACTTGCATCATTTGTGTGAGGTCATGTGTATACGTACCTGAACATTGAAACAAAAAGTTTGACTGAAAAAAAATTGGAAAAATGATCATTTATTGTGCTAAAAGAAAGACAAAACACAAGATTTTAACAGCAAAGTAACTTAATCAATGGAACAAGTGATGTGGTAGATTTTCCAGCATGAAAGTCTGTACAGTCAAGCCATCGTGGTCCAAGTGAGTTGGGAATTACAGTGTGTGAAGTAGGGATTAATACAGGGAAGTGCTATACTATGTTATACAGGAGGCTAGAGTTCATGATGATTGTGTTCCCTGGCATTAAAAGTTGTAGATCTTTTGGAGATAAACTCAAGCCTCTCATGAGAAAGGCAGAGAAGCTTGGATTGTGGGCAGAGGAATTAGCAATATATACATATGCGAGATATAGTTCTGAGAAATCCAGTGGAATTAAGTGTTAATGTGGATGAATTTTCCCCTCTACTCCCAGTTCAGGAAACCATGCAAATGTGTTACTTTGACTACTGACTGTAGGGAGAGCTGGGGGTACAGGGAGCAATTCATCTGTGCTTTTTATCCCATCCCTGTTTGGTAGCTGCATGAGGTTATTGTTCCAATTCATTGATTCAATCCAGTGCCATCTTGGTCGGGAATACAGAGACATTAAGTTAAATGTAGCCTATAAATCCTTGGCTGAGCTGCAGTCTTGGTTAGAGAGATCATGATTCAATATGTCTTTCTCAGTGTTGCACTGGTCCTGTATCATCAACTATTTATATTAGACTATTTCTTTTTTCTCAGTTCCTGTGTTTTTTTTCTGTGAGCAGAAGGTGCTGAATGTGTACAGCAAGAGCTGCTTAAAGGTGTCCAGAAATGAAGGTGGTGGGTGGGGTGTGGTCAGGGTATAGGAGATTGTGTTAGTGATCTGAAGTTGCTCACACAGACATACTGTCCAGTGGACCCAGACTTCTGATGTCCCTGGAGGGAGCCTAAAGTTTCAATTCCCCTCTTGTAAGCATTGCACAATTTGTACTGCTACCTAACTAAGTCTAGAGGTTTACCCTACCTTAGCCCCACAGCCACGGACTTTGGGCAATTGATGTGGTTGTTTGGTGCGACCTATCTCTCTGTGTTGTAGAGAGTTTGAAGATTCGTTGGCCTGTGAATAAAAATCTGATCTGGTCCACGACAGTTGCCAGGAGAGGGAGGAGGTCATTATGGAGGTCTTTGGGGCAAGGCACCTTGTATTTGTGTAGGAAGAATGAAGGAAGTGAGATAGAGCAGCTGTATGACCTCCACTGTAATGGCACACGTTCCTTGACAACTTAAGAAACCTAATGAATAGGGTATCTTTGGTGGGAGACTACTCTCTTCTGCTCCTTTTTCCCAGTTCCTGAAACTGTGGGAGCCCTTCTAACTCCATTGCTGTGGCTTCTTCAGGCACTGAGATGTCTAAGTCCCAATATCAATACTTGCTTTTCATTCTGCTCTTTAGGGAGTGTTTCCATTGTCTGGATCTATTTTCGAAAGCTAGATAAGGGTGTGCTTTTGTACTATATTATACATGTTCTGAATGAACTCTGCCCAAAAGCAAATTCAAAGCTATGTGGTACAGATCACAAATACTGGGACAGAGAAAACTGCTGTCCGGGAACTACCACAAATGTCCTTTACTGAAGAAGAAAATAATAAGTAGAAAGGAACTGAGAAAAGGTGTTGTACCTTTAAGCTCAGAAGGATCTGTTGAAGGAAAAAGATGTTTTAAAGTATTTTCTTAAAACTAAACAAAGGCAGGTTTTCAGTTTTAAATGCACAAGATGATGGGAATGCTAGATGATATAGATTTTGGAGCATAGTAATGGACAACACTATGTCTAAGGTGGAACTAGAAGTCAAATAACATGTCTTAATTAACTGGTGAGCAGGGGGAGAAATGGAAGGATGGGACAAAATTACTGAAAGAACTGCCAAGAGCAGGTTTAACTGCAAGTATTTTAGCCAGACTTACCAAGCTGGAGATTTACCTAACGATAGTAGAATAGTACCTGAATACTTATATTTAAGAAAGAGTAAAATGTGTTTCAGCTAATTACAGACTTCTAAATATATCCCTGTAGTAAGAGTTGAGGATGTATTCTGAAGGAAAGGGTAATTAAATGTATAGAAGATGATGGAATATGAGATAAAAGGCAATTTACTAAATTTAAGTCATGACAACCTAATCTGATACAACACTGATAAAGCAAATACATTTTAATACATACTAAAAATATGTAGTAGACTTATGGCATTTAGAGTGGTGCTACCTGGAAATCATTATTCGAAGGGAAGATGGTGGGGATTAACACAAGAATCATAGGATGTACTGCAATGAAGAAGGAAGAAGTGCTGGACTTCCTCCAGGCCTGACCTTAGGATTCTCTTTTTAATACTTTCATTAAGAATCTTGGCACAAAAAGTAGAGGTGAGTAAGTGAGGTTAAAAAAAAAAAAAAAGAAGAAGAAGAGTAGAAGAGGCAAAGTTGAGCAGACTGTACCTAAGAGCTGGGATTGCCCATCTCTGGCTGCTAAGCTTGGTATCCAGGAGGTTCATTAGTTGTAAGTGACAAAAGAGAGGGAGATGATGACCTGCACTATCAGTCTATTGAAGGATGACTGAATGCTACCAAAGTAATAAAACTAATGTGAAAGGAAATGTGATTTGAGGACACATCAGGCATTTCCAGAGAGAAGTAAAAGAACCTGCTGTAGTTTAAAATAGACTGGAAGGACAGTATTCTTGATATATGAATTTTTGAATTACAGTTCTTCTATGATCTTGCACATTTAAGACATTAATTCCATTGGAAACTTGTAGAGATGGAGGCAATGTGGATGATGAGAGGAATGAAAAGCTTTTAGTTTCCTTGCGTAAAATAAATCCTAGATTATTTAGCTTAGCTCACAAGGACTATGGAATATGACCATCCCTTCAAAGGAAGGGAGAAAAACCTTCCTATAGGAGTAATGTAATCAAAAAAAATCTGACACTGTACACAGTTCATAAATTAAGCATGTTTGTTCATAAATCTTTGCGTGATGAAGGCCTTAGTGCCCTGGTTTGGCGAGAATTTTTATTTTATCTTGATCACTTGGACAAGAATGTGTTAAGTGAAACATTAACAGACTTTCCCTCAGATAGAGAGAAAGAGGTTGTTTTTCCACTTTGAGCTGATCTGTGAGCATCTGGCCACAAACAGATTACAGTGGTCTCTTCCTTTGCTGTTTCCTAAACAGGCGGATGTTCCCTGTCTTAAAGATCAGCGTATCAGGCTTGGACCCAAGTGCCATGTATTCCTTTCTGTTAGACTTTGCCCCAACTGATGGCCACCGCTGGAAGTACGTCAATGGAGAATGGGTGCCAGCTGGGAAGCCTGAGCCACCAAACCACAGCTGTGTCTACATCCACCCAGATTCTCCCAACTTTGGGGCCCACTGGATGAAGGCTGCCATTTCCTTCAGCAAAGTCAAACTTACCAACAAGCTCAATGGGAACGGGCAGGTATGGCCTCATGTTTCCCCATGCACCTCTTGGCTTCAATTGCACGCACCTACCAATCAAGAAATATCAAGGGTGCATTTATGTAATTATAGAGGCCCTTACAGGCCTCTTCACCCACAGATGCCAATTATTCTCTGGAGGCCAAATGTAAACAGGAATAAACAGGCCTTAATTGGCGCTTTCAGATTTTAATGGACTTCTTGATGTTAAGAGAGACAGAGTGCTGTGGTTTACTTAATCATCAGGGGGCTTTTCAGAGTTGGTCTTGTGTGCTGGGTTTTTTTACATAGGACTTCAGAGAAGGGAGAAAAAATGGTCATGGGTATTAGGTTTTTGTTGTGTTCCCCCATGTTGTTTGGTGTAAGTGGAATGTTGGCAGGAGTCAGATAGCAGAATAAAAGGCTGCTCCTAAATGAAATAATTACTATGTCTGCTTCTGCATCATGATAATTATCAATATTCTATTGAATCAGCTTTGGCCTTTGGAAAGAAACCACATGTACCAGAAATAAGTGACTTTCTCTTTGAACCCCTTAAAAATGCAAACAGGAAAATTAGTTTTGTTTCGTCTTTTATTTTTGATGATGCATCTGAAGGTAAAATATTGCACAAGATCTTTTGTTTGCTTGTTTGTTTTGTACAAAACTCCTACATTGGATGACACTTGTCAGCCCATAATCAATTTCTTTCATGTAAATATATGTTCTGTACCCATTATTTCTATTAGGTTTGTGAGGTACCTTCATAAGCCCAGTACCCTCATTAGGTAGGAAATTATGTCCATTTTTACAGACTGGAGAACAGAACAGAAAGATGACCTGACTTTTTCTAAGGTCACACATGGAAGCAGCACATAAGAGCTATTGTGGAGCATAAAACAGGATATGAATTTGCCAAGTATTGGTCCTGCATCCAGGACCTCAGGAGAGTATCCAAGTGGAAAGGGAGGGAAGCTACAGAAAACCAATCTGGAGGGTCAAACAGATCCTGGGAAAAACCAAGGGAGCCAGATGTGTGTGCATATATAGTAAAGTAGAGAGGAAGAAAGAGTAAAGCAGGAAAAACTGAAGGGGAGACAAACTAAACAAAAGTCAGTAAGTGGTAAAGAACTGGAGCTCTCCTTGTTTTCTTCTGAAATGTAGACAACAGTGTTAAGGTAAACAGAGTCCACACACTGTGCTTCATCTTCCCCTCTCGTGCTGTTGTTAAAACGTAACAGCTGACTAACAGTGCTTTAGGATATCAGTTGTGTTATTCCAGAAGCACATATAGTGCACACAGCACTTTCTAAAATACAGTTATTTTTAAACATCTCTTTCTCATGGTAGAGAGAATTTAGCAATGTAACAGGCTTCCTAAGGAAAGTGTGGTATAGAATCGGCACTATTCACAGCTTTTAATGCCAGATAACAGAAACATCTGCCAAGACTTCTTTAAGTACACTTCATTGTGCCCAGAAAGATGGGCTAGGTGACTGCCTTAGTTCCCTCTTGGCCCTATTTCCTGTGATAGTGGTTCTGAGACTTTCAGATAGTAGACGTAGGACACAGATTGTTTCTTAACTGCTTGAACAGCCTCTAGAGAAGCGGAAGCCCATTAATTTGAAGCCCTGAGCTATTAACACAAATATTTGGTACTGCTGCTGTATCAAAAGCTTTAAATCCAAGCCCAGTGAAGTCTCAACCTGTTCAGCCCTGTGGCTTATCAGAAAGGAGGAAGGAATCTGCCCTCTTGCTCTCAGTGACCATAAACTGGTGAGTTTTAGCAGTGACATTTGGTCTATTGCAGAGCCAGAGGGAAAGAGAATCTATGGGATAACAATGTGTTTTGTTTTCTGCAGATAATGTTGAACTCTCTGCATAAATATGAGCCTCAGGTACACATAGTTCGTGTAGGAGGCCCCCATCGGATGGTGATGAATTGTTCCTTCCCTGAGACTCAGTTCATAGCTGTGACTGCCTATCAAAATGAAGAGGTAGGTGGGTGCCACGCTGTGCTCTTTGTCATCACCGATGAGATATATTTAAAGCTTTTTAGTTATAAGATAAGCATATGCCAACAGGCAGACTGGTTCTTATCTCCCCAATAGTGCTGCAGTGTAATGCTCTATTTAGTCTAATGCTCTCTTGTCTTTCTGGAGTATAACATTATTTAATCCAGGGTCTGGTTGCACTAGTAAGCCAGATATAGTTTAAATATGCTGCCACTGCTATCCTGAACTTGTGTGTCTGTCCTGGCATCTTAGCCTCTTACTGAGAGAAACCTACAGTCAAGACCAATATCTTTATAATTCATATGATTGCAAAATAGCACATATTCCATGGGAAAACTTTTGCACCGTACCAAAATTGTAGTAGAGGGATGCTTTGGAATGTGACCATTGCTGAAAATACCCCTCATCTCTTAGCTATTGTTGCTGTAGATTTGACTTATATTTGTAAGAAATTCTCAGTGTATAAGTCCACCACCATACCACAGAATTTGCCAGACTAGACCATGCCGTTAGGCTGCCCCTGTTGGTGTTCTGCCTGTGGCACTGATCGGTGTACTGTGCCCTGCAAAGAACAGAGCTCCCTTACAACCAGCCCTGGATAGCATAATGTATGGAGATCTATTTTGTTTGATTAACAAGACAGTGCCACTTAGTGTACTCTGGAGGATGTTTTGTCAAGTCTCTATACCAAATTGTCTTCACTAATATGCCTTGTTTTTTGCAAACTCAAGATAACAGCTCTCAAAATCAAGTATAATCCCTTTGCCAAAGCCTTCCTGGATGCAAAGGAAAGGTGAGTTCAGCTTCTTTTTAGTTTTGGTAGTATTTTGCTGCTGATACGGTTAAAACTGCGGCAGCAGAATGTGAAAGATCATTGAGATAACTTAATTTCATTTCTGCTGTCTTAATTCCAGAGTCACTCCACTGAAATTAGTGGGGAGACTTTCTATATAACTGTTACTACAATCTGTTCTGAAGTGGGTGAGTATCTCTGGAGGATCCTATGACTTAGTACTGTCTACACGGACAGCCTGAAATGAAACAATGTGAATTTTACCAGTAATGTTATACTTCATCTATGCATTGTATTTACACTCCAATTAATCTCATGATTCTATATTTTAGGGAGAATAAAGGCAGGTATCAGAAAACAGAGAAGCAGAACTGAAGTGAAATTGCACTATAACTGTAATGTAACTACACTGTTATTATTAAACTTGTATGAGGATGTGTGATATGTTTATTAAAAGTAATTCCAAAGGAGATCAGGGTGTTAGAGATGCTTCTGTCATCAGAAACAAATTGTTTAATTACCTTTCAAAGTTTTACTTGTATCATTCATGCTAATGCAGTGTGGTTGTTCTGTCTCCATGATCTATAGCTGAACTGGCCACAGGATCATATGAAGGTTTATGAGCCTAGTATAGCATTTAAAAAGGGGCTACTCAAATCATGGATTCCAGTCTGTAGCTGCAAATAAACTTTGTCTGGACCAGCTCAGTTTTCTGCCATATAATGTCCCCTACATGCCTGCAGGAGAACCTCTCTCTCTTTACCAGTCTCCTGTTAGCTAAGGAAGCTGCTGAGTCTCAGCTCCAGGGTTGCTGGCTGGGGAAGGAAAGCGCTGCCTTGAGCTTGTTTGGCTGTGCAGGAGGCAGAATCCCACTTTGCTGAGAGTGGGGCTGAGGCTGGTTAACACAAGCAGGAAAGGTGCCCACTGGTAGATATAGCATTTCAGATACAGCCCCTAAATTCAGCACAAACTTAGGAATGTTTTTTGTGTGTGTGTCATGAAACGTAAGTTCCTGCTTCCTTTATGGCAGAGTGCAGAAATATGTACTGCTGTCTAGTAAGTATCTAAATAGGGTGCAATTTTCTCCTTTTTCACTTAATTTTCTGTTTAATTTTTGCGAAAAGATTTCAGTGTTTTACTTTCTTTCATAACTTCTCAATGAGAACACTTACCACTGAATATTTTTCTTTCAGAAGCCATCCAAAGGATGCTCCAGAAACAGTCTCTGAAGGTCAACATATGACATATTCTCATTGTAAGGTTTTTATTCATGCAAACTGGAAGTGTTGTGTGATATGGTTGGTACTGGGAATCTGGGACTTGCTTAACTGGATCAGACCAGTGCTTTGTTGTGTCCCGAATTCTGTTGATGAAAGAGACCCTTAAAAGAAATTGTTGAAGAAACCTCACAGTAGTAAATCATGTGACAATTTTCCCCAGGAGGATCATTTTCCTTACAATCCATTTTTTTGATACTAGAGAGAATCCAGAAACAAAATGATGTATGGCATTTCTATGGTTCCCCCTTTTCTTTTTCTTTTTTTGTATTTGTGAATGTATTTGTGAATGTTGTCACCTGTAAAATAAACTTTCACTGATGAACAGCTCAGAAAAAAGAGAGGGGAGCAGGGGTTGTGTTCATCCTTGTGATGGTCAATTTTCCGTTCGTTCATTCTGTGACATTGTGATTTTGTTTGTTTCCAGGTCTTGGTTTTAGGTGGGGTTTTTTTTGCCTGTAAATTAATGCATTAAACCAGTATTTTGGAATCTGCCTGGCATTTCTGAGGCACAGATGATTTGTCAGGAAGGCTGGTTACTTCCTTTACTCTGCTGCACTGTTTTCGTGCTCTAATAATTTTGTTCTCTTTTTCCCCTCAAAGTGGGTGGCTGGCTGATTTCCAGCCCAGACACAATGTGTGCATCAGGAAGCTCTAACTATCAGTACCCTGGACCTCTGTCTCTGCCGGCTCCACACACTTCCCACGGCTGTGAGCGGTATTCAGCCCTCCGAGGACACCGGGCTGCTCCGTACCCGCCTTCGTACATTCAGAAAAATCACTCACCTACAGGTACAATTTTTCTTTGCTTCCAGGAAACAGGCACAATCAGCCTGCCTGACTCTTTTTTACATTAGCATAAGCAGTAAACCAAATGAGCTGAAGCTGGGAAAGAACATGATTAGTCTTTGTAACAGCCTGCACTGAACTCTGCCCAAACAAAGAAAACAAAAGGTACAAAGAGATGGGTACAAGAGACAGGTTCATTGTAACTGTTGGCTATAGATGAAAGTGAATGATCTTGCTTAAATTACAGGTCTCAATTATACAAAAATATCAGAACATTGCAGGACTGCTTCTAATGTCATGTCACAAAGCAGTTGTCATCTCAAGTCAAAGCAATCCTTAGGAACATGGTAGGAACTGACTTGCAATGATGGTGTTTTGGTATTGCCAGCATCTCCCTTCCACTCTCTAGATCTGGGTGTGGAGTTCCAGAAGATAATTTTCCTTTGGTAGGAGGAAATTGGCAGGAAACAGGAGAGAGAATAAAGTAATTTAGTAAGGCATCCTGTTTAACTGAAATATTTAAGCTCAGGTATAAAGAAACCTGTATCAAAACATTGTCAGTTATATGTCAGTTGTCATTAATCAAAAACTATTAGTCAGACTTTTCCAAAATGTGTATTTTATGCCTATCATGCTGTGTCTTCTCACATATCTTGTCTAGAATTACAAAGGCACCCTGCTACTCCCTTAATAAAGAAGATAATTTTTTCCTTGTACCTATGACTGAGAACCTCTGTCAGCTGATAAGATTGCTTCCTCAGGCCTACCCATTTTCTGTTGTCCTAAGACAGTGTCTCTGCAATAGTCACTGAGGGTTTGTATTTCTCCCCCTAAAGTGAATTTGTTGGAGAGCTCCAGCAATAATCTTCAGGTATTCCCAGGACATGACAGCTGGACTCTGCCATCTTCTCCACATGCTAATTTGCTCTCAGTGCCACACACCAAGGGAACTGCCAGCCCTGGGCCCAGGTAAGGTTACAGGAAAATTACTGGTATTGGGAGCAGTGAGGCTTGTAGGCATGAACAAAGCCTTATGATGATCCTGATTTCATAAACAATTCTGTATCTGTTATTGACCTGGTACACATTCTTCCTTAGGCAGATCACTTTGTCACCTCAATTTCCCATTAGTAAATGGGAACATGGAATTATTTGCCTTAAAAGCCTGCTTGCTAGTAACATTCATCTGTGTTACAAAAGTGTGAAGCTCTATAGAAATACTAGTTATTAGTAAGTACGCCCACTTGCTGATGTCCCTCCACTCAGCTCTTCAGTATATATTATCTCAAGAAAGGAAGCCTTCCAGAGGGGTTTGGAAGTAATATTTCTGCACAGAGGTCAGTTTGACTATTATAGTTTTAGCCTTTCTTGTAATGCTTATTAATATGCATGCTGCACTTGCAGCATCTGGGATGTTTCATCAGAACTATGGTCTGGAAAATAATTAGGATAGTAAGTGACCTTTTAGGAATAAAAAAGGAATTTAAATAAATAAAAGATGCAGTAAGAACTTAATCTAAGGAAGAGGAAACAAATGGAGATCTAGTGTAGGAATGAGAAATAAGAAACCTGGCCCTGGAATAGAGAGTTATCTTATTTTGAAAGCTAGGCCTAGCAAACAGGATTTTTGTGGGTATTCCTAGCTTTGTCACCAGAGTAGTTTCACTCAGGGATAGGTTTCCAGGTGAGATTAGAGGAGTGTAAGCCCTCCTGGCTAGCCATGGTCTTCAACTCCTCTGCTACAGCACAGAAAACTTGCATATTCTTGGCACAATGCCACAGTTTCTCTTCAGCTCCTCAGTCTCATGCAGCAGAGGCAGGGAGCCACAGCAAAGATGCAGCACCACCAGGAGGATGAAAGGGTGGGAACACCTGAGTAGGCTTCTCTACATCTGCAGCGCTGTGTTTCACATCCATTCATATCAAGTAATCCAAACCAGAACTTGGCCATTCTCTCATGGCCTGATACGGATGAGGAGGAAGAGGTCTGTGCACCCATTCACATCTGAGGTGCACCTGCCCTTGTGATTCACACTTATTTCCAAGTTTAATAAGCATCCATAATTTAGTGTATCCCAAGTGCCCAATCCTAGATTCCAGGACAGATCCTTCAGAAAAGATAATCATCTTCTGCTCCAACTGAAATTTGCTTTTCCATAGCACTTCTGAAAATCAGGATCTTGGCATAGCCACAAAGAACTTAGGCTTTAAGATGTCTACTAATTTTGGATACCCAAGTATTTTTTTTCTCTATGCTCCTCATTATTTGCTTGCATGAAATGAGAAGCTTACATCACCCATATGCAGGGATGTAATGATGTCTAATTCATGATATAGTATAGAAATATTGTTAAAAGAGCAGTAAAAGGTTTTGGGAGGGGCTGAAATTTAGACTCTTGAGAATCAATTAATTAGTAAGTATGTCACTTCCTTCCTCCCAAAATAAATGACGCATACATTTCTTCTCTAATTTGGGTGCCAAGAAAGTCAGCTGAAATTATAAATGTAAACATTTACAAAAAGACTTTTAAATCTTGAAACTTGTTTTTATTTTATTTGCACATTCTCTCCATGCCTCTCTCCAAGCTCACCAGGTCTATCTGTTCTTGGTGGTTTTTCAGTTAAGATCTATAAGGCTGATCTAGTTCAGTAACCTGATTCAGATTTTACCTGAATATGTACTTGACTGTACCAGAACAAATCTTGTGATGGGGAAAATGTTTTCGAATAAGTCATTCAATTTCTACTGCTCTTTTTTCCCAGCCATTACCCATGTCTCTGGACAGTGAGCAACAATGCTGTAAATGTTGCCAACCCAGGGAATGAGGTGAACAGCAGCCCTTCAAGCATGTTCCTAAGGGGTAATGTCCCTTTACCCACTGGATCTTCATCCGTCCAAATCCCTCTGCAGGGAACAATCTCTGGCAACATGGAAACACAAGGGGAAACTGCTCTAGTCAGACTAGCCGACGCTGCCTGGGCATCCTCACACTCCTTCTAATGGACAGGCAGCTCACAAGGGAAGCTCAGCCAAACAACACTGACAAAAGCACCAAAGGACCCCCTGGACTCGCAGCTCGGAGTAGGGATGTATATGCAGAAAGCCGACTTCATCAAGCATCACTTTCCATAATGTACCTCTTGAGTGCCAGCGAAGCCAAGATGCATAATGCAAAGGCAGGAAATGTTAGAAGAGCCAACTTTATTGATGTAACTTTTCTGTATCATTCAGGATGATGATCAGAAAGAATTTTTGTAGTTAGCTTTGCTTCTAATTCACATCAACAAAGGTCAGACGCATGAGTCTCAGTGAAGCAAATGTGATAGCTGGATATTTACCTGTCTTCTTTAAAGAGTATTTTCTGTAACTAAAGGCCAAGTCCAGGGAAATTGTGAACAAGTTCCCTATATGTAGCTTGAAGGGACAGCACTGCTTTAAAGACATGCAGAATTTGTCACACAGTTTCCCACAGTACCTGAAACTAAATTAATCAAAGGCTGAAACTACAGCCCTTGAAACTATATTGTAGCAGCAGGTGAAGGGCATCTGATGGGGTGTTTATAGTCTCATGTGAAGGTTTTGGAAATGGAAAATTTCTGTAGTTTACTATGTGTGTTATATATGGGTGGAGGGAAAGGAATAACAAAAGAGATGCTCAGGTTGCAGTTTCCACTTTGCTTCATTTGCTTTATTTGTACTCTCTAATTAGAGTACAAATAAAATATGAATTAATGGGTTATTACGGTTCCAGTGCTCTTCTGAGATGTAAACACATGCAGCTAACAGCCTCTGAAGGAATTTAAAACAGCTCAGCCAGAAGCAAGTGGGCAGGACAGGAGTTCTCTATTCCTCTGTCAGTGCCTGGTGGTGTGATTTTGGGCATGCTTTTCTGTTTCAGGTTTTTTTCCCTTCAGGTTACAGCTTTTCCTTTCCTGTGTGTATGTACAATCTCTAGCCTAGTGGAGGCTGATCCTGTTTGGGATAGCTAACCACTACTTGTAAGGCAAAAACCAGTATTTCCTCCCCACCCCGACCTTCCCTGTCTTCTCACTCACCTCCTCAGGCAAACCCCAGCAACTTCTTTCACTGGCAAAAGCCAGCTTGTGTGCTTGCTTTGCAGTGCTGCCAGTCCCTGGTGTAAGCAAACAAGCAGGTAGGAGCAAACTTGAAAACACAAGCTGCTGCCCACACAGCTTCCCCTTTTTCTGGCTGAGCCGCTGCCAGCAGGTCACCATGTCTGCAGCAAGGGCAATTCTCGCCCGTTTCCTCTCAGGTAAGGACTGAGGGGGTAGGCTTTGCCACAGCAAAATGAGACCTAGGCAATGGGGGGGGGGGAGGGAGGGAGAGAGAGAGTGTGTGTGTGTGTGTCGGGGGGGAGCATGCAGAAGACTGTTGTAGTTTGAGCCCTTGCAGGTAGGTAGGCTGCTTTTTAAGAAAAGGCAAGCTAACTTGTGTAGATATAGTCGCATCTGCAATTTAGTTCTGTTTGAAAGTCAAGAGTAGTGGTAGGGGCTGCAGAGACGACCCTCTAAGAAGAAAGCCCCAGCAGAGGTATGGAAGAGGTTTCTCCAGATCTCCTCCAGGCTGGTGTCTCTGAGTGTTTCTGCTTCTGCCAGCTATGGTGATGTTCCTTGGTGACTCCTTGCCTATACTGTTGAGTATACACCCACTACACACCTGTATCTATACATTTATACTGTGTACTGGATGCAAGAACAGTGTTTTATCTTGGATAGGCGTTAGGAGGGCGGCACCGATGAGGAACAGGTTTTCAGTCAGGCTGTCAAACGTGTATCTATTTGGGAAACTTGCTAAGCTGCTCTTCCATACACTGTTACCTGGGCTCTGAACCAACCCCTTGCGGCGTTCGCAGTGTTAATGCAGCCCTTGCTTCCCCCGCCTACCCTCTTAGATTTGTTGCAGGCAAGATGAGGGGCCAGGATGCACTCGGGAATGCTGTTGGTTTTACTGACATGTGCTGCTAGCACCTAGAGCGGAGTCATGCAGTTATTTCAGATGTGCAGCTCTTGTTAACAGAAGCACTGGGCAAATGGGCGCTAAGAGCAGAGGGTATAAAGCTGTGAGGCCTACTATTGAGATAGTCATTGCCAGTTCTGGCTTTAAATTTTCCTTTCCAAACTCTGTCAATAGCTCAGTGACAAGTTTTTCCATGTTGTGTTTCTCCACTTTGCTGCCAGAAACGTAAATAGGTGTTTGTCTCAAAAATAGCTCTGCTTTACAGATGAGGTTTGTTAACTTACTTATGCTACCCTCTTCTGGCTGTTCAGCTCTCCACACACACCCCAAATCACTGCTGAGTCTGCATAAGATGACTGTAGATGCTAAAAAAGGCAAGCAATGACTTTTTAGCATTCCAGGATTTGCTATGGTTTCCTCACGGTTAATGAGTCAGATAATTTGTTAGTTTTCCAATAGGCTGCATTTTAGTAGTGAAAGGTTGATCATAAGAAGTTGTGCAAACTTCATTTTTATTTTGCAAATAAACAAGCCAGGAGCAAACCCAGTTAGCTTTCCTGATAATTCTGAAGGATTGATAGGATTTTTTTTTTTTTTTTTTTAAGATCAAAAAGAACAGTCAGGGTCATTTTTTCTGTCTTAGCATTGTGAGAGTAGTCATTACTCACGCCACAGGAAGCAAAAACTTCTGAGATCTTTGAAGCAAACTTAGTTTTTATCATCAGCAAGAATCTCATTTAGCCAAAGTCTGAAAAATGACATGGAGAGACAAAAATTACCCTGGACTTGCTCACCACCTGAAGCTCAGCTGCTTGGGCATCGGCTTTGGGAATCGTTCTGCAGCTTGGCCAGGTCGCTTCTGAGGAGCAGCAGGAGCACTGGAGCAAGCTTTAGCCTCTTGTTCATTAGAGAAAATTTTGTTTTAAGTTTACAGATCCTACCCCCAGCGCAGTGGAGTTCTCTGCGTTGCAGTGATGGGTCATGATGCTTGCTGCACTGTGCTCCCTTGGGCAGCAAATTTCCGTAAACTGTGTAAATCATTCCTCCCATGATAAATGGTATTTTAGACCTGGATTTGCCCCCATAGTGCCCTAATTTCCGTTCAGATTTGTGCTTGCCATTAAAACCATGCAATGATTGTTTCTGCCTGCGTATTTCACTGGTTGTTATAAACAACAGCAAGGTAACAAAACAAAAAGCCAGTTTTTATATATTTGGGCAATACCATATGCTTAGTCACCTCTTGATATTGTGCAAGAGAGAGAGATCCACAGACTGGAAAGGCTGGAGCTGCTCTCAGTCTGCAGGATAAATATACTACCTGACATTAATATTAGTTCAAGTTAACTGGATTATGCTGAGTGTCTTGGACCATGAAATACAGTAGGTTTTATTATCATTGAGCAGGAAAGCCCGGGGTGTGGGCTACAAGGGAGACATGCTGTACTGTATTGATTGTGTTTCTGATTGGGACAGCTAGAGGGCAAGGACCTGGCAGCATGCTCCTGTATGGATCTTCGTGCAACTAGACGAATAAACCATTTGTTTTACGTTTCTGCATTAATGTTGTATTCAGCTAATAAATGCACAGTTGCAGTGTGGTTTGTGAGACATCACATTTGACTGGACCAAAAAAAAGAAGAAGAATAAGAAAAGTAGAAGATCAAAAGAGTAAAAATTAAAATGAAATAAAATTTGAAATAAAAATGAAATAAAAATTGAAGTCAAATTATCTTGCTTCTAATACCGGGCTCTTGCTCGGGGCAATGCTGGGCAGCTGCAGAACAAATAGAGCCCCGCCCCCTGCCGTGCCCAGCCCCGCCCCCTGCCGTGAGCCCCGCCCCCTGCCGTGCTCGGCCCCGCCCCCGGCCCCGCCCCACCCCCTGTGGTGCCCCGCCCTTTGCAGGCATGCCCTGGTCACGCCTGGCAACCTGCCCCCGTGCCAGCAGAAAGGCGAGATTATTAACTTCGTTTTCCGAAATCCAAGACTGTGGTTTTTTTAGAACTGCTCTTCGCTCCCTTACAGGCAGAAGAGCGGGAAGCAGATACGTGCGAGTGTCCTGCCATGCCTGGCTCCAGTTTACGCCTCTCCTGGCGTGCCAGCTTTGGGCACGCGTTGGCTTGGGTACCCGTCTGTGCCCCCGCTGCCACCTGAGAACGAGCAGCAGGAAACCTCCCCCGAGGTGGCTCCCCCCTTCGTGCCCTCGTCCTGCCCCGGTGCCCTCCGGGGACCTGTAACCTCTCCTCCTGCCTCCCGTCCGCTGCCCAGCAAATCCTGCGTCCGCGCTGCCGCTGGGCTCCTCGTCACTGGGCCTCTCTCCCCCAAGGGGGGACCTACTTGGTCTTTCTGAGACGTTTTAACTGAGGTGTTTCCCAGTAGTCACTTGTCTGGGGAGTCGGATGGCTTTCCTCCACCAGTTTTCCTACCCAGCGGATGTTACGAATATCCCTGCTCAGGTGCGAGGTTTTGGGTGCCAGGAGTTGTGCTGTACAATCGAAGGCTGTGAAGGGCGGTAAGGAGGGAGAAGGAGAAGGTAGATGTTGATGCAGCGGGTGCTCCCGAAGGCCCAGGAGGAGAGGGGGAACCATCACAGATGACCTGTTCCGTGAGGATGTCCTGCTTGCTGCGGACACGCGTTGGGATGGCTGCGCAGATCCTCCTGGTAGGTACCGAGCCGAAAACACACGTGCGTTTTGGAAAGAATGGGTGTTTGAGTTAGACACATGGCACGCAGGGAAGACGCCCTCCGCCGCCGGGCCCAGGTCAGCCGGGTTTGTGGCAAACGGGAGCAAAGGCAAACGCATTCCCAAGAGCTGCTGTAGGCAAGAGCACGTCTGTTCGCAAACGCCGGTTTGGTCGAGACCGCTGTGCAGTGCCTTCCCTGCTCTGCTGGGGCACCGCCTTGGCCCGGATGGAGGTGGGAGGGTGCTCCGGCTTGTGTCTCCGGCATCACCGCTGGGAGCCTGTTGCTGTCTCCTGCCCTCCCTGGCTCACTCTGTGTTTGGTTTCTCGCTTTGCTTGCCTCGATCCGTTACACTCGCAAGCGTCATCTTGCTCCAAATACTGAGGGAGTTCAGGAAATCGCTGGTACTACTGGCGAACCTCTGTGGCAGCCATCCCTCTGTTTTCCTATCGGAGAGGAGTCTCGTCGAAGTCAAGCTGTAAGCCATACTCCTCATAAGTGCTGGTCTTGATCTTTTACCTATCTATCTATCTGTTTTAATGAGCTGATGTTAGTACATCCTCTCCCCTAGGAGGACAGTTACATACTGCAGGTGAGGAATACTTTATCACCTATGTTAGTTCATCCTTTTCCTCTTCTTTCTTCTCTCTCCCAGTGTGGGATCTTCACGCTGGTGTGACAGTCCTGTTATAGGACCCTGGATGGAGGGTTGACTGCTTGGCATCCTACATTCCTGGGGTATATAGAGCTTTGTGCTTGTGAACTGTTTTCGCAAAATGTAGATCATTGTTTGAGTCTGAAATGCCATTTGGTTTGCAAAGGTATTTGCTTCTGTATTAGGATTCAATCAACCACTGGTGCAATCACAGATTTTCTTAGCAGATAGCTATTTTCCAAGAGCCGGATCAGTTCCCACAGTCTGAACTGTCTAAGAAAGCTGTGTCACATCTGAATCTGTAAAACATATGTGATTGATAGTGCCCAGAAAACTAGGCCTACTTGCCAATATTTCCATTTTCTGCTGTTTTTGTGACCTTTTCTGCTATGAAATACCAATTCTCTGACACCTCTTTTGGCTGGAATTTAGCAAATGCCGAAACAGGGAAATAAGGACTGGTAGCCTTTAAAGCTAATGACACTTATAAAACTCAGAGGAATCTGGAACTTTGTGCTATTGGAAAATATTTGTGCAGTTTAAACTTAATTGCTACTGCTTGTCTCTGCTTTTTGAAGATTCAATACCAGACACTCAGTTCAGCACTCTTGTCCTGAAGGTGGTTTCAGATTCTTAACTTTTTTAAAAAATATATTTCTATTTGTCTACTGGTAAAATGAGCATAATAACAATTAATAATATTTAACAGTATTTATATTTTAGCCATATAATATGCAATCCCATGTCTCATACTGGAGACTCAATTGAGACAACTTAAAGGAGCTTATATCAGTATATTCTTAAAGAAATACAGAATGTTGTTATAAAGTACATGTGTACTATCTGTCTATCTATATCTGTCTTATGCTGATACAATTTTGTCTCCATTAAGGGTTATACAAGTGTCTAGGTTAAAACCCATCCTTTTAAATGAAATATGCCAATAAAAAATGTAAAGGCCCTAGCCATGGTGTGTCACAGTATGCTAGGACTGTAGTAACACTGAATAAATAATAGTCCTTACCCTAGAGATGCTAACGCTCACAATATAGTGTGAAACTTTCTTTAAAATATTAATATAACTAATCACTCATAAAGCATGAGTGATTTTTTAGGTTGATTTGAATGATATGCTGATTTTTTAAGAAAGAAGTGATGGCACATTGCTGCTAGCAGAGGAGCGAAGAGTCAGATCCTCCTAGTGTAGGGCACTGGCTGGCTGCTGTAGTTGGTAGCTGCTGCTTGTTATGTTCTTGCAGCCCGGTTGCTTTTCTCGAGCGGCTATGCTAAAAACAAAGAAGCCTGAGAATGTGACTGTATCTTACTTAAACCGCAAGAAAAAGCCTGTAATCCTTGGGTCTTGTCAGGACCCCAAAGGCACTAACAGCCTCTCCTGTGCCCCACCACTTCCTGTAAGCTCAGCCCTGGGGGCCTTAGCTTGTGACTGGGCAATGCTGTTGGTGTGCCTGTCCCCAGCTCCTGTCCCCTGGCTTTTGCCTCACTCGGTGCTCACAGCTGCCATGGCTTGGCTCAGTGCTGTGGGATTGAGTCCAGTCTGCATTGGTTGCCCTTGATTCCCATGCCTGGGGAAGCAGCCTGCAGCTATCTAGCATCCATCTGCCTTGATGTGACCTCCCCCTTCAGTGAATGAACATCTTGATGCTGTCCTGGACAGCCTCAAATGTGCGTGCGTTTGTCTCTTAGTTGTGGTTATGCCACTTGGGTGGTCTGAACGGTGGCACTGGAGATGTCATCACTAATGAGGTTTTGCTTGAGGGTCAGTTCCTGCTTTACTTGCGGGTGAAATTGTGATGAGAGGACCATCAGAGACCGAGGAAGGAGCCATTTTACTGTGGAAATCTGTTGTCTGTTGGGAAAAGAGAGGTTATTCTCCATTTGCAGGATGATTTCTGCTGATTTTTAGTATAGTGTGAAATGTAGGTCCCCAGGTGAGGGCACAGAGGTAAAGATACTTTACGCCTATGTTATACCTCTGCTTAGGCACGGTTCACTAATTAAGTGTGTAAGGGCAAATTAAGTGCGTATTTATGCAAAAAGGTGAGGGCATTTGCCTAGATATTTATTGTTGCTACTGCTATAAAGTATTAATCTTTTAAAAAACAGAACTTTTGTGGGGCAGGCCAATTTTGAATTATGGTTTAAAATCCTTCTGGAAATGTCAAAGCTTTGTTTAAAAATGTTCAAAATGGTGATTGAATTCTAGTATATTAACTCAAAATGACTTTCACTTTTGAAATTGAGAGTACTTATGGCTTAAAAATTAAACACCAGAAACCTCTTCTGAGGGTTCTGAACTTAAGTTGAGGTGTTTATTTTCATTTCTCCAGACTTTTCTTTTCCTCCCCTCTCTCTTGCTTTCTGTCCCAATGTGGAATAGTGAAAATTTTGATAATCTTTTGCAGGAAATTCATATAACTAAGTGGTAGACCTGCTAGAACTATATTATCTGGTAAGAATGAAGTAGGATTTTACTGCTGAATTATGTTTTTTCCAACTAGCTGCACACTATTTATGAAGAAAGATAACTTGTGGGGTTTAAAAAAGGGCTTTTCAGGGAGTTATGTTTTAAAAACCTTAGGTGGACAGACTTAAGCATTTTCAAATGTGCACATGCATTTTTAAGTCTGTTAATGCTCCAAGCCTACTCTTTTTCTTCTAGTAAAGTCAGTGAGAACAGCACAAAACTTGCTGAAGACGTTATGCAATAAGTCATTTTTCTATAAACTCAATGTACATGCTTATGTTTGGGTTAAAAAAAGAAATTCAAAAGTTTTTTTTCATTCTGCTTGTTTGTATCCTCACCTGACAGTTTTGACTTTGTTTTTTGGATACTACATCTCTACATTTCTTTTGCTCTGGCATCTATTCAGATGTTTCCCCAGGGGATCATTGGATGTGAGACCTAATATTATCAGAGCAGAACTGGCAATCTAAACAAAGAGAAAATGAGTTTGGAGAGGGTATAAAGTAAGTATACAGGCACAGGGCAAGACTGGCCAAGGTCCTGATGGCAGTTGTGAGAGACAGATGTTCTGCTCGTGCAAATTCCTCCCCTTGGCTGTGATACCTTGGCCTCAAACAGATCCTGCTCTACCTGAGGTAATGGTGTAACTTGGCAGACTGAAGGGTTGAGCAGACTCTGCCTGGGTGTACATCAGGGAACCGAGCTGTTCTGGAGTGGATTTTCAGCTTTTGTAAGCTGTCACTGTGCCAGGGCAATTCATCGTGGAGCATCGTCCTCTTAAGCCCTACAAGGCCTGCAGACTTTAATCAGATTTTAGCCTTGAGACAAGTCCTTTGTGTATGTAACTTATGAGCTTCATTTGTAACCCTCCCTATAGCAGAAGCTGGTAGACAGGAAACTGGCAGTGTTCTGCATCTGATCTGTTCGAATGCCCTCAGGTCCTTGCTGTCCCCCTGCATAAAAGCTCCTCTCTGCACAAGCAAATAACCAGACCAAAAAAAAAAAAAAAAAAAAAAAAAAAAAAAATCAATATGTTGTTCAATTGAACCAATTTTTTCCTGAAAAGTCAAATCTCCCAAAGGGACACATTGCTTTCCGCATCTTCTGTCAGCATAAAATAAAGTGCTTTGTCCAGACTGATTTAAATCTAAGATTCAAATAACTTAGAGCGGATTTTCTTAACATTGTCTACAGCAAGAGCTCTAGTTTCTGGAGCCTGTATATATTCTCAATTTTTCTGTTGGAAAGGTTGGCATAAATAGACAATCCACCAAGATTTTAAGATTGGAAGAGACCTCCAGTAGCATGTTCTAGACCCCTGCTATTGCGGGGTCGCTGTGTCGGCTCCTGACCTCACTCAACACAAAGATGCAATGGGAATATTGGGCAAGCAGGACTGCTCTTTTAGTAGCAATCTGCTGTTGCATCAGAATAACGCAGTTGTAAAAACGTAGCCCAGCCTTAATTTTGCTGGCTGACCAAGCCAGGGTTTGGTGTTTCATGGCCCTTTCATGGAGTGGCTTTCTGTTCCCTGGCTCATCCTGGAGCCCTTCTCTGTGCTGATTCCAGCTGAAATGATCCATCCTGAACTTGATGACCAGAGCTGGACGTGGTAGTCTGCTGCAGAGGCAGTCGCACCAGTGTCTTGTACAGTGCTGCACATACTGTCCTCTCTCCTGGGAATGCTTCAAGAAATTCAGCCAATGATCATATTTGCCTTTATCACAAAAGGTAATCCTCCACTTTGGGCAGTGTTGATGGATGACAAGTGACCTTTATTGCCCATCCTGTTAGTGGGATCTTATGGTTCAGAGCACCTTGTAGCTTTTACAATGTTGTCTGAACCAGCCAGGGGACTTGCTAATGCTGTGAAATTTGCTTTGCTAACATACGGGTGGTCCCAGAAAACCTGGAGCAGGGGAAATCTTTGACTAAGGGAGGACATGCCTTGTTGGTTATAAAGGGTAAAATCCTGGTGATATTTTCCCTGACTTCAATAGGATGAGGATTCAATAAAGATAATCCTTTGTCCTTTCACAGTGTTTGGCTGGTTAGATCGAGACCTTTAAACTTGTGATTCATTCCTAGTTTCAGTATAATAGGAAACCAGAGGGGAGAGAAAGAAGAGTGGAAAAGTGGGAAACAGAACCTCTACCATATGTGATTTTTTTTTTTTTTTTTTTTTTTAGTTTCAGTCAGGCCTGAGATTGTCCTGAAGTGAAAGAAAAAGCTTACCCACTGCATCTCATATTGCAAGGACCTGGATGATGTGTTTTAACCTGAAAAATCAGGAAAGGGGTTACAGTCTTCTGCCATAAACAAGCAATTAAAAACTGTATTACGTCCAGCAGTCCAACAGCACATTTCCCTGCTAGTTTCTGAAAAGTACATGCTGGCATGGTAGTGAGATAACTTGTACTTTGGCCTCTGTTCAGGATGCAAGAAACCAAGGGTGAAGACCTGAGCTAATGGCTGAACATGTGATGGCTGCTTCTGGTTGAGCAGGCTGTCCGTCCCCGGCTCCTGGCTTATGCTGCAGTGCCGGATTTTCAACGGCAATCCAGCTCCTGTCTGCACTCTTGCTTCTTCAGAGTTATATCTTGACTTTGCAGAAGGCCTGTTTTCAGGGTAACTTTTCTGTTTGGTCATGTTTTCTTTTGATTTAATCAGGAAGGGGTAAAGCTGGTTCACCGAGAAGAGATTATTTTGAAGCATAATTACATGGTACATACAGCCTCCAGTACCGTTTGTGCAATCCAGAGCAGAGGACTTTTTGTCTGGGATTATGATTTTTCTGCTAATGCCAGCGGCAACCCAGAGCAGTTTTTTCAAGAAGGGGAACGAAAAAAACAGACGTGGGGGAGGGAGCCCCAGCCAAATCCAATCTGCAAGCACCTTTACGTTTTGCTTCCCTTCTGCCTGACAGCAAGTTGCTGCTGTGATTTTTTTTCTTCACAATCCAGCAGATGGTGTTAGATGGCTATTGAATGACTCACAGAGGGCTGAAAGAACATCTTGTTGATGGTAGAGCTGAACGATGAAAGAAAAAACAGTTTTGGAGGGATGTACAGTGAATCTGAAAGCTGAGATATGCTCTGTTTTAGGCATCTCTGTGTATGTTTTCAGCTCACTACTAGTGGAAAGGGGAACTTCATAGCTGTTGTACTCTACCTCGAGCTACATTTTGTGAAATATATTGCATTTTTTTTTTCCACCAAGGACATAACTGTGTTTGACTCCAAAGCTGCAGAATGACTATAACTAACAACACCCAGCAAAATCTCTTGGGACTGTGGGCTAGAAGAAGGATGTTTAAGTTATTTTTTCTGCTTGTTTTTATTGTGTTTTTCTCCATGGGTAGCCCTGAAGAGAGAGAGTGACACCAAACATACTCTCTGCAGTGCACTGCTGTGACAGGAACGTCTCCTAAATCACACTGTCCATCCAAAGGAAACAAGTGAGGTGGAATGAATAAAACATGAGCGCAGCAGGTCACGCACAGTCCAACAGAGCTCGGAGGTGACGTCAGTGTCTGATGCTTCCCATTAGCTGGTGGAGGGAACATGCTGGGTTTTGCTGAAGCTCCCAGAGCACCACTGTCCATCTATGTTGCTGATACAGATCAGTTATGGATGATAATATTACCTGTGGAAATTAATAAGTGTGAAGTGCTTAATGCTTCTACATGGTGGGATGGAGGGAAATCCTTGTTACATATGCACACAAGGATGGGCTATAATTTATCTACTGCAATTTATGAACGATCTTGATGTCATTGCAGATATTTCTTAGATGACGTCTGGTTTAGCGCACAGCGATTAAAGTCAGGAGTTAGTAGGAAAAGAGCAGATATTAAAAAATCCATTCTGTTGCAGTATAAATCAACATTATAGCCTACCTCTGAAATACTGTAGCTACTTCTAATAATTCTGCCTCAGAAACAATATAGCAGAGCTAGAAAAAATACAGAGAAAGGCAACAAGAATAGTCAAAGGTCCTTCTCTGCCTCAGAAATGCTACAGTAGAGCTGTAAAAAATATAGAGAAAAGCAACAAGAGTGGCCAAAGGCCACTCTTGAGCTCACTTCTACTTGAAGGGCTTTAATTTTGGACATCTTGGGCTGTAAGAGGTGATGGGGTGCAGGGCATGGGAGAGTGCTGTAAATGATGTGGAGAAGAAGGGAAAGAGTATTTGCTGTTTCTAGTAATACAGTAGTTAGAGGGGATGCACAAAATGACTTATTTTTAGAGCTGCTGGTTAATAAGTAGAAGCTTCTTTTCCTGAGTGGGATTTATTGCCACCTGATTTATTTATTTATTTTTTTTAATTTTCTGATGGAACCCAAGTAAATAAATGAATCAAAAATAGGGTAGACAAATTCAGAGCAGAAGACTCATTGGTGGCTATAAGATGTGACTATGAGAATGCAAGTTCTGGTAATATGCCAGAAGAAGGGTCAGTCTATGTATTTTCTTCAGTCTTTTGCCAAGCCTAATCTTTGCTTTTGACTCTTAAGCATTCTAGGACCCCAGGGTTGGATTCAAGTATACTGTTCAGATGCACCTTTATGTTGAATAGTTAACAGCATGGCATGAAAAATCATCAGCAGAGCAGCCCTGGCATGCCAATCAAGGACATAACTTATGCAACCCCAGGAAATTTGTTGTGTAAATTGACAGCTTTTAGTGATGGGATAATGTATTCTACTTGGTAGACTTCTTTTTGAGCAGTCACTAAGAATAGCAAGCACTAGGGTATACAAATGTCCTGGGTGGAAGCACAGAAAATGAGAAAATGATAGAGCATCATGGTTTATCTGCTAATGGGCTGCAGGACTAGTGTTTCCTGGGAAGGTTTTTTATTTGTCTCTCTTTCTGATGGTTGCCCTTCTGAGTGGACAAGGGCTGGCTACTGTCCTGTAGTCCACAAGAGTTAGCACATTAATCCATTCCCAGTAATGAGAATAATTTATGTTTTGATATTATTTTTCATCTTAGTGGATCCCAAAGCAATTTATGGATGCTTAAGGAAGAAGAGAGTGTTATGTGCATCTGATCTGCGAAACCGAGTGGTTCTCGAGTGTGATAAATGCTTGGTTAGGATGTCAGCTGGAAGTCATGCTTGTACTGGATGCTGCTTGTGACTGAATAGTTGATAAAGCTCAGCTGAGGGATGGAGTGAATATCTAGATTTTTTTGGCCTTCTTTGTCTTCCTTAAGCAAATGAAGAGAAGAAGTTTCAGGACATGTAGTGTCCTGACCTACACAGAAATTGTGCTTAAGGAGCCCTGTTTCCTGGCACTCAGCCAGCTTGTGGTATCCCTCACAGAGAGGAAAGAGGCTGTGATCCTGCCTCCACCCTGAGTCTTTAGAGAAGATTTGTTGTTACTAAGAAGGGCCATGTCCTTCTTGGCCCTGATCAGCTGAGGAAAATGGGAGGAGAAGAAAGAAACATAAAAGGAAAGGCATCTGGCCAGTGCTATCTCAAAGCCCTTGCTAGTTTGAAGGGAACCAGTGTCATGGGCAGTAGTATCAGTGTGATTCCTGCTACATATGCAGAGCTATACTACATCAGATCTGCAATGCAGACAAACAGGCTGAGCATATAATGTGCTGTGCTTGGGCATTAAATCTGTTTCCTTGGGTTTGCTTGGTTCTCATGTTTTTAATATCGCTTTGCTGCTTTCCTCCATTCTTGTTCATGTCTGTAAATACAGTCCTTAATGGAAATGGACTCATCCTCAGATCTGCAATGCTAAATTCTCTTAAAATACTGCTTTTCATTTTGCTAGTGTCAGTTTAGCTCATCAGCCTCTGAGGCAGCTGTATCCCAATCCTATGTGGGCTGAGGGGGAGCAGAGGCTTTCAAAATAGTTCCCGGTGGCCAAGGAGGTGCAAGTTCATAATAGCTGTTGCTGTGGTAACAAATCAGCATTGTCCCTGCATGGAGTTTTCAGTACTAGGTGCTAGTATTTGAAATGATTAACCTGGGCTGGGAGCTGCTTTTGTGGCATTGAATTACAAAATGAGATTAACTGCTGGAGGTCTGCTAGGCAAAGAGAGCCAGTCCTTCCTCTGAAGTGCTGGCTGTCTGCTTCTCACCTTCAGAGACCTTGGAGTCTGGGTGGCTCTGAGAACTGGAAAAGGGGTAATGCAGCCTTTGAGGGCTTTTGGCTGTGTAATGGTGTGAATGGAAAGTATGACTATGTTAGTCAGCATGACAGCCGACCAAGCCCATTGGCTTTCCCTTACCTTTTTTATTGGCAGTTTTAGCAAAAAGTCCAAGATCTGATTTAAGAAACTGATTCACTCAGAATCCCCCTTTCCTTGCTAATGACTGTTAACCAAGCAGTGCTGGGACTCTACATTGGTACTGCCAGGTCTTCAAAGCATTCAGGGCAGCTTTCACTGACTAAACTTGCCCTGAAGATTGCTACCTAATAAAAGTGTTGCTCAGGGATCTAAATATCTTTCTCTTCTCCTCAAGTGCTTTAAAAGTACTTGCTCTATATTTAAAAGCCATCTAGAAAAATTAAAAACACTATTTCATGTAAAAATATTGTTTCCTGGCTGAAATAGCATCCAGTATTATTCAGCTGGCCTGAATGCTGTATGTTTTTATTGTGTTTTGGTGTTTATTCACAAAGAAAACCAAATCAGAGTAATTTCACTGTATTTATGTTCAGTTTCACTTCCTAGTGCTCATGTACCAACTCCCTGCCTTTGCGTCATCCTCCTGGGGAAGGCAAGATTTCTTGTCAAAATTTTGCTCACTTCACTTTTTATTTTACTTTTAGTGTTAAAAGATGTTTATTCTATTCATATAGCAACTCTGGAACTTGAGGCCTGTTTTCCAGAAAGAGGAGTTCCTATTTTCAGAATGAATTAAAGTGCATTATCATTCTACTTCTTTATAAAGTCTTCTATTTTTCCCTGTGGTAACTGGATTTAATAGGCTATAGACCTCTTTTTTTATGGCCTCTCTTCTCAGTGCCATTCCATTCTTACTTTGTTCCTCACACAAAATGTTTTGGTCATGTAAAATATGAATATTTCTTCCTGCTTTCTTGATGGTATTGTAAAATATTTACTCCTCTTGTAAAGTTCAGGCAGAATCACATTAATGAACCTTAAATGGACAGATTTTGCTTGACGACTTGGTAAAGGGCTTTCAGAAATTCTGGATATGACCATTGCTTTGACATGAAGATCCTGTTCTATTTTTAAACACTTATCTTCTACGAACGTCTGGCCTCAGCAGTTTTTGCTTGAAGAATTTTACAATTGTTTTTTGTATCTCCTTATGATATGTCTTGAACTTAACCTAATCTGTTTGCTTCCATTTTTTGAGGAATCATCACACAGTAAACCAGTATTCCTATCTGTTTTCAGTAATGAAAGAAACTACTTGACTTCCAAATGTGTAAAACTGCAGTACCTCATCTTCAGAATAATCTGGTGCCTGAGAATCAGCCACTAGTGGTGACTGTAAATGCTGGCACTGTAAGCCTCCAGAACTCAGATATGCCCATTTTTAAAGGATGCATATGCTTTGGAGGTGCATTTGAGTCAGGATGTGGTCTCACAACATAGTTGTTAAATTGTTAAGCTGCATATGTAAGCCATATTCCAATCTGGTAATACTGGAGTAACATGGTGGGTACCTTTCCCATGAGTTTCTGTCCTGCAGAATTTTCTGAACTTTATCAGGTCAGAAAACCTATCGTAGTGACAATTCACTCATGGCCACCTTCAAACGTGAGCATTACCTGGTGGATCTTCATTCTATTTTCATGAAGATGAGGATCAAAGAGCTACTGGCTGTTTTACAGGTGCTACAGAAAGCTGAAAAGATTCCCGTCCCTCCCCTGCTCCTTTTATCTGTAGCAAAAGGATGTAGCTACATTTGGGAAATTGGTAAGGCAGCTAACATAATAAGGAAGACTTTCCACCACTGAAATCATGTCCATATGTCAAGTCCTCGAAACTTGAGCACTGGAGCTTTCCTTCAGCAACCTGTATGTTCTGTCCTAGATCTAGAATTATCTAGCAAATGTGTTAGTATTTGGAGCATGGAATGAAGTTTGGGTGAACTGCAAAATGCCTGATGAATTCAAGAAGGGAGTCAGCATTCAGTTTGCCTTTTCCTGCTCTCATATCGCAAGTAACCTCTTTCTTACTCCAGTTATACTGTGATGGAAATGGGCTGGGGCATTGAAGAAAGATGAGCTGGAAACCTGTGAATCAAAAAATGAGACTACATTGAGTAGGAATGTAGAATCCCATTCTCTTCTCCCCATCCTAGAAGAGAATGACTGAATAAACTGTATTTGCAGATAGCTAACTAGTGCCCTTTGCATCCTTTTGTACCTGTGGAGGCCCACAGTAAGCAGCCTGCAAGGCTGTGGAATATTTCCTGCAGGGCAGATTTCACCCAGGAGACTTGTGTCTTCTGTTTCTTTTAGCTGGTTTGCTGGTTTTCCACTTCAGTAGAAAAACAAGAGAGGTTCAGACTATATGTAAGGAAAAGCCTTTTCTCCCTGAGGACAGTGAAGTGCTGGTGCCTGTTGCCCAGTGAGACTGGGCAGGCTCCGTCCTTGGAATTTTTCCAAACCAATTGGAGAAAGCCTTGAGCAGCCTCAGCTGACCCAGCCTCAAGCAGGACCAGAGACTTTCTGAGGTCTCTTCCTGCCTGGCATGTTCTGTGAGCCTACATGTATGAACTTCTCTTAAGCCTAGGGCAGTGTAGTGATGTTTGGTGCAAGCTTGTGTTGACAAATAAGAGCCCAAATTCTCAGCATTGTTCACTTGTGTAAGTTGGATGAAGATCTTAAGAACACATCCCAGGAGGAGGTGATCTATTGGAAAAGAATTAAAGTACTGGAATACTGCATCTTTTTAATTCCTATGGGGAAAAGCTGGAGACTGGAGTGTTCCCCAAATACAAGCATCAGTGTGGATTTGGTCTAAAATGGACCGCTCTCAGTGCAGTTTCCTGCTCCTCACCAGTATCTTTCTTGCCTCTGGCAGACCCTCAGTTTGTCTACTCTCTAGCAGAACAATAGTGCTGTAATGATAGTGTTGGGATTTGTATGTGTGCAACTATAATTCCCTGTGTAGACACTCAGTGACATAAATGACATCAGAAAACGGCATATGTACTCAAATTAAAGTGTGTGTTTGTACACGTGCGCATGAGGAACTTCACTAGTAATATTAAAATCGTACCGGAGGAGTCCTGCTGGTAAATTCCTCTTTGTAGAAGAGCCTGACTATCATACTCCTGAGCTTGATCTGAAAGGACCCATTTGGCTTAGGCCTTCTTTGTCACTGAAATAGTCCAGCACGTTCCTATGAGATCCAAAAGCCCAGGAGCTCATGTGATGTCTTTGGCCATTCACACTCGTGTACTAGACACAACAGAACAAATCCTGTGTCATGTTTTGCAAATCCTCCACAGTGACTGCTCCTTTCCTTGAGCTGTGACCCCTTTGCGGGGCAGCCAAAGGATCTGCTGCCCTAATAGCAGGGCCTTCTCCACCCTCCAATAACTACCCAGCTTGAGGATCTTTAGCTGCTCCTGTATCACAATCTTCTATTTACAGGTTCACCCTCCTAGGCCTGTAGCTACCATCTGCCATTGACTGACAGGATTCTTATGGGACCAAGTTTTTCAACTTTTCTGGTTTGTCAGTGAGACAAAGAGTCACAACAAGTTTCAGGCTGTGGCTCTCTGCAAGTCTGGAAAAGTAGCTGCTTCCCTTGGCTCCCAACAGTGTGCTCCTTATTCTCATGCTTGGCTGATCCAGAGCTGCTTATTAAATGCTAGCATGGACTTTGGCTGGAGTAGGACACCTCAGAGCAGGTTTATTGTTCTGAAAGCTTCACTGAGCTGGTGTATAATATAAGCTGGAATGCTTTACTGAAAATGTCTTGATGTCAGGGAGTGCAAAGATTTTCAGTGCCTCTGTTTCTTGGTTGGCGGTTTTTGTAACATATTGTTGTATGCTGGAGAAAGAAAGAAACTAACTGCTGTTCATATTACAGTCACAAAAGCTGAGAGGTAGCAAGGTAGTTTTTTATAGTTTACAGGATCTAAACTATTTTGAAGAAGATGGTCTAGCAAAGAGTCTCTTGAAGCTATGGGCTCTCTCTGCACAAAAACTGATTTTAAGTAAAATGAGATGTGATCTTGCTCTTGCACAGTCATATCCACAGGTGAAGAGCAGAAATGAAAAGACCATCTTTCCCTTCCTAAAAACAAATGCACAGGAAAAAAAGCCCACCCTCTCCGTCCTTTCACAGACAAGTGCCTAAGAAATACGCCTGCACTGTTGAAGGTCAAGACCAGTCTAGAAGGTAAATTGCGGAGTAAACTGCCTCCCACTGAAGAGACAGACATAGCTACAGGACTGGTCCAAAGACTTAAAACTAAATTTTATGTTTTAGCTTCAAGTAGCCATCAAATCACCCTTAAGCTCTGTGGAAGTTATTCTGCTGAGCTAAAGCAGAAGCTGCTGTTCTAGAGACTTGCTTGCATTTTGATATAACGTTCTTGCCTCAGATGATAGGTTTGGGAGAAAGTCTGGTGGATAAGTAATTTCTAAGCTGTTCAGGCCTTCATATACGTATGTGACTTCTTGAACTCCTCTGGGGAAAATCTGAGCCAAATGGACAAGTTCCTAGACCGGGGCGGGGGGGGGGGGGGGGGGGAGGCGTTATGCCAGGGCTCTCACATCCATCCCTCATTGGCCCCAAAGACTAACACATGCCAAATGCACTTAAACCTCCAGCAGACATAAAATGGGCAACTGAAATGAGATTTACCTGGGAGGTCTGAGAGTAAATGCTCTTGGTTCCAGTGTCTGCTATTTGAGCACACAGGAACAGCTCCGGATCAAAATTATAAATTAGCGTGGAAAATATTAATTTTATTCTTTTGCTTGCAACACAAATGCTGCCCTCACTGGCCTTTTCCCCATCCTTCTTTTTGCCTTGTCTGTAGCTTTGTCTTACTATGGGCGGTATCAGACAAGTGGATGTCTCTGCTGTTCGTTCCACTGACAGCAGAGTCAGACTCCTATCAGCAACCATTTAAGCTGCCTTCAGGGGACAAGTTAGTAAATTCATGATGTAAAAATGAGGAGATGAAAACAAAGGACATCAGATATAACTTTATGAAAAGTGTTCAGCGGGATCTAGGGTATCCACATATAGAGTAGGCAAGGACTCCCTTTCTTGTCTCGTCGGGAGTAATTTGACATCAATGCATTTACCTCAGAAGGCTGATGGAGAGGGTAAAATGTAGGTGCTGTTGCAGGACTTTCATATTGCTTAGCAACAACATTTCAGATCTTTTCAGCCATATCTTTGTATTTGAAAGGTGCTGAATGGGACTTTTCCAAGATGAAATGATTTGCTTAGGGTTGTCCCCTCTGTCATTGGCAGAGGTGAGGGTAGAGCCTAGAAACCTTAACTCCTGGGTCAACACTGGATTTGTACACTGGAAACCAAGGCATACAGGTTCCTGCTTTACAGCATGCGTTTAGAACATGAGCATCTGGCATTGGTGTTGAACACCTTAGGTTAATTTCTAGGGCAAGGTATTGTTATTACTATTTTTTACTTATAGGCATTACTTAGTGGTAAGGTAGTAGAATTTTTTCTGTCAACAAAGCCTGTCATGGGTTTGGTATGCAGGTTGGTTAAAAATGAGTGTTATCCTTCCCCTGCCCCCCTTGCCATTTTTTTTCCTCCTCCCTTCTTTAAGGCCTAAGGTCTTAAGATTTAAGGTCTAAGACTGACACATTGAAAACACAAATGCAGTTTGATAGGAGTTTCTGTGACTTGATTGCATTATCTTTGCAGCTCCAGGTTTCAAGGGACCTTGGTACAGACAAAATTGATCAGCAGCAGGAGGAGGAAAATAGCTGTTGCCAAGGCAACCCATGATGACTCATCTTGGGTAGCAAGCAGCAAAAGCTGTGAAGCTGCAGTAATTTTCCAGATGCTTAATCCAGCTCTGGATTCTTTATTTCTCACTCTGAAAGGCAGAAATGCTCCTCTGCTGTTCTTTGCTCAGAGACCCACGCTGTCTGCAGCCGTACGTGATGCAGAGAGCCAGCCTTCGTGGTGCTTACCCAGAATGGCGTCACAGAGACGTCTCTGAGCAATGCAGATGAGCTGCTCGATGGATTGAACCATAGCCCCCGAAGTTAGTAAAAATAGAACTGTTAACTGCCCGGCTGCAAAAATACCCCAGTGTGTCATTGGCTCATCCCCCACCCCCCACCCTGTGCATATTTACTAGCTGGCGTCACATTTACTGTAACTCTGGCTGCGATATTATTAAATCAGTTCATCTTGTTCTTTTTCAGCAATTAGCAGGCTGTGCAACTATTTAATTGCCTGCGCTGCATACAGAATTTGCTAAAAGGAGCAAAGTGAACTACATCCAACACATGCAGGAGAATAAGTTAGCTTATCTTTTCTACAGCCTGCTTATTTTATTTATCTTTTTTATGTGTTTAAAAGTCTGCAGTTGATTAAATGGATCGAGTTAATAGGTTTATCCAGCAAAAGAGGCAGCAAAAGGAGCCGCTGTGGCACCTTCTATGTTACTCAGGGGATGCTGACTTTGCAGTTTCCCTGCAATGTCTGCAGTGTGATGCAGACAGCACCTCATTTGGGGCACTGTTAGAAATATCTGCATAATTGTTTACTTGCTCTGGTGGGATGCTGAGTTCATGATTGCAGCCGTGGTGCTGAAAAACCCAAAGTAACTAGTTTAGAGCTGGCTTCACCTTTTTTTACATGAGCTAGTGCAGCATGCATGTATTTCTCTCTTGAGAGAGAGGAGCGATTAGTGCGGGGGGGGGGGGGAACAGTTTGGCTTCTGCCTTCCAAGGAGGCCAATACCCTTCCACAGGGAACATGAACCAGTTCTGCAGCATGAGGAGAAGGAAGGTCTTGAGTTTAAGGGGCCAGACAGGCAGAGGAGAGCTCAGGGTGGTTCATTCGAGGTGATTTTGGGGAGGAGAAAGTTGGTTCTGTTGAGATTTCCCGTGTGTCTTGGCTAGGTTACTCTTGTGTGTCAGTTCCCCTTTGGTAAAATAGATGATCCTGACTTGCTTTCTTGCCTTCTATCTATTTAGATATTGAGCTCTGAGAGGGTAAGTATGTCTTGCAAAGAGTTTGCATAGAGCCAATATATGCTGATTTCCCTCTCTTCCCCCTCCCTCTGCCCCTTCACAACTGGGAAATTTTCAGCCCTGAGGCATTTAAAAATGCCAGTTGGACACATAGGGCTGTCAGGCTGGGAAAACTGGGGAAGAGCGGTGGTGCCTGGACTGAAATGCATGTGCACTGAGGCCCAGCCTGACCACAGCGATGGTGCTGATGATGCCAGTTGCTGCCCCTTGCAGCCTCTGGATGGCAAGCAGCTTTCTGTTGGCTCCTTCTACCAAGTGCAGCCTTTTTCTTGAAAGTCCTTGTTGGACTGGCTGTGCAGCGGAAACAAGGTGCTGCACTGCTGACAGGCTCTGCAAGGCCTGATGTTGCTGACTGACAGCCAAATCCATGTAAAGCCATTGAGTGTGTGGGCATGAGGAAACTGTTCATGAGGTTTGTTTTCCACTTCCCCTTGTGGTAAAGCCATTTCCTAATGAATATATAAACTGTATAAAAAGTATCCATGTTGCCTTGTATTTTTGTTTCCTTTCGGTGGGTGGGATGCATAAATATGTAACGAATGTCCCATGGCTGCTTTTTCAGGGGAACTACTTTTTTAAGTGCAAATAGTAAAGATTCATGCTTCTGCTGCGAGATCCTTAGCTCCTTCTGTGTGCACGACCACCCCTGACAGTAGGCAGACTCTCTATATGTAGTGGCAGTAGTGCTAGGCAACTGGTGTCCAGTACTGCAACCTGACTCGTGGCTTTGGACACTAACCCTATTGCACTTCATGTCCTTGCATGAGAACTGAAGTTATTGTGCAACTGGTTGGTATCTAGAGAGACTTTGCTAGAAAGTTACTCTTTCTAGAGGCAGAAGGTCTCTGGGATGTAACAAAATGAAAACCAAATGAAAGATTGATTTATTCATCCCCGAAACATGGATAGGAATCACTTGCCTGTGTAATATGACATACATAACAATGAAAATGTTGGTCTGATCATGTGCAATTTCAGCAGATCTCCAGAGGTCCCTTCCAACCTTACGATTCTATGAATAGGTGTGCTAATTTCACTGTAACATATATATCTGTTTAGCACCAAAAGGTCTATAGTCTCCCCTCCTCAGACTTGTGTGTTCCTAGTAGTCTCCTAATGTCAAATCATCAAATATTATTCATTGCATTAAGTTCATATATATTTCGAAGGTCCTGAAAAAGATACTGGCTGCTCCTTTATGTTTGTGCTGCTAAGGCCACATTCAATGAAGGTCTCACTGTATTTCTAGTCTTTTTGTTTCTAAAGACACAATAGTTAATAAATGTGACTAGATAAAACTTTTAATAGCAGCTTTGGGATACTTGATGTTGCTGCACAAGTTACGATATGCACCATTAGTCTCTCTTTTCCTGGAAATATGTGAAGTTGCATTTCAGTTTTTCTTCTCTTGTAGTAGTTTTCACCTCCCTTCCAAAGCTGTTCAGTGCAGTTCTGGTACCAGGCAGGGAGTCCCTGCTGAATGACCCGCAGACACCTCATATCCCCTCTGCAGCCCAGGGCTCTGGATGAGATGAACGATCTGGCCTTGCAGGGCAGGGAGGATCCAGTCCACGTGCCAAAATCTGACCTCCATCACCACTTCTCACCTCATCATTAGTCACCAACTCTCCAGTTGTTAGGTTTTCAGTGCATTGTGCAAACAGATGGAAATAGATTTAAAATAAACTTGTAGATCACTAAGGTCTTTTTGTGGGACTACAGTAACAGAGGTGTGAAGAAGGTGTTTTCAGTGGGAACCTACTGAACATTATGGTTCAGCATGTATATGATTTCTGAGCCAGCTGGCAGGCTGGAGGCAGGTGAAGAGAAGCAACATCCATCATTGCTGTTAGCTAAGGTGACATCCCACTGAGCTGGCCAGCTCTGCAGCCCAGCAAGGAGCTGGCATTGCATCTTTTGGGGAGGAAACGTAATCAATAGCTGTCCTTGACTTCACAGAGTTCCAGGCTCATTTGTCTCCTTGGGGAATGCTACACAGATAAGCAAAAATACAACCTGTCTTGAACTAACATAAAGCAAAATGTCTATTACAGGAGGATAAAAAGTGCTGAAGATGTAGGAATGGCTTGAACTAAATCCTAGGTTATAAATGCTGAGAATGGTTTTTCATTTGGATCTTGAAACTGTCTGTTCTCTTTATAACATGCTCTATCAAATCTCTCTGATTCAAACTATTGTTTACAGAAGGTAGGAAGCTCATGTCTTTGGGACATGAGGCTTTGGGGAAACAAATTTAAAATCCAGGTATATCACATTTCATGCTGCTCTGTACCAGCAAGAGAGATGGGAGTTCAGTTCGTATGTCAGTCAGTGCTTGGCACCTCTCTGTGAAAATTCCCAAGCAGAAGCCGGTTGCTCCTAATTTAGTGCTGGCATTTGGATGAGTGTCCTTTGAAAGCAGTATCACCAGCTGTTAAAGAGAAACTGCACAGTCATCCCACTAATAAGATTTATAAATCAACTCCTGCTCCTTAATTTTCCTCCATAGTTCCTGGTAGTAAGATCTATTATTTTGTTTAACAGCTTTACAAAGGAAGCAGTGAAGACACCTTTTGCTGAAATCTTAAAAGCTACACTTTGTGAGAATTTTGGGGGGACAGGTGCTGGATCTCCTCAAGTAGGTGTCCAGCATCTGGCATAGGGTACTGCTGCAGTACCCTGAGCAGTAATAATACTCATCTCAATGCTAAAAAGTTGTGCTCTGATTGCACAGGATTTTATTGCACAGGATTTTCTAATCCTAGGATAATGAATGAGAAGGTTGGTCCTACACTACCCAAGTCACCATAAGCTTTACTAGATGAAGGCAGAGAAAACCCAGATCTTGTTGTATTCCTAATTTCTTTGTATAGGGAATTTATTTTTCTATTTGCTACTCTTTTAAAGATACTTGCTTGAGTTTCTCATGTCTAGAGATGCAGGGCACTATCTATTAGTGAAGGATTTTTTTTCCCCCATAGGAGATACAGAATAAGCTGCTTGTAGTCAAGGTCCTATGATATTAAAGTTCCTGTAGTCCCTAAGAAAGAAAAGAATTTATGCGTTGGTTCTTTTTATTTTGTTATTCTTTTTAGTCTTACTTTTCTGGCAGTGAGGTGGAGCATAATACTTAAATGCAGGTTGGCCGGAGGTTTACACAAGGTAGAAGTCCCCTTTCTTTGCCTCACGAGGCTTTTGCAGTTCTGTCTAAGAGTGCTCTGGTTTGTGCTTGTGTGTGTTTGTGTGCGTGTATGTGTATGTGATTTTTCTGTGAATTGTTGATTCCATTTGTCTTTCCATGGTGCATCCCAAATATCCCTGTTTCTCCTGGGCACTGGTTCAGAGCTAAGAGTGCTGTTTCCTATCTTCCGTGCCTTCCCCTAAGGTGCAGTGAGGTTCCTCTGCCAATTTGCCTCTAAAATTTAGGTGAAGTCTGCTCTGCTTAGATAAGAACTATCAGTGGTGAATGCAGTTGTCCTTCACAGCAAGCCAAGTTATCTTTAGCTTTCTTCCTGTGCTGGCTACTTGCACATTTCCCCTATGAGCACCGCAGAATTTCCTCTGCTCGGCAGGGTGTCAGCTCTGAAACTTAATTGTACCTGTGTGATTAGGTGGTTTGCTGCTGAACAGAAGGTTAAAAAGGTCAGTGAAGAAACTCCAAGGAGGTTGCTTGTTGCTTGCTTTTAAAAAATATTTATTTTTGTTATTGCATCTCTGTCAGCAACTGCTTCAGCTTTGAGGGTAAGAATGCTTAAATGTCCTCACGTGTCCCCATCTCTGTCACAACACAAGAAGTGACATGAATGACCTGTCCTTGCAAAGAAGTTGGGTGAAGGCTGCTTCTAATCTACCTTCTTCTAAATTTCCCTGAAACAGATCATCTATGTATATAATCAGTTCCTGTGCGCTGGATAACAACACTGTGTTATATCCTGTCACTCGCTGGTCTGAGGCCTCTGTTGACGGAGCAGGTGTTCAGCACCTTTTGCTAGTGCTATTTTCTCCACAAAACTTTTTTTATTTTAAGTAGCGCTAAAGAACAACAAGCTGCTTGAGATACTCTTAGCACTGGTAGAGCCTCAGAAATTTCCTCACTCACAGAATCCAGTTCCTAATCTTTGTTTCCATTTCTATAATGTGCAATCGGAAGACAACTTGATCTAAACTCCTTTATTTCAAAGAAATGAAAGGGTAGAAATAAACTCCGGAAGGCAAATTTTGTGCTTTTCATCCCCTCTGTTAGATGAGAGCTGCACGTTTCAAAGACTGCTCCGTTATTGAGGCAGTTCCGTGGAAACGCACCTGATTGTCCTCCGGCAAAGCACTTTAATGCCTCCATTTTGCTTGGAAACCAACTGAAGGCCAGGTAGCACTTTGCTGCCCTGAAGTAGACTCTTAAACCAACCCTTGGAGCCCTTGTTTTTGGTTTAGAGGAGCCCTGCCTGCAGCTGGAGCCCTGTTTACCTTGTTCTTCCAGCAAGTTCAGTTTCCCCAGACTGGGAACGAAGCGTGTCTGATAGCGCAGGGGGTTTCTCTTCCTGAAACGTGGGGTCAGTCTGAAACATCCCTCTGTGCGTAATCGTTTTGCTATTGACTGAGGCCAATGCCTCTCAGCCTGCTGGCAGCATGTGAGGTTATTACACAAGCACTGGTATAATGAAGTCTGAGCTGGCTTTTTCCATTCAGCTTTATTAATACAGTTCTTCAGCTATATTAAACATTTTTGAGATTACCATCTACAGCATTTGTAACTCATTTTCTTTTATATTGACTTTAGGGTGAAAGTGTCTTCTTTTAATAAGAATTTGTGCCTTTATCTGACATGCTGCCTGTAAGTATAAAAGTAAAGTTTAAAACAACATAGTCAAATATCTCTGACTTGAAGAAGTTTTGCCAGAGCACAGCATGACTTCCAGAACTCTGCTCTGGCATGACAATCTGGCAGAACTGGCAAAACTTCAGTGCTTGTTGTTGCAGAATTAGCATGGTGGCTTTCTCCTCCTTTGTCCTAAACCAGGGAGGTTTTGACATAATCCTGCATGGTAAATGGTGGCAAAATGTGAACTTGTTTTTTTTTTTTTTAAATGATAACCTCTTTATTTCAGTGCCTATTGCAAATAGGGAATCCATGCATGCAGAGCGTGCTACCAATTTTCCTTTACCCACCAAGTAAAACTGTGTGGCTGTTCCCAGGGTAAGGGCATCCATGAGCTGAGGGTAGGTGGGAAAGTACCGGGCATGGGCACTGTTGCTGCTCTCAAGGATGGCCCTCAAAGGTGCGGACTGATCTGTTCTCCACGCTCAGCAGTGGTAGCTGGGCAAGGAGGACAACCCATAGTGTTACCTCTCTGAGGGCATCACAGACATGCCTGCTACAAGGGTTTATATGGGGCAAGAAAAGTAATCTGCCCCTGGGCCTTTTACTTGAAGAGTTTAATGAAGGCTGCAGCCTTTCACTGTGATGGGCCTAAAGGCAGAGAAGGTCGCAAGCTCAGCTTTTGCTCAGGGCTTTCTCCAATCACTGAAAGTGGCCCCTACTCTGACAGCACACCCTCTTGGGGAGCAATGCAGGTCGATCTGACCATGTTGCAGTAGGGTGCTCCTGCGGGAGGACAGGAGGTCATCTCCAGAAGCCCCCTCTCTTTTCCAAGTGAAATGGAGCTGCAGTGATCTAAGCCAAAGTGAAAAGGCTCAGTGGCTTGCTAATGGGAACATTTTAACCGCTGACTCACGCCACCACTTTGATCTGTCAGGCCTTTCTGCTCTACCTTAAAAGAGTAAGCAAGACCCCAGTACTATTTCCCCTCCCTTCTTAAAGTTGCTTTTAATTATGAGCTGCCAGAGCTCATAAATCTTCTGGAAGATGTCATCAAAGGTGGACAGCTTCTGAATGCAGGCCACCTAGTCAATGTTCCTGCTGATGATGGAAAGCCATCATCTTCTCTTTTTTAATGGTCAAAGAACAGTCTATGTCTCCTGGATGAAAACTGTGAGAATTCCCTCTGGAAATAAAATGTTCAAGGGTAATCATTGATAAACAGTTCCCAGATTCCAGCTGGAAATCCAAATAATCAATTCCCCCTGGAGCCCTCCTGTATTTTCACGAGGTGCTATGATGGCAGTGTCATCAAAAAGAAAGTGGCCAGGGAGTTTTACTCTGACTTGAAGGTACACTCCAGATAGTTTACAGAAATGAATGATTTATGTCCTTAGACCTTGCTTGTAAAGTGTAGGAGTGTATGGGTCAAAAATAAAAGCCCCAAAACCCACAAAGCCTCAAGCAAAACAAACAAACAAACAAAAAAAATCCACAGGAAATTTGTTTTGGAGACAGATGCAACTTATCTTTTGTGAAATAGTATTCTTTATATGTAACTTTATTTGATGTGACCACTGACATGATAAAACATAGCTGGCTTATTCTGCAGTGTGGGAGATTTAGTCTAGGTCTTAGGAAAAAGCTTTCTAGAATGGGAACAAGCCATATAAAGAAGTTATATTGCTTAATACTGGAGATGTTTTAAAATTGGTCAGACTAACATCTATTAGGGATTATCAAGATAAACTTTACCTTGCTGCAGAGCAAAAGGATGGACAAGATGACTCGGAGAGGTTTTTCAGCTCTGTTCTTCATTGTGCTGAGTTTCTGGAACAGGCAGTCCTCCTTCTGCAAACATAAATCTAAGTATGATGGTGTGCTACCACTAGTACCTGATAATCACAGAAATGGCTTTAAATAGCTAGAAAAGGGAAGCTAAGAGACCTGGATTCTATTCCTGATCCACTGTACGGTTACAGTAAATCCTTTTGTTTTTCAAGCAAACTGTCTGCACCTAATCCTTGTCTCTTCTCCTCAGCTTGTAGATTCATTGGTGAAGGGGCTGTTTCTCAGTGCGTCTTTGCAGAGCTCTGAGCACAAAGCAACTCCAATCCTCTTAGAGGCTGCAGAATGATAATAGTGATGACTTCTAGTTTCATTTACAAGTGAGGCAGATGTTGGAACACACATTGTGTTCTCTCTTAATAAGCCAGGTCAATATTATCTCTAATGGGGATCACAGAATCACAGAATGGGTAAGATTAGAAGGGACCTCTGGAGGTCGTCTAGTCCAACCTCTTTGCTCAAGCAGGGTAACCTAGAGCATGTTACACAGGATTGCGTCCAGGTGGGCTTTGAATATCTCCAGAGAGGGAGACTCCACAACCTCTCTCGGCAACCTGGTCCAGTGCTCCGACACTCTCATAGTGAAGAAATTCCTCCTCACGTTCGGGCAGAACTTCCTGTGCCTCGGTTTGTGCCTGTTGCCTCTTGTCCTGCCACATGGCACTACTGAAAAGAGTTCGGTCCCATCTCCTTAACACCCTCCCTTCAGGTACTTGTACACATTGATAAGTTCCCACCTCAGTCTTCTCTTCTCCAGGCTGAAGAGGACCAGCTCTTGCAGCCTTTCCTCGTAGGGCAGGTGCTGCAGCCCTCTGATCATCTTTGAAGCCCAGCGCTGGACTCTCTCCAGTACCTCCATGTGTCTCTTGTACTGGGGAGCCCGGAACTGGATGCAGTACTCGAGATGAAGCCTCCCCAAGGCTGAGGAGAGGGGCAGGATCACCTCCCTCCACCTGCTGGCAACACTCTTCGCAATGCACCCCAGGAAACCACTGGCTTTCTTCGCCACAAGGGCACATTGCTGGCTCATGGTCAACTTGTCATCCACCAGCACTCCCAGGTCCTTCTCTGCAGAGATGCTTTCCAGCAGGTCAGTCCCCAGCCGGTACTGGTGTATGGGGTTATTCCTCCCTAGGTGCAGGACCCTGAGCTTGCCCTTGTTGAACCTCAGGAGGTTCCTCTCCACCCAACTCTCCAGCCTGTCCAGGTCTCTCTGAATGGCCCTCAAGGCATATCAGCCACTCCTCCCAGCTTGGCATCCTCAGCAAACTTGCTGAGGAGGCACTCTGTCCCCTCATCCAGGTCACTGATGAAGAAGTTGAACAGGATGGGGCCCAGTACTGAGCCCTGGGGAACTCCACAAGCCACAGGCCTCCAACTGGACTCTGTGCCACTGATGACAACCCTCTGAGCTCTGCCTTTCAGCCAGTGCTCAATCCACCTCACTGTCCACTCGTCTAACCCATGCTTCCTGAGCTTCTCTGGGAGGATGTTATGGGAGACAGTGTCAAAAGCCTTGCTGAAGTCAAGGTATACAACATCCACTGCTCTTCCCTCCTCTACCCAGCCAGTCATTCCATCGTAGAAGGCTATCAGATTGGTTAAGCAGGAGTTTCCCTTGGTAAATCCATGCTGACTACTTTTCACTTTCTTTTCACTTTCTTTTCCTCCGTATGCTTGGAGATGACATCCAGAATGAGCTGTTCCATCACCTTTGCAGGGATGGAGGTGAGGCTGACCGGTCTGTAGTTTCCTGGATCCTCCTTCTTGCCCTTTTTGAAGACTGGAGTGACACTGGCTTTCTTCCAGTCCTGAGGCACCTCTCCAGTTCTCCATGACCTTTCAAAGATGATGGAGAGTGGCCTAGCAACAACATCTCAGTACTCGTGGGTGCATCCCATCAGGGCCAATGGATCTGTGGATGTCAGGTTTGCCTAGAAGATCTCTAATCCTATAGTCCTTGACAAAGGAAAGTCTTCCCTTCTCCAGACTTTCTCTCTTGTTTCCAGGCTCTGGGATTCCTGAGGGCTGCCCTTAGCAGTGAAGACTGAAGCAAAGAAGGCATTCAGTAACTCTGCCTCCTCTGTATCCTTCGCCACCAGGGCACCCACCCCATTCAGCAGCAGGCCCACATTTTCCCTAGTCCTCCTCTTGTTGCTGATGTATTTGAAGAAGCCTTTCTTTTTGTCCTTGACATCCCTTGCCAGATTTAATTCCAAATGGGCCTTAGCCTTCCTCGTCACATCTCTACATACTCTGACCACATTCTTATAATCCTCCCAAGTAGCCTGTCCCCTCTTCCACATTCTATGTACTTTCTTCTTCTGTCTGAGTTTGTCCAGGAGCTTCCTCCTTGCAGGATCCTGAACTCCACTGTCTCGTGGTCACTGCAGCCAGGGCTGCCCCCAACCTTCACATCTCCAACCAATCCTTCTTTATGGGTTAGGACAAGGTCCAGCAGGACACTCCTCCTCATTGGCTCCTCCACCACCTGTGTCAAAAAGTTATCATTGATGCTCTGCAGGAGCCTCCTGAACTGTTTGTGCCTAGCTGTGTAGTCCCTCCAACAGATATTAGGGTGGTTGAAGTCCCCCATGAAAACCAGGGCCTGCAATCATGAGGCTACTTCCGACTGTCTGTAGAAGGCCTCATCAACTTCCTCTTCCTGGTCAGGTGGCCTGTAGTAGACACCCACAACAGTATCCCCCTCAGTTTAGGCTGCCCTTTAATCCTTACCCGTAAGCTCTTGACCTGTTCTTCTTCCACCCCTAGGCAGAGCTCCATACATTACAGTTGCTCTCTCACATAAAGAGCAACTCCACCACCTCGCCTTCCTGGCCTGTCTTTCCTAAAAGCACATAGCCACCCATGGCAGCATTCCAGTCATGTGAGCTATCCCACCATGTCTCTGTAATTGCAATGAGACCATGGCCCTGCAACAGCACACAGATCTCCAGTTCCTCCTGTTTATATCCCATGCTGCGTGCATTGGTATACAGGCATTTCAGAGAGGTAGTTGTGCACACAGGTTTCCTAGGTGGGGTGCAAGGGGATCCCTCATAGCCATGTCTCATATGCACATCCCTGGCTGCACGGACCCGCTGGAGGCCTCCCAACTTGAGCTGTGTTTTGTTGACTATCCTGTCTTTTTAACTGTCCCCTTCCCCCATCCTACCTAGTTTAAAGCCCTCTTTACCAGGCTGGCCAACCTGTTGGCAAAGACACACGTGTCCGTCTTAGTGAGGTGGATCCCATCTCTCCCCATTAGTTGTTGATCTTCAAACAGGGTCCCATGATCATAGAACCCAAAACCCTGTTGCCAACACCAGCAGCACAGCCAGTTGTTAACTTGGAAAATCTGTCTACTCCTTCTCCTAGCCTTCCTCCTCATTGGCAGGATTGAGGAGATCACCTGGGCTCCCAGACCCTTGACCACTATCCCCAGAGCTTTGAAATCCTGTTTGATCTTTTCCAAGTTGCCCTTGGTATCATTAGCACCTATGTGAAAAAGCAGTAAAGGGTAGTAGTCTGACATGCAGACTAGCCTTGGCAGTCTTTAGATGATATCTCATATACGAGCCCCTGGCAGGCAGCAAACCACTCAAGACATGAGGTCAGGTTGGTGGACAGGTGCCTCCATCCCCCCACAGCAAGGAGTCACCCACAAAAATGTTTTAAAACATTGATGATTGCTCCTAAGAACAAGTTGTAGATGAAAAGGTGAAGCCAGCAAGAAGGGCAAATATATCTGCTTTGCAAGACCATTATTTGCTAGTGGTTTCCTCTCTTGTGTTGAGCCTGAGGGAGGTTACACTGCTGGCAATTAGTTAATAAGTAATCAAGATCTGGACCCTAGCACCGGAGTACCTCATGCTACCAGCTGGGATTCAGGCTGCAGATCTGGGCCTTGGCTGTGCTGTTTTTGGCTTTTGTGCCTTTCCTTCAACCTGCTGACTAGCTCTGGATTCTTGTTTTCAGTTGAAAGGGGAAATAATCACTCTGAACTTTGCTTCTGATGTTTGTTTAGTGAGGCAGGTAGACATGCAGAGCTTTCTGCCCTCTCCCTGCTTTTGTCTGGTGTACCTCATTTTCTCCTTGTGAAGAACTGTTTGGGCAGTTTGGAGAGGCCTGGGAATGGTTTAGCTCTCTTCCTTCATAGCTCCCTGGCTTGTTCTTCCCATATTTCTTTATCTACTCCTTTGAGCACATTCAATCTGTTCCAGGTGCTATAGACTGAACATGGTGTATGATTGCACCTGGTAGTTAGCATTTTAGTGATTTTGCAGCCACAGTTTCTACTTTATAGTGTATGTCAGCAGGAAGCAGTTCAATGAATATTTCGATTTTTGTAGCCATAATGCCAGACATTCAACCCTACGCTAGTTTTCTTTCTGAGTGCCTGCTGCTGCACTGATCCAGGCCTCTACCTTGCCTTAGCCCTGGAGCACAAGTCCTGCACAAGAGTGGGTAAATCGGAAAGGCTTCCCTGGCACTGCCTTCTGCTGCGGAGGCAGGAGCAAAAAACCTCGCATCTAGGTAGGGGAGCAACTGTGATTAGGCAGCACTGTTTCCCAAGGAGGTCCTCTCAGGTTTATGGCTTCAGGCTGTTGACTATTGCAATGTTTCTGGCAGCAGGTGCAAGCTGAAGGCCTGGCTGTGAGAAGGACTTAAAGTACTGGAGTGTTTGCCCATCTGCCCCTGCGAAGGTTTATCAGCTTTGGCTCTCAGCCCCTGGTTCTGGCCACAGCAGGTGGAGAGGAAGCGAGGGTGTGAGCAGTTGGTGGGTGCAAAAATGTTTTTTTTCAGTGGGTGGAGGAGATGCTGCATGTTGCTCTGCTGAGAAACTTCTGCCTGGCTTTTTACTTTATATCGAGCTGTATATACAGTCAAATGCCCTGAATGAACATACATAAACAAATTTAGGCATATGTTAAAATGCTTTGCTTAAGTGCTGTCCTGAAAAGGTGGTATATTCCTGAACAGGGATCTTACTGACATTTATTGGTAACATCATCTTTATTCCTGGTATGATTTTTTCATAGTTCCTTTTTTAGAGAATATTTTCTTTTAAATCACATTATGCTATAGATTCCCCTAGAACTGAGGTACATTGAAGAGATATGTTTTCAGAGATCTGTGAATGAATCTTTTATAAAGGTAATTTAAAAACCTATTGGCATATCAAATGCTCTGTCTGGCTTGGATAATGAAAGTATTCAGTGCAGATGCCTGTGGTTTGATACATGTTGATATTTTATTGGCAGGTCGCCTTTTTAATGCTAACTTCTTTAGCAATGGTATTTGGATGCTGGAATGTGATCTGTGAATGGGATGAGGTTGGAAGATGCCTTTTTAAGTCAAAGGAGCACTTGGAAAAGTCAGCCAATAATGACAGTAGAATAACACAATTTATGATAGGTCTTTATTGTATGCAGTTGGTGGCATCCTTTATTTTATCAGTAAGCAGCAGTATGTAGCTGATTCCACTTTTGCTCTTTGCAGTAATGAGGCTGCAAATTTATTAAGCTTCTGAGGTAAGTGGGGCAGACCACAGGATGATGTCTGTAGAAGAAAAAAAATCTACAATGACTATAGACAGAAGCTATTTCTGGTGTTTCATTAAATGTATAGGATTAAAAATAAAATGAAATCTTCAGTATAATTACTAGAAGAGCACAGCCAAAGTAGGACCAGCCAGCTTAGGTATGGCAAAGACTCCTGCATTGATTTTTTTATTTTATTTTTTTAATGTTAAAAATATAGTAGTATCAGACAGCCATTGAAAAATGGCTTTTCATTCACATTCCAGCTATTCTTATCACTCTGAATATTTCTGGAAGCTCTACCTTTCTCTGCCTTGAAAAAAAATGAAGACAGATACAAGTTTGCACTATTATTACCCTGCAATTTGCCATCAGGCCACCAGCTACAAGTAACAGCCTAAAATAAAAGAATGATTCCTGGGAGATGTCACCTGCCAGGGGGATCTTGGCTGGAAAAGTGATGTGTTATTGCCAGTGTTATTGGGTAATTGGGTATTAGCTTTTTCCAGCTAGAACCATGCAGCAGAGTTTGGAAACTATAAAAGATGGAATGCATGACTCTACTGTTGATACCCCAGGACTGAAGCTACCACATAAATGAATCAAAATTCTTATTGTTGAAAAATAGATGCCTTTAGAAATGAGTCTTCCTTTTTTTTTTTTTTTTTTTTTTTTTTTTTTTTATATATAAAAGCAACCTGATGGTTCTGCAGTTTTGTGCTAAGCATGCTTGTTCTATGAGTAGAAAGCAGGGAGTCATTTTTGTAATTGCCTTCTCCGTCAACTCAGGCTGTGGCTGCATGATGGTGGGTCCCACGTTAGAAAGGTCCCAAGTTATAAATCAGACGTGCCTGATACATACAATGCAAAGTGTTGAACTGGTACAAATTCTGCCAGTTCAAACTTGGTCAGAAAATGTCAAAGAGGTAATTTTGCCTCATAACTTTTACGTCACATCAAGTCTCATCTCTTCTTCTGCAGCTAGAGTAAAAGAATAAGGCTGGCCTGTACACTGTGTCATGTGTTCTGAATCCGTTAATAAAACTGCAACTTGGCAGTCGTGTCTAATCCTGTCCTGCTGTTTGTCCTGCTGGCTGATTTGGTAATACACAGCTCCCTTCGTGAAGGCCACAGAACCACAGTCAGGCTGTGGGTTTGAAAAGTCAAACTTAATCCTTTGCTACTTATGCATCATTTTTGGTAATACCAAAGGCTCTGAAGTTGCTTCTCCTGAGGATATTTGCAAGCGGACTGCTTTTGCTAAGGATGTAGTTACGTGTATACTACTTGCAGTAGTGGGTCTAACTTAAGTGACTAAAACTCCTGGTGTTTGGCTTCTATCATGGGGTGATCATGGGAATGGAGAGATGAGAAGGGAAGAATGATGCTCGGCAGAGGTGAACAGGAATTTTTAAAATCAGCTTTGTTTTCAAGGAAATGATCACATGGAACCACAGCTTTGCTTTCAGAGAGATCTATAGTCAATGAACTTATGACTGTGACTTAGTAAAAAACTACTGATGTGGTGCAGAACCTAGTGTGCTTTTTCATAGCTGGGTTGCCTCTGTGGAGTCAATAGGAAGAGAAAATAGGAAAAAGAACCCCTCTTGTCAGCCAGTCCAACACTGATGCTTGCAAGGAACCTTTTTTTTTTCGTGTGTGTATGTGTTTGAGGAGAAATAAGAGGACAGTTTTACATTGCCCTGTTCCCAGTGGAGTCCTGACATTTCATAGCATACATTCAACACTGCATATCAACTACACATGATAATTCTGCGTCCAAGGCCGCACTTGTATCTGATGCTCTTTGTGAAACCTCCAACTTGAGAAAACTTGGATCCTGAAAACTTCTGTGCTATCCCTGGGACATGTCCTACCCTGGACCTGTGGCTTTTTTGCCAAGAAGAGAAGGGAGAGGGGGATGAGGCAAGTGGGATAGTGCTGCTCTTGGTTCCTCTTCCCTGCAGAAGCCTGTGTCTGGTTCAACAGTGGTGAGAGGATAATCTTGCCATGCTGGGATTTGTCCCCTACTCCTGATTAACACATGTAAGCTTAACCAAAAGTACATAACAAAATAATAATGGTAATATTTTGGAAATAACCAAAAGTTATTGTACTCCTTCTAACTTCAAATTGTCTAATTTACTTCTCAGCTCTTCCCTTCCATTTACAGAGCTTCAGTATTTATTGTGTTCTGGCACTGTAGAAAAGTGCTGTGTCCTCATTTCTTGACCCTACCTCCTGATGGTTCAGATGACCAGCTGGGTAGTAACACTGTTTAGTGAGATCAAGACATACATAGTATTCCTGCAGACATAAATAGAGGGAGATAAGATCAGCAGTGTAGTTGTGCAGCAGAAATGACTAGAGGGCAATAAATGTAGACAGAGGCAGAGGAGTCAATATAGTCATTGTTGCAGGAAGATAATTGCCTGAAATAAAAAGTGTAAAGAAATGACCCAGGAGAAGCAAGTCTTTGTAGCTCCTTATTGTCAGTTTGTAATGTATCTGGCTATGTACGTTTGAAGGTCAATGCTATGTGCTGGTAAGATGGGTTAGCTATCTTAAAATAAATTTCCCCTGCTTTTGTTCCTCCCTGTCTCCAGGTCAAAGGTGTTAAAACCTATGCATACTTTTGAAAAACATCAGTCAGAAAACTGAGGCAGGCAGCTTTTTTGGATTTCTATACATCTTTCAAGAAAATGAATGGATGTGTGCCATCATTTAGTCAGTGAAGCCCTAATGTGCTCTTATAATTATGCACATTAGGCCATAAATCATTCATGTACCAAGTGAACCCATCCCATCACTTTCTAGTTGTGGAGTGGCATTAGCTTCCTTATGAGACAGATTGAATCTTAATTTCCATTACCAGGCGACAGTAAGGAATTTTGTCTTTGAAGTTGCCAAGTCAAAGTGGTTTTGGTTTAGTCATGGCTAGGGGAGTTTTTTCATCACATTTGGTGCTAGCAGAAAGACATCAGAGGAGGGTATTTCACCTGGCTGGAAAGCACCACTGGGCTTTCTGAGAAGTTTTAGTTTGGGAAGAGGAAGTGAAAGAGGATTGAATCTAGTTAGGTGGATTATACCTATCAGAGAGGAATGTGTGCACATTTCCTAACATTTATTTGCAATTGTTGGCTGTCAGAATGACAGTGTCAGGGACATGTGGGCACTGGTGAAGAGCTCTCCTAAAAGGCACCAAAGATCCTTCAAAAAGCCTTTCTAGAAATCTTCAAAGCTAAACAAAACTTGTCAGACCACAAGCTGGGGTGCAGTGGCCAAGTCCTTTCAGATCTTGCAAGGATGTGAGGAGAACAAAATGAAAGATGCTTTCTAAGGAAGTGAAACCTCTTGTGGCATGTTATTAGCATTTTGGTACCCCCAAAAGATACCAAAGGTGATGGCTTGCTAGGTGCTGGAGGTGATGCAGAGGGCTCCATTTCAGCAGTGCTACTGCTACCCCAATCTGCCTTCTCACCTTCCATCTCCTTAACAGTACACTCTTACGTCTTCCCTATAGAGCAGATAGCGAGCAGATAGAGCCTCCTGTTATGGTTCTGAATAATGCCATCTCGGTCATTAAGGTGTGTTTTCATCATGCAGCAGCCTCATAAGGCATTGGAAGCCCAACAGAATGGTCTCACTGGGAATTTTTAACCCAGCTGGGCATCCACAAGCCCATTTAGAGTGAATAGATGCTAAAGGTACTTTAAATGGCATGAGGAATGGCTCCATCCATCTGTGGAAGTGAGGGGTTGGTGACCTGGCAAGCTGCCATGTAAAATGCAGTTTGTGCTCCACTTCATGTCCATGGGCTGCACTGGTGTTTGGATGGGGCACGCTGCGCCCAGGGAGCATTCAGTCTCTCGGGGGGGCACGTTTTAGATATACTGCATGTCTGCTGTGAATTCTTCCTAGCGTGGCTGCCCAATTTGAAGTGGGCACAGAACACGAATGAGGGCTCACGTGCTGTTGGTATGGGGAGAAGGAACCTGTTTCTGAGCAGCACCAGGCTTGGATCAGTTCCTGGAGAGCCACATGTATTCATGTGGATTTATTTTCCCCAAACATCGGGCAATCTAACACATGTGAAGCAAAGATCCTAAAATATGAAATGATATCTCAGTATGACCAGCACACTCATGTTCATGTAGGTGAATATTTAGATGAAGATATTGTGAAATTGGCTAGCTGGATATCCAGGAATCCTGCAAGTTCAGTGTCTGGCAGACTAGTAGCTGAGGGACCCCACTGGTCAGTAGCTTCTAGACTACAGTTTGCTATTCCATTGGCATTTTTCTTTCTTTTCAGATGTTTGTGAAAGCAGTGGGAGCCTTCATTTTTCCAGCTTGCAGCCAGTACGTGTTTTGTCTTTCCTAGCTGAAGATGTTTTTGCAGATATGTGAGGAGGCTTAATTAGGCTCTGCTTTGTGGGAGACAAACTGACCAAAGGAGGACATTAGAGTAGATTATTGATCTTAATTCCGTTTTTTCCTGGAAAATGGAATTAAGGAATGCTTGGTCTTGTGGGCTACAGCAGCTTCTTTTGTTTACTTCTGGTTATGCTGACTGTGTTTTTAACAAACTGTGATGTGCACTGAATGAGTCAGGTACTACTTATGGTTTAACCAAATGAATTCCCTAGTAAGTCTAACTTTTTTTTAACTCATCTAACACTACCCCATTTCTGTCTTTTGCTTACCGATTTTTTTTTTTAAGTGGTTCTTACTGCAAGGCACCTGGATAGAGTGTGGCAGTACACTGTATTTACACTCACAACAGCTCTGTGCAGTAGGAACATGCTATATGCCGTGTTTTATGGATGGGGATCTAAAGCATAGAGAGGCTGTCACATTTTCAAAGCTATTCAGGTAGTTTATGGTTTGTATGTACATTTTGTTTTGTTTTTCAAATCCCTTCCAGAATTAAAATCACTGAGTTGGAGACCTGGGTCTTTTAAAATCCTGCTGTGGCTACCTTTTAGTAATTCTAGGCATCTGAATGTAGAAAATCTCTTGGGGACAGAATTTCAAAGGTCACGTAGAGAGTTTGGGAACTGAACCTGGCTCTGCCAAAACACAGAGCTGAATCATTGCTGACTGATCATTTTCCTCCCTTTTCATTTTCCCACCCAAGCACTGTGGTAAGTGCAGAACAAGGCGGCAGGGTAAGACACCCAGCTGTATTTCACGGCATCATTTCTGTGGTGGCCATTCCTTCCCTGCCCTACTAGTTGGCACCGTGCCGGTTTCCTGAGGGAAGCATATACCCCCCCCCCCTGCTGTGAGCTGTGCCCTCATATAAAGGAGAGGGGGGCACAGTGCTGCGCTGCAGGCACTGCAGCTCGGCCTCTTTGAAAGAAATCTGCTCAGGGTTTGCTAGAGCATGTTGCACAAGGTAATTTATTTCAGCAGCCGATGCAGAATCCCTAGGGAAGCTGCTGGTGTTGGGGAGCCTTAGAGCACCTGCAATGCCCATGCACACCGACAACAAAGTCACGCAGCTGGCAGCTCTGCTAAAATAGAGCATATGTGAGGGGGGTGCGCGTGACAGCTGCCTTTGACAAAACTATTGCACGGCTATGGCAGAGGAGAGGCAAAGATTATAGGTTATCTGACAGTATGTCAGACAGTTTCCCAGTATGAGATCTGAGGAAATCACAGCCATCTCTTTCCTTTTTTGGTTTGCTTTAGTGATCGTTTTATGACTGACAATGAGCAACAGTGTCATCTGGCAGTGCAGGTGTGGTGTAAGCTGGATGCTGAGCCCTTCCCACTTGCTTTCTTTCCTCCGCCCCCAAAAGTAGCTTTTACTATTAGAGTTGATGTATGTCATCAGCTGTGGATGCTGCTAATGCATCTTTGAATGCGTGAGCCCGCCTTCTGTGTATGTTTTAGCTCCAAGTAAGCTGGTCCTTTAACACACCAGCAGAGTAAATGCATCTAATTAATATTCATGATGGAAGACATCAGAAACTGCATTTCTGTTTTCCAGGCACAATCGTTCAGCGATCAAAATGAAATCACTCCTGCTTTGAGTTGTGCTTGAGGCTGATTGTGTCCGGACTCAAGCAACCGCTGCAGGCTGCCACATGCCGAGGAGTACCTGGGCCCTGTAGTATTATTACAGGGCAACTTGCTCAGAGGCTTTTGCAGGGATTAAGACAGTCTGGATCCTGGTTTAGTGCTGTGTGCCTGAAAGCAGGTCAAAAACTGCCATTCTGCTGATGCTGTTCAGCACAGGCTGTCGTGCCGTGACCACGTCGTTAGCTTGAAGAAATGGTCAGAAGCGTTGGTGCTGGCAGTGATTCTGCTGCAAACTCTTAACTGGCTCTGGGGGCAACCACTGGGTTAGGGCTTGCGCCCTGGTCACCAGCCTTTTCCTTTTAAGCAAGCTATAGCCATTCTGCTTGCGCGGTAGAAAACAGGGAATGCGGGATAGGCAGAGAGCCTGCCCGCTGCGGGCGCAGCTGCAGGCTGTCCTCCTGCTTCTCCTGCCCTCTCGCTGCGGGGTGCCGAGCGGTGGGTAAGGGCCGTGCTGCGCCGTGGCTCGGCGCCTCGGCTCGCAGCTTGGGCGCGTGACCTGCGGCGCAGCGTAGCGTAACGTGCCCCGGGGACAGCAGAGCCCCGTCTTATCCCACTCTTCGTCCGTCTCTGCCTTGGTTTCCTCTGATTTCATGGTGCGAGAGGCTTTCTCGTCTGCACTTGATCTAATGGCACGGGGGGAAGCTGTGAGGATGTATAAAAGATTTTACAGTGCTTCAGGGTCTGTTGTTTTACATGTTAAACCTTTGAAAATTTTTCCATCTCCTCTTAATAAATACTTTTGGAGGCTGTAAGGATTAGTTGACAAAAGTGATATGATACATACAGCATACATTTGTAGTAGGAGGTCTCTTCCTGCAACTGAGGCTGGGGAATGATGGGGGCTAGAAGGAGAGGGGATGTTTACAACTCTGTTCCTAAACAGGATTGGTGATAAAAACGTAGACAAGAAGTATACAAAGTCTAAGGCGCATTTCTTAGATCGAGGTTTGTGCTGCTGCTGCAAGCTTGCCCTGGCTGGAGTACATTGCTTTTGGAGTTATGGGGTCAAAACCACAGGGAGGAGTGCTGAGCAGGACCTTCATTCTCTATCCATTCCCTATCCTACCCTGTTCTTTCATTTCCCTATCTTTCATTTCCCGATCCATACCATACTTTTTAAGTACAGCCTATTTGACTCTAACTTTGGAAACCAAGTGTAAATACACAAGTTTTTTCTAGATGCGCTTTTCCTCCCATTTGGTTTGTTTTTAAGTTACGTATGCGCTCTGCAGTAAAACATACTGACCAGGCAGTAGAATCACAGGTCTTGAGGAGGGGAGAAGAGAAAAAAGAAGGGTCGGGGCAAAGTGCCATCCGTCAGTGCAAGGCTGTGACAGGTACAAACCAGAGCCGTGTGGAGGGACGTGGAGTAAGTGGAACTACGCTTGCTGCTTAGGGAACTGAGAACACATTTGTGTTGTGTGGTGGAGCATATAATATCAGCAGTATCAGCTCTTTCAGTTCGTATCACTCAGCAACATTGGTTGGAAAATAACAGTTCATATGTTTTTACTGAGAAACTGATATTTTAGCCAAAATCATTCCTATTAAAAAAAAAACTTTGAAAGTAGAAAATAAATCATTTCATAAAAGCAGAAATCATGATTAGAAGAAGATGTGCTTCTACAAGCACAGCTTCTTGGGCAGCGGTTTGCCAGGGACAGCAAAAATGGTTACAGCCATATTTGCCTAGGCCAAAGCCCTGAAAAATTACATCTGTTGCTGCCAAAAGAAGAGGCTGATTGCATGGGACTGCAGCTACTGCTGCGTGGGGAGGAAGAAGAATAGCATCCCTCAGCAGCAGCCCTTACTGTCCTTACCTTTCCTGTACCCTTGGCAGCAACAGAAGCAGTAAGGTACCTGTCCAGAGATGTACTCTGCCTGGCTGGGTCCTCCCTTCCTTGATTCTCTGCATCTCCTCGTTCTGTGGCAGTAGTGCCCAGCCTTTCATCTTGGCAGCAGCAAAAATCCATTTTCCCTGTGCTGCTGTGATCTGTTGGAAAGGAGGGATAGTTCTAGCTTTTTGCTATATTGAAAGAGATAGCATTCTTCAAATAATAGATACTGCTAAGAAGTGCTAACAGCTATATGAAAGGAGGCCTTTTCTTGCTTATATGTAAATCAAAATAAATCATCAACTAGCCTAAAAAATGCAGTCACATTCGGGGCTTGTTTCTCCCTTCTCTACCTGAGGAATAAAAGTGGTGGGGCATTCTGCCTTCTTCAGGTGCTTATGCCTTAAGCACTGTCCAGCAGCAAGGACATTGGATACCCCAGTAATACAAATATCTCATCAGGTGGTCCGCATCTATTTTCAAATATTTTCATTCCTTCCTCCATCCAGAGAAACAGCATGCAAAGTTAAGTGCAGACATTCTCCATGATCTCAGACAATCACTGCTTGATGAAAAGCAGGGAGGATCATCTGCAGGTTGCTGCTCAGCTCAAGGAGTGACAAGTGGCATCACAAGGAGGTGCTGGATATTCAAAGCTGGGCAGCTTTTTCTGCCATTACAGGAGGACCAGGCAGAAGAAGGTTGCCCACAGTTGGTATGGTGGCACAGATGGCAATGCTGAGCTTTAACCCAGGTGTCCTGAAACACTTTGCTACTTGTAAGATGCTAGATGTGCTCCAGGTCTCCTCAGCACCTGTATGCTGTTCTGGCCTGAGGGGCTGTTCAATACCTTTTGGGCTCCTACTTCTTTCCCATAACAGCATTGACTGGGACACATGACTGCTGTAATGTTATAAGAGGAACTTTGATTCAGTCTGGGAGTATTTTTAAAAGGTGAACATTTCCAATGTGATAAGCTGACAAGAAGCTATTGCAGAACTGTTTGTTTAGCAAGGCTGCTGCTAGAACGCCGATGAGCAGCGATACCTTTCTTGTTGAGAGCACCAGGGACTAGAGAGCTATTGAGAAGCTGGAACAAATTAATGGGGAAGAGAAGTGATGAGGGGCCTGGAAAACTTAATTTATAGGAATGATTAAAATGCTCGATATGTCAGACTGGGATAAATGACAGCTGAGAAGGGATGCAACAAATGATTTTGTAGATAAACCAAGAAAGAAGAATTATTTAGGGTCCCTTTATGGAATGGCTGAGGGTGAAAGGGACCTCTGGAGATCATCTAGGCCAAGCCCCTGCTCAAGCAAGGTCACCTAGAGGATGTTGCATAGGATCGCGTCCAGGCAGGTTTTGAATATCTCCGGAGAAGGAGACTCCACAACCTCTCTGGGCAACCTGTTTCAGTGCTCTGTTACTCTCACAGTTTTTCCTTATATTCAGATGGAACTTCCTGTGTCCCTTGTGAGGGCAGAAGAGGAGTAAAGCACTGAAGTAAGGACAGGGAAAGTTGCACTAGATACAAGCAAAAACTTGTAAAGAGGGCTATGTATTTGGATGGCCTGTATATTCACTTGAATACATGATGCAGTCTCATACCTTGAAAACCACAGTCTTGGATGGGTTGCTGGTAAATCCCAGGGGGCTATCCTGTACCAGTTCCCAAGGAGCTGGGGTGGCTGAAGTTTACACATGTTGCAGGTCTGCATCAGAACTTGCTTGTTCAGGGCACTGTAAAAACTCACCATAAGAATGTCTCCAAGTAGGAGTCTAGGTAAAACAGAAGGAATGAAAGACACCAAGAGTGACAAGCCCAGGCTGACATCATTGGATATTGATGATTTATGGGAGAGAATTTAGTCCCTGCTACCACATTTGGCACTTTGCCCTTTGGGCTGCCTGCTTTTTTCAACCTGGGACGACCCAGGTTTCCCAGTCTGTGAAGCTACTGTGAAAGGGTACGCTGCTTGTTCAGGGGGAGCCATTCTTCTCTAAGCATCTTTACAGGACTACTACCTGTGTCTTGAAGTACTAAAAATAATTTCACTTCCTCTCCAGGCTTTTATTTGTGCCATTCCCTTCTCTTTAGTTTTTCAGTGTTGACTGATATTGACACATTGCTTCCTCAAGTGAAGTCTGATTTAGCTTTAGCATTCCCAAGCAATAGATTTCTCATTATTTCAGGGATTTTTTTTTTTAACCTCACAGGCTTTTTTTTCTGTCACGTTGCTTTTCTTAACAATGGTCCCTTGCATGACACTTGCTAATTTGCCTTCTTTCTTGGTGTTGTATGTTCCAAAAAAACGCGATTGGGATGTGGCACATTTCAACCACTTAGAGATGGGGTCAGTATTAGTACTACCATCTTACAGGCGAGGAACCTGAACCACAGAAGGGAAATTAGCTCATGCAGTGAGCCAAGGACTGAACTCCCAATGCCTAGTTCCCAGCCAGATGCCCTCTTCACCAACTGACCTTGCTTTATGTTACTGTTGCTCAACTCTGCTAGAAATATTGATCAAGTCAGTCCTTTTTGCTTCGCCATCACTGCCCCTGGATCTGCCTGCTGTCTCTAGGAGCTGATGTATTAGGAGTGGGAGGAGACTGAGCGTGTTAAAGCCTCAACTTTCACGGGAGGCTAGACCACCTCTTCCCAAGAGTGGAGATGGAGCATCCCAATGTAATGTATAACTTTGCCATAAGGAGCCAAACCGAGTCCTGCTTGGTTGAGCTGATGCAGCGCATCATCTTTTGTTTCCAAACTCTGCTTCTCTATGAAAACCTCAGCTGGCCTGACATGATCATTTTGCTGTTTGCATTACAGCAATGCTTGGAAATCTACCTGAGCCCCATGTGTCTTTAAGCCCTTCTGCACTTAGTAAGACATCCTCATATCATTAGGGCTTACAAACTATAGCAATAGTACAAGTGCATGGAGCTGTGAAGAAATGGCTGTTATTCCTGTTATGTTGATGAAAGATGGCTGATTACATAAAGTGTTTGAGAAGGCTGTCACAGAGCTGAGACTTGAACACAGATTAGAAAAGTTCATGCTCTAACCACGCGCACTTATTTAGGGATATTTGCAGCTCTTTCAGCAGCATACCTGGCAGGTCAGCACCCCCATCCAAAATACCCTGTCTGTATGAGAGAGGCATACAGCTGTGGAGAACTTAATCTGCTTGCTGCAGGCCCCAAGCACAAGTTCCGGTATCGGTCTGGGCTTGCCTCACAGGCCGCAAACAGGCACTTGTCTCCGTTAATGCCTGGGAAAGTCAAAAATGGCCAAATACTGTGATAGCTACAGCAGTCTCTTGTGTGCCATTGCTTATAGAAACAGCTATGACTTGTCAATTTTAACCCTGAAAGAGGGATGCTTACAGTTTGGCTAATCCTCTTTCTTCCAGTAGTATCTAAAAACTGCTGTCAAGAACTAATAGGACGTTGTGCTGGGTGTTTTATAGAGCTGAGCACAGTGAACTTTTCTGGTGTTCAGTGACAAATAAGTTTATTGTCTTTGGCACCAGTCCAAAGCTCTGGTGGTCCTAGGCTTGTCACTAGCGCTAACGGTGCATTGCTGCTAGGATTTTGATTTGAATTTTTAAAGTCACTTACCTACAGGCCTCTAGCCAGTTAGTGGAAGAGTTGGAACCACACTTTACATGCAGCTGGATCTTTTCCTTGAGTATAGCTTGTGACTAGATCGTTAGTTACATTAAAATTCAGGCTGACGTTATGCTGACAGAACATTATTACCTAACTTGGTATCTGTCCAGAATGCCAGAGATAATACACTTTTCCAATGGACTGCTTAAAGTGAATTATCTTTTTCTGCTTGCTTCCTTCCTTCCCAGGTGGGAGTAACCTTGTAAGTGACTCTCATTAGCACAGATGGCTGCGTCTCTGTTATCCCAGCCCTCCCAGCAGCCTGCTCTGATCTCAACAGATGGATTGGGCTTGGTGCTCCAGTGTTAGGAGCTGCAGAGGACATGTGTATGCTTGGTGGAAGCAGCAGACTGAGTCACTAAAATATTTATGGTGTTCTTCCCATTGAAAAGATTAATGCGGAGATGAAAAGTAAGACGCAAAAAACAAAAACAAAAAACCCAAAAATGTTAAGCTGTGGAAGTAACTGGATTCCCAATATGGAATTATAAAGAGCAGAACTGTGGAGATTGATTTATGAAGAACAAAGAAAAGAGAAAGTTTGTGGAGCTCATTTAAATGATGACAACTGCTAGGCAACGAGGAAGGCAAGACACTATTTAAAGCGGAGCACAAGGGCATAGCCAAAGCGAGGGAATGAAAGTGAGTGTGCAAACTGCTGGCTGAATATCCCAGAAACGTTGCGGGCAGTGAGATCTTTCTTCTGCTTCCTAAAGGGGAGTGGGAGATAGCCATGGCGCTCTGGATAAATTGGTTTTGTGTTGAATGAAACCCTTAGGGAGTGAAACCGGGCTGTTTGGACCTTGGATCCAGCTGTGCAAAGGCAAGGTCTTGCTTCTAGGCCTTGGAGCAGGTGTGTGAAGTACAGCAGGGAGACACTGTAATTGCCCATTTTAAAGCATCTGCCTCTTTCTGCTTCTTTTGATGAAATCAGGGTATTACAGTAACTCCTCTAGCATTTTCTGTGAATATCCTTTTTCCTTGTAGTCTGAGCCGAGCCACTTCTGGCTTGTATGAGCTGCAGGTTCTTCTTCATTCGCAGAGACCTCTGAGAGGGTTAATGCTGAACTGGAGCCCAATGCTTAGGCTTTCTTCATGTTTGGAGATGAGTTTGGAAAATTGGAAGGTAATGCAGATGATATGCACTTTGGGAAAAAGCTCTAGGGATCCAGATCACTGTGTCGCTACACTTCTGTACGTCTGAGACAGCGAAGTCCATGCTTCCTTCACTTATCCATGACTTTGGGAAATCCTGTTCCTCACCATTTCTTTGGAATGGCCAGCTGTGTTCCTTCCCATGAAGTAATTAGTACAGTTTTATCTGATTCACTAAGTGAAGTATGCTTTAAATATCAGATAATACCACCCAGATGGAAATTGGCAGTAATGCCAATTAAATCAAAAAATTACAAAGTTTGAAATTACAAAGTGAAAGTGGAATCAGACCCTGCCATTTAGTAATGAAGCATTTATGATTTTTTAACTGTTTTTGCTTCCTGGAAAGCATCCTGGAACAATATATTGTAGGTCAAAAAACAGCAAAATGCCAAAAGGTACAAGGATGAAATCTTGGACTGATGTGCAGCCCACTCAACATGGAACAATCTTAGTTTCATTCAAAGGCCCCTTTCAGCTTATTTCCCCTTTCTGCTATGATATACCCTAGCTCATAACCCAGTTCACATAATGCTGCCTGTTTGTGGGTTTGGTTTCTTAGTTTTGATTAAAGAGATTACGGTACTAAGTGAGCATCCAGACACTTTTCCTGGTATCCTTTTTGTTTCTAACTGTTTCCTGCACAGGAAATGCAACATCCGTGTTCAATGTCCATGCAGTGATCTGCAATGAGGTACCACAGTGCCTTTTCTGGTCTCTGTCAGTTTAGAACATTTTTCATAGGGAACAGCTAAGACCATGAGTACTATTTAATTCTGATTGCGTAGGTATAGAAGCAGGCAATACGATCTGTACATGTCCTGTCATAAAACAGGAGCTGCTGCACTGTCCATCTAGAAGAGAACAGCTGCCTCCTACAGAGGCCAATGCATATTCTTCAGAAGTAGGTGTAAAAATCCCGTCTATACTTAATGACTCAGGTTGGATCAGTGAATAACACTTCTTCCATGCCCCGTGTGGAGAGCAGCTTTCTTGTCTGAAGTAAGAAAACTGAGATCAAACTATCATTTTTATCTTTACTGGTGTAACAACAGATTCTGTGTTTCATCACAGATAGATCTGAAACCTTTCATTGGCTTTTATGAAGTTACTATACTTACCACAGTCACATCCTCTACCAATCAGTTTTCTACTTTTCTCTTTTCATCTTCCCAAACATTGTTAATGCATAAAGTGCCCTCACTTTCTGCCATTTAATCTAGACTTGGAGTCAGACTAAATGCGAGAAATTTAGTCTGTGGAGGACTTTGAATGTCACATTGGTGAACTGGTCTTTCTCCTCCTTTGGTCTGTAAAATGTTTCTCTAGATTACTTTCTTCTTCTCTTCTTTAGAAGTTGCTAACACTTGCTGTGGGAATCATATGGCTAATATGTCCTGTGACTGTCCAGCCTTCTGCTCCTGAGAAGTCAGGTTAGAATTTTTTGGAGAAACTCTTTCCAGTAGACCCCAAGGCTCTTCCACAGCTATTTATTTTACTATGATTTAGTTTTCCTGTCAATCACTGTCATAGATTTTTGTGACTTTAGGCTCTGATGACACTGAAAGTTAGTATTTTTGTAGCAGTGCTGATCATGATACTTGTTTACTGTGTGGGGTTTTTCTTTACTGTTTTGCTGCCTAACGCCTAACATAGTCTTCCCTCTTGCTATACAACAGGTAAAAATATTTGCATCTTCTAATGTTGCTTTATCTGTTTGATGGATGCCTTTAGGACAATGATAGCCATATATTTTGTTATGATAAACACAAACGTTATTGGTAATAACGTTTGTAAATAACATCGTTTGGCTTCATGTGCTAACAGTAGTTCGTCCCTCCATTCAACAATGTATTGAGCAGACCCAGGCAATATCAACAAAACCCAATATAATCCAGATAGGTTTTGTAATACTGCATGACATTTTCTTATTTGCCTGTGATGACCCAGTCCATACAGAGAACAGTGGAGTAGTTGCATGTTCTTTTCAGACTCCAGTTGCAGTTGCAGTCCCCATCTCCAAGTACATATTCAGTAGCACAGTCTTTTGGACCTTGATTATTTTTGCTAGTAACCCATAATATGCTATAAACTTCCAGATACATCTCTTTTGTTACACACTTTTAAAGACTCTGTAGTAACCTGTTGGCATTTCTTACAAAAGGTGTCTGCTGCTCTTCACTTAATACGTTGCAAAGCAATGGTATAGTTGGTATGTGAGCTCTGTGTCTGAAATTTGCCTCTCTCTTTTCAGACTTGCTGATCAGTTTGCTCTGTTCCATGGTAATGTTGCACTGAGTGATGTGTACCTTCTCAAGGTATTACACTTGGGCAGGGCATATATCTTTGGCAACGTTACTATGAGGTTTCTTCTCCACTGGATTCTCTTTCTTGTTCTGTATCTTACTTGAAAGTCTAAAGAAACTCTAAAGGGCTGTTCTGTCGCTTGACTTAGGCATCTCTTTGGTAACCTTTTCTTCTTCAGCTACTTTTCTATTTTTATGTTTAATAATGGAATTTCTTTTCAGTGTTACAAGTTAATTATACATAGCTTTAAATATTTCATGCTATGCTACCGTTTTGTTGACTTCTCTTCTGAACATTTTTTTGAGCTTGCATTGGGGGAAACCTGTTTTGGATATTAATTTCAACTGCCATTTCTTTCCATTTCATTACCATTCATTTGGAGGGTCATCATCCATTTTAATTCTAAAGCCATATAATATATCCTTCAAAAATATTTATAACTAGAAAAAAAAGTGATAATAGATATAGAAGGGGTATTCTATGCTGCAAGTATGAAACTTGCAGCATATGCATTTCCTAAATGAGTGACTTCTAAGGTTCTCATTTCAAATGTAAATCACACATTACTTCCTACTTTCGGATATGTTTGCTTGAAAGCTTCCAAGTCTTTGCATCTTTTATTGAACTTGGGCTTAGATTTGTACCAAAACCATAAAATAGGAATCTTAAAATATTATTCACTGTCTGAGCTACAGAGCTGTACTGTACACACTCAAACACATTAGGAGACGATCACACTGGTTAGGATTATGATTGCTATTTGTTACTAGCTCACCACAATCACTTTCTTCAGTAATACCTGTGTGTTGTCCAGAAACCAAGTTATGGATAATCTTATTTGCTGTTCCCAGAGCACTGGTTGGATGCCTAGAATTCTTTGTGTAGTTCTGAGGAATTTGAAGATTTTTATGAATCTGTTCTCTCTCACCCCTAAACCAAAGCAAAATACCAGAAATAAAAGCTATTGTGCTATTTCGGGCAATGCTGATAATAAAAATCTCTGGCAGCCTGGTTTTCAAAAGCAAAGAAGTTTATATAAGTGTTCAAGTTTGGCTGCTTTTTCCAGGCCCTGAAAGCTGACCTCTTAGCTTGTGGCTCTAAGTGCCCTGCTGCTCGTTTTTAGCATCCTTAGCAACTAGTGAGAGCTGAAGGTCAGAGCAAATGTGAAGTCAGATCAAAGACTCAAGAGTCAGAATAGCTGACTTATTTTTTTTTTCTGAATTGTTGTACTACAAACTTATTTTGGCTTGGGCTCTTTCTTACATCATTACCTGTAATAAAGATTTGGCCCCTGGAGCTCAATTGATGGACAAAACCTAGTGGAAACGGAACCCGGCTTCTTTGCTGTTTTATCTCTCTTCTTTGGATTAAGTGGAGAATATCACACCAGTGCTTTGCTCCTATGTTGATTTCCCTATGATTGCAGAGTAAATTTCCAGGTCTCTCTTCCATATGCTGACTTTTAGTCTTTGCCACATAAAAATATGTTTTTTTAAAAAATAGCTACATTTGTTAGCTAGGCACTGATGCTGCTACTCCTTGCCTGTAGCAAGGCTGTTCCTGTTGCAAGGCGATCGGACCTCACATGGGTCATGACCTGCAACAAGCGAGTAGGAATTTGCCTTCCATTCCGGTCATGGTAGCATCCACCTGCCTTCACTGCCACTCATCACGGCTTCTTTCCACAGGAACAGTGATGGCCAAGGGTCATGGTGTTTTGAGGTCAGGAGACAGAGCTTTCTCTGTGACCACAACACCTGCTTTCAGGACTCAGTGCAAAAGTAATTTCTTCCACTGAGCTTTCCTGGCATTCTTCTGTTTTTTACAGATAAAGAAAAAAGTTAGACAACCCTCACATTCTTCAAGAGAAGTGCAACCAGCAGTCTCTCGCATGAGAAAACTCAGGAGGTGAGAGTCTCTGACAAAAATGAGGACAAGGTAATATTGGCACAGGTAAATTTTTATTTTTTTTAGAGTGACTTGAGGAAACAGAGCCCCAGTGGAACAGTAAAGCCAAACTGATAGAAGTGTGGTGCAGGGCAGCTAAAACACCCGATGGCCTGGTGGTCCTCCACCAGAGGTACCCATGTGTTCAGCGCGGAGTTACCTCTATACCAGCAGTCTCTGAAATAGCCTCCTGTTAAATGCATCAGCTTTAAGGAGGTGACTTAGGCCCCCCAAATTCATCAAATTTCAGAGGGAAGAGAGTGCCTTGCATCTTCAGCCTCCTTTCAACCACTAGCAGATGATTTGTGAAGAATTTAACGTGCTTCATTGTTTACTGGAGACTCTTTGGAAAACCTGGAAAGGATGTCTCTCACCTGGACACGCCAGTGCAGCCAACAAGTTAACTGGGAGCTCCCTCTCCTGGTGGATGCGAGCTGCTCCAGCACTGAGGGGGGCCAGGGAGGAAGGCCTGGCCAGTATGTGCAGGATCATATATGTTACTGCTCAGCAACATGAAGACATGACAAAATATAATTGATTTCAACTCACTGTGACTGAAGAGAGCTGTACTGTCAGGGCTGGTACTACGAATATTGAAGAAAAGGTGAAACCTCCCCCCTCCAACTCACCACACTAATTCCCTGTTTATCTTGCAAAGATAAAATGCATATGCACTCACAGCACTGGATTTTCTTTGTTTTTCAGGAATGCCCACTCTTGCAGTTACCACATAGAGTGATTTCTTTTCTATCGCTCAGGGTCAGACAGTGCTTTGCCGTGTTGCTTTCATTGATTTCCGTCTCACACCTCTTTGTATTTAGGATATGACAAGAAAACATCTCTCTCTTCTCCTCTCTCCCACACTGGCTTTTCAGTCTTGCCTTCCTTGGGTTCACTCTGTTGTGTACCCGTCAGTTTCTCCTCTGGCAGAGACTTAGTATCTGTGGGATGGTGTACAAAATAAAATGATCTGAAAGCAGATCAAGTTACTGTGTCTGCATAGTTTAACAAATCCCTCTCAGTCTTGTGTGCCTTTGGTTCTTGCTGCGTATGACTGGATTCTCTACATAAATGTCAATGATTTTGGAGAGCAAAAGGCTCGAAGAGCTATCAGTGGACCAATTTCGAATGCCACCAAGTCAAGGCGTTTCCTTATCCACATTTTTCGTGGGGTGAAGAAAAAGCTATTGGCATGAAGGCGGCAGTGATCATTTCTGGCAGAGTAATAGAGTGGATCTGTTCCTTGGGCATGGGAAATAGGGGATGTGAGGGAACAGAGGATTAGTCTGGAGGAGGTTTGTCACTGAAGGGTGAAAGGGAACTGTAGGCAGCGTGGCTCTGTGTGTATGGATATGAATTGGATTTAGGAAAATGAAATGTGTCTCCAGTCATGATAGGAAAAAAACAGGGGGATGGGAGCGATTCGGGGAAAAATGTGGTACTGGGAATCTCATACGACCAAGGACAGAATATAACGGTTTTGAAGGGCATTATACTTCCAAAGATTAAGAACAGTTTGAAAAACAACAAATTAAGGGAATCTAGGGCAATCGCACAACATCAATTGTTAAAGATTATTTACTTCACTTAACTGGGCTTTACTGCTAGGAAATATGCTACATGTCATTCTTGTTGAACCATCCAGTAGCCCTGGCTGGGTGGCCTGTTGCTGCAGAACACAGAGGAGGGTGTCTGCCACAAAAGTGGTCCGCCTCAGTCTAACCTGCAGCTTCCCTCTTTGCTCTGCAGATTGCCCCTTTGGGGTGGTCAAGGTAAATCTGGCCTCAAGTGTTTGTGTTGGGCTTGTTCTGTGTGACAGTGGAGACCTAACTGAAAGATCTCTAGAGGTTTTGAAAAACTTCTCTATGGCTATGAACAATAAAATAGGAACACATAATGAAAAACTGGGTACTAGTTTACATCACGAAGCTGAGAGAGTTAGTGCTACCGGCAGTCAGGATGGCCGAGCGGTCTAAGGTGCTGCGTTCAGGTCGCAGTCTCCCCTGGAGGCGTGGGTTCGAATCCCACTCCTGACACGTTTGTTTTGCTGGGGACTGACCTGCTGGAAAGCATCTCTGCAGAGAAGGACCTGGGAGTGCTGGTGGGTGACAGGTTGACCATAGCCAGCAATGTGCCCTTGTGGCCAGGGAAGCCAATGTTATCCTGGGGTGCATTAGGAACAGTGTTGCCAGCAGGTGGAGGGAGGTGATCCTGCTGCTGTGCTCAGCCCTGGTGAGGCTACATCTGGAGTACTGCATCCAGTTCTGGGCTTGTCAGTATAAGAGAGATCTAGAGCTGCTGGAGCAACTCCAGTGAAGGGCTACTAAACTGATTAAGAGACCAGAGCATTTCTCATACAAGGAAAAACTGAAAGAGCTGGGACTTTTCAGCCTGGAGAAGAGAAACCTGAGGGAGGATCAATGCGTGTAAATATCTGAAGGGAGGGTGTAAAGAGGATTGGACAAAAGACTCTTCTCAGTGGTGCTCAGTGATGGGACGAGAAGCAATGGTCACAAAGTGAAAGACAGGAAGCTCTGTCTGAGCATAAGGAAAAAAAATCTATGTGGTGAGGGTAACAGAGCACTGGACCAGGTAGCCCAGAGAAGAATCTCCATCTGTGGAGATAGATACTCAAAAGCTGTCTGGACAGGGTTGCAGGCAACGTGTTCTAGGTGACCCTGCTTGAGCAGGGGGTTGGACTAGATGATCTCCAGAGGTCCCTTCCGACCTCAACCATTCTGTGATTCTGTGATCTCTTGACAAGGGTGCTGAGGTACGACTGCAGCATAGGAGAATTTGCTCAGTATGACAATGAAACATATTGGTGAGGTGTCATAAGGTGATGTGGGATTGGGTGGCCTCAGGATCCACTAGAACAAAGGACCACTCAGGCACTTCTGGTCTAAGACATCTATTTTAAGACACTTAAAAATTTTAAACCCTCACACTTGCATCAGTCAATAGGCCAGCTGTTCTCTCTGGTTTTGGCTGGCACTGTGGACCCAGGAGCAGAGGAAAATTAGTCTCTCTGCTTGACATGCTCGAGGCCTGGTTGGTGGCCTGGCCCCTGCATGCAGCAGGTCAAGCCTGGGCTCAAACTTACACCTTGTGCTGGGCATCTGTGTATGGAATTCCCCCAAGAGGCTACTGTTTTTACTTTGTGTTGCTTTTTTTTTTGCTGTCAGTGCTACATGGCAAGCACTATCTTTCTAGACACATAGCACCAAGCCCATCTCTGTGATTTCCCCCATATCTAAAGCCAATAAGTGTTTGTTGTCTGGGCTACTGTCACCTTCTTGCTCCCCTCCCCAAGGGGTTACAAGGATGTGAAGTTGGCACCAGTTGCATAACAAAGTTCATCTCTGCTGCATTGTTTTTCACTGCATAGCTAAACCATTACAGCAGGGCAGAGCTGTCAAGGTCTCACTTATTAGTGCAGGGCTTTCTGGGTAGATTTACCTGTGACAGTTAGATTTTCAAGAAAAACTGTCTGTGACTGCAGAGCTTTTTCTTGCTTAAGTTGCTAGTGCATGATTAACTGCTGAGCTGAGGAAATGACAGGACCTCCTTCAACATATCTCATCTCAAAAGAGATGTTGGATCAGATAAGGGGCAGTGTTAAAATTCTGTGCTAAAATAATACTAGGCGGCTGTAGCCTGTGTGATGATGGGGCTGTGGGAAATACAACTTGCTGATCAGATCCAGCAAAGGGCTGTTTTGAAGGCTTCAGTTCTTGCTAATAGGTGCTGGTGGGTCAGAGTTCCTGGCTTGTTGTGCTTGATAGGTAATGAGTGTTTCCCCACTGTTCTCAAGTGAAACTTTCATTTTTACAGCCTCTCTGAGGAAGGGCTGTTTCAAACACGTGGCCCACAGCCCAGGCTACTTGCCTGCACACCTGGGTACCATTCACAGGGGAAACATGGATTGGAAAGCTGGGGGACCCTGAGCAACAGAGAGCGCAGTCCCATTCCTGCATAGGTGGACCTAGGTAGGTTGACCTTGTCTTTGCAAGGAAGACATTCCTTTGGTCAAGGAGGATAGGATTAGAGATCTTCTAGACAAACCTGACATCCACAACAATGGGCCCTGATGGGATGCACCCATGGGTGCTGAGGGAGCTGGCGGATGTTGTTGCTAGGCCACTCTCCATCATCTTTGAAAGGTCCTGGAGAACTGGAGAGGTGCCTGAGGACTGGAAGAAAGCCAGTGTCACTCCAGTCTTCAAAAAGGGCAAGAAGGAGGATCCAGGAAACTACAGGCCAGTCAGCCTCACCTCCATCCCTGCAAAGGTGATGGAACAGCTCATTCTGGATGTCATCTCCAAGCATACGGAGGAAAAGAAAGTGATCAGGAGTAGTCAGCATGGATTCACCAAGGGAAACTCCTGCTTAACCAATCTGATAGCCTTCTACTATGGAATGACTGGCTGGGTAGAGGAGGAGATGAGGGGAGAGCAGTGGATGTTGTATACCTTGACTTCAGCAAGGCCTTCAACAGTCTCCCATAACATCCTCCCAGAGAAGCTCAGGAAGCATGGGTTAGACGAGTGGACAGTGAGGTGGATTGAGCACTGGCTGAAAAGCAGAGCTCAGAGGGTTGTCATCAGTGGCACAGAGTCCAGTTGGAGGCCTGTGGCTTGTGGAGTTCCCCAGGGCTCAGTACTGGGTCCCATCCTGTTCAACTTCTTCATCAGTGACCTGGATGAGGGGACAGAGTGCCTCCTCAGCAAGTTTGCTGAGGATACCAAGCTGGGAGGAGTGGCTGATACGCCTTGAGGGCTGTGCTGCCATTCAGAGAGACCTGGACAGGCTGGAGAGTTGGGTGGAGAGGAACCTCCTGAGGTTCAACAAGGGCAAGCGCAGGGTCCTGCACCTAGGAGGAATAACCCCATACACCAGTACCGGCTGGGGACTGACCTGCTGGAAAGCATCTCTGCAGAGAAGGACCTGGGAGTGCTGGTGGATGACAAGTTGACCATGAGCCAGCAATGTGCCCTTGTGGCCAGGAAGGCCAATGGTCTCCTGGGGTGCATTGCGAAGAATGTTGCCAGCAGGTTGAGGGAGGTGATTCTGCCCCTCTCCTCAGCCCTGGGGAGGCCCCATCTCGAGTACTGCATCCAGTTCTGGGCTCCCCAGTACAAGAGACACATGGAGGTACTGGAGAGAGTCCAGCGCTGGGCTTCAAAGATGATCAGAGGGCTGCAGCACCTGCCCTCTGAGGAACAGCTGCGAGAGCTGGTCCTCTTCAGTCTGGAGAAGAGAAGACTGAGGGAGGATCTTATCAATGTGTATGAGTATCTGAAGGGAGGATGTCAAGGAGATGGGGCCGAACTCTTTCCAGTAGTCCCATGCGACAGGACAAGAGGCAACAGGCACAAATTGAAGCACAGGAAGTTCCGCCTGAACGTGAGGGGGAATTTCTTCACTGTGAGAGTGTCGAAGCACTGGCACAGGTTGCCGAGAGAGGTTGTGGAGTCTCCTTCTCTGGAGATATTCAAAGCCCACCTGAACAGGATCCTGTGTAACATGCTCTAGATTACCCTGCTTGAGCAGGGGTATTGGACTAGATGACCTCCAGAGGTCCCTTCCAACCTTACCCATTCTGTGATTCTGTGAAGGATATGAGGTCACCTGTAAGAGATGAAGTTCATTGTTAATGAAAATAGATTGTGGAAACTGAGGAAAGGATGTGTTCACCTACTTTCCTCTCTCAACATAGAGACTTTCACTGTTTCAGGGAAATGGCTGCAGTGTGCTTTGCCTTTGTACTGAGGTCTTGGCCTCAAATTTGTAAAGCACTGAGGGTTGCAGAGCACACAGTAGATTGTAAAACCACAGCTAATCCACAGATAGTGAAGAGGACCCATCTGATGTCTGGTTAGACATGCAGTACTGAGATATGAGAGAGAATGAGAGGAAGAGGATGTAGGGCCAGGGAGAGGAGGGGAAGAAATAAGCAACTCCAGGCCCCTTTCTGTCCCTTCTCCTGGGTGGCTCCATTCAATCCAGTATGTCCCCCATAGGTTATCTTTCTTTCCTGTGCCTGAATACAAGCATTGCTAGCCAAAGTCTATTGTATTGATGAGCATGCTCCCATCATGACAAAATGGAGAATAATGCCTGAGAAATATCTGTGGCTCCACCACTTAAATTGCATATCTGAGAATATCATGACTTCCTGGAGCACTTTCTATTTACATTTATTTCTTGAGATGGCTCTGTTCAACCATGTGATATGTTCAGTGCTAGGAAAAGCCCTATTTAGGATCATATTATAACAGCTTTTTGCTAACATAGTGTCTGTATCTATTTGACAGTAGACCAAGAAAGTGATTCTAGGGCTTGCAGACAAATGAGTATCTTATACAAGGCCAGATTATCTAGACACTTTCAACCTTAAATGAATTAATGTCCATTCTTTATGTACATTAATTCCTCTTAACTTCTCTCCATCCAGTTAGCCAAATTAGTTATCCAGTGCTTTTGCACCCCTCCAAAACAAACCAGCAGACTACAAACCCTGGAGGGATACTTCTAATCTTTCATTTTTTTCTGCTTTACATCCTTCTGTATCACACTGCCTGCTGACTCTGAGGCTGGAGTGGGTCTGGTCAGTGGTACTCTGTATCCTCATTAGCTGTGTGGAGAAGAGAAGAGACAGTGATCTGGAGAATTTTGCTGATCATGGTAATTTGTTTCAGTCTGTGAAAGCTGTTCAGGTTTGTTTAAATACTCTAGGAGGAATTAAGCGTCTTGGCAGCACAGTAACAGATGAAATTTAACATGGATAAGGCTTCTGTAATGGCTACTGCTAAGAGTAATTCAAGTTTCTCTGCACTTGCCTGTGCTCTGAATTTGCAATCTGCTCTGGAGGCAGAGGGTTAGGGTATATGCTATTGCAGATATTGCAAGAAGATATTAAAAGCACCTCAAATTACATGTTATGAGATAAATACTCTAGAAAGTTATTTCATCCATATTCTTCAGAGGCATAAGATAACTCCTCTTTGAGGTGAGGAAGAAAATGTGTTATGGACATGGCTATTGTTTTATTACAGAGCATTTTATCTCTTCTTGAAGCATTAGTACTGGCTACTACTGGGGAATGGGATACCAGACTGGGCTTTGGGTCTGATCCATGATGAAATAAATTATAGGGCCTTTTCATATCAGTAATCTCTCAGGCAATACCCAATTCTTTAAAAAAAAACAACAAAAAAGAACTGACACATTGTTAAATGCTAGATCTGTGAAATTTTATGCCTAGTTGGACAACAGGTCATTCAACAGGACAAAGCTTGTTCATATACAGCTTCCAGAAAGTGTAAGAATTAAATGTGAGAGGTAGATTTTTAAAAGGATCTGGAAAACTCTGCACTCCCAACAAGAGCGAATCTGGGGCTTCCTCAGGAACCAGGAACAGCAGAGCATATGAAAAGTACTCTGACCTCTTAAGGTATGAAGCATAGGATGCACCAGAAACTAAAAGGACAAACAAGGGCAAACATTGCATTTACACATTGCATAACACTTTTAATGTTTACAGTGAATGTTTTAAAACCATAAAACTAGGAAATAGTGACATTCTCAAAGTAAGCATAATTATCGCCTTAAAACACACAAAGTGGACAATAAATCTTTTTGTAGAGTGATTGAATGACACTGGGTTATAGATAGTTTACTTCATGATTTACCAGCTCAGTGCCAGGTTACAGCCCAAACACTTCTTCCTGGAGCAATAATTCTTTGGGAACCATTATCACACCAGACTGTACAACTTTGGAGGGTTTTTCTCTCTCACTTTGCTGGTCTGGTGGATTTGCATCTGTTTTGCAAGTATTATTGTACAGGTAGAGTGTTGTTTGGACAGTCTGGAGGGGAGGTTCTCTCCCTTGCATGCAGTAGCAGCAAAAGAAGAGGCCAAATGAAGTCCCAGTTACCCAGCTGTGCCTTACCTGTAACACCTGGCCATGGGAAAACAGTTCAGTTGCCAAGGTCTGGCCATCTTGTGCTAAGTTCATTATGGGGCCAGCTGCTATCACTGCGATGTAGTATGGGCTCACAGGAATAAAACTGAAGCCAGTCATTTCATAAGGGCCCTTTAAGAGCTACTGGAGGAAGCTCATGGTTTTCCCATTGCAGAGCTGGGGTCTGTTAATGTAGAATACCAAGATGAAAGTGTCCGATCTTTTTGCTTTCTGACTAGGGCTGCATCTGTGTCATCTTTGATAGAGTGGTGCAAGCCAGTGCTGACTGGGAATTTGAAATGCCTAGTAACATGTCAAGATTTTGCTTTCATTAAGTGGTCTGACTGGGAGCTCAGATGACTTTACCTCAAATAAAGCTGTGCAAAATGCTCTAGGGCAGATTTTGAGAAAAATCTCATGCTATTGGCTATTCCCAGAAGGGACAGTGGGAGCTATTGGGCAGTGAGCACTTTCAGAGAGGGGTACCACTTGTGACTATATTTCTCAGTACTGGCCTTGTATCCATCCAGTTCCTAAGACACATCCTAGCCTGATGTATTTAATTGCTTTCTTTTGGGAGAAGGGGGAAAGATAGAAAATAATTTGTTTTCCCACAGGCACAGCTCTTGTATGTGCATCTACCATGCTAGTTTGCAAACTGCATGACTTCTATAAAGTAGCCACAGTGATACATTCCTTGAATCTAGATCTTCGTTTGTCTGAGGAAACAAATCAAAGAATATGATTAGCTCCTCATTTGAAGAAAAATGGGATTTGAAGTCAGTCAGCTTTTACTACCCAAGGACTTGGCTTATGTTCTTTAAAAGTCTGCTTTTTGTTTCCTTTTTTTTATAATTTCTTGTGATGGGAAACAACTGTAGGGGAGAAAGAGAAAAAACATCCCAGGGTTCTCCTGTGTGACTCTTCCAAAGTACAATTGAAGGGAGAGAAGAGGGAGACATAAATGCAGTCTGGATAGGGAAGAAGTAAAGCTTCGTCACCCCTCTATGTATTATTGACCAGTACTAGAGCAAGGACTTTGAAATCTGCTGCTGCTCTAAAGGAGTGCTGCTCCTCTAGCTAGGAACAGCTATAGCCTCAGCACTACAGCTTGGATATTTTGTCAAGGGCTCGGAGGACTGCCACTGAGGATGGCATACTCATCACTGTGTTCAAAACTGCACCTACAAGCCATGTCTAGTCATTAATGGCTCTCACTTGATTGCAGTTGAATTCTGAGTGGCTGCTGATGTTTTATGAAAAGAACATTTAATTGTTTAAAAATATAACAGTATCAGCATTTATTGATTTACATCTGTACTCTGCTCTTGCAGCAAACTGATGTTTACAGCAGCCTGTGTGGGTAACTCATGCAAGTGAAGGTAGAGAACCGTAATAGTGCGTCTGAGCGTGAAAAGGAGTTAATTGTACGTTTTCTTCTGAGGATCTTGGAAGTTACAATAAAGTTTAATGAGTTCCAGTCATGCGGTATCTTACAATTACGCATCATTGCCTTCGAGTCAGTAAGACCACTGGTGGCGCTCCATTTGGTAGGACGGGTTGCTGTTGCCTTACACTACTCTGTACTTTGCCACAGGAATGCTCAAGTGCAGTAGTAATTTGGCTGGTCAGTGAAATGGTATGTACCATCCTGCAGCTGCTATGGGTCATTGACTTGCTTAGCAATTTTCAGGATACTAATGAAGTCAAATGATCTAGATTTCATTCTCTCTTCCTCACTGTGCAACCTGTGTCATTCTAGCCCAGAACTTCCCAGGCTATCCTAATGTCTTATGACTAAATGAATGACCTATATTTAAAAAGATCATTTGGTCATTTCTCTTTCTTTAGCAGGAATTGTGTTGTGTGGAGTATACATTTTGGAGAAGGGAGGGCAGGAGTCTTGAGACAGCTAGTCTAGTTCCTGTTTTGCTGAAAACTGTCTGTCTGCTTCCACCAGGACTTTCATTTTAAACCCAATCTGTCATATCTGTAGGATATAACATATCCCACAGATCGCATTGTAGAATTACTGTGCTGTTGGCAGCCCAGATGAGAGTCTGACTAATGTATACAAACAGAAAATGAACAGTTTCACTTCACAATAGGAAGAACTGGGAGTGTCATTTTTGCACTGGTGCTATTACAGCAGAGATAGTAATGATAGAGGCATTGTTATGGGTAGTTTTACAGTGTGTTTTTATGCAATGCCTAAGATTGTCTGTGAAACAGTATGCCCCATTGCTCCCTGAGGCTAGTTAGATCCATAGGTCCACATTTTGCTAGTGCTTGGACTGTGCAGGCTTCTCCATTTCCTTCAGGGAGTATAAAACTTGTTTAATAGCTACCAGTGGGGCAGCATTCAGGAGGCTTGCCTTGCTGCAGTAGACCTATTTTGTACAGGAACCAAAATCTTACAGCGTATATGTGTGTTTATATATACAAAGTCTAGTAAAGATGATGTTCAGGTGCTATTGAATTATTTTCCTACCCTAGCAGAAATCAAATGCAAAATTAAGCCTACACTTTTTTCAGGTGTAGAAATGGCATGAGAGAAGACTTTATGCTGTGTGTAAAGATCAACCTGCTAACGTCCTGCTGGAGCATAGATGGAAATAAATTCTGGAGCCATGGGCTATCTTTTTAAGTGAACCAGACAATGATGTTTGGTGTCATTCAGGATCCAGATGTTTTGTTTCATTGACTGTGTTACACAACAGAATTTTTATAAGCCTGAGCTTCTGCACAGCACTGCAGCTGGCTCCAGCTGGCTCTCGTGAGAGCCTCCTGCATGTATGTCTGCACTCCATGATAGTAATGTAATCCGTTAAACAGGAGTCAGCATCTACTAGGACATGTAGAAATGAGGAAGGTCTAATAAATTCAGGGAGCAAGGGTGCCCCCTTGCATTTTTGTGCTTAAAAAAAAAAAAAAAAAAAAAAAAAAAGTTTTGTGTTTAAATGGGAGGTTAGAGAGATTCAGAATTTAGAAGATATCATGCAAGAAGGCTAATGGGAAGGAGATGCCATCATGACTTCTGCTGTTTGTCTAAGGGTTTTGAATGTAGTCAAACCTGTTGGTTTGCACTGAAATTGTCAAAACTCTGGGGCTGGCTCACAAAGTCTTCTAAGAAGTCCTGTTTTTAGACCTATTTATTCTGAGGTGATTAAGAGGAAGTTTGCTACTGTCCACATCCTCTCTGAGCTTGTAACTTTATTTGTAAAGGCCATTTAGATTCTCCCTTTACAAATGACATGAAAAGTTATCATTGATTTCTTGACCGTGTATACCCATGTATTTTACAGACCTATATTGTGTTTCCATCACTTTGTTAGCTGAAGTGAGTCTTTAAAGTAAGAGATTTTATTTCTGATCCTACTATGAAAATTATAAGAAAAATTCAGCTTTTTGTTTTTAATCTAACTGGTCAGGAATGCAGAATGAAATATCCATTGAGACAAAAAGTTAGTGTGACATTTCATCTGATTTATCCATTTCTAAGTGAAATTTTATCTCCCATGAAGTAGAATTCACATCCAGTATCTCAGGGATTTATGGACTCACATGGAACAAGTTGCCAGAGAAGTTGTGAAGTCTCCTTCTCTGGAGATATTCAAGGCCCACCTTGATGCAACCCTGTCTAACATGCTCTAGGTGACCCTGCTGAGCGGGGAGATTGGACTAGATGATCTCCAGAGGTCCCTTCCAACCTTACTGATTCTGTGATTCAGTGATTCTATGTTATTTTTGGCATTTAAATGTTTTATGTTGTATGAACTTGCACAGATCCTTTGGCCAACAGGGGTTCATTGGAAGAGACTGTTTGGCTTAGGAGTTGCCAACAAAACTCTTCATTGTCTAGTCTTTCCCCTAAATTTCACACTGAGTGACAATATCTGATAGTCACAGCTTGTTTTATGGTGGCCAGTGTGAAAACAATTGGTGTTATCAGTCAGGTCTGAATATGAAATGACTGTATGGACACATACACTGAAGGACCATGGTGGATATCTGTGTTGCGGTGGCTGGTGTGAAGGTCCACCTCCATTATAGGTTTACAGCACAGCGTCACTCCTGCCTTCCTCTTCCATTTCCCATCGGCAATACGAGGGGAACGACTCTGCTACAGGAGCCCTATTCAGCCCTAGGAGCAGAATTAGTAGTCCTTGGACCAGTCACTGGACATCACAGACAATTTTGGTAGAAGAACCCTAGTTATTTCTGCCTTCTTATGGGCCTCATATTTTCATGGAGGCTGATATTTTTCATTTAGGGAATGCTTTCTCCAAGTCATGTTCCAGACCTGTTCCTATTGCTATTTCTGCCTCATTTCTTTTCTGCTGATCGGTGGAGGATTTTAGTTTCATCACTGCGGTTTACTCGGAGTATGCCCATCTGCTTGTTTTCTAAAATCACAGAGCTGCAATCCAAAGGCAGGAGCTTGGTGTGGAGTGGCTATAATGTTTGCAGGGATTTGTTTCTGTGACAGAAATGGCCTAAGAAGAGTTGTCTGGGTCTTACAAGTGAAAGCACATCTTATTAAAGAGCACAGCAGTCTTGTGGCCAGGAAATGTTATTTCTTCATGATGTGAAAGATGTGGTAAGGGAAGAAATACGTGGGGGAAAAATGTCTGTGACGCCACGTGGTTGGAGGGGAAATGTTAGCCAAGTGAAGGGACAGTGTGTGTAGGGCAGGGTTTGTGTGAAGCGCATAGGAAGAAAAGGGTTTGTGGGCAAGGGAGTTCATGAGCATGCTGCAAGTTAGTGAAGAAAAGAGTGGGCTTTGCTGCCAGCTGCGTTGTGTGCTTAGTAATGCTTTTGTTTGCAGAGGAGGAGAAACGTGGAGAAAAGAGTGGTGTCATTGGGCTCTCCTGAGGTAATAAGCATCCTGTGCTTTGAGGAGACTTAACCATGACCATGGGTTATCTGAAAGGTTGGAGTGGAGAATATTTGCATTGGTTCAGTTTCCTTCCCTTTCAATTAGTCTCTGTAGTTTTGAAACAGCAGCTTGGGGTAAGGCCTTTATAGTCAAAGCCCGCGGAGACATCACCAAGCATTGACTCCAAATGATGCTCACTCTTTCCTCTGCAGAGGGGAGCACCCTAAATGCTCCAGAGGTTACTCTCTGAAACACAAGGATCTCCAGAAGTTAAAGTTCAACTTCTGTAACGGCAAAGCCATCTTGTCTGATGGCTTTGAGCATTAGAGCACAAATAATTCAGGCAGTGAGTTTTAGCAGTATCTGAATGCTTAATCAAGATCCCAGTTTTGGGATCCTATGACTATTTTTGGGTTCCCTGAAGACTTTTTGGTGAAAAAACCCTTTTTGTTGACTCCTTCTTGCAGAGCTTCTTTCTGTGCTGAATTGGGTATGGCTGTTCCCCCCCCCCCCCAGGACAGCTATATCTCATTGGGCTTGGACAGTGATCTGCCTATGCCATCCCTCTGGTGTAGAGACATCTCCTTTGCAGTTAACTGCACAGTATCCAGAGCACAGTCCAAAAGCCAAGTATGGTACTGGCAATAGTAAAATGCTACCTGGTGCCATCCTGTTCCTGAAGCTACAGGCTAAGCAAGTAGCAAATTAATTGCTGGTGACTGGAAAACCTAGCGTTTCTCTCTGTTTCCTTGTGCAGGAACGTCCAAGCATAATTGAGAATGTCTGCGAAATTTCATTTTCAATTGAAAAATAAATAATTAATTCTTGCCTGTTCAAGTTAAATCTAGCCACTTGCCAGTGAATGCCTTGCTGTCACAGAGCTGTATGCACACATGTTCACCTGGCAACACATTTGCAGGAGCCTATGCCAGATCCTGGTGCCTGGTGCTCTGTTGTTTACCACGTTGCAGACAGGCTGCCAGTCCCCAAAGTGCATCCCATTAAAGCCAAGCTGTAGGCTGAAATCAGAATAGTTTGGGGCTGACAGTTCGGCTGAAAGAAATGTCTGCACTGAAAGGGGTATTGAAAACCCATAAGGGAGAAATTCAGATGTGCCCTTTAAGGACAGGCTTATATGATCCTGCCAGCTAGTGTGGGGTTTGCTACACTGATCTCTCCACGTACCCTTGGCCTTTTCTTTCACTAACTTCTCCTGCTTCTGATGCCCATTAGGTCTGTGACAAATGCCAGACTTTTGCTGCAGCTTTTTTTTTTTTTTTTTTTTTTTTTTTTTTTTTTTTGATTAAAGAGCAAAGCCACAATAAACTTTCCGAAGGAGGCGTGGAGGAATATGTGAGAGTGAGGTCTTCCCTGCATCCCACTGGCTTTGAGCTGTACAGGGGGAACGTTGCTAGCTGTAATCTGTGGGAAGATGAGGCTTCAGGCAGATGTTGATACAGGCATTTGCAATCTTTACTTCTGTAAGGATTCCCAGGTCTTGGGGATAAAAGGACAGTAATTCAAGGTGAGGGTGAAGCAAAACTTGCCAGCTAACGTAATACTTTCAGTTCCACTGATTGTTTTAGGCTGAGGATCTGGTGGCTTCTGCTTGTTTCGGGTAGAATTAGTTTCATTTTAAGTGTTTATTATTGTTGGCGTAAGAAGCACGGGAGCAGCTGCCTCCTTTGTTCGCTCTGATTTTGAATTTAACTCCTGGCAAAGGCAATTTTGTGCCCAGGATCAGAGACTTCTTTTGCATCTATTTATTTTGAAACTAGATTAATGAAAGTCTGTCAGCACAGAAGTTGATGGAATGGAATCATGCCATTGGGTGAAAAGCCAAAAAGTATGAAAGTAATTGGATACCAGATTTAAAAAACCCCATCAGTTGTGGTACGACAGCACATTTTCTGACCTGCCACATAAATAGTTTGTTTCTATATTGTGTAAAATGTTGGAATCTTCTCTCACATGAGGCAAAGAAAAGAGAGAAAACTGATTTAATTTTCATGGGAAAACTCTTTCTCCTCCTGGCTTCCCAGGACTTGCTTAGCAAACAGGAGAGCAGCAGAAGAATATGCAAATAGGAGAGCTGGAAAACCTATGTCCCGGTTGGATCTGGAGTCAGTGAGGGAGAATAAATTTTGGGCCAGTTGTATTTGTTTGCAAAGATCTTTTTTTAGGCAAGGAACAAGAAAATAGAAAAGAGTTAGGAGAACAAATGCATAATGGTTGCAAAACTGACAGCAAGAATTATATAGCTTTACTGGAGAATACTTGAATTGTATTTTGACCAGCTAAAATGTTATTAGGCTAGATGTCTATTTATCTGATTGCATCTTGAAAATACTTAGCTATATGGTGTATTGGGACTTATCTCTTGGTGCATACCCACGGGGAAGCTAAGCAGTTAGCTGTGAGCATATGTGTTTACAGTAATGTACTGAGCACTGTGGGGAGCCAGGAAGGAAAGGTAGGTAATTAAAAGTATTTTTTTGGCTCATCAGGCCTCATTTCCACCCACAATGAATTGTCTGAAATCTGTATTATCTTTAGTTTTAGATGTTCAGCCTTGTAATAGGCTTTTCCAAGTATTGCTTATGGTCTGCATGAGATGTATTTTTTGGTTTCTGTGCTCTGCAAATTCTCAGATGTGTGTGATTGGTCTTTCAATCTTTCAGTCTTTCAGTTCAGACTAGTGACTTGAGAGAACTTTACCTAGGGCCACAGATGGTTAAATGCACTTGAATCAATTGGTATTTAATAGCCAGAAAGAAAGTGCATGGAGCATAGAGCCAGTACAAAAGGGTATATATGGCAGGCACATTTGCTTAGGAAATTAACGTTGGGAACTTTTCCTTCTTGTACGAACAAACTTATTCTTTTGAAAGCTCCAGTCTAACAAATCACTAAGAACACCCCCAAAATCAAGCAGGATGTGCCCTCCTTTTGCACTAGAGTGCTTGGCACTCTAAAGGAGCTAGAAATAATCAAAAGCAATAGTCATAAAGAGGCAATTGCTAGTAGCCAGTCTCTAAATAAGAAAGTAATGCCGACTATGGTATATCTATTTTTTGTAGGCTTTAACCTTTTTGCAAAGGACAAGTAGCGTTACAGCAGATGATTGGAAGCCACAGGGACTCATTCCAGTTTCTGAGACCTAGTCTGTGGCACTTGCTGTACTCGCAGCCATACATTTTGGGCATCTCTCTGAAAGGTGGTGCTATTTTCAGTGCAGTTGCTGAAAACGGGAGGGACATTTTAAAAATGCAATCCCACCACTAGGTGGGGGGTAATTGTTAACTTCACGGCAGTTTACGGTGCTCCTTATTAAAAGGAGGGGAACAGAAAGGTTTACTGTGCGTGCTGCTGCTTTACTGTATCAGTTGCTTTTAAGCGTGGTCCATCTGAGCCAGTGCAGGTGCCTGCAATCTGAGCAGGTCACCTTGACTCGGCATGTTCAGTGGAGAACAATAGCTACCTCAGTGGTTCGTTTTGTCTTTTTCTGAAGTAGATCTCTCGAACTAGTCAGCTGAATCGCTTTGTAAAGGACTTCTTTCCCGTGCCCTTGACTATAAGGGCTGCCTAAAGGGATTAGCTGAGGTGGAGACGTCTTTCCTGTAGGGGAAGCAGCACAAGGCAGCTGCAGCCAGTCCTGCACTGTTTCCTTACTACCTGCAGATGCTGCCTCTCGTGCTCTCCCTTGCTGGGGAAGCCCTGCTGTACCATGGAGAGCAGGATCAGGGCCCTCCTTCTGCCTTTGAAATCTAGGAGACTTGGAAGGAGTCTCCTTGCTTCTCTTTCAGCATCTGTCCCCTCGTAAACAGGGTAATCTCGTGGGAGGAGGGTTGCTTCAGTACAGCCAGGGGCTCCCACCACAGCCAGGGCTCCTGCCTGCTGCAGGTTAGTTGGTCTTTCTCATCAGTGTCACATATGCTCCAGCCCTGTGGTTGCATCAGAGGGAGAGTTGGAGTCATCTCCACACCTACCTCTTTCGCCAAACAGCTTTCAGTTTAGCTCATGAAAAAGTACAAGTCTTGGGGGGGATTAAAGTAGGGTTTTTGGAGACATTTTTTTTTTTTTTAATGTATGTTCATTTACAATATCGAAATTAAGCTGAAATGGCTCTTTAGGTAGTTCTTCATCTTTAAACAGATTTCAGAGAATATTGGGGCTTGCTCAACCCATAGAGAATATTAATGGCAAAGCTCTTCTCAGTTTCAGTGGTGGTGGATGAAGCCCAAAATTCAATCAACAAATCCAGATGGGCTCCTGTATGCAATTTTTTCCAGCAAAAATGTTTACAATTACAGTTTAGTTGGAAGCTGTTAAATTAAAAAAAAAGAATAAAAGTGCTCCCAATCTGCATCTCTCAAGGGTATCCAAGTTATCTACTTCTCTGATTTCTGTGTTCATGTTTAGTTAAAAGGACACAAGTTTTGGCAACCTTGGTCACTGATTGTTTTTCATCTCTTTTCCTACCTTCAGATGCAACCTGACAATGGACAAAATACACCTGCCCAAAGCTCTAAACGTTGCAGAGGCTTCCTGCTTCCTTTAAACACGTAAAAATGTGGTTTTACTTAAGCAGTTCATGGGGAACAGTTATCTGTGATGCACCTTTGTATTTATATTTTGCTGTTTTGTATTTAGTACTATTCCCCCCCACCATGGGAGTCTTGTTTAGAGGAGGTGAAGGATTGGAGGAAGTGTGTGTGTAGCAAGGGTGGAGAAGGCCCCTCTGGGGGTGATTTCAGAGCTGCAGAGTCCTGTAGCTTGTTCTACTACTGGCACAGTAGCAGTAAAAAATTTCACAGAAGGATGTTGGCTTTGAATAAAAAGCTGGGTTTTCCTTTCAGAAAAGCTACCTGCAAATTTTCTGTTTAAATCAATATCTGGAAGTGAACTGGTGATTTTCATCTTGCTTTGTCTTAAAATAGTCTTCTGTTTTCATTATTTTGAATGAAAACAAACCCAGAGCTGTGTTTTACGTAAGCTGAAATGAAACAAAAAGCATTATTTTGTTTTGCGTCAAACCAAAAGCATAAGCTTGAAATGGGATTTTTCTTTTAGCCATACAATTGTGAATAAAGGTTTCATCACTTGAGTTTATCACTGGAAAGAATATTGGTTTTCCAGCTGATTTTTAGCTATTAATAAAATGGCACAATACCATTTAGGCATGGATAACGTTTACTGAAAGTTAAGAACATAAAATGTTTAGGACTAAACGGTTACAGTGCGAGGTGACTCACTCTCAGGTAATCCTTGCTTCCGTGGTCTGTCCTGCTGCATTTAAGGGCACCAAGGAGATGCATAAGGATGCCATACAGATATCACCTGGGCCCTGGGACATGAATGACCTCCAAGGGTTGTTGAAACCCATCTGCTTTGTCGTCATCATCTGCCCGTGTCTGCAGGGCTGGTGACAGGCATAAGAGCAGTAGGCGGCTGCCAGGGTAAGGAGGCTGCAGGAGGCAGTAAAACGGCCTTTGCTTTTGCCGTGCCAAAGCCCTGCAAGCCAGGCTGCTGCTGCCAGTGCTAGGGAGGTGTGAGCACTGGCCTGCCCCGTCGTGCCGCAGCGGCCTTGTCCGCTGCAGCTTCCAGACCCACAGCTCTTCGCCCCACGTCCTTCCCTTTCCCCTTCCTGCAGCTGGAGCAGCTTGTCCCTGGCCTCTCATCCCTGGACATCAGAAGTGGATTTTGTCTACGCTGATGGAAAGCCTTGAGCTGGCTCTGCTTGGCTGCACAGTAAATAGACTCCAAGAACCTGCTGTGTTAGGCAGTGCCAGAGCATTCATCACCTGCAGCCGCTGATCAAAGAGGGGAGAGACTTTTCCTTGAGAATACCTCCTTGCAGATTAAACTGTGCACGTTGCTTGAGTCAGTTTGATTTTTAGCAGACTGCCATAAATCTGTGTGTGTCTCTCTCTTTTTAGAACTGTATCTGTACTTCTGCTTTTGAGATAAAAAGCTAGAAGTCAAGCTGACAGTAAAAGTAATTCTTTATATGTATAGACAGTATGCAAAAATATGTTCCAGCAATGTCAGCTTGAGAATAGAACTGTTTATTCCATTTGATCTTTGCTTTCTCGGCTCTGACATACTAGACTCTTCGGAAGAGCATGTTGTTACAACTAACTCAGGGTGGAAGCTATACATAAGTGGTTCCAGTTTTGGTGCAGCTCTAATGCCAGAATGGCAGCCTTTGAAATACAGAAAAGAGACAGATTCTGGTCACGAGGCTTGAACTGCTGTCCTAAGTTGATAAATAACCAGGGTAGTTGGGAGCAGTAGAAGAAGTTATCCACACTCTAATCTTGTTGGGGGACAAAAAAAGAAGCCATCCATCCTCAAATACACCTCTCTTCTTGCCAAATGACTGCTGAAATGAGAGTTGTGTTCTCTAGCATTTGCTTTAAACTGTATGGAAATAATCTTGCAACACACCGTCAAAACAAGTTATTGTGTTAGCATGATGTATGTGCAGGAAGCCGTAAGCAAAGTGTCAGAGAAAAGGGGTTGGAAAAGAAAAAGCAGACTAGTATTTGGGACTCAGAGATCTATATTTTCTGCTTGGAAATACAGACCAGGAAGAGAAGCCATGTTGATCTGGGATGTCTTTTAGCCTTACAAACTATCTGGCGTGTACTTGGATAGGAGCCCTCCTATTGACAGACACCCATACTGCCCTGGCGATGCAGCTGGTGGTTTACTTTCCCTCCAAACTAATGCCAGATTGATCTAAATGGGAGTTTTTCAACTTCATGTTGCAGGAAATACTATCCTTTAAGTGAGACCTAAAACTGAAGGTTTAACCTAACTTTTTATAATTTCATTCCCCTCATTCTCAAAACCTTTGTTTTTCAGTAGTTTTGATATCTGATTCCTGCTGTGGTAAGATCTAATTTGCTGGATATTTCTTGCTCCCTATTTTCAGACTCCATTTTGTACATGAGTTAAGCTTGAATCATTTTTACTTCAAGCCCTTCTCCTTGATGCTCTTGTAATTTGGTATTTTTTTTTTCTTTTGATGCTTGTATTTTTAAAATAACAGTTGCTTCTCTGAGATCTGGGCCTCCCCTTGTTTCACCAGGAGCTGCAGCTGCTTAGACGAGATGCTCTGCGCACAGAGTCCTTGCTCCCTGGCTCCTGCAAGCTGAATACCAGGCAGGACTGATGCCCTGCATGGGCCGCCAGGACAGAGCCAGGCAGCCAAGGGCAGAGTCGCTCTCCAACATTCAGATTTAAAATGATTTGCTCAAGGTACGATGTTATCGATACGCTTTTCATTGCAGAGCTCCCTTTTCCTTTTTTCTTCCATTTGCACGTATGTTATTTATCCTTTCGATTTGATTGAGACAGGCCTTTTTCATGGGAGGTGGTGTACATTTTTAAAACCTTTGTAAGGCTGCATCTGATGTTACACAGTATTTGAAATGATTTTAGCAAGAGTAATGAACTGGGAACAAATGCATAACTTGGAGACCACTGCAGTCAAGAGACCACAGATGCACTTTCCAGGAAGAATAGTCATCTCCTCAATATGATCTTGATAACATAAATTTAAAGGCTGTCTTGAAGAACTGTTTTTTTATGCTACATTGTGCTTTCTGGCCAAAGGCACTGGGAAAAAATCGACTTTCAATGGGTTTGGCTGAATAAGTCCAGTTGGAAAATTTCTGACTTAGGATAGCTTTTTCAGTGAAAAAATAGGGTTTGTGACAGTTTTGATGTGGAAAGGCTCCTTCCTTCAGGAGTGTTTGCCTTTCTTAGAAAAAAATAGAGGCTGAAATTCATTATTGTCAGTACATGGTGCTGCTTCTATCTCTGATTTGCATTTGGAAAAATAACCTTTTAAAATCAGTAAGTTTTGAGCCAAAAGGTGAGGCCTAGAAGTATGTGCAGGAACACGGTTCTCCGATTTTTCCCTTTTGTTTTATCATAGCTGTAACTGTAGGAGTTGGGGCAGCAGCTCCCCAACCCTGCTCTTGAGTTTCTCTCTCAGGGCTGCAGCAGTTCAAGACATCACCTTTCCCTTGCTGTCTGTCCTGTTGTCAACCTGCTGCATTTTATGGTTGTGTACTATCAGCTCAGGCTGTGTGTCTCCCTCTCAGCTACTCTAGCTTAGTGTATTGGTCTGGCATATGAATATTCATTGCTAATGAAAATGGTTTGCACAATTCTGCTGGGCTGGGAACTGGAGCCCCAGACAGTCTAATTTGATGTAAAGTTGGTAGAATTACAGCAAAACCAGAATTGACCAACTTTGTTGCTCCTGACTTTTCATTTTCTTGCCTTTCCTTTTCTGGGAAATGTTTTATCCATGCCAGTTCATTGTATTCGGTGGACTTGAACAAGCTGAAGGTGAGAACGCTGTCAGGTGCAAGGCAAAGTTGTTTTGAAACTTCATCTGTGCAGTTCTACTTCAAAGTGGAAAAGTTTCTGCTCAAGTCTTTCATGTGTTCCAGAACATTCGCTTTTAATCTCAGCAGGTGTTAGAGGTTTAAAAAAGATTCTTGTAAAATATTCCTGAGAAAATAATAAAAAAAAAACCTGAAAAAAAGTCACACAGACTATACTTGCTATTTATTAAGCCTTACTGCTGTAGTTAGTGCTGCCCATGAGTTTTGCTGTGGCTGCTTTAGAGCAAGGGGCAGTCTGAAAAATGGTCTCTTAAACTTGTATCATTGCCCTCTTAGCACTCCACAATACACAAACTACTATAGTTTAAGACTAAGCAGAATTCCTCTTGTGCAGCTCCCTGGGTTCCAGATTCCTCCTGGCTCCAAGGCACTAAGCTTTGACTCATTACCTATAGAGCAGTATTAAAATACATGGTGCTTCACCACCCAAAAACCAAAACTTTTTATTGAGAAGATTGTAACTTCCTAGTTTTCAGTCATGTTCATATTTTTCTTGAAATCAGAGGAGCATCCCTGGGTGGTGAATAAGGCCCAGAGACTTTGAGATTGCTTCTGGTGAGGTATGTCCACTGCGGTGACTTGATGTCACCAAGCTGAGAATTTGTTATGGTCTGTTCATGATAACAACTTGACCAGTGGTAAATCTAGAGCTGCCTGATCGAAATGATCTCTGCTCTGTAATTGCATCTCTGTAGGCTCATATATGCCTGGATATTCTTAAGTATACACCTAAATTTTTCACAGGCTCAGAAATGTTAGGGAGCTGGAGAGCAGTGTGCTGGAATGGATGTGCTTTGGGAGTCCTGGGGTAGCACTGCTTTACGGAGTTACATCTCACACAAATCTAAAACTACCATAAACCACTAAGTGGTTTGAGGAGCATGAAGGGGAGCGAACGTATTTAGATTTACTATTGGCTGGGTGTATCTTCAGCCCTCGGTTTGTTTTCCACTAAGTCCAATGTGAAGAACAGAACAACGGGCCATTGCCTGGGACATGCTCTGCTGGCTTCTCGTGTTTCTCAGTTGCTCTCTCCTTTTCCTTTTTTTTTTAAGAATGCATAAGAAAAGGGAGGGTCAAGCACTAGCAGGTGTAGGAGGGTAAGGAGGGGTCCTGCCAGCTTCTCTGGCTAACTCAGAATGGTTTCCCTGGAGAGGTTTCATTAAAGAAGCAACTGCTATTCTCATCTGGAGAATGTGGTTTAATATCTGACTAGTTTTGTTTCTCCTTTCTTCCATGTAGGACTTCTTGAAGAAGGCACCAAGCACCGAGCTGAAGTGGTGAAGCCGATTGCTGCGGAGAAGTGCTCACCGCTGACTCCTGCTTCTGGCTCGGCTGAGGTAGGTGAGTTCACATTTCATGCAGCTGGCACACACACCATGATTCCTCTTGCGATACCCTGCCCAGCCATCCTTCCCTCTGAGTATTGTTTACAGGTTTGTAGTTTCATTAATCAATAACATTGGTACAGGACGTGGGTTGCTGCAGGGTTCGCTGCTTTAGTACAGACGAGCTGATTTATACGTGGCTAAAGTCTGAGAGCAAGACTTCCCCACATCAGGAATGATCGGCTTTTAGCCATGCTCTTTGGAGGGCTGGGTTTACCTTTGGCTCGGCCTTCTGCTCCTGGCAGGGTGCGTGTCCGTGTCCGTGCCGATCCCAGCTCACCCAGGGCCACGCTGCAGCTTTCACCTCCCTCTGCTGGGTTCAGCGGTTTGCCCACCCAAAGGCTGAAGGAGCGTAACCTTGCGTCGCAGGACCCGTGGGGAGCTCTGCCTGCTACTCAGCAGGTGCAGCAGGCTGGTCCTGGCCTCTCGGAGCCCGGGAGAAGACAGCGTACGTTGGCCGGTGCAGCCACGCAGGACATGAGGACTGAAGGCAGCCAGCCTGGTTTGAGGTTGAGCAGCTACTCCTGGCCCATGTCCGAGCGGTGAGGAGGCTGCGGGTGCAGGTCCCGCCATGCTTCTCGCTCCCCCCTTGCCCAGCCGTGCTCTCGAGCACCCCACTGCCTCACGCGGGAAAGCCGGGCCGGCCCGAAGAGCGCGGGGGCTCGCTCAGGGGACTGAGCAGCGAGGATGGAGACAGGAGCTCAGGGTCTGGCTCTAAGACTTGTTTATATGTTTACTGTTGCCTGGGAAAAGCACAGTGCAGGGAGAGTTGGAGCTAAAAATAAGAAAGAGTTTAAATGAAATAGGCCTGACTAAAAGGAGAGGGAAAAGGAAAGTAGCAGAAATAAATAGGGCAGCAGCACCAGTGTGAAACAGAAAGTCTGGTAGGAAAACAATGATGAAAGCAATCACCAAAGCCCTCTCTTCCTACATCATCTTACAAACAGCTCTATGCACGGTTCACCTTGAATTCACACCAAATGCAGGCTGTTTCCTGTGGGGTTTTGTGTAGGTGTGGAGATCCATCCTGAGAGCTGCTTGCCACTTAGCTAGCTCTGCTTGAGGAAAGGGACAGTTGCCAAGAGAGAGCTAGGGAGAAACAGAAAACTGATACTGGGATGTAGCTGCTCATGCAGCATCTTAGCACAAGCAGAGTACAAGCACCGTACTCAGCTCCTGTGAGAGAAAATGAGGGGGCCTCTCCAGAGACTGAAGAGATGCACCGATCTCCTGTAGAGACCAGAGGTCTGGCAAAGGGAAAAGCGCCAAGTCAGCAGTCAGACCTGCTGCTTATTTTAGCTCCATTAGAAGTTCTAAAGCCCATTTTTATATTGGAAAAATACCTGCATTTTTAATGGGCTTTATATCCGTAAGATTATAAAAGCTTTCGGTGAGCATCTGTCGTACCTGGGAAGGTTGGCAGGACTAACCTTTGGACTGTAGAGGCTGGGATGAGGAATTTGCTGACACGGCTTTGAAATAAGACATAGAAAGAGCAGGCTGGCTTGTGAACCTAAAATAGACTGTCACGGGAAAACACCCTTGCCTACTCACTGGAAAAGCTCAAGACAAAAAGCCTCCTAACAACTCTGAATGTGAGCAATGCCATTGACTCCTCTGTGGAAAGCTAAGTTGGAGTGTCTGTGATGTGGGGCTCCTGGCTGGCTAAATCTGTATCTCATAATAGATTTATTATATACATATATGTTGTGGGGTGACTTAGAGTTACCAGGAAGCTGCTTTACCCTTTCTGGCAGTGTACAGTGAGAATACTCTTGCCCTGTGTATATGAGTATGTGTAAATGTATCTGGAGTTATTTATATAAAATGAGGAGGTTGAAACAGTGCTGGTTGTTTCTGAAAATTCTTCTGAAACAAATCATCTATGATTCTGTCTAGATAATGTGTATCTGTCTAGTACACAATTTATTGCAAACTGACTTTCAGAAATGTGAGCTGACATGTTCTAAAACCATCACCTCACTGAAGACAGAGCTGATGGCTTTTTTGGAGCCACCATTTATCAGTGTTTTCAGTTACAATATGATTATGTCATCTGAGACAGGTGTGTCCAGTTTCTGAAAGCACATTGATAAGGAGAGAGGCTTCAGTAATGTAAGGGATTTTCATTAAATACTTGGCAATGTTTGTTTCATGTTTTTTTCTACATAAACAGTGCAGTAGAACTTACTGAAACACTTTATAGCTTCTGAAAGCTTCCTTCAAGTCATAGGTTTCCTTTAGCCTTTGCTACCCTAGAAATAAAAATAAACCAAAAAGTGGTTAACTATCCTGGCTTGGGGGACTGTAAAAGCAGAGTGAGTGCAACTTTGTCCTAATGAAAGAAGATAAATTGTTTTTCACAAAATATTTTTGTAACCTTTTTTTCCCCTTTCTGAATTTTGAGTTTTTTTTTAAAAAAAGAATCATTGTTTTGCAGGATCAGCAAACATCAAAATCTTTCTGTGAACAGCTTTGAAAACACTTCTCTTGGTCAAAGCAGCCTCCTCCTCCCCCCTCCCAAATCAGTTCTTGTTCCAAATGAGTGTTTAATAGCACTGAGTCAGACCATAGCTTCACAACTGACTTGCCTGGAACCCAAACTCTACCTGCAGCGTTCGGTACAGCAGTGAACCAAAGCTCAAACAGTGGAGCTCGCTGCCTATCTCATACGGTCAAATGAACTTTCTGCCAACCTCATACATAATTTTGTTCATTTTTTTTCTTTTTATTTAGAAAATGTTTCTGTCCTCCGATATGGATGCACATTTAAAAATGTATGAAAAATGCATAAAACCGATACATATTGAATTGACTGCAATAAGAATGTCCTTGTAGCTTGGACAGACCAGAGGCCTTTCATCAGCAGATATTTTCTGGAAATGACTGAGACCTTGACATATTCAGAGAATTCACTAAGCAGTCAGTAATCAACTGATGATTTATACAACTTGAAATTTTTGTGTAGTGCTTAGGGTATTTTTAATTGGGTAGATGTTTTGTAAAGCAATGACAAAGATAAGAGTCTGGCAGGTTAGAGTGTTTCCTAAGACTCTTTGGAATGACTTGGAATCAAGACTCTTGTTTTGTTCCTAGGTCCAACACTTACTAGTGGTTTAAGAAGAGGTATGCCACTCAACTTCTGTCTCATTTTACATGTGTATGTCAGATGTGTCAACAACTAATTGCTGGAGGTGTCATACTAATGCAAATCTTAATAGATACTGATTATGCAAGAAGACACTCTTTGATGGGAAAGGCTATGGAAGTTTAAAACATTTTACAACCTGAATTGGTGAAAACTCAAGAATACCCATTGGAATGACCCATTGGAAACCATGACATTCAGGGGAAAAAGGCAATTATTTCCATTTGGAAAACTAAAACAAAGCAACACTAGAGCTTTCTATTGAATTGAAAACTTCTTTTCTTGAGGAAAAAATAAACCATTTTATTTATTAACTTATTTCAAATACATCTCAGCTTCACTGGCACTTCAGTTCTCTAGGCTCTTGACAGGAATTTAAGGCCAACTGGCATTCATTGCGAAGGAGGATAGATTTGGTAATCCATGATCACACTGCCTCAAGCAGGGATTTTTTGGGCTTTCGGGCTCCTGGTGTGGAAGCTCGCATATCCAGCATTCACTTGCTTCAGAGAAATGCTGTAATATCTGTTCCCTTGATACTGGGAACTCCAGAGCTTTCGTAATTTGGAACTGTGGGTTATCAAAGTGCACCGCTCTGAGAGGATGACAGAGCATGGGCTGTCCTGGGGCCACACGAAATGCACATCGAGTGGATTGCCAGCACTTGCTACAGAATCTCCCAGTGAGCTTCCAGTGCTCTGTGCTCTTTCCCATTAAGCTCTTGGGACAGCTGAGGTTGAGGGACTCTTGTGATCTTTGGGCTCTTGACAACCTGCTTGGGCAGTATGAAGGAATCCGGCCACCGAACTAAGAAAAGCTCTTGACCTGTGACATTTCCTTACTGAATTCTGATTTTAACAGATCAGGGTTTTTGTGTGGGAAAAGTCAATGGCAAGCTCTAATTACAATTTTGGAATAGTGCAGCTTTAAGTCAGTGCAACTTTTTCTGTTAGACTGACTTCCAGGCAGCTCTGCCAGTGTTCCTCAGCTGAGCAGCAGGCCCTGAGCATTTTTCTCTCCCTCCATCCTGAAATGTTGAAGAGTGTTGCTAGAGAACAATTTAACACAGCTACTGATTTTTGGTGCTGATGTGATTCTTTGTGCATTTTTGTGGAAGAAGTAATCCACCACAGTTACTTTATAAAGATTTATAAGGCGCCATTTTTTTGGTGATGCTTTGGGTGAAAGATCATGTAGGTGCAAAACAGCAGTAATAGAGGTCAATTGTACAAGAACTCATAGCAAAGGAGTACTGGCGTAACAAAAATTCTCCCATTTATTGTATTTTGCTAAACAGTGGATAATGTAAGGATATTACAAAAAACATTGGACTGACTTGAATTGAAAACCAAAAAAACAAATAAGCTTGTCTTAGCATTACGTAAATAAACATGGAGAAAAGGCTTATCTACCTCTGGTGAATAGCTGAAATGAATATTTCAAAATAAGACCTGTTTTACTGCTCAGCAGAAAACATCCTATTTATATCGTTCGCTCAGTCCCTCCCTGATGCTCATCATATGGTTTAGAAGGGAGAGAGCATTATGTTTCTAGTCACCTGAGCTTAGCTGGGAAACTGCATTACACTCACAAAGCAAGCACAGATTGGATTTCCAGCTTTGCATACACCATCCCACCTTCTCAGCTTCACAAGGGATAAGGCGTGTGAAATTGCTATAGAAACACTGTTGGCATCTTTACTCTTACACCCCTTGGCTGCTTTTCCTGTTAATCACAAGCTGGTGATCACAGAGACCATCCCCCATGTGAAAAGTAGCTTGATTTTATAATTGCATATAATGGTATTGAGATGATCTAGACTGAGAGGCCTGGGACCTGGTGCCCTCTCTTCAGAGTAGATCCAGCTGAACTCCATTAAAACTGGCTTTCTTTGTCAGGAACCCCAGCACTGTTTAAAGTTACCACTGAGGAAGCAAGAAGGGAGATTAGTCTGTGCAACCTAGCTCCACAGTAAGTGCAGGCTATGGAAGTGCTCAGAGGTTATTGTGAGGCATAGAAAAAGCTGAAAGCAGCAGCTCGTTTCCTCCAGAGAGTGTGTGTGTGGAGAGAGGTGTGTGTTTACACCCTTACTTAAAAATTGTATTAGACTATCGCTTGCCTGGAGGAACAGAAGTGCTGTGGATTCAGTGTGGGGAGGGAGGTTGTATAAAGGCAGTAAGCGATAAGAAGGAACATGCCTTCAAAAAGTTTGACAAAGACCAGTATAGACAGTTCTAGGTCCTTGAGCTAAGTCTAGACCTGTCAGTGAGGTCCAAAGGTATTAGCAAGAATAGCTGCCCATCAGTTGATCGAAAACAGCTCCTTCATAGTGAATAACCTGCCGGCTGTTTTCACAAAACCCTGTCGCTTTTGATCTACAGAAGATATGGTCACACCAGTGATACTGGAGTAGTACAGTCTTTTTAACCTGTTATCTGTCCCTCATCCACCTAACACCTTGTATCATGGCTTGCTAAACCAACTCCTCAAGCTTTCAGAGGTGAATTTTATAGTTTCTTAGTTGCTAGGAAGATTTTTCTCGTCGCCACCAGCAACCCATGATGTGTGGAACTCCAAATCGTTCTTTATCAGCACACAACACACTAAATGCATGCTGTGTTTTCCTCATCCCATCACATAGAGGACCTGTTGTTTTTTTTTCAGGGGAAAATTTCCCTGCTGATTAGCTAACAGAACAGGAATATGCTTTTGGTGACACAAGGGCCATTTGCAGTTGTGTAAATAAAGAGAAGGAATTTTTCTCACACTCAGCTAAGCAATAAAGTTAGCAGAAAGTGGCATCCAGGGTGGTAATGGCTTCGTAGAGACCCTGATGAGATGTGCTACCCAGCATCATACCTGAAGAAGTGCAGGAGACCCAGCTAGTCACTGTGGCTCCCAAATGCCGACCCTTTCTTCCCTCAGGAAGGCTCAGCTTTGCTATCTACCTCAAATGATGGTGTATGCTTGCGAGAATCCTTTTGGGTGCTTGGACTCGAAAAGCGCTTTTCATTTGAAAATTGTGAACTTAACATCAGATCAACAAGTGTGTTTCTAAATGAGAGAGAAATTTAAGCAGTTAATTTTGTAATCTGTGGCTTTAAACTGCAGGACTTCTTTCTCTGTCAGTTAAGTTGGAAGTTAATGGGGCAACTGCATTTTGCGCTAAAGAATCTGGCCTACAGTAATGAGAGACACTGCTTTGCATGTCTGGAACGGGTTTATAAACAGGTTTCAGTTAGTTCTTTGTAATTCTAGCTGATTTGATCCAAGGCCAAGGAGAGAGATGGAGCAGCTCACATAAAAATGCAGTTTCATGCAGTATTATTTCATTCTTGGCAGTTCTTTTGCCTTCTGATCTTGCCTAGTCGTATGCAGAGGATCGCTGACTCCTCGCTGACTGTACTAGCTTGCAGTTAGAAACTGGAAGGACAGCTCTGGCTGAAGGAAACATGAATCTTGCACAACCGTGACTGCCTGTACCACCCAGAAGCAGAAGCAGAAAGACGGTCATTCATGCATTGTTGACTAAATCCAGAGAGACCTTGGCAGAGGAAAGGAACTAAAGGTTAGTTGAGCTGAACACTCTCAAACTAGCAACATCCCCAGAGCAGATTTTTTTTCTAAAGTGTGGATACACTTTCCAGTAACCTGCCTGAGCAACAATGAAAAGAATTTCCAGAGGAATAATCAGCTTAAAGCAATCGTGATTTTGGTTAGTTAAAACTACAGGGCCAAATTCTGGGGGTCCTTCACTTGTATTCTGCTAAATTCCTGCTGGCATCAGAGAATTTTGTTTGGGAGGTTCATAACCATATGTGGTACTGGACTGAGCAAGACTGAGCTTATCTGGTTAAATAGTTCTGGATCCGGTTGTCATTTGGCTGCGAGCACTGGAAACACCTGTCTGCCACAGGAGGTGAACAGGCAGAAGGACTTTATTGTGCCTTAGAATCACGGCTGAACTGAAAAATGAAGATCACAGAAATACATAGGACTGCATGTTTTTGACCATAAGATCTAGAGCTTAAAAAGTGGGTTTTGCATTTTGCGCTTCTCAATATATTACACTTCCCTGCCCCCACCCCACCCCTTAAGTTCTGCTTGCTCTTACTTTAAAGACTCAAATACTAGCTCTTCTATGCCTTTTCACTCCTGTGGCACTTTATATATATAATTTTTACTCATTTTCCACCTGGAATGACTTAAGTTCCTCCCCCCCCCCCTTTTTTTTTAAGTTATGATACTTGAAAGATGAGTGCGAGCATGAGGGTGTTTTCCTCAGCACCCATCGAGCTCTAGAACGCTCTCTCCAGGCTCCCTCTGCCTTCAGGACAGCCTATGAGGACTGCTTGACTGAGAGCAAAAACAAGCCCAAATGACAGAAGAGTGGTGGATAAATCCAGACAGAAAAACAGGCTTCATGAAGCCCTCGGCACTAGCCTTGCTTTGCTCCAGCTGAAGCAGAGGGTAGATTTTGGTTTGTCATGAAACAGGGAGAGTGGATAGGGACTATATTCCTGAGAAATTAATGGAAAATACAAGCCGAGAGGGGAGAACAATTCATTACAAGGGAAGGCTGAACAAACTCTAGTAGTGCCCTGCTCCAAGGCCAAGTGTCTTCAACTGGTGGTGGGTCTGAAATACAGAAATACTGACTTTCCCCTTTGACACTGTGCTGTATATGGAGGGAGTTTGTATTCCCCAGAGGATCTTAGTTCATTTAGCTGCTTCTTCAGTTTGTAAGAAAAAAGATTGTAGGTTAGTTGATCTGTGTTAAATATATTCTTTTAATTGACTCCCAGAGTTGCAGGCTTCCTGGGTTGAGGAGTATTCCTTCTTCGTTTTCTGAGTTCTTTGAGAGATGAACAAATTAAATTACAGCAAGTACGAAGCAGCAGTGTGTAAGCCCTGGGCAGCTCTTAAAGATTTGCTGAAAGCTATAAAGAAACAGTGACTAGGTGGTTATAAATAAACCTCAACTACATTGAGTTACTATTTTGAACATGCAGCTAGGTTGTGTTCTCTGCCTTCTTTTATTGGTCTTCTGTGAAGATGATGTCTTTCTGTCTGTGTTTTTTTTTTTTTTTTTTTTTTTTTTTTTTTTTTTTGAGCATGGTGTCTGTGATCAGGACGTTGCACCACCGAACCCTTAAGCAAACTGTTCCATGCAACCTAATTTCCACAGTCATTATCTGAGGAAAAATGAGGTTTTGCTGGACCTTCCCCCACTCGCCCTCGTGCAACAATTGCTTTGTTCATTGTGGCTGCTCTGTCTGATGGTTTTTCCCTTCCTTTAGGCCTTTCACCTTCCCACCCTTTTGTCATATTGTAAATGTCAGCTGGCTTTAAAAATGAATCAGACCACTATTTCTGCCACCCTCAGATGCCGGCTCACCCCATCTCTGTTCTTGACTTCTAAAACACTTTCTGTAATTTCTCAGTACAGGCCAAGCTGGGCTAATTTAATATAATAGATCAGCCCAAAGTGAATTACTGGAACTTATTCTATCTATCGACCAAATTTCAGACTCCTCTCACCTCTTTCCTTAGTTGTAACAGCTAATATGTTTCCTGCCTCATCCCACACCATATTAGCATCAGTGCCAGGACTTGGGAGGGCTTGCACAAGTACTCACCCCACATTTGGGCTCAGATTACACCAAAATACAAATTTCACGGACAAAGAGAATTCATTTTCCAGGAAATGAATCTTTATTAAGATTTATTTTATTTTCAAACTTTTAGAGGTATTTTTAAATTAAACATGAAATTTATGTAGTTTAAGTTTTAAGTATGAAATACAGATATTAACTGTTGAAACAGTTAAATCTCTCAAGATTCTTTTTAGTTTGCTGTTTGTTTTCTAAACATAGTAGTTTGCCAAGGTGCCCATGAATTTGCAAATTGTTTTGCTCTCCCTGAGACTTTATCTTTTTAACCTAGACATCAAAATTTCAGGCACAACATATCGTCTTGCTTTACTTCAACTGCAGGAGCAGTATTCTTTAATGGAGCGAAATGATATGACTGATGCTTTGGCTTTAAGGATCTGTTCTTCCTTATTTGATGAGCATAGATTTACTTGAAGGGCCCTGAAAAGGCTCAGAGAACTCAAACTCCATCTTTCCATCGCACTAGCAATGACTTGTCTGATATATGCATTCCCATATCATGGTATGTGGTTGCAGCTGGAGTGCTATTAGCCTCATGTTAGAGTTAATTCCCAGAAAATCCTTGCAGAGGTGAAGGGCTGAATGGAGCCCATGCTTGTTCACAGACTTCATTGCTGCCTAGGGAGCAGCAGTTTCAGGCAGTTCGAGGTGCGGGTGGTTTGACTGCTCTTTCCTGTTTGGTGCGGTGATTAGTTTGCTGCTTTAAGTTTGCATCATCGCTTATGAGTGGGTTTGGGAGACAGTGTGGTGCTGAGAGTGCATTCGGGAGAGACCATGTGGTGAAGGTGTAGATATAACTTTGCAGTGGTCATAGGAATAGACGTGGCCTTGGGAGTGGGGTTGAGAGAGATCACGACCCTGCAAATGCATTTGGGGAGGAACTAGGAGAGCAGAGAGCATAGGCTCAGGAGTGGATTGGGCCTTACAAAGGCGTTTGGAAGAGGACATGGTCTTGGGAGTGGTATCTGGAGTGGATGTGGTCCTTGAAGAAAATGTAGTCCTTGGAGAGATCTTGGAGGTAGTTTTGTATTGACTTTATCTAAGGATTTGGGATCTCCTCTTGCCTTTTGTGTGTTGAATCTGGCTCTTATAGCTGCTGTGGATGATTCTTGCACACACTGGCAGTGAGCCCCCACACCAGTCTTGTGACATGCTGTGGTGAGCAACTGCAGAAGAGAAGCCAGATAGCCGTTAAATTTCTATTTTCTACTCCAAGATTCACTGTGACTGTTACAGTTTTTTAATTCATTGGTCATCATGTATTCCCTACAAACCCAGACATCAACACCAACTCTTTGTGCATTGCACATGACTACAATTCATATTTTTCAAAACATGTGCATGGTATATACTGATATTGTCAAAAAACAGGCACATACCTGGTATTCTGAGACTTTATATAAGATCACAATGCACATTTATCTCCTGGTAACAGAGCTCAGATTTGATAAACTGCAAGCTCATGAGATCATAGGAACAAACAGAGCTCTGAGCAGGAGTCATAGTTACCTCAAATTCTTCCTCAGGATCCTTCCACTTGTTTCCATTTAGTGCACTGGGCTTCTACCTACGCCACTCCAACCCCTTGCTGAGATTTCTTCACGCTTTCTTGGTCAGAACAGTCTGGCTGTTCAGTCGGGTTTCTACCAGCTTTTGTGAGCAGCATAAATCCCCCAGAACTCTGAAGCTCACCCCTCCTCAGTCGCCTGGTGACTCCTTCATGGGGGAACTGCTGTATTTCGTTCACTCTCCTGAGATATAATTAAGTCCTAGTAAGTGGCAAGTTCTCAGCAGTGGCTTCTTTGCAGAGGACTCTGTCAGGGTGCATGTGTACAACTGTGAACCACCCTGAGGATGCTCAACAAGTACTCGGTAAATACTGCCCAAGAGTTACTCAGTGAAAGGATGAAGGTGTCTGGCCAAAGAGCATCATCCATGATTAGTTGTATGTGGCAGAAAATAGGTATGTTTGTGGAGCAGCAGTAAGTAGCATTAGTGAGAAGATCTCAAATTATGTGTGTGTGTGTGTGTGTGTATATATATATATATATATATAGTTATTATTATATATTATATATATTATTATATATTATTTATTTATTATTTATCTATTATATTATTATATATATTATTACATATATATATAGTTGTGTAGGATAAAAGCAGTGATCCCTTTTCCTCCAAGAGTATAAACCATGGTGCTTTGTGTTGAATGCCAGCTTCAAGAAGTATGCAGCACCTGTAAATTCTATATGCACAGCTGTTCCAAAAATGAAGGTTAGCTTTGTTCAAGATAGGTGTCCAAAAATAGAAGTGCACTCCTGCAAAAAAGCAATCAATTTTGGAAGGCATGAAATGTAAGTGTCAAAAGGCTGAGAGCTCAGGAGTGCCTGCTAGTGAAGTGGTGCTGATGCCTGTGGTTGTCCCTGTCTTCTCTACACAAGCATGTTGTGCAGAGGGAATGCGCTGAGGATTTGCTGTGATGGAGATGTTAGCATGAAAGTCTGTGGGCAGCTCTTACCAAGAAGTTCCTAGCACCTATGGACGTGTTCTCCCTTCTGTGAGATGTGCCTGAGAAATCAACTTGCACTGCTGCAGCCACCTTTCTAAGAGAAACCAGGAAATGCCATGAGCACAAAGGTCCACACCTGTAACTCCAGTTCTCCCCTTTTCTAACTCCAGTCATTCCTTTTTCTGATCCTTCTTTTGCCTGTTCTCTTTCTCTCTGCCTCCATCCTCCTTTGTAACTACTCCCTTTGCCTCTCTTTTCTTCTGCATTTCTTCTCTTTACAGGACCAATCCATCTCCCTCTTTTTATTTCTCTCAATTCTTTTTTTTTCCTTGAAAATGTTCTGATTGCCTGTTGTGCCTTTAACAAAGGCTTTTCAGAAAAAATCAGATTTGCCTTGCAATGAAACAGCAAATTCTTGAAAAATATCCTTACAACATAATCTCCAAGCCATATTTTTCATCTCATTTGCACTTTGTTTTTGGCAAAAATCTTTCCTCTTCAGCATGTTAGTCACGAGAACTATTAGCTGCCTTGGTTACTCCTCTGAGCCTTGTCATCCCCAGCATTTCCCTTGCGCTTAATAACAAAGAACCCAGAGTATCTTTCCAGAAACTTTTTGTTGCATGTGTCTCCATGCATGGGAATGTTTAATAGCAAGTTACTTATCTCAGAAAATGCAAATACTAGGCTATGAAAGGTTATTAGCGATATTGCCAGCAAGGCAGATGAGATACAAAACTTCTTTCTATGTAATTGCTGAGAATAAGCAGGAGCAGCGAAGACAACAGCAGTAAGTTCAGTGAATGTATAGGTTATTCCATGAATAATCCATGAATGAGCTAGAGGCATCTTTAGTTATGTTTTTGCCTTGTATCTTTTTTGTGTATTCATTTTACTGTTTTGCTCGGTTTGCATAGGGCTACCTGTGACTGTTTTGTGCCTGTGATTTTTGTGCTCTGCTTCACATGAATGTTTTTCTTTCATTTGTGATTATGTGCATGTGGGAACCTCACAGGTGTGATCTGTCCATTCTAGACAACATCAAAGCACCACTGTAAGAAGATCATGTAAATAACGGGCAACAACAGTCTTAAAAGGTCTTAACTGTGCAAAGTCGGGAATAAGATTTCATAGTATTAATCAGTTATACTCTTTTGTCTTGGATGCAGTTTTCATTTTCAGTATCCTCCACATCTGTGAAATATTTAGCAGCAAGATAAGATCCCCAGGAAAGGGTAAGATACAGTGTCAAAAGCTAGACAGTCTAAGAAATGAGCAGACTAGAAGGATTATGGCTCTATAGATTAGAAAAGGACATATAATAGGTGCAAATAAACTATGCACAGTAAAAAAAGAAAAGATTGTATCTGAAATCAACTCCAGACTTTTCACGAAATATGTCATTAACCCATGGAGCTGATTGCCATAAGGCATTAGTGAGATTAAAAGGCATTAGCAACAGATATGACTTCAAGGCTTAACAGTTACAGGAGAAGGAATAAGAAATTTCTAAGGAGCTGGAACTTTCCTTGCATTAAGACAGAAGCCTACCACTCATTGACAGGGCGTAAGATGAAAACTCCCATGTAGGCAAGTTATTCTACAACTGCCCTCAATAAGATTTCTTAAAGGTTTGATCAGCTCTCGCTAAGAATAAATCCTGAACTCATCAGAACGCTGGCACAACGTGGTTGGGAATTCCTGCCTTCCTGTCGGCTTGAAGATTTACCTCTCACTGTGTGCACAGTGAAGACACCGAGCCAAAAAGTGGCCAGGATTGCTACGGTTTGTAGTTTTATTACTGATGACTTCTCTGTCAAAATGGAAAAGAAAGTGATTAATATGAGCCCCGTTTCATGGAGTTCATGTACTGTTGTTCAGTGGTCAGTTCCTATCTTTGCTAAAAGGGGTATCTGAGTAGGGGAAAGGTGGAAAATACTAATTTTGGTGACTATGAACTACCTCTTTCCTCTCAGGCATCTATTAGTGAGGGCTTTTCCTGCTCAAACCCCGCTCTGGTTGAAGTTCTCTGAAGAAAGCTCTATTTTAGGCTGTTTAATTTTAGCTACTTTTCTGCAGTCCTGTGCTGTCTAGGTTTGAACCCTGTGTAAACAGCCCCCAAAAGGCACAAAATGATACTCAGAGTTATCTTCGTTAATGAAACTAGGAATGAAGTGCCCCAATCATAGCAGCTGTGTAAGTGAGTGGTCACTTTCTACTGTATCTTTAGATGCAAGTTTGGAGGGGTACCATGCCTGTCCTCCATGGGTTTGGGATTTGTCAAACCTCTTCTACTTCCTCCTGACTTCCAGGGAGCCCAGACTGGTACCATGAATCCCTTGGGCCACTGAGGGAAAGAGCAAAGGCTGCACTTTCACGTGTGGGATATATCCAGCAAGCCACCCTGTGAATCACACTTTGGCTGGGGGCTCCATAAGGCAACCACGAGGAAGTTTTGTTGTAGAGATTGCAAATACATTTCTGTAATCCCAGACCAGGTTTGTTTGCTTCAAGTGTAGTGATTCTGTGATTTCTAAACAGCTTTCAAGGTCTTTTTTTTTTTTTTTTTTTTTTTTTTTTCCCAGTTTTAAGGGCTTGAGGCAGGAAAGAATCAATACAATGTACAATAATCAGTGCAAATCAAGAGACAGCCATTGCGCAAAAATATACAGTTGAAAGTCATTAATAGAGCAAGGCATGATAATATTTTTGGCGTCCTTTTCTTGTGTCTTGTTACAGGTCAACCCTCTTCCTTTGCATTAAAAACATCTTTGATACCTTGGTCTAGAATGTCTTATTCTAAGCCGCAGACAGACAGGAAGGAAAAACAAAACCTCTCTAGGAAAGATCTTGCAGTGCAACCCCCTTTTACGTGATCTTTAAAGGACCAGATCAGAGGAAAGAAAAGCAGGAATTCAATCAGAGCACATGCTCTGGAAATGTCTCAGATGAGCCTCACAGAGTCAGAAGGTTCATTTAAATTGCAGTACCTTACTTGTTTTTGGAATAGTTGTTTATTGTTCTATATAACAAGCTTTTAGAGGCTTTTCAAACTCCTTAGAGATCAAGTTCTGGAAAGTTTGCCCATGGCTTGCTCAGATCATTTGCTAGATGGGAGTTTTTATGGGCTATTTCTAACCATGGAGAAGTTATTAAAAGAGGTCTTTTTTTTTTTTTTCTTTTCCCCTCCCCTTAATGCTTCCTTCCCCGTTTGGAATTTAGAAACACAAAAGCAGATTGTACAAAAGTGGAAACACAGGTTCTTGTCAGTTTGAACCAACTGGGTCAGTTGTTTTAGTGCTGTCTAGGCTAGAGAGTGAGAAGGATCTGGAGAGGTAGTTTTCCCTGCTTTCGCCTTGGCTCTTTGTTGTGCTGTTCCCCCCATCCGCTCCCCCCCCCCCATGCTCTACCCCCTTTAACTCTCAGATAAAATGTGGGGAATGCTAACTATGACTTGGTGACAGAGTATTTTGAAATCTTCTGTGCAGACTCTGCAGGAGTTATTTCTGCATTGTATCAGCAGACCTGCCCCTAGTTTGCAGAGCTCCTAAGCCAAAATACGAGTTGAAGGAATGAATTGGCTGGACAGGTGGGAAATGGCAGACAAATAGTTTCCAGTGGTAGTAAGTGGTAGTAAGTAATCCCTACCTTCCCTTTCACCTTCTGGAGTGCTGGTTTGCCATAAAATCTGAGTCAGTGTCTACTGTAGCAACCCCAATAACTTGTGTAATTCAGTTGCAGTTTAAAATGCAAGGTTTAGCTTTCCAAAATCTATGTTCTGCATTACTCCACAGGGATGGGAGAGGGAAAGTATTTGTATTTGCTATGTTAACATGCCTACACTTCGTGTCACGTAACAGTATTTGGCAAAATAGCATCACTGAGATGCGTAAATGTTTGCACACAGGTACCCAGGTCTCCTCTCTTCTCTTCTTCCCTTATATAGTCCTGAGCAATCTGTTAAAATACGGGATTAGTAGATGAAAACCTCCAGTGTAAAGTAAAAGACAAACCATAGAGTCAGAGGGCATGTGCAAAACAGTCAAGGAATATCCAAGCCTTTCACTGGGGTTTTGAGATACTGAATGTTGTAATAATGGTTTCAGGGAAATCTGGTTATTATTGTAAACACAATTCTGCAGTTCTTTAAATGTAAACAAACTTAATGAAAGCAGTTACATCAAGTCATTGCCCAGGAAGTATTCTTTGTATGCAGAAAGCCGGCATACCGCATCTGTCCCACCGTACTCACTACTGTCTTCACCTAAGCTGAAGATCTAAGTGCAGAACAGCTCTTCTCTCTGTTGGAGACTAGTGTGTGGTATGTGAAAAAGAGAAATGGTGGCTTGTTTCAGATAATGTTGCCCGCTGGTCAGCCACGTGTGTTTGGGGTGCCCTTTGCAGCAGAGTGGCACAAAAAGGTTACAAAAGGAGTCCAAGGACTGGTAATACAGGCCACAGCCTGGGGACATGAGGAGGAAGGGGAGCAGTCACCACAAGCCCTCTGCTCCCTATCCCATTTGGAGAAGAAACGTGTGGGCAGCCAGGCACAAGGAGGTCATCAGTAGAACCATGGTGCCAGACCATCCAGTGTACCCCAGAGCCCCACTTCTGTTGGTTTTTCTGTTTGTCTGCTTCCCAAGGGAGAGGTTTCCTGAGAATACTAAGAAGACCCAGACTGGTGCTTATTTGCATCTGTTAGAATGACAGCAGTCTAGTTCTTCATTTTCCACATTTTTTTTTTTTTTTTTGTGAAAAGGAGGTTAAAACACATTTTCCATTCCTTTTAAAGCATTTGGAGAGTGAAATGGGAAATTGCTGTCCAGGAGCAGTGCCACTACTGTTGAGCCTCCAAGTTGCGCACAGCTAGAGAGGACAAAAATAGCTCGCAACTGGAAACTGGAGCCCATGACTGGAACTGTGGTAAGGAGTGGGGTCAACCATGGTCAGGAAAGATAGGGAAGTCCCTGGGGTTTAATGGCTGAGGAAGAAGAGCTGTTGAGACCGCTGACTGCCCATATTAATTAACTCTCCAGAAAGGCACAAGGGTCATTATAGCTCCTGCAAGAAATAGCAAACAAGATGTAATTACGAAGTGGGATGATTCATTTGCACCAACCAACATTAATCATTTTATGAGCAGATATAAAATATTAATTGCTATCTTATTGTTAATTAATATATCCTCAGGTTATGATAGTCCTAATTAAAAAATTGATATTCACTTCAGTAAGATGAATTCCAGCATAAGATACAACTAAGTACAAGCAAAAGCATTAAAATTTTGCTTGCCAAAAGCATGATTTTGGTTAGTTCTGGTCCTGGATGAATTAGTTCAGTGGGAGCTGGCTACTCATCTGAGATAGCTTACCTTAGAGGTGCTTTTATAGATTACCTGGGTTTATAGCCTGCTGGTATTGCTGCTGAAGAAGGGAAGAGAAATATTTCTGTTATCTGTAATGTGAGGTTTTGGGGCCTTGATAGTCAATTCAGAATGAGTGAACACTGAATAGTGTATATTCACACTCCTGAAACTCAGCATTTCTTTTTATCTGTAAAGCTCTTCTTACCAAGCTTGTAGCAATAGCATTTTTTTCTAATATAATTGAAATCAAGGACTTCAGTAAGACCGCATTGCTGTCTTGCATGCAATAGAGACTCAGCAGCCTTCCTTGGCTCCATTTTGTATTGTAACACATGGAATCATCCCTCTATAGCCTGCCTGAGCAGTGGCCTTGCTTTAAAATCTTTCATCTTGGATAGTGAAAACTAAGTGCATTTCCCTTCATGGGACTGAGCCGTGACGAAAGTGGAGCTGCAGGAGACAAATTCTGTCTGCGGACTTGACCAGAGCGGGGTTGTTTAAAGACTGGCTTTTAGAGTAATGCCATCTTATTTTTGTAGTTTAGTTAGGAAGTGCTATAGTGTCACCCATATCAATAACAAGTTACCGGCGTTGAAAAGCTGTGCAGTTCAGCAGCAGCACAGGCTACATACACGTGAGTAACGAGAGGAAGTTTATTCCTGGAGCCCCTCTGCTCATACCTCTCCTCCACCCTTCAACCTTCCCAAACCCAGTTTTCCCCAGAGCCGTTCTGTGTCTGCTTCTGGTCGTGTGAGGATCGTCCCAGAGTAATATGAGGACTGACTTTTAAGTACTCAAACTTTTGAAGACGTGTTTATTGTCTGAAATATGGACTTCATAGCCAAAGCGTGGTGTAGAAAGCGCAGAATCAGATTGCTTTTAAACTGTTGTGAGTTGGAGGAAGCGTCAGCTCTAATTTGCCCAAAAGGTCTCAGATTTGTGCTGTTATCTCAGTGTCCTTTTCAACAGTCTCCATCTGCACAATGTACTAGCAATAAATGTACTATATTACTTCAGATTTGCAATAACTTTATTAATATTCAGAACCCTTTATTGGTATAACTTATTTAAAAATATAATAGACTTTTACATCGAATATACTTAATTTTCTAGGGCAGAGAATCACCGTGATTTTGTGAAACAAACTCTTCTTTCCAGCCTTGTTTTTCACTTGATTATTCAGAGAAAAGGAAAAGAGAAAATAAAGCATTAGGTTCTGGTCTGTCTCACATGAAGGTGAAACAGAAGTAACTTCACAGAAGTCAATGGGCAGAATAAGTCTTCCCCAGTACAGAACTGAATAGAATTACATTCATAGTCAGCCTGAATCTCTCAAGCTCATCCCTTAGCGAGAGTATCTATACATCACGGTAGATTGAGACTAAAGTTAGAACTAATAGCGCAATACTACATATAGAAGTAGAAGGGCCAAGGATTTCCTTCAGAATATTGCACTGATTAGGTAATGCCCTGGTGCATGAGATTACTGGTAGCTTATATAGTTATGAGCAACCACTAAATTACCAAGAATCCAAAGCCAAGCACTCAATGCAGAACATGCTGATCTCTGTCAGCAGTGGTCTACATGCTGATACAACTCAATGGGAAGTGATCTTTCATAGCATGTGAAACAGCCTGCCACTCACCATTAATTGCCATACTGGTCAGAGTAGCAAGGAACATTAAGCTACATATGAGAAGATGTCTACATTCAGTTGTAAAGAATCATTAGCAAGCATTTCAGAAAATAAACAGTGTAACAGAGTCCAGCCATAAAATGGAGAAGCCACATTCAACCAGCGATGAATAGATTATGAGTTCATCTTTGTTCAGAGATTTTATTGCTAATTAATAAATAGGAGTTACAAGCAGATATTCAGGCTTTCTTCCATGTTCTGGGCAGGACTGATGATGATTCCATTTTGTTGGCCTTAGATGCTTTCCTGGGACAGGATTATTTGCCCTTGGTGCTACGTTTCTGGTCTATTTTCTTTATAGCAGCCCGAACCCATTTCTGATCAGGGTGTACGCAGATCTTGATGCCTTTTGCAGTAATAAACCTGCAGGAACGGAAAAAGAAAGCCAAGCAGCCATTAAACTCTGGTCTTCAAATTCAGATTTAGTGCTTTTGGTTTTTATGCAGAACATGTGAGGACCAATGTGGTTAAAGTATCTTACAGGCCTGAGGATTTGGTTGTTACTTGGAGTAGTAGCTATTACCAACAACAGTTCCCTATTCATGGCATATACTCCACCTCAACCCCTTGCTGAGATTTCTTCACGCTTTCTGATTCAGAATGGTCTGGCTGTTCAGTCAGGTTTCTACCAGCTTTTGTGAGCAGCATAAATCCCCCAGATCTCTGAAGCTCACCCCTCCTCAGTCACCTGGTGACTGCTTCATGGGGGAACTGCAGAGGGTGAGCTGAATACAGAAGGCTGATGTGGTGAGCTGGGCGGTGAAGTGTCCACCCTTCTGCCGCCCTGCTCTTTTGTGATGGTGCCGTGTTTGTATAGCTGAGTCTGAAGGAGATCAGTGTGCCAGATACTTACATGACAGCGTTTACTGGGACTTGTTGCTTTTCATAGTTGACAAGCTTTCTGATGTCCAGTTTCTGTGTGGATAGGCTTACACATGCGAATTTGCGCATGGGCTGACTTCCAGCGCTCCCTAGTAGGGGTGAAAAGGTAAATGACAAGAGCTTCAGTAACATGTTCACAACTAGCCATAGTTATTACTTCTAAATTGTAAGTCCAAGCAGGTTTCCAGTTTTGGTTAAAACATCAGTGCCTCTCAAGATGTCCAAGCAGAATATCACTTACACAAGAGCGCTCAAGGCGTCTTTTGTGAGATGTTCTACCATCTCTAAACTATTATTGCCATTTTAATTAAGACACTAATCTTCATTCAGTCTCTTCTAGTGAATCATTCTGCCACCAGTGAGCAGCTGCTTCTACTAGCAGAAAAGATATTTGGTATCAGGGATGATGCCATGATCTGCATCATCTACATGTAAGTGTCCACATGGAGTTGGACTTAGAACGGGCACCTTTTCTGGGTAGATTTCAAATGTCATCTGAAAGTGGATCAGTACTATTAGCTCTAATTTCCAAGTGAAAGACAAGATGTTACAATGTTTTATACTGGACATCCAAAACTAGCAGGGGGAAAAAAAGAGAGAAAAAAAGAAGAGAAGAGAAGAGAAGAGAAGAGAAGAGAAGAGAAGAGAAGAGAAGAGAAGAGAAGAGAAGAGAGGAGAGGAGAGGAGAGGAGAAAAAGAAAAAGTCTCTGTTGAATTAAAGGGTTTGTAACTGCCAGAAAGCCAAGGGCTTGCATTCTCCTGTTATAATGCTAATTTTATACCCGGTGAAGGGCTGCCTAATCTATCCAAAATTTGCCTGAGTTCCAGGGAAATGTTCTGATGATTAATATTAGGGGGAAGTCAATATAAAATTCTCTGGGCAGCTGTCACCTCACATGGTGATAACTAAAAGCAGCAACTCATTTAAGTGAAATGGAATACGCATATGCATTTTGTATTACTGCTTTCTAATTTCTGGCTTCCTCCACCTTTCAAAGACAAATTTGAGGAGACATGACGGGAACAAGCCGAAACCTCGGAATACAGCAGTATATTCCTTCTAAAGTCTTCATTTTGAAAACTTCATAGAGCAACTGTCTTGAGAAAAGTCCAAGAGCCATACAGGTACAATTTGCGAAGTATAAGAGTTGCTTCACATAATCTTATTGGCTGTTAGCTTTTCTTTGAAATAATTGCAGTAGTACAGGAAAATACACATCAGCATCTGGAGATGCTGTAGCATAACTAGTGCATAGATACTGGCACAGTTGCTTTAATTCTTGGATTTCTGTTTGCTTGAATAGTCAAGAGCAACTCAATATATTTTCCCATAATTCAATAGAAATATATATCTGCATAAGATTGGTTTCCAAAATATGGCAACCATTAAAGATTTCAAATGTAGTCAAACAATCCTTAGTATCCCTGCAAATATTCTCTCTTCTGTTAGACCATTTCCAGGGAATATGCACTGGGAATATTAGCAGGGCTTCTTTAAGCCTGGAAACAAACTCAAAGTTTGTTCTGTGGGACAAAATCTCTACCTGTAACTGTCCTTTTCCCCCATTTTCCTCACTCCTCTTCCTTCTTTCTAATCCTTTACCCCTTACATGTTATCTCTGTGAGCTGTTTCACACTGGGGTGACACTTACGGCAAATCTTGAAGAAAGACATTACAAACTGACAGTCTGTGATACCAAGGCACATGTTGCTGAGATGATTTTGTAAATGCTTTGAAGGTCTCAGTTTGGTTTTGGTGTGGTTTTGTGAAGATGTCTTTTCTGTGTGTTCATCTTTGCATATTTTTGTGGGTTCACATATGGCTTGCTTCTCAGTGTTTTCTGAGATTTTTTTTATGTGCTTGTTCTCACGAATCTGATTGCGTATATGTGGACATGTGCTTATATGTGTGTATTCATGTGTTAGCATGATACACATAGCCTCATCCAAAGTCACAGTCCTAAATATCCTTTCAGACAAACTTATTAAAACACGAGGGGGTTGTAGTCATAAATGGTCTCAAACAAGATACTAAATTATATGAAATTGAGCTATAAGACATTGTATAAATTAGTTGCTTTCCTTTGCAATTTTTCTTTTTAGTTTACCCATCCATACCAAATACTTATCAAAATATTTGTCTAGAAGCAAGTAGATAGGTAATATGCAGTGCCAGACTGGAAGAACTTTTTAAAATGAGAACATTAGCAGGATTAGGACTATAGGGTTAGAAAAGGACAAATAAAAAGGGATATAATAAAAATACATTCTAAAATAGCATATCTAGAAAAAGGAAAACGGTGCATCTGAAACTGGCTCAGGAAATTATTTTCAAAAATTATGTCATTAACTCATTGAAGTCATTGCTGTAAGGCATCAGTAGAATTAAAATGTTACCTATATGTATGACTTCAAGGTTTCACAGTGATGAAAAGGTGAATAAGGCACAGAAACCCTCCTTCCATTAAGACAGAAGCCAACCACTAATTGACAGGGCATAAGATGAAATCTCCCATAAAATTCCTTAGTCCTTAACTGCATATCTTGCAGTTTTGATCTGGATTTCTTACAAGTTATATCTTATGAACAGCTCTGGCTGAGAATGAATCCTGAACTCATCAGACCCATGGTACAGTCTGGTTCGGACAGCAATGTGCTGTCTTCCTATTGGGTTGAAAACTTACCTCTCACTGTGGTCACAGTGAAGACACCAAGCCAAAAGATGACCAGGATAGCTGCGGTGTGGAGCTTCATTGCTGGCAGCTTCTTTGTCAAGGCTGAGAAGAAAGTGATTAACATGAGCCCCTTTTCATGGAGTTTATATATTGCCGTTCAGTGGTCTTTTCTCATGTTCACTATTGGGGGGGGCGTCATGGTAGGGCTGACTGTAAGTGGAAAAAATTGAGCAGAGGTACTTTTTATGGTGACAGAGAACCACCTCCTTTCCCTCACCCTTCCTTTACTAGCCCCCCTGTGAAGGCTTTTCCTGCTCAAACCCCACTGTGGTTGCACTTGCTTCTGTGTTGCAGGTTGGGTTTATTTCAGGCTGCAGAAAGTGAGAGCTCTTGTTCTGCAGTGGAAACCTTTAACAAATGTTCCTGTCCTCTCACACCCAGATTCAGAGAGTGTCAGCTAAGCCCCACCACAGGAGCACAGAAAGCCAGACAGAGTTACCTCTTTGACCGATGGACCACTTAAAGGGGATTTGTGAGCTCAAGCATAGTGGAAACAGGAACGACCTTTTTTTTGTGGTAGCTGTAGCTTGCTGGTCACTTTAATGCATGACTTTAGATGTATATTTAGAAGGGTATCACAGCCATCTCCTATGTATGGTGAAGCTTGGTGAAGCTTTTCCATTTTCTCCCTGTGCTTTAGGGCTAAAGCTGATATCACTAAGTGCTGGGAGAAGGAAGAATAAACACATCTTCACCTGCAGCATACAGCCAGATCCACTAGCCCTGCTGTTGGTCATCCATAACTTAAATACAGTGGTTTCAAAGATGACTAAGAGGGTTTAAAATATAATTCTTTTTATATTATGGTCTCTCTAATATAAGGAAGGGAGCCCAAGAAAGTCCCCAGGCAGATAGGCACAATTCATATGAGAGAAGAAAAAAGTTCATTGCACTCATGTGTAAACACAGTGTTGATAACAAGTCTGTGATCTCATTTTTCCAACTATGCCGCTATCAAAGGAGTCCTTACATGCAGTGTGTGCTGCAGCAGAGTAGAATTACTCAGTTTTACATGTCCTTTCCATGTTGCACAAAGGAGCAACTGGACAGCATTATTACATACCAGTCATTTTGTGCCTGTAAATATTTTCCAAGCAAGCTTTGAATCCCTAAGCAATACCTGTATCAGCACTTGGAGTGCTATCTTCATCTAGAGCATCTGAGGAGAAATCTTCCCTTATTCTTTAGGCTCCTGAGTTCTTCCGTGCGCAACAGAAAGAGCCATGCTTTGCTAGGTCCACTGGGGCTCAGCTGGGACCCAGCATAAATAGGTAAGCACCAGACTGCCTAATGCATGAGACTGTAAGGCAGTGGTGCAGAACACCGTTCAGAGCAAAGTCTGGAATAACTGCATGTTCACGTGAGCCTGAAATTTCTCCTGCTTCTGTCCGCAGGCCTCATCTCAGCCAATCACTTTCATTTTTCCAAATTCTTGATACCATTAATACAAATTTGCAGGGGGGAAATGCAGCATGTGGGAGTTGAATTACTTCCCTATGATTCCATGAGAAAGTTAAGATGGAGTTAAGAATTGAGCTCTATTATTTGAAGCCTAGGCTGTAATGACTGCTCTGTATCCTGAAGAACAGTCTGTGGTTCTTACAGGCAGAAAAACACACTGTTTTGTTTACTTATATAAACACATTCTTTGTTGCTTTTTGGCTTGATTTTTTTCATCTTATGTATGCCATGCAAACAAGGGAAAAGCAAGGGCAAAAGCAGACTGTAAGCAGGCGGAAGATGCTGCTTTGTTTGAATGCCTGCTTCATCCACTTGCAACAATAATGTAACCTGCAAAGAAATAGAAAACTAGACGCAAAGCTTTGAAGCCAAAACTTCAAGCAAAGTGCCTAAAGCACGTGCCTACGGTCACACAGGGGAGTAGTCATACAGACCTCAGCAGCACTACCAGAAAATGTGGTGTAAAGTCTAAGCACTGTGGCAGCCTGCTGTTTTGCTGAACTCCGCCTGAAGTCACTCCTTGAATAAGAAACGGGAACTCATTGCTGTTTGTCAGCTTTGACATGCAGGATAGCAAGCTGATCACTGACAGTAGAGAGAAGTTTTCTCCACATTAAGAAGGGAGATGCTTCCCTACTTCTGTTCACGGATGTGGTACATCTGTGTATGTATGTACTCACAGATGGGGTACATACAGCTTTGAAAGGACAGATCACCAGCTGTACTGAGCGTGAGCCAGCTCAGAGGCAGTCCTGCCCACAGGAGCTCCTGCAGTCTGGGGATTCATCCCTGCTGTGGCATTAGAAAGCCTGTTGCTTATTCAGAGCCAAAGTTTTCCCACTATTCTTAAGGTGGGATGAAAAAAGTGCCTTGGGACAAGTTTTTCTCCTCTTTGTAGCCCTTAGTTGTCCCTGTCTCCTGGACTGTCCTTTGATGTAGCTGGTTTACCTCCAGCGGTCTACTTTTTAGAGGAAAGTTTAATGAGTGGGAGTGCTGGAGCCCTATGTGTGGACATTTGTGATCTCTTATGTTGTCATTTGTCACATGCTCTTAACACTGCAGTTAATTGCCAGTGCAGTGTGGCAAAAGCTTAGTACAAGAAGATTGGGCGTAACAGTCTTTCTGGCTTCTTGCTGCAAAGTCAAATTAAAAACACAGCTGATGTATCCACAGTATTTTTCCTACTACTGCTTCTCAGCTCTGGATAAGCTGAATGCTAACGATGCTGGTTGTCTTGGGGCTTCACTGGCACTTGTATGGCTCACTCATCACAAGGTGCTTTCAAAGCACAAATATAATCTAAAGTACTGGAGCTCATGCTGGGGTGAAGCAATCATTTGCAGCTTATGATACAGCCGTAGATGAAACAGATGGTATGATTTTGGAGTTCTTTAATTGTTTGTAATGAATGACTGGTGCATAAAGATGATTAACATTAGCATGATGCTTCCCAAAGCCTCAGCTGCAGGTACGATGTTTTGTGGGCTATGACAGCTGTCCTTTCTCCCTCCACCAAATCTCATAATTAATACTTGCACCCTTTGAGGGAAAGCAGGTGCATACGGTATTGGAGGGTGGGTATTGGAGGTATGGGCATGTAGATATAGCAGTATCTAACTTTTAGAGCCTCCTCAGCTACAGAAAGCTACAGGCTTCAAGTTAGTCTTTTAGGCTTCCTATGTAATGTAAGGCGAGAACGAGGCTTCTATAATTGGGACCTGAAAAGTAAAAAGCATTAGGAAGTGGTCAGTTGGAAATGCTGAAGAGCTGGGCAGGTGCCTCCCCTTTCTAGGACTTTGGCATGTGAATTTGGCTCACAGGATCTCCCCTGGCTTTGCCTGGGATCTGCAGCCCTGAAGCTTTTCCTGGGGTGGTGCTCAAGCTGCTCTCCCAGAGCAGCCAGCTGGAGATGAGTAGTAGAAGCTCTGTTGTCTGCAGCCTGCATGTTTGGGGTTATAGCACTTGGTCAGGATGAGTGAAAACCAGTTTGAAATTTCTCCTCTGTTTAAAGAACATTGTACCCACCCCGTTCATCTCACACCAGCGAAGTAATTTGGTTAGGGATTGTAAGACACTGAGTGACTCTCAATTCATCATGTCCTGTGTATTGAATGGAATAATTTGGTAAATATTGACCGATAAAGAGTAGGCAAGAGCTAGCTAGGTCAGGCTCTCACATGGCAGAGGGGACATCTAGGCTCCAGATGCTCTTTTAGAGAGCACAGAGTGTAAAATACTCACCATTGACTACTAGATCTGCCAGCAGCTGATATGATCTGGGTTAAACAGAGCCCTAGGAGAGGAGAGCAACAGCAGACTCCTGCCCAAGGAGTTCAGAGACTCTCTTAAATCCTTCAGTCTCCATTCACACTGAGCAGGCTGCCTCCCTTTTACAAACAAAGTAGCTGGAGCATGGAGAGGTGAAAGGACTTAAGAAAGTTCTCACACACAGCAGGAAGCAAAGCCACATTCAGCTGTTGCTGCTCTAGCACAACTCCTAACTACCTGGTGAATGCAATATTTTTCTTCATTTTTAACAATGTCATGTAAACTTAACTGGTAAATACTGTTGTTTACACCCTGTTCCTCATCAGCAGCCCCTCTGAAGGCAAAGGAATATGCAATGAGGAGAGGGTTGGGCCTAATATCAGGATTTCCTTACTGGAGTAAAAAGTCTGAAATAGCCCACTATACTGTAGTTAGCTTTCAAACAAGAGAGGCTGAGAGCTTCACAAATAACCAGATTCCTATATATTCCTTATACACTCCTAGAAGGGAGCACCTCTAGTGACTATTTGGCAGCCCTTGGAAATCCAGGTTGAGCCAGCAAGTCACTATCACTGGGCACTCAGTGACTGTGAGAGAGGGCCTCAGAGCCTCAGCTAGGACACGTGGTTTGGAAAAATCTGGAGTAGACATCCCAGAAAAGAAATGATTTTGTTGCCTTTATCTTTTCTTGGCACGTACGTATATTGTTTTTTCTTCTTCACTTCCATAATAGAAGACATCACGAATTGTCCTGAAAGGTCTATTGTAAAGCTGAAATTCTAAAATCATCTACTGATTATTACCTGAGTATCTCAACAGTCCACCTGCCTCAGTCCACTCTCCTACCACGCATCCCCCTGATAAATCTGTAGCAAGAACTTGTGCCACACTGAGTCTTATGGATTTTACTACATTCTCCCACTGCATTTGCTTTTTAAGAATAAAGTGAACATCCTTGTTCCTACCATGTTCTTTGAATTTTGTGTTTGTTATCAAACTCTCATAATTTCCTGACCATTTTTAAAAATAATAATGGCATTTCCTACTCAATGTAAAACTTCCCTTTTACAAAAGAAATTTTTCTTTTGTATGAAACACAGATTCCTTGCATTTTTTATAAAAGTTAATAGAAAACGTGGGATTTTGATGACTGGAAAACAAAATTATTGGGGTGGCATTTTCAATTAAACACTTTTTTTTCAAAAGGTGGCCATCAGTTTCCAGGGTCCTTTGGAGTAATAAATGCATCTCCTTCATCTCCACTTTCAGTTCATGTAAACTGTCCTTAGCATCAGTTTTTCCTATTATCATCATATTTTCAGTTACCTTTTCAGTGTATTCTCTTCTGAATGGATGATGTATTTTCTGTATCACACCATTATGTGTGACATACATCAAACCTTTTTGTTAAAAGTATTTTTGATCTGTATTTGTTAGTTATCTGTGAGATTTCTTCATGGCTGCACATGTTAGTATTGAATGGCGTGGCGAAACACCTCCTGACTTAAATCAGGTCAAATTCTAGTGTTAACGTAGCACGTGGGCTGCTTTTACTTTCCATGTTACACAGCTCACGTCTTCTGGGACGTGTTCTCAGCTACTGTGCTGCAGTTCCTTCACAGCGATCAGTACAGCTGTGCTATTTTATATCTAATAAAGTGCTGCCTCTGTAATTCATTCCTGTTATCTCTCTTTCCGCAAACTTCCTTCCTCCTTCAGTTCTAAAGCTGGTTACAAATGCATGCTCCAGGTTTAATTTGCATTCAGCTCACCTAATGTTGACTAGCCTATAGTTAGCGAAGAAAACTGGTACACTGCACCAGGGACATCATATCTCAGACAACTGTTTCAGGACGGGAGACATCACCCTCAGGAGATGCGTGCCTCTCCCTATTATTTGGAATATACACATGTATCCTAATGATGGACACTATAAGCAAGTGAAGTTAAGTGAATCTCACTCTAATGTATTCTGTTGTTGCATTGCTTGTTAACAGCTGGAGAACTGGTTTAAGATTTACTAGCAAGTGACATCCAGCTGCAATCTTTACCTGATTACCTTCCCTTCTTTCCCCTTCTTCCCTTGTTTTTCATCACTTTTACTCAATAGATTTCATGCTGATTGAATAGGTATTTCAGATGTTTAATTTCACTTTCTTATTGAAATCATTGTTGACTTTCTATTCATGCCTTTCTAGCAGGCTTGTTAGGTCTTGCTCTGTAGTTCAGCACAGTGCAAAGTATCTACTTACTTTTACGGTCACTGTTGAATTCTGTTAAGCACTGTTAAGCAATGTAAATTAAGCATATAGTAAAACCGTACTGAGGTCAATATCCTGCTTAGGGTTTTTTTTCGATTGGGGTATTGAAGTATGGTCATATAACTGTTGATGATGGAATTAGTATGATTTAGGAAGCTTCTGCCTCTCACCTGGAACTGACAATTTATGTTCTGTCTTTCGGATTCATACAGCAATGGAGTGAAAACAAACCCATACTCAGTACTCACATCTCAGGGGAGAGCTGGTGATCTTCAGCTGTAATTTGAACACTTAAATCACATCTTTAAAAACTATTCTGTTTTGTGCTGGTTTTGGCAGAACTTTAGATATATAACCATATTAAGAATGCCTTCTCTTAATCACATTAGAGTTTTTGTTGTAATCCATCTGTTTTCACTACCATATTGTCTTGTAAACTGTAAGGCCACAGCTTTTTCTTAATCCTGCCAGCATATTCCTTCTTTTATAGAACATGTACTCTCAGATCAATTAGTTCTTCAAAAATCTCTCCTTCAGTCATCCAACTTGGAGTATTCAGCATGTAAAATTAAGCCTCGAATGATTTGGACTGGAAGGACCTCAAACCAAATATATAAAGGCAACTCTACAGAGTCAGCTGTATGCAGTCATGCACCTGTTTTGGTGGTGTTTTGGGCTGAGTCAACCTGAATGTGGCGTTTTCCATACAGCAGAGATCGTTGGTGTGTCTTTCATTCAGTGCTTTTCTTCAATGAGTGGTTGTACAGGCAACCAAGAGTCTACAGGAAGGAGTCTCTGGCTCCTATCTTCATAATCTTGCTTAATCGTACCCATTTGAGATTTGTGTGAGGTGCATACCAGGAAACCAGCTAAGCACCATACAATGCTACAGAAAACCATAGAGGTGACTAAAGTCTATGTGAAGGTATTTAAATAGCTGTATATGCTGAAACTTTAGCAAAATGTGTTTGGGAATTTGTCCTACAATCTCAGTCCATCCTATTCTTTTTTCTTCTTCCTTATTTCGGTTTGTTGTTATTTCTTGTTCTGCTTTCTCTTCCTCAACTGTCCAGTAAAGCAGAGAATGCAGATCTTGTTTAGTGTTTCTTTGCATGCCTTATCTATAGGATCAAAGATGAGGGAACCCAGTCTCATCATGTTAATCTTTAGAAGAAGAATCAAGCCTATCGTATGAAAAATACACAAAACTCTTGGTTAACCATGGATAGTCAGTGTTTGCAGACATTGGAGACAGATATGAGCCAATATGCTGCTTCTGGGTAAACCTGAGCTTTCCTCAGAAAGCTGAAGAAGCTTGAAGGCTGGTATTTTCTCAGTGGGGACAGTCTGCTCAACTGTATCTCATGCTCTGGAGAGAGCCACCTGGCCAATCAATATGTGCTTGGGTACCTTTCCTCCATGAGTGTTTTCACAGAGAGTATGTTGAAGAGTTAAGTTTTTTGGAGAAAAGGGGAGTTGTAGGCCTAAGGGCACGAATGACGTTTGTATGCTGCAGTCTCATTTGTAGTGCATGTACTATTATTTACAAGTATGCAGGGTTTATCTTATCATTACTACCTGGAAATAATTTTACAGTCATATCTATTTTAATGAATGTTTAGAGTGGGGCTAGGTAAAGGAAAATAGCAAATAAAATGACAAGTTCTGGGGAGAAGAGCTGTGAGCAGAACCAATAAGCCTGAGTTCAACTTTTGGTTCTTTATCTGCTAACTCCTCTTCTCTTTGCCTGAGAATTACCGCCCCCCCCCCCCCCCCCCCCGGCAAGCATTTCCTTCAGCCGAAGAAAACCATGCCTGTTCTGTGCAGGCTTTTCTCCATAGTGGAGGCACCATGTTGAGTCTTGCGCCTACTCAGACACTGATTTTCAGAAAATGTTTAAGGATTTCTACCTTTCTTTTAGCATTGATTCAAATTGGCTAGTGGATTAAAATAAATATTAAGGGTCGACAGACAGACAATGCAAAATCCATTTTTTGAAAAGGTTACATTCTCCGAACTTTCCAAAAGGATATCCCTGATATTTACTTGTTCTCTGTTTTATTTCCCCTGCATATTTTCCCAGTAAATTCATTTGTTTAAAATAAGCATATAGTAAGCAAGTCTTCATGAGGTCCTATGACAGAGTGGGGGGATGCCCCATCAATTTTAATTCATATTTGTGAATTAAAGGCTTCTAGTCTAGCATTTTGGCAAGAGAAATTGGGAGAATATCCTTTTCTTTAAAAAAATAAGAATATATTTTTGTTCCTTCAAGAGGAGTTATAATAGGCACAGTCTTTTGAAAAAGTACTTTTGCACTTCATTTCTGAGGTGAAGAACTGTCACACTTTCTAACCACACCATTGATGAGATACTTTGCCTTGCTTCATGCTAGCTATTATAATCTGGCAATCTTGGGCCACATCCTGTTCTGCGAAGTGTTATAGTATTTCTTAAAACTGATCACAGCACTTGATCCTCATCTGCCATATGAAACGAAATTTTGTTGTCCTGCAGCTGTACCTTTAAATTGATAGAGACTGAGAAGAGGTATTTTCCTTTCAGTTGGCTTTTGTGTTTCCTTAGCCATATGCTCTGTGAACCAGTGACAGTGGGAGAGGCAGAGTGCAAGTGAATGCTTAAATGACAGAGGTGAGGAAAAAAAGAAATCAACTTATATGGGTCTGCAGCAAACACCTACTCTTGAAACTGTTCCACTCTGAACTTTCCAAAAGAGAATCCTTGGGTTTTATTTGTTCTCTGGGGTTTTCCCCTCATAACCTCTGTGAGCACAGCGGCACTTGTCAGACAAATGCATTGGTTAGAGAGTCAGTCTAATTATTCACCTGAGGTCATTGCACTGCATGATGCAATGTGGGAGGCAAGAGGGGATGGGAAAGTTCTTTTCCCCTCAAGGTAGCATTCATTTTGTACTTTGCAATTTCAAAGAGCAGGCCGTGGCTGTTAAATGCTGTTTTACTTTTCCTTTGCAAACTAATTTTATCTCTCACTACGGGCTGCAGAAAACCCCACTATGTCTAAGATGGCAAAAAAAATTGTGAGCCCCATCCCACAGCTGTTGCATTTGTTACACTTAATTCAGCTGATTTCAGCATGGGTATGGGCTACTTTATCCCTTCCACATTATTTGGCATGGGCCAGTGTGCTGCACTCGTTGCAGCCTAGCAAAACATAGCAGACCTGCCTGTACTCTCTTTGTGCAGAAAACCACCCTAAATCAGTCAGCTGTCCCAGGGGCCAAATAAGGCTGCTGTAGTGCTGGGTCTAGCTTTGTATTATCAGTTTGCTCTCTGTGCATCTTATTTAGTGACACAGGACACTGGTTTCCTCCATCTCATCTACTTGCTTCCCCTTTTCAGTTCTGTAATTCTTGGAGAGAAACAATTATTTTCCCCATTTGATATGCAGAATGAAAAAGAGGCTATCGGGATCATGATAACAAAGGCATACATGGGACTAGGTGACCTGTCATCTCTGTTTGAAGGGGCGGTTTGTCCTTCTGATCTAAGCAGGTATGAATGCAGCCCCAAATTAAATGGAACTGGAGTAGTCTCTAGCTAGGTATAAAGCTCAGGGCCTGTTTATCCCGGATTTTACCTTGTTCCAGCCCTTCTTCCTGTCATTCTGCCTGTGACCTACTTTTGCTTCCTCTCATTATGTGCAACCTGCAGGTTCAAAATAATGAAACTGCTCTTGCATAGCACTTCTCTCCTGAGATTCTCAAAAGGTTTTAAGAATATTGGAAAGCCTAAGTAGTTCCCCTCTGCGTTATTAAAGAGGTCTAGCAAAATGGAGGAGCAGTGCTGTAGCAGTGCCCTGTTCCTCAAGCAGGCTGTGGAGAGGGCACCGTAGCTGTTGGCACCACTTGTCTTTCTCAGATGCCTGTGCTGTGTCAGAGGAAAGAGCTCCATCATTCAGTCACTAGTGAAGTAGGTTCCACCATCTGCATCTCAAAGACCTTAGGACATAGCTCCTATGAAATACGTAGAAGCTGGACTCTCGCTTTGAGTTAGTAATAGCATTTTTTTGTATCAATTAGCTATAGTTTAGATAATTTTTTATTCATGTTTTTATTATTTGACAATAAAGCCCACAAAAAGTGTGCAGATGTGCATTTCCTTTCAGAACTGCAGGAGTTCCCTCACAGGGAACTGGAGCTGGAGAGTTTGCAAACTGTTTGGCTCTATCTCCAAATTTGTACTTGGACCCATCAGAGACTCACAATAGTGAATTTTTTTCTGTAGCCTTGAAGCACTCACATGTTCCCATCTAATTGCCCCTTCTTTCTGTGTGCTCCAACTAAGTATACCTCATTCCTGTGTTTCATCTTCATGAGGAGTACAGCTCTCATCTCAAACCAACTCGATAGCTTATCAGCTGGATCTGGGTCCAAAGGTCTGCCTTCTTTCTTGGTGCTCCTGTTTGCCCATTTGCTTCTCCTCTGTGCTGGTCAGAGACTGGTAGGCCATGGATGCTGCTCCTCCTCCCCGGCTCCCACCTCCTTCATGTCATGGCTTGTAAAGTAGGTAGTTTGTGTGGGGAATATGGGCCAAGACACAGCGTTAGCGTGCCACTGTGCCACAAGACCTCACCGCCTCAGTGTGTGGCAGGTAAGTACAAAGAGAAGGGCAGAAATGTAGAGCTGTCAGGAGTGAGCACAGAGGGATGTGGCTGGAGGTAGCTGCAGTCTAGTCAGGGTAAGTCACAGCCTTTTATAGCTCATCTACTCACTTTAATTATTGCCTATTTTCTGTGTGGTGATATAAGCTCCACCTTAGGGAAAGAAAAGGTCAAAAGAATGTCATAAGCTCAAAGCCTTGGAGCTGAGAGAATTAGCAAGCCTGAGGGATCAGAGAAAAATTGAGATTGCAAAAAGAAGAAACAGGCAGGCAAGTGTTAAGCCTACTCTCCCTGGGAAGACGTGTTGGAGGGAGGAGAAAAGAAGAGAGCTTGGTTGCCTTGGGGAAAAGCAGCCTGATAGAATGGATTTCAATGGCAACCTGAGCTAGCTTATTTTATTGCAAGGAAAGAAGAAAAGAGCATTGGCTGTGCTGTGAACACGCCTTATTCTTCCCAGTTGGGGCTGGAGAGACTGATCTTGGGCCTGCCCTGGCCTGCTGGTACCTCACCGCCAGGTTAGGAGGAGGTGCCTTTTCCCAGGCTGTGTCGTGCAGGAGGTTAGCTTGCACCAGCTAGCCAGTCTGCTGCTCATTTCTGGCCTAAAAAACCTGCAGAAACACATTTCCCCTAAGCAGAGGTTGGCATTGCAGCAATCCTGTTTCAGCTGACTATGGGCAAGAGGGAATGACCTTGCTTAGGCACCTTCACAGGAGAGGAAAGTTCAAACAAGTGATAATCAGGTTTGTGCTGTGATGATCCTGAGGAGGATTGGAGGCTCCCTGTGTCCTGGCCACTCTACACATGTCCTTCTCCCTAGAGCCCTGCCAGGCTGGAAGCTGCTGAAGCAGAGCAGAGGTGGTTTAAAGTTAACGGTGTGTACCAGGCAGGGATAAGGTGCTAGCTCCTCAGAAAGAAAGAGGAATGACTGTCAGTTCTGGTTTTGGAAAAACTAAATTTCACATAACAAAGACTAGATATGAAAACCTTTCTTCTCAGCAGCTGACTGTTGGGGAGCATCTCTGAATGTTGTTTCTAGGCTGCATGTTAAGTCAGGCTTACAGGCACAATTTTAAGGTACAGAGAGTCCTGTTCTCCAGAGCCTCTTCCAACAGCCGGGCAGAATGACAAGACTTTTTGTAAACTTGCACTGGTAGCTGCTTGATACGTTGCCAGCTTCCACCGAGGTATAGTATATTCCTGCTTGAAACAGGACCGGACTGCACACCAGCACCAACACCAACTCTGCCTGCCTATGCTACCATTTTGCAGCTGAACTCACTGCCTGCTCCTGCCAGCACCTGAGCTCCCCAGGGTCTGAGTAACATGCTGCAGAGCGAAGCAATCAGTCTACATTGGAGTATTTCTCCCTGCAGTGCTGGGAACTCTGCGAGGGAGAAGAGGGGTCCCTGGACTGCTTCCAAGGCCTATGCAAAACAGGACTATGGAAACCTGGTGAAGGTCTTTTGAGACATTTCCAAGAGCATGTTCATGGTGGCCTGCTGTCTTTGTTTCCTTTGTCCTTTTCTGTTTCATATCCTGGGCTTCAGCTTGTGTGCAGAGATTACACCTTGCTGCCCTCTGGAATGGGGTTTCACAGCAAGTCCTTTCCTGGAGAAGCTTTATTTTTCCTTCCTGCCTGGATGTGGCTTTGATTAAGAGATTCTGGACTGAGCTATCACAGTGATTCTTTATGCAAAGGAAAAGGCTCGTTTCATCAAAAGGCACTAGAAGAGTACATTGAAAATCTGGGTTTTTGCCATGTTCTTCTACTGATTTCTTCTTGTAACCTTTTGCATGCTGCTTACATTGATTATGTCTACCCAATGGAAATATTTTTACTTTCTTTCTCTGTCTTCTTTATTTAAAATGTGTGCTGTTAAGAGATTTAGGTTAATGATATCTAAATTTCCTGCTTCGAAACTCTTAGAAGCTGAAGGCTCCAAAAGCATGAGGTTGGATTAAAAAAAAAATCATGGCACTTTCAGGAGAGAGATTCCCTTTTTTACACTAAGAGTATTGAGTATTTAGTGATATGGTCACATATTTTCCAACCTGTCTCCGAAATCTTGGGGGAAAGATTTTTTTTTACCCTAGAAGGTAAAATAGAAACCAAAAAACCCTTAGAACTTCCCTAAGAGAGTGTATGTTCACCTGATGAGTGAGTAAGGAAGCAAAAGTTAGGAAAGGTAACTATCACAATTGCATTGGGAATTAGAGCTATGCTAAATGTCAGTTGACAAGTCCTTTAGGCGCTGCTCTAAAATAATACTGCTTTTATGGTTTCCCTGCTGCTTTAGTTGGGCTTAAAATTCCAAATAATGAAAAAACTGTGATGAGTATCATTAGCCCAGCATGTGAAACCAAACCTTTAGCTTCTCTTGCCACTTGTGCCTCTGACTAGCTTTGAAATGACCTGCTGAGCAAAGGTCTTGTCCATAGAGATGTGGGGGTGGCTTGAAATACTGAAAGGCACCCCGGAGCAAAACCCGTGGCAAAAGCTGGGCAGGTTTCAGGATGTTTTCCTGTGTTTTCCTGAGTACTGTGTTTGAGCTCAGGCTTCTCTTGGGCTGCGGGCAGGCAAGCACACGCTCCTGCATGCTGCCAGCCCAGCGGGATGCCCTGGTGCTGCCTGGTCTCGCCAGCGCTCGCCCTACCACGGAGTGGCAATTCGAGGAGGCACAGATGGCTTGTGGCTGTGTCTCTGCTTTCCATAAAAGCCTGGGCTCTGTGGAGGCTTTGGTTGAGGTGTGGCTGCCTTCCTGTGCCTGCTTACGGAGCTATTTTCCAAAGCGCTTCCTCCGGAATGGGGAGCCCGATGCGTCTGTGGATGCGCCCGCCAGCTGCAATCCAACCTGGCGGTTGATTGCCGAGCGCTCGGGGAGCTGTGCTCCAGCCCCACCTGGGACTGCCCGTTCCCGCTTTCCCTGCTAAACAGTGCAGCGCTGAGCATGGCTGCTTTTACCACAGGATACCGGCCTTGCCAGTGAATTTTGGGATCCTGTTCTGAGAATGTGAAAGGCTGTCAGCTTATATAAAGTCTTATGCAAGAAATTATTCTAGGGAGAACTCAAAGCTGATTTTTCCTCCCACCTGTGGCTATCCATTACATTTTGCCTACGTGTTCTTTCCATGCCTTTTTTATTCTTTGGTGAATATAATACCTGAGCTACTGAGCGTATTAGTAATGCTTCGCTGCAGCCCCTGGCCCCTGCACGTCGGTTCCTGCAGCCGAGGGAATGTCCTTGGCCTCTTCCTCAGCTGCTCGGCGACAGGGAAACAACTCCGTGTGAATGTCTTTTACTGAGCAGTGATTGCTAGGCGCTGCTTGGTGGAACGTGAGAAGGGAAAGGCTCTGCTGTGGCACTCAGCCTATCTGCTGGGTATTTATAGGCCCATCCTGCCTATAAATAAACTCTTAAGAGGAATCATCCCGGTGCGAGTTATCGTTTGACCAGTACTGTGACAGCAGGGCCACTTACGGGGAGCCCTCGCAGGCCTGATTTAATGAACAAAGTTCAGGAACCCCCTGCAGCACCAGCATGGCACACTGAGGAGCAGGGTCCCCAACCCATGGAGCAAGGGACCCCTAGCCACGGGAGGGTAAAGCCTAAATGCATCAGTAACAGCTTGTGTGTATGGGGCTAATATGTAGTCCAAACAAGTTTCTCCAAACAATGAGTTTTTCTTCTTAATTAATGTATTTAGAAGGACCTTCTTTTGGGGATAATTGGGAACAGGGCACCGTATGCTCCTTCGTATTGCACTTCGTCCTGCGAGAACAGCTGATGCTTCCAGGGCAGCTCTGCACCAATGTTGCACCTCTGCTTGAGAAAGGCAGCCAGCTCTGGATTCACGAAGTCCTAATGATCATGAGTGGCTCGCACTTTAATTTTTCAGTTTAGCATTAAAAAAAGGTACAAGGACAGAAAACCTTTTACCATGTTAGAAAAGCATTAGTCCAAACATATTCTGAAGGAAAAGGACTTTCAGTCAAGTTTCTGCTCTACTGTTTCAGTGCTTGGCTCTTAGAGATCTCCTGACTAGCTATTTGCTAGATGTCTGTGTAGTAATTATCTAAGCAAAGGTGATTAATGGATAGAAAATACAAGTAGAAAAAAGTATGAATTCACATGAGCAAGCATTCCCAATGGAAATCTAAATCTAAAGATTGTGCTTATCTGGTGTAGAAACAGAGGACTGAAGTATGACCTACATATTGCGTCTAGCTGAAGCTGAGAAAATTCACCTCGAATTTGAATATTGAATCCTCAGAGGGAACTGAAAATGGTCTATCTTAAGGTGTTGCTGATCCACAGTTATTTGATAAATATTAATGATAATAAGCATGATTAATTCAATAAAGTAGTTTAGAAGCTTTTTCTCAAATGATTTTCAAATTAGGAGAAGGAAACTTCATCAAATTAAGTTATTTTCTATGAGTTGCTCTATGGGATCTATGAGGGACTGATTTTAAGTCACTTTGGTTTTAAATCAGCAAGCAGAAAATTGTCTTTGAATTTAATGACTTTAATTATGTATTTTTTTGTTTGTATTTTATTTTACCAAGCCCAGATTTATACTTATTGGTAGCATTAAATATAAAACATGTTTATTTGATAATAGAAGCTAAATAAAAATCTTTATACTAAATGTTTTTCCAGCTCTTAAGAGTGGTGTTTTGTAGCTGTACATACTTACTTAAGCAACTATATAAGAATATTTTTTTACATTCATAATTTTCACATTTTAGTAGATTTAGAAAAAAGCGAATGATGTTTTATATTTATGGCGTAACTGACTTTCTATATGCCATTTATATCAAGTTACTTTTGGAAGGAGACTGGAATTCAATTATTTCATACACTGAAAACCAATGTTGAAAATCATCTCTGATATGCCTTAATAGATTTTTCACACGTAACAATTTCTGAAATCTTCAGTAAAAGTTGCACTCCATAGACTTCTGAATAGCAGTGGTGAATAGGCCCAAACAGAGACTCTGTAAGTGCTGAAATTTGAAACTGCTGACATAGAAACTTTCTTAATCCACACAATAGTTTTACTGTTATTTATTTATAATGTGGGATATGACAGTTTTGTTAAAGATGTTGCACCTCATTCTTTCTTAAAAAAAAAAAAAAACTAAGCTTGTTTAACCACTTACAGAAACGTATTGATTCAACAAATGATGGCTTTCAATTATTTATTTTATTATAATATGCTTAGTTATTTATATTTGTTAAGTTCAAACTGAGATATAAAACAGGTTCATTTTTTACCATGCGATAATATAATTAAATAAGGATTTTGCATTGTTGATTTCTCATATCTCTTTCTGCTGGTTTGATCATGAAGCCTTCCTTCTTCAGCTGCTCCTTAGAAACAGCGCTGTTAGACTGACAGACTGCCCTGAATGCAGAGGCTAGTCCCCCCCGTCCAGCAAAGGGCAGCCCTGCTCAGCGTGGAAGCTGTGCCTTTTCTATGGGGGAGCGAAAGCCACGGAGTTGGGCATTTTGATTGATTTGAAAGAGTTCTGCAAAGTAACTTGGCAAAATGCTGTAAATAAAAAAGTGGGCTTGAAAAGATATTGTACATACGTGTAAGAGAAATGAAAAAAAAAAGCCTTTTTTTTGCCTGCTGTTGTTAGCATAGCCACTGGGAAAATGTGAACGTTACTTTGTGAAAAGATAGGAGATACACAAAAGGACAATACTGGAAATAACAGTGTTGACTGAGCCTGTCTTAGGCTGTGTGAAGAGCAGAAAGAAAGCAAACAGATTCACTAATGGCTCCGTTTTACTGCCTTATTTCTAGTGTTTTACCCTAAATCAGAGTCTGCTTTTTACTGATTGCCTGTATTTTAAATCTTCCAAGGAAAATAAAGTGCATCTAATGCCTAATGACAGTAATACAATCCAGACATGTTTGTCACTCTGTATGCTTTATTACAAGGTGATAGCATTTGTACTTTCTGCATAGAAAAAACGTATGTGCATCTCATTTTCTTATTGCTTTCTTCTTTCCCTTTCCACATTATGGTCAAGTGGCCTGAATCTTTCCTGTTTTCTTCAGGTCAGCTGCTGTTGATGCTTAAGGTTGGAGTGATAGGACAAACTGGACAAAAATATAGAAAGCTTATGTAAGATAAAAACAAAAGTTGAATGTAGGTGAAGAATATTTGGGATATTCCCTGGATATATGTGGGGAACATTTCACAGCATTTGTCTTTATTGTTTTAATTGTGAACCACTAATTTAATAGCTGTACTCTGCTCATTGACATGCTATATGACTTAACAGTGTTTCATCTTAATCTTGGGCTCAGCAAGATCATTGGGGTCAGGCTGCTGTCAGATTATGTAAATTATCTTCAAAGTAAAAGACTGAAAGCAGACAGAATATTCAAGCTAAAGATGTGGTCCCATATTGAGTTCCTTTCCTTTCATATTCCTCATAATGTTGGTGCGAAGAATTTATGTTTGAAGATTTTTTTCTACTCTTTTGTCTGGCAATTAGCTAGCTCATGGACAAGAAGTCATAAAGCATTTTTGTAAGGTCTTCTAAATGTCTGAGTTGTTGACTTCTATCAAAGGTAGAGTCAACCTATCACTTCTGATTGTGAAGGAGATAATATTGGCTGTATAAGCCTAAAAAGGCCATTGACTACCTGCTTACATCTTTTCTCATATACAACTTATATCAATGTAGGTGGTCCTTTAATTGCGTTACATATCTTTTCCGTATCTGTCTGTGGCTTCATCAATTATTCAGAGATATTGGCCACATGTGAGTGTATTGATCACTTCAACTGATAGCTTTAGGAAAGCTATTCTTGGCAATAGGAAAAAATTTTCTTTGTTATCTTTGTTATCACAGTAAGAACTCCACCCTTGCACCAAGTACCATTGTGGCAAATAATAAATGAATATGTAACAGAACAAGTTTCTGTGTGGAGTATGCCTACAACATAAGTAAATAAGCTGAAAAGTCTGTATCAGATAGGAACCCAAACTTGTGTTCCACAGAAGAGCCCTCAAAATGACGATGTAGTGGTCACTTTGATGTCATGATATGCTGTAGGTCTGCCAGCCCATATAAACATCTATTTATTTAGGCTATAGACATTATATTTTTTACATATGGGATTTATAGAGAAATATTTCTAGATAAGAATGATAATTCCTCTGTGTGGCTTTCCTAAAATCATATTTAAACATGAAACATTAATAGCTCTTTGTAATAGCACAGTGTAGAGTGTTTAGAGGATGGCAGCCCTCTGAGCCCGTTTTTGCTTCACTTTGTGTGTCAGGATAGGCAGGCTGGTAGTGCACAGTTTTCTTTTCAGTGCATTTCTTTTATGGAGGCTTCTGTGATCAATGCTGACGTGAGCCAGCATTCACTGAACTTCCCCTGTGTTTCTTCTTGTGTGCCTTTATTGCCCTCATGCTCCAGAGGGGAATAGGAAAAAAAAAAAAAAAAAAAAAAAAAAAAAAGGAAAAGAACTCTCAGTGCTCATAAGACAAAGCAAAGGTTGTGAAGAGCTCAACCTTGGAGAAAACAAAGCTAGCCAACCACCTGTTTTGCACAATTAAAGAACTTGGGGTTCTCAGTTGTATTCATAACTTCTCTCTCAACTGATACTGATTTAGAGATTAAATTAATATATTAATCTATGGAACAATTACAAAAAGGTACATATTAATATTTGTAAGGATGAGAAGTGTTAAATAAAAAAGGAGAAATGTCATTATTAAGACTTTAATCCAACAAGCTGAAAATTTTGAATAAACAAAAAGAACCTGAGTAATAATTAGCAAGAGCAGAGAGCAGAGCGAGAGAGAACTATTATCCTTGTTTTACAGCTGCAATACCGATAGATACAACTCACTTTGAGACTACCTACAGAGTTTCTTACAGGGCTAGGAATGAAACACCCATTGCCTTTTGAAAGTGCAGAGGACTGAAAATTCTTGCCTGTAGTTTTAGGAATGGCTGGAATTGCTACACAACACTAAAAGTTATTGATACAAACCTATGAACAAGGGAACTCCTGGAGAGCTGGCTCCATGCACTTAGTTTTATCTTTTGTTTTTTCCCTTGAATATCCTATTCTATATAATCATGTGCTTTTTTTGTTGTTGTTTTGTTTTGTTAAGGTTAATCTGTGGTGTAACCAGTGTATATTGCATATTTTATTAGCTTATTTACAACTGTGTTGTCACTGGCCTTGTTATGTAGCTGTGAATAATTAGTTTGTGAAGTCTCCCCCTCTAATGGTTTGCTCTTCTGATGCTCATGGCCTCTTGGTATCAGAGAGGGCAGAGGTTTTGAAGGAAATGGTAACATCTTTTATTAGACTAATTGAAATATTCAGAATATAGAAAGAATGTCAGGGTCATGAGAGGCTTAGCTGAAGGAGGAATTGATGTAACCCACCTTCATTCTCTTAGGGACCAAAGTGAAAAACACTAAATACTGACAAAATATACAAAATAGAGAAGTGATCCTGTACAGAATCCCTTCTTTTCCACATTCTTTCCAATTTTATTGTGAGAAGTGGATATTTGGAAAGTGCTTCCCCCTTTCTATCCATAAATAGCTACTTCATGAACATGTGGTCCCAAGGCATTTTTGTAAGGCCTTCTGACTGGCCAAAGACTTCTGCGTGTGAGTCCGCGGTGGCTCAGTTCCCATACCAAGAGCCAAAAGAAGGTGTAAACGGAGTGAGAGGACAAACAACCTGAATTTACAAATCCTGCTGGTTACACCCAGCTGATGTTGCCTTTCTGAAAGCACTGTCCTCCTCCAGCCCCTCGATGTGTGAGTTAAGCCAACGTTGTCTCCAAGGACCAAAACTTGGAGTGATGGGGTGTCAGTTAATGATTTATAAGAGGGCTGCGAGACCTATGTAGGCTATGAGCTAGACCAAGGAGTATTTAAGCTGATATCATTTACTGGAAGTATTGAGGGGAAAGAAATGTATCCTAATAAATTAAACAGTGCCAGAAGTTGTTCCTAGGTGCTGAGTATCGTTTTATTTATACTATTCAACTGTTGCAGTGGTCACTGGCCTGTTTTTAGCCCTGGTCAGCTCACACCCTCCCAAACAAGTCCCCTGCATAACTTGAAAGCTAGCAAGGACCCAGAGCCACCCTCTGGGGGAATTTGCAGTCAGTCGTCCTGTTTTGGACTCTTAGGAAAGTTTGGTATTAGTTAGAGCATTTTTGGTCTTTTTTGGTTCTGACAAGAAAATTTAGTTGGTCCCAATGGTACTTGCTTTTTAGAACAGGTAATCTTCTCCATCAAGTATACAAGGGAGGTATCATCATCTGTATGAGGAGGAAGTACCTTTAGTAGTGTTTGGTTTTGTTTGCTATTATGTACTAGTTCTCCACCTGGAAAGTGTTTGTGGTCGTTATCTTGTTTTGTATTTGAAAAAAAACTGTGGTTGAATGAGAATGGAGGTGGAGAAATGGGTCTTTCTGTGAAACTTCGAAAAATCAAAACATTTACTTCTGAAACTCTGTCATCATTCCTGAAAGGAGTTTTGTTATGGCTGCTTCTGCTCTGCTAGTCAGTGGCTTCTGGTTTGGGGCCACATTTGGGTCTTGAACTACAGGAAGCCTCGACGCTTCCCCTCCCCGAAGGCATAGGCTGTCTGATGGCTCAGGGCAGTCACCTGCCTTCGGGGCGTCACACGTGGTGATATCTGCTACAAAAGAAGCTTGCGAGCACTCAGACATTTTTATGTATAGTGTTCTGGTCAAAACTCTGTATTTCCAATCTTCCTAGGCCCTTGCAGCCTCTAAAGAAAGCTCAGCTCCACAGCTTTATCCCCCTTCACTCAGCACTGAAAACGCCCTGCAGAGCAGGAGATGTCCCCATCTGAGGCACGTATGGGTAGGGAAACTGAGGCGCGTTGTCTGATCCAGGGTGAACAGCACAGCTTGGGAATGGAGCCCCGATCCTGTGCGTGCCAGCTAAGCGCACGGGGATAGGTGACTTAGAGGTGACAGGCTGCGGCTGCAGACAGCCAGGCCTCCCCGCTCAGCGGTGACTAACGTTCCTGAAGAGCCTGCCCGGGCTTTCCTCAGTCATGATTTACTGCATGTGAGGGTCTTTATATACGGTTTTCTATGCCAGCAGCAGTAATTTTAAACTGTATTATTTAAAAGCCTCTCCTTGATTGAAATAAGCACTATTCCTAAATATTTTGCTGGAATAACATCGAGATGTGTCATTTCTTTTGGAAAAGTTGAGCAGCTTAGTGCTAGAAGACCTCACTAGAATATGAAACAGATCTGTTTAAAAAGAAAAAAAGATCAAAATCAGAACCGAACTTTCAGTTCCTTCCTATGCTGGAACAATAGAGCAGAGGCTGCTGCTGCATCACCCAGCTTCCCTGCCTGCAGTGGTTTTGCTTCCCTGCCTTCAGGAGCTAGGTACCTCCCCTCCTAACGCAGCAAAGCTAAATTTAGCCCCTGCAGAGTGCACATTTCCTATATTTAGTGTTCTGAAAGTCAGATTTCAGCAAGTAACTGGCTAAACCATTAGGTGTTCTGCAGTCCCAGAGACAGGAATAGAAGCCCAGCTAAGTGCCTCCTTGGGTTTTTCCCCCTCTGGGCAGGTAGCAATGACAATGAAAGGGTCTGTGCAAGGCTGGACTTCTCTTCTTCTTTTTATTTTTTAATACATATTACAGTAGTTACCTTGGGATTCCTGAGAGCTGCGGAGCCCAGTGCTACAGGGAGGAGACACTCGGAGGTGTGTGGAGGTGCACTGCCCAAAGCGGTGGCTCTGGCAGGCTGCTGCAGCATCCCCAGCAGCACAGCCCACTGCAGCTGTTTTTTTACCATTTTGCTGCACAGCCGCATATTGGTATGTGTGTAATATATAGAAAGAGATGCATATCCTTATATACAGAAAGGGCCTGATTCATATTTACCCAAAGCCTGCTTAATATCAGCCTGGCAAGATTTGTAAAGGTAAGATAATATTGTTTGTCAAGCACGGTGATGCACTGGGGAGAGAAACAGGCAAACTTCTGGGTGCGCTGCGGGTCCTGCATCAGTATGGGTGACACAGGCCGGAGGTACCCTCAGAGGTGGAAAAGAGTTGTGGTTTTTGCTCAGTTGACACCGACTGTTTAGACGGGCGCAGTGGCATGGCGGCCCCCGACAGCGGTGCGTACCCACGCTGCGCGGCTCTGTGCCGGACCCAGACCTGAGCGTGGGGTGCACCGCTAGAGGGCTCACGGACTTGTGGAAAGGGATGTGACTTACTGCGTCTACACAACAGGCTTCCGTTCAAATTGTAAGATATGCCGGCATTAAACCCCTTTTACGCTACTGGTGGAGGTTAACAGAGACGATGTAAATGGGGATTCAACGATTCATAGATCATTTCTGCCTGCCTCTTGCGTCACGAGAGACATAGGATTTTAATTCCTGAGTGAATCAGAAGGCAGCAGATCGATTTGGCTGAACAAATCACTGTTTGTTTCTTCGTTCAAGTCTCTGGAATCTGCACCTTGAACAAGATTGTAAGTAGGTTATCAAGTTTCAGGATTATTGCCACCAAGGCCTAAATATTTCTTTTTCTCCCCCTTTTTTATCCCTTTTCTATTATTGAACATTGCACAAGGGGGGTTGCTATAGCATGAGCACCACTGGCAACTATGTCTTCTGACTTGTGTCATCCGAGGAGTTTTCACAGACAAAGTTGCAACGGAGGATCCATTTTTCCAATGCAGAATACCAGGTACTGACCTAGATAGGTGATTTGCCTTCTTTTCTAATACCTTAATTCCTAGTTTTTCCAAGCAGATAGGTTAGTTGCTATAGAGAAAATCATATTGTTACAAGCGGAGGAGCGTGACCTCAGGAAAGGATTGAGAACAAAGCAGCAATAGTGAAGAAAGAGAAGCAGAGCCTTCAAAACATCTTGTTTTCACAGATTCGCTGTGAGATGCCAGGAGTGTATTAAAACATTCAGGATGGTATTCAGATATTGGTAGTTTCCCATGTATGGGATAGTCCTTGGGAAGGGGAAAATGTTTCTAGGCATATGACAATGTCCTAGACTGGAGTGAGCCCTGTGTTCCCTTGGCTTCTGTTTCCTAACTGAGTTTCCATGCATGTAATGAGTTACCATTAATGGGTTTTGACCACTCCTTTGAGCTGGTATCCAGCAGCAGGGAGCTAGCAGGGAGTGAAAATCGAATATGTGTAGAAGCGGAGAGGAGGGAAGCAACTCTGAAAAGGACCAGATCCATGCAGCAAAGCAGAGCTAATTGCTGGGAAGAAGCAGCTCAGCACCTGTTGCTGTATATGGACCTGTGCAGAGGCAGGAGATGTTTGCCACATGCTGCGGCCGTGAGTGACTGGCACAAAGGCAAGTCCATGCTGTTTGAGCTCCAGTTTAACTTGTCTGGTACTCATAAAGCCCAGTCTGATTTCAGCATTTGTTCATACATGTGAACATTAGATGTATCTGCAAAAGTATATTTATTTTGACATCTCTTGGCCCAATGTTCTGAGTGATGTTTGATTAAAAAGGGGAAAGAAAGGACATTATTTTAGCTGGAGGCCCAACTACTAGAAAGTAGTGGAGATAGAAGGAGCTTCCTTGTTGAAAGTAATTAGAGAAGATGAAGTACTTTAAGTGAATGGTTCACTGCGCTTAGAGTTAATGCTGAATTTCACTGGTCTGGGAAAAAGTGCTGAAATGTTGCTGCTCAGATTTGAGTTAATGATTTTTTTTATGTGTTACTACATGACCCAACTCACATTGCCATGAAAAGAGATTAATTATAATCCAGCTAGTGTCCTGAGTACTCCAGGAAAAGATTCAGTAGAAAAAAAGCTGACCCTGTGATGTGTGTTCAGATAGCAGGTGAATGATTTAATATTATCTCGCTGTTAGATCCAAGACCCAAAGGAAATGGAGGCCTTGCAGAGCAGAAGGGTGCCCAAGAGCTAAGTGGTGCTACCCCACTAAAACGTAGTCCAAACAAATATGATAGAGAAACAAGGGAGGATTTAGCATTGAGCTAGATGGGATCTGAGAAGAGATAGCAACCTGTTATGATATGGGAGTGTGTGCCACTCTGGCAAAGATTAATGTTTCACAAGCAAAGTCCCTTAGACTCCGCTCCCAGTAAATGTGCACTTAAAGAAAGGTGATGGAAATAAGTATAATACAATTGCTTTTATAGCCGAGAAACTAGCGGCAGAATAACGCCGTGTAAGTTGCTATGGCCTGGCTACATGGCAATATCCAAATGAATGTCCGATAGCTCAGGTCCCAGTATCTGTACAGTGCTGTCAACACACTGCCTTGCCTCTGCAAATGTGGAGCCCCTCTGCACCAGGTTGGTGCAGCTGCAGGGCTGCTGGAGGGCACCCAGCTAGGCAGTAACACGCATCAGCCTTGGCCTAGGCATTAAACCTTTGCAGTTTCTCCATGTCTTGCTGCACCAAGGCAGTGTTGAAAGCCAGCTGTGTGCAACCAGACTGCCAACGATTCAAATGAGGCCAGGATTTCAGCCTGGAGAGCTATTCGGTGTTGTCATCCTCCTTGGGGCCATAGCCGGCAGGCTAATTAGCCAAGAGGTATGAAACCACGTGTGATTTTTCCCTTCACATTCCAAATTAACCTGCTAACTAGATACTGAGTACCAGTTTCCCTTCTTCTGTCTCTCAGGTGCTTATTTCTGTTGCCAAAAAGTCTCCCTCCCTGGCAGGCAACATGGGAAAGGACGGCAGCCCTCTCTCTGTCCCCAGATGGTCACTGCCATCTCCTCCTCAGCCACCAACTGCTGAATGTGAAAAGATTCATGATATGAGTGTGGACATAGTGAGAGGCTGAGAAATTCCCTGGCTTGTAGTACTGTCCTCAGCTCGACCTTCCTCTTCATCTATATTTTCATTTACCACTCAGGGTGGAGGAGTGAGGCCGTGAGTCATCCTGGGGGCTGATGACTCATATTTTCAGTCAGAGCCTTAAGTATACTGAGCTGTGCTGAGGCTTTCTTGAGAATATGCCCAGCCTTTTATGCCCGGAAGCTCAGTTGCAGGAGGGGACTCTGCATTTGGGGTATGTGCATGGGTTTTCCTCACAGTGATTTCTAGCCCCGCATCGTTTTTTCTCTCTATTTCATCGTTTCCTCCCTTGCCAGTAGCTTTTCTCTCCCCCGTAATCCACCTCCGTGCTCTCCGGCTCCCCAGTGAACCAATTTTCCATACATGCTAACATTTTCCTTTCATATCCCATATTCTTCTGCTGCTCAGAGAGAACCCCCAAGTATTAACTGTCTGTATAAGATACAGCTCCATCAAGGCTTGGAGAGCCTGTCTATGTGCTTGAGATTGAGCTAAGAAATACTTACCGCATTCTTCTGAGCGCTCGGTTGCTGAAGTGTGTGCGCTGCTATATGTCATCCCTTGCAGCTGGTGTCACCATGGGTTAAATGGGCTGCTTTCCAACTGCACATTTGTGATTCTTAAAATACCCGTCTGGTCCCCAACTGAGGTTTGCATAGCATCATCGTGACTGGCTGAAGCAGCTGCTAGGCCCAAGAATGACTTGTCTTCTTCTCCTGTTCAAGTTTCACCTTCATGACGGACTACTGTACCAAGGAGCCATGTGCTTGGGATCTCAAAGAAGAGTGGTGGCCAGGAGACTGGCCCATGGCTGAGTGGGGTCTACTCTGGGAGGAGGCAATAGGCGGCGATCTCGAGGTGGCTATTGGGGAGCTGCAGGAAGGATCCTGCTTGAAGTTAAAGCCAGGACTGACACTGAAAGGGGATCTAAATGACAAGGGCGGATGGGAGCTGCAGTATGATGGAGAAACTGGAAAAGAGGGCAGGATTGGAGGGGAGCAAAACAGTAATCAAAGTAATCTCACCTCTTTTGAACTGAAGAGTAGTGTGACATTCAAAGGCACCAAACAAAAAAGGCACTATTTGTATCAAACGGTGCATGGCTGATGTATTGGCAGTGCTTCATTATCACTCTGCATAGCTTTTAATTGAGGTTACCTAAAAACAATAAGGAACAAAAGTGTTTCACCATGACTGAATTCTAACCATTGCATGGGAAAATTGGTAGAATAATAATATATATGATGAAGAAGAATGGAAAAAACAAATTATGTTTTCCTCAGTCATTTCAGTTTCTCTTTAATTTGTAGAATTTTTAAGTAACACACACAATAGCAAGTGATGCAAACAAGTTATGGCTTATTTCTGTCATTTTTTCTTTAATTTCTTTGCTCTTCCTCAAATTAAAAATAAAAAGAGACAAAGGAGGAAGGAAAGTGAAAAAAACAGTTTGGGATTCTTCATTGAAAAAAACCTTTAAATTTTCAGTGTTACTAAAATTTTTCTTTATAATTTTCATCTTCGAAAAATGCCAGTGTTTCTCCATTTGTTGGAGAAAAAAACAAAACCAGCATGAACTGAAACTTTCAACCAGTCTTTGCTTGCCAGAATAAAAAATGGCTCCTGATCTCTGCATCTATCTTTGCTTCCAGAGATTTAAAGATGCAGTAGACATAAAAAAAAAAAAAAAAGGCAAAATAATTACACTGTGCGTACAAACTGCAGTGCATCTCACATTTTATGTGATAGGTTGAAAAACTTGTATTTGATCTGAGCCAGCTCATGCATTGATAATAAATATAGGAGTTGTTAACAGGCTATCAAGGAAGTGAAGGCATTCTGCACCCTTTTCTAATCTTGAAGTTTAAAATAAAATCAGGAAGCACATATATAAAAAAATTCTCAGATCAAAGTATACCTAGAAAAAAAGATCTGCTGGAATCAAATAGCTTCCAAAATCTCTGGATACTTGCAGTGTTACTGGAGCCAGACTCCCTGGAAGCTGCCAGCCGCGTTGTGTGTCTTTTGGCACCCCTGCAACATACATAAATAGCTGGAGACCTTTCTGCAGCCAGGAACAAGTGAGATGAGAAAAGGCCCTGCTTCTAAATTTGAAAAGAAAGCTGTAAACAACAGGCATGCTGACTGTAAATGTGCCAGGGGACTTCATGAGTCTGCCCTTTGGTCCTCTGTGCAGGCAAGGTCAGCTTCCCCTCTTTTTTTCTAACTAAACACAGACACTGCATGGGCACAGTCCAGGATTGCTCTTTCATGAAGACCGAATCCCAAGTAGAGAAGAGAAAACTCTTTTGCCAGCGTGATCCAAAGCCCCAAATTCGTATCTGGGCTTTAATAAGGCGTTGCTTGCCAGTTGTCCGAAGTGGCTGCTTTAACAGTAGATGGTCCTTCTCAACAGCTCTTCCAGTTAATCTAGCCTTTGAAACGGTCGGGCAGGATTGTTTTCAGGGGAAGTCAGGGCAGTAAATAAGATCTTAGGCCAAGCTCTCCACTAGCCTAAATTAAGTAATGGCAATTCACTACAATGTGAGTGATGGCAAAGGCCACATCCTACCGCTGTCTGGGACCACCACATGTTTAGTGTCTGGCCAGGTGTTTTTGTAACTGATTTATCTGCAGTTGGATGTCTTTGCTTTTCCCTAGCCTTATTCAAATACTAGTCATATTTCCAACCTCTGTGAACTCTGCACACTCCATACAGCGGACCGCAGATTCTGTTGAAGGTATAAATGAGGAAAGTTAGATGTTAAGCTATCTTTTCCCGGATTTCCACCATTTGAAGAGTCAGAGCCTAATTTTAAAAGGTTTTAGTTTGTTCTTAACTGAAATTTTTGCTACGTTACTTTGCAGCAGTGTGTGTATGGTTTCATGGATCTTAGGACTGAAGAGAAGCACAATCCAATAGGATATTGAGGAATCTTGCAGCCACAGTGTTATGTCAATGACATTTTAGTTCCTTTAATAAAATAGTTGTGTAACACATAGAATCAAAACTGAAGTCGGTGGCTACCTGGGTAGCTAGGAGGTACGGTGCATCAGTGAAAACTCTAGCTGAGTAGGCAGCAGCACATGGTACATTTCACACCTCATCAGCCTTATATCCACTAGAATAATTTTTCAATTATTCGCTTCTGCAGGTGAAGTTGTGAACTGGAACGCACCACAGAAAACATAAACCAGTGCCTAACCTCCCAAGCTGCTCAAGATGCTTCAGTTTATTAAGCTTTTTTGCCACTTTTTACATGGTTTTCTAATTCATTAAGGTAATCCTTCAAAGCTTTTAGCAGCTTACAGGGGAGCTGTGGCTACAGACACTTTCTTACCCTTTCCTTGATAATATATTTCTCATATTGTTCTTAGGAGTTGTTACTTCATCAATTTTCTAGTTCTGTCTTCAGATATCTTGTCTTGCAGATGAACAAGGTTTGTACACTTTTTCCTTTTGGGCCTAGACTTGACATAGCAGGGAAGAAGAATTTAGTTTGATGATTCACCAAAATGTTCTTGATGGCCTCTGTTCTGCTTTTTGGGAGGATGCGCCTTCTTCCGTCTCACCAGTCACATTTACCCAACTTTGACTTCTTTGCACGTTTTCCAGAAGCCATAGCCTATTTGTGACAAATGATCTGGGAGTCTTCAACTGTTTGTGCAAAGCTTGTTTTCCTCAGAGATCTTCAGTTTGGCGTAGATTTTCCTTTTTTTTCATCTTTTCCATGACTTTCTTGGAAATGTGGCACTGCTCACTGATTGCACCTGCCACCACAATAAAATCAACTTTATTAGTAGCATGTAATAATGTTTAATAACATGTACTGTGCAGTCTGAAGCCCACAAATGAGATCAGTGCTTTGTTTCACAAGGATGCACAGTTCTTCCTATTTTTTAGACAAAGAGCAGGACCTTGAAAAGACTATCTAGAAAACCACGGAAAAACCTGGTTTCCCTTCTGAGTCCTTTTGTTACCTTAATCAGAAGATAATCTTTCCTTTTTGGCATTTCCCCAGTGCTATGAATTACAAGTTGCTTACTGACCAAGAACACCAAATGGTGGTGTTCTTCCATGCAGGAATATTTTGTTCTCAAGTCTTCACAACTTAAAGACGCAAGGAATAACTTGTGTCTTAAATAGCTTGCATCTTGCAGATGAAAGAGCTGTTATTTTAGAACAGCAGTTCAAATGCACATAAACATCCTGACGAAATTGCTTAGGCTATTTTGCATATGATTTACATTAGTAAGAGGATTTAATAAAAGTTCGTAGTATGAAACTTAATTTCAGATCCTGCTTACAGCAAGTCAGGTGCAAGCTGCAACTGATTAGAGCAGTGAGCTCTGATCTGCTGAATTGTGCTCTGCTGAGCTGCACTGTAACGGTGGAAGTGGCTGGGGTGGGGAAATTGCCTTGGGGACAGGTAGTGGAAAACACCTCTTCTGACCTGCTGCCTGATGACATTTATCCATTGCATTCCCAGAGTTCCTACTTCTAATGGCTTCTTAATGTCCTCCATGCTAGGCATTAGGGTGATTTCAGTTAGGTTCACAGCGAGGAGCTTCTGTAGTAGCTGATGCCCTGCTTTTTGTTCATTGCCAAAGCAGGGGAAGTGTTAGGGCACTGGGGAGAAAAAGCCGTTCTCTGAGCGTGGGGCTGGAATCAAAGCTTGTTGTGGTACAAGGGAAACATATCTGAGTTGTGGAAAAAAGAGAGGGCTGCTATCTCCATGACACTGCTGCTGTTCTTAGAGCAGGGATAGTTTCTTTTTGTTCTTACAAAATGAGTGGCTAACGGACAGACGTGAAAGTAGAGACATATCAACGTGAGATATAGCTGCATTTCAGTTATGTGATACAATGCAAGGAAGAAAGTTTGGAGTGATGTGAGCAGTAGAAATGGATTGGTGGTTGGACCTTGAGCACCTGTAAACATGCTTATTGTGTTGACTTTCATGGAAGTATATGAATTAACAGTAGCTAATTCTTTAGCTTCTAACATAAAATGATCAATTGAGTCTAGATTTTGATATCTGATGTTTATTTCGCTTTTTTTTTATTTCTAAAACAATTAAAATTTTCAGGTCTGTTAGAACACAGAGTATGTAGCTATCAGTAGAAATCTAAAAATCTCTTTATTGGTGTTACTGCAGCAGCACAGCTCTACAGATTTCAATCTATGTCACAGATGGGGTGAATATTTAGGAACATCTCTTTTGCTAGTGGTATATATTCTTTTTCAAGGTTGAAGGTCTTGGGAATGATTTGCTGAACAAATACTGCAGCTTGAAGACTGACCTCAGCTCCCAAGGAATGTAATGGCAACAGGAAGTGTTGTGATGTTGACTCTGTTCCTTACCATGAACTTCCTGTGTGACCTGGAGCAAAATGTCTTTCACTTTACTTTGGCTTCTGTCTTGTGAAGTCGAGCATATTTAAACTGCCTTGTCACTGAGAAGGTTGAGTGAATATACCATTTCAGTGATGATGAAGGACAACAGAGGTGCAGCCATGTAAGTAAATATTGAATATTGTCAATGAAATTATTTATATTCTTCCATATTTGTATGCATTACATGCCTTCATCTATATCTGTTACAGCTATTTATTGTGCAAGCTTGTGCTTTACTTCCAATACACCAATTCATGTTTTTTAATTTTTCGAGTCATGGTCCAGTCCCCAGTGAAACATGCAACACCAACACTGGATTTCAGCATTTCCCAGCCAATACTGTGGCCTTTCTCCAGCTCCTTGACCTCCGCGTATCAGATAGAGCAGAACAGTTCACTGAGCAGCTGCAGCTGGCTTTTGAGCCCCTCTCTAATGGCAGCTCCTGATCACGTCTGTGCTCTTCTCATCTGACCTAGAGTGGAAGGAGCGGCTGGGTTGGGATACATGACCACGGACACACAGCTGTGCAGTGCCTGCATGCTCGCCACAGCTGGGTCCACTCTTGGCAACAGCTTATACTACTGTGAGACTCCTTGAACTGGGCAATTTACAGACGTCCGTGCTCCATAGAGGGGCAAGAATTTTCCATTTAGAAACTTTTCCTCAGAAGCTTATGAAAATAAGAGGTTGCGTTTTGAGGCATTTTGTTACAATCTAAAACTGTAGACAACTGCAAGACTGTGCTCTGGAGTTCATTCTTCCACACCGAAATTCCTACTAACACTTGCAATTGAAGATAAATCCACATTAGAAACTGAGAGTCATTGTGGGGCTGAAGAGGGGCATAAATGCAGGGGCTAATGAGTGGAGAAGGGAGTTTGTTCTTACGTGTTTGCCCAGGTGGTTATATGATTGTTCAGGTGACAACTCTCTTCTGATTGACCAAAAATAGTGAAATAGTGGTGTTTGCTCATCTCTGTGATTGCACTGCTTTATTCTCATTGCAGACTGATATATATGATTGCCTATCTGACAGAATGAGAAAGACCTATTTTCAGGTTTTTTTTGAATGTGTAAGTTGACTTGGCAACTAGGGTCCTCTGAGGAAGGACAATCTAATAACCTTCTTCTGTAAGGAGTACTCCCATGTAAATACGTTTTTTTTTCCATATTCTGCAACTTGCAGCTGTTGTTATACCACAGGTGCCAAAGTTGTTGACAGTGATTTGAATGAAACAGTTGTTATTGGGCTCCTGGCTCTCTGGAGCAGTCTGTATGGTTTCCTCCAAAAGTTACATTGCAGAATTAGTCCCTCTGGAAACTACCCTTTTCTGGGTGCAGTGCTTTTTAAAGAGGTAACAAGATTTGTGATAATGAAAGAAGTGCAAGGGAATGGAGGCTGAAGAGAGTTAAATCATTACCCTAGGAGGTCAGGCTGCCTATGTGGGAACCTGTCCCAGATGCAATAGAGGACCAGCAAGACCCAGCAGATCTCTTCCTGATTGCAGACTATAAAAATCTTTACTCCTTCAGTGAAGCAGTTACTGATGCTGAGGCCCCCTCTGAATCCAGGCAGAGTCCATGGAGCAATTCTATGGAGTCCTGAGACTTCAGAATAGGCATCCTACTTTTTAACAAGTCAAAGAAAGTCACTCCTGAAGAGTCTGTCTGGGCAGTCTGGGTATGGTAAATGATAGTATGGAAGAATGGGGTAGAGGTTAAGAGAAATGAGCATTTCTTGAAGAGAGGGAGGGATATTATCTGAGATAAAAGGAAAAGGGAGAGGATAAATTTGAAGGACGAAGGACAAAAGTTTACCAGGCAAAGAATATGAAAAAGGAGTATCTTGTGCAGATGCTGTTTTGATGAACTGTTATAGATTGGCAGCTATCTAGTAGCTATCTAGTTTACTTTAGCAATCTAGACAAGGATTCAACAGTTAATCTTCACCTAGCAATCAGCCACTGACACTGTGATGCGTTACAGAGAGGGATTTATCAAGAGCAAAACATCCCAGGCCTGTGTCAAGGTAGAAGGGGAACAGACTGATACATTTGCAACCTCACATTCACATCAGCCTGACTACCCAACCTGCCACTTCTAAGTGAAAGATGTCACATTTTAAAACACATTTACATCCCTAGGGATGCATAGAGGTGGCTTACGGCATTCTCAGAATTGTCTACACATCCTACTCAAGGGCACCAAGTGAAGAAACTTTCATTTCTATACCTCCATTTCGGATGCCTAAAACTTTTTGAAAATCTAACGCTAGGAGGTCAGATACATCATGTCTTACTTCATTTCATGACTAGCATGTGACTGTGGTCATGAATATTGTTTAAAGGCTTTCACTATATTATTTATAGCCATGATGTTGCATACGTGCTGCAGGATTATTTTAAAACTGACTGTATGCTTTTCTAAAGAATATATAAAGATTATCTGCGCTCTATTTTCCACTTCTCATAAAAGGAGCAGGAACGATGCAATATTGTGATGGTGATATGTGAAGTATTAAATGGTTTGACTTTGAAATGACTTATCTCATGAGGCCTGCTGTAATCTCCTTTCTAAAGAACTCTCCCTCTCTTCCGGAGAGATTTTCTTTCCTAATGGTTACTTAGTCATGCTTCTTTTTATAAATATTGGGTTAGACTAGGCAGGGAAGTGACACCTTACGTGTGACAGAGATGGGGCAATCAAACAGACTAAGCACTGCACTTGTGTGTGTTGCAGAATGCACAGGTTGAAATACATATCAAATAAAGCAAAAGTATTAGCTGAACAGTCATTTCTCTTTTCTAATGGCTACTTCCTTTGTTCTTTCTACTTTTCTCCATGTTTCCTTTTCTGTCTCTTTCCCTTCTTCCTCCTTCTTTAATTTCCTTATTGTATATAGGCCTGCTTGACCTCAGGGGGAAAACTGCATCTTTAGGCCTTGATTCAGCACAGGACCTAAACACAAAATTTAACCATTGCTAGCTCAAGGTGGTAAGTTTTAACCTCTTCTTAGGCATTTAATTTAGAAAAAGGAATGGGAAGGAATTTGGGTTGCATTGACACTAGAGTAAGGTTCATAACTTTCCACAGGCATCCATCAGAATTTCAGAATATTTTCTGTGTATAAGCATGGGATCAAAGACTTTCTGTTACCAAAGGCAATGAAGAAACCTGGTAAAAATCTCTGTTGAAAATCTGTAGTTGGGGGATCAAAGAATTAAGAGCTACCACTGAGGCAACAGTTGCAGATATTATTGCAGTGAGTTTAATGAAGAGAAAAATAAATGACCCAGAGGCTGGAAAAATATTCTTTTTGATCACTTGTTTGCGGGTAAGTTTGGTTGCTGGACAAGAAAATCCTTCTCAGTTTTCAAGCTGTGGTTCCATTTTTTTTTTAGCTAATTTAAAACAAAATGCCGAGTCACCACGCTTATCTGAAGGCAGTTCTCTGCATTCTGCTTGTTTTGTTCAGAGGTGTCCCATTCTCCAGCCTATGGCCAGTCTGAATCACTTGGATGCATATATTTATGTTCTAGTTCTGTTGTAAAGTACCCACTGGGGATGATTGTAAGTTGACTAATCATTGGTGCAAAAATACAAATCCTACGGGATAGAAGGAGTATGTTTGTGCCCCCCCTAAGTTTGCTGGTTAGATTTGAATCTTTTCCCATGATTTATACTGGTGCCCTAGTGCAAAATCTCATACAACTAATCCATACAACCTCCACAGAGTCCCCGGAATAGATTACTTCTATCTTAGTAAGAGCAAGGTCTTAAGAGCCCAACAGGGATAAAATAAATGAAGAACATAGAATCAGTTTGTGAAGAGTTGTGGTGGTTGCCAAGTGGTCTGCAACACTTGATCACTAATGTGCAGTTATAACTCAAGAAGCAGCAAACAAACTGCTGCCACAAGAAAATGCCAAGCTCACAAGTGGAATTTTGTTTTTGCTTTTGGATGCATTTGGACGTTAGCCTGAACTATGTACCGCCTTATGGAATTCAAGCTCTGTCACCTGGTCTAAATACAATGTTCAGGCTAAGCATTTCAAAGGGAAACAAAGGAAAAAATCTAGGAAACCATGCAAGCCCCTTACTTTCTTCATGGGCCACAAGGTGGTCAGTTCTGCAGGAGATCCTCATCCATCCACCCTGTTGTGGTGGGGAGAGAAGCCTCTATGGCCACTGCTTGTGCTGGAGCTGTGCCTGGTGTTGCTACATTGTCCCCCATCCACAGAGGTTGTTCCAAGGCAACAGCTATAGCAGTCACCCTGGGAGCAGCGTTTCTCTTACAAACCCCTAATGATAGTCCTTTGGAAGCTGCCAGAGAAACCAGTAAGATCAACAGCCATTGACATGCCAATAGGCTTGAAACCCTGTCCTGCAGGTATCCCCAATGTCCATCAAATTACTACTCAGCCCACAGCAGGAAAGAAGAGTGGAAATCTGTGGTGGAGTATGAGTCAGGAGCCAGTATGAGACTGGTAGGAAGCAACTGAGTCTGAAAAGGGGATTTATATTATAATTAATGCTATTGAATAGTGCCGGATAATACTTGTTCTTTCTGTGAAATCACTGCGGGTGATGGCTTGAAAATGCAAATGCTCTTGGCTAGCTGGCAAAAGGATGTAAGCTAAGCCAGCTGCAGTCCAGATAGGGCACAGCAGTACCTGTATGTGCTGCTGCTTCAGCTCTTGGAGAAGAAAAAAGAAAAGAGCTGGAATGTTATGGAAATCTGAGTGAAGGCAAAGAGCGGTAGATGCTGGAGCAGAGTTGTCTGTATGGAGGTTGTAGGCTCCCCCTTCCTATAATGGCAATGGCACTTGGTGATCTGAGCAGCTAGCAGAGCACAGACTGGCTCAGTTCACTGTTTTTTCCAGGTGATGGCATGTACAAATAAATGAGGGGCAGCAGACAACCTGCGAACAGAAGCTTGCTGAGAAGTGTGGAAGCTGTGGTACATAAAATGGTGTTCCTGGGCTTATTCCATAAAGCCTTTTTGAAGGTACCTTTTGATCTGAATCATATCACATGGATCAAAAGGAGGGATATGAAAGGTATGAGAAGCAAAGTAAGTCGTTAAATGACATGGGATGGGAAGTTTCAGTTTCATACTCTACATTTTTTGATGCAAGCTGATCATTGGAACAAGTTTTGAGAGCAGCTTTTTATTGGAAATAGATCTGAATGGGGGATGCTGGCAGTAAGTAATAGGCTGTAGGAATTTTTGGAACCTTCCTCCTTCCTTATTTCAAACTGTCTCCTAGAAAAGTCTTTGCTCTTGCTCTGTGGTTCTCTTTTACTAAGACTGCTGTTTGTGCAGCCTCATAGTACAACAACCATAATATCCTGGGAATAACAGTTCACAGTAGTGTACTGTACTTGACCTGCATCTTGCAACCTACTGTCAGTGTCTCATTATCAGCTTCTTTTGTATGCATTTCCCTCTAAAATTCTGATATATATTCTCCCAAATTTGTATTGACAGAAAACTTTTTTTGCCATGGCTTGCCTCTAGCTTTCCATGGATTGAGATTTTCATAGCTCATCAAGAGTCATATGCAAAGTACCTGTTTCACATCTCTCTTTTTTTTCCCTTGGCACTCTAGTATTTGAGGCAGGATGGGTACTGAAGTATGAGGTAAGAGACAATGCAACTGTTCATTTAAAATTTGTTACACAGAGATGTACTACTGTGAAACTAAACCGAGCCCCTACATTAGGTATTTTAGCCAAGAAATAGGATAAATCAGAACATTCTTAAGAAGTCCTAGATATGTTTTTCAGGGCAGATAATTTTCAGGTGAATATACCCACCTGGTCCTGACACAAGCAGACTTTACTGAGTAGTATTTGTTAGGCGTTAAATTTAATTCTCCTTGACTAGCTTCTTCAGCGGGTTTTGGCTGAGTTGAGGAGAGGTGCAAAGGAGCTGTTATTCTATGGCAAGCGAATGTGATGCTATTGTATTTTGCAGATAGGTTTCTGAGATGCATTCTGAGCCCTGTGTGCATTATAACTTTAACAAACAGTATAAATATTTACAGATTCTGCTTCCTTCTAACTCTCCAAATGGATTTGCTCGTGAGAGAGAGAACCGGGTATTATGTGCTTCCCACGCAATCGGCAGAGTACGAACCGAGTTCTCGCTCTGAGATGACTGAGCCCATCAGATTCAGAGGTTTAAGGGCAGCTGTGACCTTGATCTAAAGGGAGAGCTACAGAGCTGTGACTGTGTCACATAGTGCAGGACTGCACACTGCACTGCTTGGTGCTGGTAAAAAGGCTTAACTTGCTGGTATATCTGTGCTCAAGTTTGCAATGCCAGTGTTTGGGGAATGAAGGCAGCACTAGTTTTGCTTTTAGAGATCTCATGTTTCATCTGGAGTTAGTGAAAGGCAATAAATGCTGACTGAGATAGTACCGTATTTAGTAAATGTCTTCCCAGGGACAGAAATAATGGTTTCTAAGTCGATTAGAAATGTTGTATGTGTGACTTCATTTTTATTGCCTAACAGTTGGGTTTACTACAGTTTCCCTGTATAAATAAATAGGCCGGTTTGGCTGTGCAGAAATCAGTAGGTTGGTCAGACTGCTCCTTTAGCTAGGTGATAGTCAAAAATGAGCAGGTACTACTCAGGCAGAAGCAGTATCCTCCAAGGATAATTATTATCCTACCATAGGGTAATAACTTGAAAAACATGGTGTTGAAAAAAACCCTCTTGATAGCCAAAAGAGATTAGAAACATTCTGCAAGAATTACTTGAAATCTGCATAATTCAGAGGAACTAATAAACCAGGAGGTAGCAGGTACTAACTCTGTAATGCAGATGGAGTTTCCTGATCACCAGAATTAGTGTTTAGAATGGCACACTTTGTTGCAAGGCTTTGCTGACACTTTTTGAACTTACAGAAATACTAGTTTGGGCCAGTTTACTCTAATTTTGGCTATTTTTTTTTACCCATATGACTATAATACCTACTATGCTGAGCTGCTCTGCCTTTTCCCACAAGCTTACCTTGCTACTGCCTTCCAGGCATGATCTCAGGCTGCAAAAGGGAAATTTCTTCTTAGGGAGAATGGGAAAATGCCTTCGGAGCTTCCAGGACAGCATCCTGATGAGACTGACTTCTGCCTTCCAAGAGGAAATTGATTTAAATCCACAGCTAATCTCTACAGCCACTAAACAGCCCATCAGATTGTACCAGCTTTTGACCGCTCTGAAGCTGGAGCAGGTTTAGCTGGGTCATGTGGACCTGAAATGTTTTCAGTCTTCTTATAACCCAGTGAATCCCTCCTTGCACCAGACTGGCTTATCCAGTTCTCTGCTCATCATTGCAAGTGCTTTTCCCTCAATTTCATTTTAGTTTGTGTATGAGTATTAGTTGTTGCTAATTTCTGTGTAGCTTATGTTTCATGTCACCTTTGTTCTATCCTTTATACTGTGGTTGCCTTTTTGTTATTGTAAAATAATGAAGCAGGATGACTTACAGGACACTAAAAGATACAAGGGAGAAAATGAGTGCACAGGTGCCACCAAAATTTTGACTCAAGGGAGAGGATAATTTTACTAAAAATTAGCTGTTTCCAGTTTTATTAGCTCCAGTCTTAACCTGAAAATTATTCTGACCTAGCATTTTGTGCGAAGATTTATTAGGAATAGAGAACAAACTGGGTGACTCTTCCCTTGTGTATACACACATCTACCTACACACATTTACAATGTATTTATTCTTCCTTTTTTAACCTATAATAATGAGAGAAAAGCTCAAGAGAGTTATGAGTTGGCAGAAATTTAATGTGTTTATGTTGAAAGGCATTTATGTTGTTATGAGTAAAAACAGTTTTTTGCTTCTAGGTCAGAAATAGACATATAAATCATCATCTTTTACCCAATTACCTCCCTAATTTTGTTGCTTGATGAAAGGATGTGACTGATTGTCATAGGCTACTTAAATTTATTTCTAGTATGCTGAGAGAATGTAATAGGATGTAGGGGCAAGTGGGAAGGTTGCTGACCAAACCACTGGCTGGTTTTTATGACCAGCTTTGGCCTGTAATGCCACCTGATGCAATTGTAATTGCTTTACCCGATAGCAGAGGACTAGGGAGAGCTTCCCTGGGCAGAGACCTTGTAGCACTGAGTATTTTTAAAGTCCATATGATTTTGAGTGGCCATGTGATTGCAACACAAATTTCCCAGACAGTAATCATCCACAACTAGACTTTCCAGTGTGATTAGACTGAAGCCAGCCCTCAGCGAGGATTACACCATGGTGTTCACACAAACCAGACTGCAGGTTTGGCTCCCAAGATATGGCAGTGCCAAAACATGGGATCTAGGAGTTCAATGTGTAAAAATAAGAAAATATCAGAAACCTGCACGCTGTCTAACTACAGCGTCAACATCTGTAGCTAGATGGCTTTCTTGGCCACCCAAGAAAGTTAGAAGAGATTGCTGTTGTCTTTGTTGTCAGACCTACTATGATATGAGAGATCCCTACTGCCAAAAAGTCTATACAAATATCTTCTTTGTTGCCTACTTCCTGCAACTGAAGGAAAAAATCCTGCAAGGTTCAGAAAGGAAGGTAACAGAGCAAAAGTAGCTCATCATTTATGTATTCTAAGGAACTTTCTCCTTTTTTTTTTTTTTTTTTTTTTTTTATTTTGAAGGAAGATGTTTCTGATAGTAATGTATGGAGTATGTGTGTTTGTATGCTGACACACATCATTAAAAGGGTTGCCTTGACACTGGCACTGATAGTCCCTATCTTTAAAGCCTAAATCTGCAGTTCAGCTATTCCAGATACTGCTTCATTTAAGAAAGTTATCTGAAGCTGCTAACTTGTAAGGTGTGAGCTTTGCTTAGAATAGCTAATTTTGATCTGAAATAAGTAGGTAAACTGCTCTGTAGGTGATTAGATTAAGAAGAGGGTACATAATAAGTAGAAAATTACTCTTTCTGGTGTTAGCCACATAATCTGCTCTGGATGTTTGATAACTAAAACAAATTGCTGCAAAGTTGTTGCCCAGCCTGCCAATCTGTGAGGTCAAGTTCAGTCGTCAACATTTCCTCACCATATCATTCAATACCTAATGCAACCAGGGAAATTTTAATACATCTGTGTGGTAGGTTTCCTTTAAATCAATGTCAGCTTGCTTATTTGTTTCACTCATGCCTATGAAAATTACAGAGCATTGATTTATTCTTTCTGAAAGCATCATGAGCTGAACCGATGTGGAATAAGGTGAAGCAGTTGAGTTAGCATGAGTTTACATTATCTTCTATGCGCTTTAAAGTGTTACTCTCACAATCTTTCAAGAAACAAATGTTATAAATTCTAAATATTACATTTTGGAAATAAATCATCCTTGCAAGTGACTACAATCCCACCAAATGTGCTAAACGAAACTAAATGCTAGTTATTCCCAGAAGGACTGTGGTAGACCCTTCAGGCCCAAGAAGAAATTAAGGCACAGTACAAATAAATAAATGGAAGACAGGAAAAGTTCCTATGTCAGAGAGCTTACAGTATTAGCATGTGAACCAGTGCCAAAGGGCAACGGCTCCAGCATGGTTTAGAGCCATGGCTCTTGTAGTTTCTGCAGATTGAAAGCTTTGCTTTTCCAGAGCTTAGCAGTAGGTATACATGAGCTTAAATTTAAATTCAGGAGTGGTATCCAATCTTCAAATCAACCATGCCCTGCCTTTTCCTAAATCTCAGCCTTTCTGTAAACTAGATTTGAGTTAGCAGCAGTTTGACTGTTGCATGTATCATTTGTCTTTGTAAGCGCAAGAGAGAGGGTTCATTGAAACAGCTGCAAAGTATCAGGTCACAAGGCTGCTCTGAGAGATGCCCCTTGGACAAGTCAGTACCTGCCCTCCGCCTTTCACCACTCCTTTTCTGGGAAATAATATACCAGACCAGTTAGATCCAGTATCTGATGAGAAAGTGGAGCACATGACAAGTTGATAAACAGTGAGATTTCTTTCAGTATAAATTCACCTTGTGTAGATGCATGGAGTAGTTGTTTTTGCAGGCCAGAGTTTCAAAGTGATTGGAAGAATGCAGACTTGTTTTTGAAAGACTTACAGCTGAGAAGCGTGGGCTGTTTGGGGGAACCAGGTGACAGCCCACTGGTGTTACCATTGGATATGCCCAGGTGCTTTGCTCTGTCTGAGAACTGGGCAACCAGCTCCGATGCTGCATTAGAGGGCAAAGCCTGACAACCATCTTCAGAGATATGCCGTGAGAAACAGAGATGGCCTATTGCCTTCACAGACTTTTCTATATAAATCCAGTATACAAATAGAGGAAATATGCCTTAAGAGGTTATTTTATAGGAGGTAAGGTTCACATCCCAATCCTGGTACTAACTCAGTATGATCCTGGATAAGTCCTTTCCCTTCACTTACACTCATTTTCAGGAGCCACAGATATGCCATAGAATAATATTTGCCTTTCTTATCACGAGCAGTTAGTGACTGGGAAATGCTTTGAAGTCTTTGGCGCAATGGCACCAGATTTATAGACTTTGTTGTGCTGCATAAAATCCTCAGAGTGTTTTAAAGGGTATAGATGAAAAAGGGGCTGACTTTGAAGTCTATGGTAAAGTTTTCACGGATTTCTGAGGGCTTTGAATCAGATAATCAGTGTGGCAGGAAGGGCGGAGGGTGAAAAGACTTGTGCAAGGTCATCATCCATTTGTCTTTAAAGAAAGAAGCAAGCTGCTGAACTTCTGATGTGATTGCCCTTAATGCTGGTCCTCAGAAGAAAGGAAGGTGAGGTAAATGTTGCTGAGATCCCAGCTACTTATAGCCAGGTTTGAGATGGATTCTGGCAGTTCTCTGAATCAGTGCTGTCTGAATTTTTCTGACCAAAGCAATGATCTGGTGATGAATGTGCCCATGAAAATCGAAGAAAAATCACTGGATGCTGCAGCTTCTTGCAGTCCTCTCACAAACAGACCCTCTAACTACTGGGAGCCACACTGCCTGGGTTGTTTCAAGGGTCAATGTCCATGTGAGGAATGTGACACCTTGGGCCATTTCTGTAACTGCCCATGGTGTAGCAGGTGAGCAGGGAGTCCGTGTACAGAGTAAACAAATCCTGTCGTCATTTTTTCCTGTAATGTCAGGCTATTCTGATGAAGAAGACATGTGAAGCCAAAGCCAGGGATCAAAACTTGGAACCTGCTTACAGCTTTGAGAGGAAGTACTAAAGCAAGGGAACTTTCCAACGTGTTTCAAATGAAGACTGAAATATCCCACCCGCATTTGTTAGTTCATTTCTGAGCTGCCTCAGCTGGATGACTGAGATATTTGTGCACAAGCGATGGGAGAGGGGATGGCCCACTCCGTAGCATGTGACATGGCACTGGGCACTGGGATCTGTGTGAAAACTGGTATTTGGTCCCTGATCGAGTTACGGTGTCCCAGCTTCTTATCTCGGTGCACAAAACGTATGAAGAGACTGTGTGCATCCCACGCTGCCGGAGCAGGAGCTGCTCATCTCTGCTGCTGCCAGTGCAGGCTTCTCCATGTCTGGGACCTGGTGAAGCTCTGGTGGGAGACAAGACAGAGACACCCCCAACTACCCTTAGTCCCTGGTAATAAGGGGGACTGGCCACAGCAGCTAAGAATCAACAACTTTTCTCTCCCCAGGGAAGCTTCTGCATCTATTTCCCATGGTCAAAAACAGCATTTATAATGGGCACTTGTTAGTTGTTCAAGACCATCTATTTGTCTACCATAGATTCTAGCGCATACTTTATATATTTCGTAGTTTCTCCTTTTCCCCTTCTATTTAAATGTAGCATACTGTTATATCTAGACAGTCCAACCTGGTAGTTAGGAAAGAAAGACATTTTTCCAGTTTACCAGGGCTCTACTGTAGTTATTTTCAATAAAATTATTTAATAATGTGTTGCGCTTTCTTGAGGGAAATAGGGACTTTTATGGAGTAACATTCCTTGATGCCCAGTGAAGATTTTCAGTCAAGTTTCATAATTTGTTCAAGATTTACTTGTACTTGATTTTTCTCTGGCACAGTTAAGCCAGTGATGCACACATTTTACTGTGCGTAGTAAACTTAGATTATTAACATTATTAGTCATGTTAAATGGAGAGAATAGAGAATGAATAGCTTAGCTTAAGTTTTTCTCGGAAGGCAGGTAATTCTTATAGCTGATATATTGCCCTGTGTCCAAAGTGCGGACCAAATTTTCTTGTATCTATGCAGCAGTTCACTCCTCTGCTGGGCTGTTTCCATCTGTGCTTATATTATTTATCACTGATGTATCCATCAAATCAGCATCCTTTAATGGAGCTACATTTTGCTTTCCCTCTAAAATGAATATCTCATGCCTTGTCTGTCTGGGTGATTTTTTTTTTTTTTTTTTTTTTTTTTTACGTTAGGGGAAGACAAAGAACAAAAGGAGGAACAGTGCTCTGATGCTGAGTCAGAGTGAGCAGGAGGTGTTACTCAGTGCACGTGTCTGCAACTGCACCTCACGCTGCCTCCCTGAGGCAAGCAAGAAGCCATCATGCTTGCTGCATGTATACATCGAAATCATAGCAACTCCCTTCAAATTAACGTAGTTTCATATTCTGTCCCAATGCAAATACTGATCTAAAGCCCACTGAATTCCAAGGGAATCTATTCTTTTGCTTCAATGGACTTCGTTATCTAGGAGAGAGGCAGGGGGAGAAGAGTATTGAATTAAGAAAATGTGCAAGAGTTTTTCCCAGCTAATCACAAGCCAGCTGTACTCTAGGACACAACCAAGAGATGGATCGTTAATTAGCTTTGAAGGGGGAGAGAGAAAGAAGTTTCTAGGACCTGTTTAGGAGGTCCAGAAATGGATGTTCTTTATGTGACTCTTACTGAAAGTGTCCATGGAAGTACAGGAATCTCAGGAGGAGAAATAGCCTAGTTGTACCTGGGAATCAGCGACAAACACAAAATTGTGGAAGATTTCCCTTGTCCAGACCTGTTTGAAATACCTCATATTCAGGTCTTCAGCACTCCAGACAACCAAGCCATCTGCAAAAAGTATTAGTATGTATTAGTGTTAAGTAACTGAAAGTTTCCTTTGGGCTTCCTTTAGTCTATGTTAAAGGCTCTTTACTGGAAATACAGTGGTGCGAGAATGGAAACAATTTAACAGAATTTGCAAAGACAGGAATGATACTGTACTAAGCCTGACTCACACTAAACCTACTAAGCCTCATGGAAAGCCTTAGTTGTGGTTTTGGTATCTTAGCCTTGGTGTTGAAAAACATGTCATAATGGCTTAAAAATGAGGCAACTTCTGCCTTACCAAGGATTTTCCGTAGAGAATTCCCATGAAAAGTCAGTCAGTGTCCAACTGTGCTTGGCTTGCAGTAAGAAACCTGCCAAAATTGCCAGTCTCTCTCAATGCAGGACTTAATTTGCTCACCCTCAGCCCAGTCCAGTGTCCCTGATGCCCTTCCATTGATTTCAGCTTGCATTGGATTAAGCCCAGCAATCTTCCAAGCATATTCATTTCATGGTTGTTTGTAGGCTATGTTTCAGAGGTTATAAATGTACTGACCGTTATAAATATCTTTATAATTTGACCTTACAAAAATGCAGCAGTTTTACTATGTTCTCATAGTCTTCATTATTACTGAGTCATCCCCTTTTAAGCAGTCGATGGTTTAAAAGTGGAAAAACCTTCCATTACAAAAACATTGCAACCTCCTCCATAGAAGAATATAATTTAATGTCATCAGCTATGGAGCTTTTTAACTTGGTTTACTAGCATTTATCTTAAGCCATTAGCCAATGCCAATTCCAGCAAGCGTCTCTTAGTTCGAACTACTCCATACTCAAACTATCTTTAAGCTCCAGAGCCTATACAAAGGTCTGCTAATTAGAGTAGGTTTTTTTCCCATACTTTGCTGGCTATCTAAGGAGACAAGTTTTGAGAATGTGGAGCTAAAAAGGTTTCACATTATCTTGGCTACTGTATCAAGCAGCTTTACGTCAACATCTTCAAGTTACATCCAGCCTTGACCTTCAATATCTAGCCTGGGACTTTCCAAAGCAGGACTCTTTAAATGAACAGGACCACAGACTTGGAGCTCAGAGTCTGATCTATCGGGCTACCGCAAAAGATGTGCATGCAATCAAACACAGAAGATACGAGTACAAGTGTGCTGTGTTTTAAAAGAGTTAGTTCCACAAAGGAGCATGAAGTACTAGGTAAGGTACCTCAGCACCTCCTTTCAACCCCTACTCAGCAGCTGTTTCAGTCAAGGGTGCGTGCTTTCTATGTGTGTATGAATCTTCTAGGAAAATACTGACTAATTTATGCTGCTGGGCACAAATCCAACTGCTCAGTTTCATTTGGCTGCAACATTAAAACCCAACAGGACTCTCAAATTAACCATCTTTCATCTGTAGGACCCAGTCTGGTAGATGTTCCCAGGACTTGCCTACTAGTTCATGCTGGGCACAAAACAGGACACTCAGTGGTTAGAGTACTTGCTTAGGAAGTAGGTGAACCAGCATAAGGTCCCTCCTCTGTCCAGTTTGGAGTAAGAGTTTGCCTTCGGTTGTTCCACTTGCTGGCACCTATCAGGCTACCCCATGTTCTGGCCTGCATAGCTTGTCTTGCTGTTACTGCTCTACTCTGTATGAACTACTTAAGCATTTGTTAGAGCAAATTCCTTCTGCTGGTTGAATGTGCTAGGTGATCAAGTTACTAATTTCTTCTTTTCTTCTATGGGGCTCAGTGAATGGTAACAGTGTACATACTGTTGTGGCCTTGCACCAGTGATTATATTCTTCTGAGATGAGTAACGACAGTAGGCAAAACAGCCCCCGTCCGGGAGCAGGGTAAGACTTAGGTGGCTAAGCTTGCCCAGTATCACAGCTGTAGAAGGCTCCCTGTGTTACATGAAGCAAAAATCTCATACGCACACAGATGCACATGAACATGAAGTTCTCAACTTCCTGATAACCCTCTCCACCAGGCAGCTCTTCTTCCTCTATAGCAAGAGTCACACAGTTTGAGGGACTGTATATGAGTACATCAAAAACACTTTCTGAGCCACCAAATCAGCCCTAGGAGGAAACTGCACCTGAGCAACTGCACTGCACAGCAGCCGTGGCTGTGTGATAGTGCTGGCTGAAGTGATGCACGAGGAAGATTCACCTTAAATGACACAATCCTGTCCTTTCTTGAAAAGTGGGTCTGCACTTCAAATGCACTTTCCCCTCCCCTCATCTCTGCCTCTGCCTGTGCTCTTGCAGCTCTGGAAAGCACGCTGTCCCGTTCCCTCCTTTAGGCATGATCTGTGATTCAGCACAATCCCTAAGAGCTCTGGCTGGCTCCCAGCGCTCCTGGGCTGAGGGTGCTTTTTAGTGACACCACCTTCTCCAGCAGTATGCCATTTTTTAAAACATCCTGGGGGAGGGGGGTGGAAGGGGAGGAAGGCATTCTTCCCTGATGGAGGGACTTGTTTTCCCTCTTCTGAGTAAAAACAGGACTCAGCTGGCTGTTTAAAGCACAAAGATGCCAACTTCAGCTATTATTATGCCCCAGGATGAGAGGTGCTAGATAAGGTGGAATGAAAGAATGAAGAAAAATCACAAGGGTTTATTACAGTGTCTTTGAATGAGACTGAACTCTGTTCTTACACTCTGTTAGAAGTCACCTGTGTGAAATGAAGTATGTGAAATTACTGGGGTTTGTAATAACACAGCGATGCAAAAGGATCACAGTTTGCCCTTTTCCGAAGTAGGAAGTATATGTCTTATATTCTAATATAAAACTGGTAGATCTAGTCAGGGGGGATATGCCTGGCAGCACCTTAGATATAAAAATAGAAAAAACATTTAAAGACAAGTCTCACTTTGATCCCTCAGGAACCTTTTCCTTCCTTACTACAATCAAGAAGTGTGGTGCTGACTGTACGAAAATATTCTTTATGCCTTGTGTGTTGCTTGGAGCACTTCACCTGTCTGGTATCCCACAGATGAGAAGTGCAGCTTTAGTACCTTAGGGGCAGCAGAGCAGCTCCGCTGCTCTAACCTGGAATTCCCTAACCCAGAAGATAGGTAGTTGGCATGGATGAAAAACAAGGTGCCTGCCTAGCCTGCTGGTGCACTTTCTGTCTTCAGCTGAGTGACTCCTAAAGGATGTGAAGCCAAGTCCAGTTTACAGCTGGCTCATTGGCACTGTCAGCATGTGGTAACTGGCCTAGCAGCAAAAAGCAAGGTAGGCAGGGAGCTGGTCCCTGGCCATGCGGATTGTTACACACCAGGACTCCCAGAAGAAACAGCCATATTTGGGGAGCTAGAAGTGGTCACATGAGCAGGGGCCGTATCACTGTTTGGTGCATTGTAATGACTGCCCTGCCTGGGAGGTCACCATGCTGCTGTGAGCTCAGGAGGGGACCATGGGGTGGAAGAGCCCAGAGGAGCCATGCAGGATTTTCTTGGCATCTGTAATCCAGGCAAGGACAAAATGTCGGAGTTTGGAGCTAACACTATCACACTATGATTCATCTGAGCTTCCATATTTGGAGGTGTGTCACTACTTTCTCCTTATCCTGTTATCTTAAAACATCACTGTTATCCTTGCATTTATGTGTGCATCATGCCCATGATGATTATTACAGAAAGGCAGATGAAATGCAGAGAGGCACAGGACAAGTCTAAATTACAAACGAAACGAAGTACACAGTTCCCTGTCTTTGCATTAACCAAGCTATCCTGGAATCAGGCAAGCCGTGTTAGCTGACATATGTGCCTGGATGAATTAGCAGCCTGGACGTAATGACAGTATTGTTTCCAAAATATGTGTTAGTATCTCTGTATGGGACTTTCAGGAGTACCAGCTGCCTCAAAGCTCATGGCATGGTCTCTAGCCTTGTTCTGCCTCGTGCCGTGGGAGCTCAACCTAAGTGACCTACTCAGCTCACATGGAGTGTGAAGCAGCGGAACTGAGCTTGAGCCTCTCAAGTCCCAGGCTAGCGCTTGAACCATTAGATGCTCTTTCCATTGGGGTTGTTCACAGTGGGACTATTCACAATGATTCATAGCAGAGCCTCTCATGGGACTACTCATCTCAGTTCTGCTGTGGATGCCAGTTCCCCAGGACTCCCTTATTTTCTGGATCCATTCCTTCTACATCCATTCCTTCCCCTCTTTCTTTTCTCTGTGAAATGGTCTCTGGCATGACTCAGACATCTTTTTGCATTGCACAGCATTCCAGATACAGATTGCTACTTGAACAATTTGTTGGAGCAAGATCCTGTAATGGATTTGTTCCTTTGACTGAGGACTTTGCATGAATCACCCAAAGGCCTTCTGACCAGGCAAAAATTGAAAGATGAAGCAGGTGTTTCTGCACTGGACTTTCACCCTGAAAGGCCCCTAAGAAACAAGCAGTTGTGGTTATTTTTTGCTGGAATTGCCTTCAGGTTTATTATCATGCACCTACCTAAACACTCCAGTTTTTAAGACTTCCAACAATTGATTGCTTCACTAGCAAAGCCTTGTGATGAATTTTCATTCTTAATTTGTTTCTAACTGGTGTTTTCATACTTCATGGTAAAACTTTTAAAGGAGTCATTAGCTTAGTCTCTCACTATCATATTGCCTGCACATGTTTTTTTCTCCCTATCAGAACTTACACTGTTTTAGGCACTTGCCTGGCTCTGGCTTTCAGATCTATGGTTGAGGTTTGCTGGAACATGGGGTACCATGTAATATCAACTGCACCAAGGTCATGCTTATAATGTGGCAGGTGTCATCTTCTTATCCTTTCCCATCTCCTATAACTCTGTAGTTTCAAGTACTAAAACAGAGTTATTTTCACTGTCCATGCAGGATGAGGAGTGAAGACACTGAGTATTTCTCTGTATTGTACACTGCACAGAGTAGCACCTACTACTATCCAAGCAAATGATAAACAAACTGGCTCAGTTATAGGTATATGTCTGGTCATGACCAAATGGGACATACTGGGTCATGGTGGGCACATTCCTGTTCTAGAAAAGCTTCAAATAGCATTAGGCTCTATATCAGGGAGAAGGAGGCCTCAGCAGAAAGGAAGAACAGGTAGTAGAAAATAGCCTAATTTCTGAAAACAGCCATCTCTGAAGCACTAGCCATTTTTGATATAGTTTTTAATTAACTCAGCAAGAGACCCATGATAAAATACTTCATGGTGAGTTCTGGGCAACTGGAATTAGACTGTTCTAACAAACAAGTTCATTTCAAAATGCTGTAGTGTGTCAGTACCACGCTACCATCTGCTCTCCATTATGGCTAAGACCGCAGTGACTCGCCAGAGACCAGCACAGAAACTGCGATGTGTCTTCCATGCCCTTCTGTCTCACTCAGGGTGTTTGGCTCTGAAAGCATTTATATCACGGTTTCTTTAGTTCTGCTCTTCCCACACTACATCATCGCCCCTTTTGTTTATTTAATATGGTCTTTTAAGCAACATACTGAAGTTTGAGTCAATTTTTAGTTAGAGGAGGGAAAAGGAATAACATGTTACCTACTCTTTCTCTGCTAGATCGGAAGAGTTAATTCATTGCTGCTGTATCAGCTGACAAAGATGTAACAGTGGCTCATTACCTTTCAGGTTATCATAGAGCACATCATTATAAAAATGTTATTAGCTTTCTTGAATACGCACATAGCATCTGATTTTTTTGGTGCAAGTGAATGTACCTGGCTTCCCAGAACAGAATTGTTTAAATCTAACCCAGGTAATGAGATCAATAGGTGCAGCAGGTGGAGAACAAGTGCATACACAGGGACCTCTTCTCTGAGATGGAAGAAATATTCCATGTCTGACCTGATTCAGCTAAGTCTGTCTGAGAAATCTTTACCAACCTTTCAAGCCAGCCAGTGGATGTACAGAGGGCTGTCAGTATGAGGAAAGTGGATTAAAGCAGGGTCAACCCAAGTGTCAGTTTAAAGAAGAACTCTTGATATTAGAGAGAAGTTTGCTCAAAGGCACCAGAATAGTGATTCCTAGAGTATTAAGGTAATTTTGTTGAAAAGGACATGTGGAGATCCTGTGGGACTGATTTTAAATATTTGAAATTTCTTTTGATGTCAATAATTTCTCTGTTAATGTTAATGATTTTTCTTGCTTACTCATTACAGTTGTTATTATAGTGAGATGGGAAAGTGGAAGAAATGAGCATCCTAGACGGCTTGACAGGAACCAGGTCAAACTAGCTATGTTGTGGGGCAGCTCAGGGCACACAATGCTGCTCGGGCAGAGATAGAGGCTGGATGAGGCCATTATTTGTGAGATTTCTTGGCCCAGAGCAAACAGTGCGGCCACATGTTCAGCTCACGCCAAGTAGGAAGAGTTCCCTGACTGCTGAGGAACTGAGCCCATTTATACTAGTAGCCAGGGACACATGCACAGTATAATAGAGGAAAGTAATCACTAAAGCCATGACCCACATTTCTTGTTAATAATCCTGCAAATGCTCTGAGTCTGTATGAAGTGGTTGCAGAGCATAAATGTTCTTTCAGACACTGTTTCAGGTTAATGCCATGGTTATCTATGTATTTACTGTATCTGCTGAAGAGCACTTCATTTCTTAAAGATCTTCTCATCTTGTCGGCTTGTAAATAACGTGGAGAGTAACTGCAAATGATAGCTCAATTTTTGGCTTTGAGACTGAGAGTTCAACATTTATTATGCTGCAATGTTAAGTGCAGAGTTTGTGGTATATATATATGCCATAGCTCCCACCTGCAATGAAGGCAGATAAAAGACAGAGGTGTCTGGAAAGCAGATAATGTTGTAGTAGGGAATGAGCAAGATGCAGGCAATACTGCTAAAAAGGTTCAGATTTGGCATTTGTAAGTAGGGTGAAGAAGGATGTCTGCATCAATCTTGTCTCATCCAGTTCTCTTCCTGGACTCTTAATTAAAAGAAGTAGGTGGGTATTTCCAACCTAGTGCAGCATATTCAGCAAGCAAAAATCCTTGGACAAATCTCTTGTTGGTGCTACAGTCCAGCCTGTGAGCTGAACAAGTGCAAGCTGGTTACAATTTAATAACTGATTACTGATCTTGAATTAACTTTATGGTCGTGAGTCAGTTCCTAGCAGAGAAGCAATGGCAACTTTAAGCCCTTTGGTGTTTGCCTCATCAGTGCAACTGTTGCATGAATGAGCCACAGACACTCAGCTGCTCTCCTGCACCCTGAAAAGGTCCCTCCCTGAGAGGCCAGAAGGATGTGCAAGAGCAGTGCTGTGTCTGTTCTGTGGATAGGAGTTTTTCCAAGGCCACTTAGGATTTTCCACCAGTGCCAAATTCATGCTGAAAAGGTAAAATTGAGAATAACAAAGGAAGAGAAGGACTCTCCTTGTAAGACCATGGTCAGAGATTATTTATTTATTATAGCAGCTCTTGACTATATACTCTTTCACATCCTGTTAAAACCTGCTTCCCTGCCTGCTGCTAGCTTGGCCTGGGAAAAATGTGTGAGCTTATCCTCATGAGATGGCTCTATTCCCTCACACAGGGAGTAGTGCAAACTTTACAAAAGTCTGTGGAGAAGCTTCCACCATTATCAGTGGGCTTTGGGGCAGGATTTTGGACAGTGGGCATGTATATCTGAAACTAGACCATGATACACTGTTTTAAGCTGTTGCCTATTATTGTTTATACTGTACTGAATGCAGTTAGTTTGTAGTAACTTGACAAGTCAGACAGGGAGAGAAGATTGTTGCCTCATGGTCTTTTAGTAGTTGTGAGAATAATGTGAATGCAGGAGAGATGTAGATAAAGCTTGGGAGCAGGAAGCTCCAAAGCAAAGTCATGTGAAACTAAGTAAAGTTAGTTTCTGCCCACAAGTATGACAGAGGAGATGCTAATTACTTGCCTCCCAGATTATAGCACTTGCGGCTAGGGGCTGCCGAGGCCAAACCCACAGTGTTACATGCTTACAAGGCCATGTTTTCTGCCTCCCAAGTAGAAATAGCAGTAAGGGATGAGAAGGAAAGAAATTGTGAGCTTGCCTGGGTGGAAAGCAGTGGATAGGAGTGACATTCACCCACGGGTTCAGCCGTGGCATCTGTTAGACTACGATAGAGTACAAAACACTGAATTTTGGCTGGTTTGTGTCATTATGACATTGCTTTTGCTGATGATTGTATATATTTCAGAGTCAATGCTTTCCCACCTCAAGATAGACTGGAACCAAAACCAGAGTCTTAAGCAACGTTGAAGGAGCTTGAGCAGTATGTTTATGTTGGCTGAAAAAAAACTTTGGGTACAGCCTCATGCAAGCATGGAAAACTAGAAGTTCAGTTCTGGGGCTACATGAAGTGCCAAAGGCCTCTTTTCTTTAGCTTGCTGAGGATTTCTTTCCTTTTGATTATTTCTTTCCTGTTTCCTGATCTGTGACCACCCCTTCTCCTGTTACTCGCATTTCATTATTAGCGTATTACTTCTGTTCTCCGCTTTGTTTTCTTTGGTCAAGGGCTGAGACCTCCCAGCACAGATTAAAAGAATTATATCAACATTATCAGTTGGCTCAGATTCACTTGGCAAATCCCCTGCTTTTCACAAATGACATTTGATATATTGTGCTGTCTTCTTTCCTGGCAGTTTTTTGGCAATTTTTCTTCAATTTCTTAAAATTTTGCTGGTATTATCCCAGACATCACATCTCCCAAGATATAAGGACATGTGTTTATTTTAAGGGATTTCATAATGGCATATTCTTCAGGTGGGTTCATGCCTCTCTTCCACTGTTCACTTCAGTCCTTGGCATTCTCCTCAGGTTTCTCTCAGTAAGAACCATCTCTTGTTGTGCAGCTATGTGTCCTTCTGTGTTCTCTGCAATTTGAGACAGTGTTTTTAGGGCTAGGTTCTAAAGCACAGCAACTTGCTTGGCTCAAGCAAGGTCTGAAGAATTTGATTCTGTGTATAAACTGAAGCTCATATCCTGCAAAAATATAGCTGTGTCTTTATATACTGGGATTTATCCCACTGGCATGGCTTGTATGCTAAGCTTAGACTTATAAATTGGGGTGTAACAGAGTGCTAGGGCAAAGTTCCCATTGAAGTCAGTGAGATAATAGCTGTTGTGAAGCTGATACATGAGTAGGGAGTTGAGGATTTATTCCTACAGAAAAACATCTGTTTATTCTTTTTAAATGGTTTACAGATAACCTAAGGCAGAGTATGTCCTGCTCTCCATGAAGTGAAGGCAGTTAAAATTTATGTCTGAGAAAGTGAGAGCAGACTATATACTACCTTATCTGCCCCCCTTTGTCTTGACACACTTTTGGACTGATTCCCTTTAACTCGGGGTGCAGTTTTTCCACTCTTCCTTGTAGACATATGCCAAGTAAGCTCTGATCCTGAAAAGGATTTACGTGCCTAACTCTTGCTTGAGACTGAACTCCATTGATTTTGGCCAAAGTTCACAAGCAGGCCCATTGATTTCAATGGATAAGAGTGAAATCAATACTGTTCAGCTCAAAGGGCTGAGCCAAGCCTGCTGGTCCTGGCCCACAGGCTCTTGTACATGTCTTTAAGTGTAAGCGTGGGGGCAGCCCTACTGCCTTTTCTAAATTTCTCAATGTGTAGATGCAGCTTACTATGCAAAGCATCAGCTACACACATACTGGTACCTCGACACAGTGATGAATAAGATAGCAGTCCCCTGTGCAACTACTGTGTCTTGAAAAGTAAATCTATACACAAGCAATGCTTTATGTTTGATACTGAGTTTTCAGCAGAACTCTTCTTGCCTGTGGTTCACAACAACATCACTGCTGGTGATGTTTATACTACCTGCTTACAAAGAGTAGAGTACCCTTAAAAATGCAGGCCACCGCAGTACCATGCTAGTGTGATAAATATGGACTTGCAATAAAGTTTAAAAACAGAAAAGGATTCGATAACTGTGAGTCAAGGATCAAGTCTAAGTATGTGCTCTTAAGAGCCAGCTGGTCTTCTGCCAGGTCTTCTTCATCCACGGACTGGTTTCTCTTCAGCTCTGTTGGCATCTCTCTGCTTAGGTGATGCCACGACCTCTGTGCAAAGCTTATCTTATGTTACATAATCCTGAACACTGAACTGACAGAGGCTGCAAGTTCCCCCTTGATTTTGTGGGAAATATGCCTCCATTTCATGTGGTTATGAGTTTGCCTTTTCTTTTTTTAACCATTGCTGTGCTGCTAAGTCTGATCCTTTTATCATTAGTCTAAGAGGATTTTATCATAGTCTCAGAGTCCTATAAAAGTAGTCCCTGCTCCCAGATTCAGGTGATTAAAAAAAAAATCCCTGCCATCACGTTTAAAAAAATAGGCTCAGAGTTATTGAGAAGTAATTGAGAAGTAATCTGTTCGAAGTGACTGAAAAATATTGAAAGTGAAAAATATTGAAAAATGTTGAACAAAAACTGAGAAATCAGAATGTATGGAAAAAATAGAGTTCAGTTTTTGCTACAAAAGTCCCATGATTTTTAAGTTAACCTTCTGATTTGGGAAAAGAGCAACTGAGTCCTCCTCTCTGAGCTCCTCCTCTCCAGGACTGGTAAAAGTGCCCATGTTTTCCCCAGTTACCTCTACCATTATCCTACTCATGCAATGTCTCTTCATGAGGAGTGGAGCAAGTAGTTTAGCAACAGGTTTCCCTGGATTTTGGGAGATCAGTACAGGGAGCAAATGTTGATATTTCTCTCCCTCAGTTCTCACCTTTTTCTTCTTCACCTTTTTTTTTATTAAGAGTTACAAAAAGTATCAAAAGTTCTGTTTTTTTTTTCTTTTTCTTTTCTTTTTTCTTTTTTTTTTTTTTTAAGTTTGCTGCTTTTGTTTTGTCATTGCAAGTATTACTCTGCCCCAGCTTAGCTATAAAAGCCACTGACCATACTGGCTGTATACTATCTGCAGACCTGCTAGAGCTGCCTGTTTACCAAGAAGTGCTTTCCTCCTAAATCTTTGAATTAAACGTGTTATTATTTATTAAATAAATAAAGTTTTATTATTTGCTGAAGTTTTTATTCATGAAGAAATAAGGTTTGATTTAAAATGTTAGGCTTATGTGGGACTTCAGTGATGCATAGGCCCTATATTGGCTCTCAGATGGGGGGGGCAATTACACCTTATGCTAGAAGTGTAGGTGGGATGTTTCTGTGCCATATAAGGTATAGAACTGAAGAAGTGCTGTGGGCTTCCCCAAACAGTGCATCTGCTCTTAGCTGCGTTTTGTCTGTATAGGACCAACTGTTCATTTCACTACAATGGCATCTGATTTGGGTTAGAGTGAGCAGAAGGTGGCTCAGTCCTTTTCTGTATAGTAAGGGTGTCCTAAGTAGCTGGAAATTCTCTCTTTTCCAGATTAATTTTAGAAAACTCAAAGCTGGTTTGATCAGTTTTTAAAGCCAGAAAACTTTTGCAAAGCAGTCTCACCATTGCGTTGCTCTGCCCTGAGGAATTCAGGCTCGAACCTTATCAGCTTCAGTGATACTTTCCCACTCACAAAGATTATCTAAACATTAAAGGTGGATACTGCAGCTTAGATAAAAACTAAGTTCAGTTTGCAACTTTGCTGACTCACTGTCCTAGGACCTCACGGGAACCATTCCTCCTCTGCTTCAGTTTTACTTTTTTGTTTTTTTTTTTTCTCCATGCCCCATCTCTGCCTGTTCACAAGATACATTTTGTTTCCCACCTATGCCTTTCGCCTTTTGAAAATTACTTAACTCTTTGGAGAAGAGTCCTGTGAGATGTATCCCACACAGCAATGCAGTGCTAGGGCGCTGCTGGGAATAGAGCAAGCAGTGTGGGAGGAAGGAGGTGATGGGGACAGAAGAGGCAGAAAGGTCGATGAGATGATATGACATGGGAGAACGGAAAGCAGAGGGGACTCATCCAGGGGCTGCTGCATCCATTTGCAGATGAAAGGCTGGAAGAAATGTAGTGCGTCCCCTGCCTTGAGACCTGATGAGGTACTTCACAACAAGAGAGGGTTGGCTGGGCTAAAGGAAACATCCTGGGCTTGACTCTTCAGCATCATAAGTCCTTCTGTCTGTGCTGACAGCACAAGGGAGTAGCAACAGTGCTGAAGATAGAGTTATTTGGAAAGTTTTCATAGTCATGCAATGAGATTTCAGTTGGCTTTCTTGCCAGTCCTTCTCATGAGAGACTGGGGGTTTGGCTGGAGTAAGAATAACCGCAATAGGGTTATTATCCTGCTGGATAGCAAGATGTCATCTACAGCAGTCCTCACAACGATGAAAATGATACAGGCTGGACTAATTGACCACAGCTTGGTCTGAAAGTGTCAGGATTATTTGAGACTTCTCTTTAGTCTCCTCCCTCCTTGCTTCAACTCAGGCGCAGAGTACTTATTTAATAAGTGCAAGACAGCTTCTCTCTAGAAAATTTGGCTTTTGTTCTATGACTGTAAAATTTACCTAAACTGTCCCTGTCTGGGGAGCAGAAAATCTCTCTGATGAACAGAATTGGTTTAATGTCAAACTCCTCCAAATCTGGGACCAGCAGGAGTCCGAGGAAAGTTGCCTGTGTGTGTATATGAGTGGTTCATACACCATGTCCAGCTCAAAATACTTCACAGAGAGGAATCTTTGCACATCCCTGAGTGATTTCCTCCACTGCTGGCGGAACGTGCATTAGTGTTCAGAATGTAATTTTGGGAAAGAGAGAAAGCAGGTGTGCAGGCAGTTTAAGACTGCTGATTTTAGTTACCTCCAGCTAATCTGTCATAGCAAATTGCATGGTGATGAAATATCTTCCACATCAGTCGTTCCTTCTACCTATCCCAGAACTTTGTAAGGGCTCAATCTGCCTCATAAAAGTGTGCTGCAAGGAGTGGCCCATAAATCTGAGTGATCCCATATTTCCAGGGGGGCTGAATAGAGCAAACAGAGCCAGAGTTTGCAGGAAGGAGGAAGGTGCTTCATTGAGGCTGTTTTAGTGAGAACGGGATGCCTTAATACGTTCACAAATCTGCAGATACCTGTGAGCATGATTTGGTTTCATTCTGGCAAGATGTGGTTTCACATCCACTTTAAGCTGGCCAGTATCTGTTGCTGAAAAGGACTCCCACCAGCTCTTACAGCCACTTTCCTACTGCCTCCACAGTGCTGCTGGAGCATATTCATGGCTGCATACTCAGCAGGCTCTGGGGTCTAATGCAGATGAAAACTAACACTACCCAAAAACAAACATGTTTTTTTCTGGGTGACCTATCTGATATCCTTGTGACGATATGGCTCCAGGAGCAGTACTGCTAGCAGAGGGAAAGGAGCAGAAATGAACTGTGGCTCATTCTCCAGTGGAGGAGAGAGCAGAACTGCTCCCTTACATAGCACAGTGTATCTAGATTGGTGTAAGCTGATCTTCCACAGTCCCCTCAGGAGCCTCCATAAATCCACAATGCTTTTATATTAGAGATGGCGTGCACACACACACTCGAGAGAAACCTACGTAATCATCAGTGTAGGGAGAAGGATGTACTACCTAATGTTTGGGTGTCCATCTAGGGCAGGTGTTCCCAGAGATGATCCCTACCTACTTAATTATAGTACCTGTTTTTTTCATCAAATCCCTCTAGGGTGAGTGCTTTCTCCTCTGGTGCTGTCTTGTTTGGACCTCTCTTGGCTTCTTTTCCCTGACAATGTCAGTTAAAACCCTTCTGCTGCTTCCCTGGGCCTCTTAACTGCTCCTTTCCACTGCGACTTAACTTGTCTCAGGAATTCCCTAATTACCCTCATGGTCTGTGAGAATGACTGAGGGTTTCTTTGTGTACAAATTAATGAGTCACTGTAGGAACAGTATAATCAAGAAAGAACAAGGCTACAGCAATGCAAAACCTATTATTCTTTTATTGGACAAGTGTGGTTTTAATGCTCACACTTGTGGGTATGCTAGTAAATATATTAAAAATGCTTGGGACATGAAAACCAACTGACCAACACCGCTGTTCCTGAGAAGCTTAAAATCTGAAATTGGTACATGGCCCATTCCTCATGGCCCTTAAGCAAGTGCCACTAAAGCCACCGTAAGTCTTACATTGACTTTACAACCTAAAGAACGGAGCCCTGAATTCTGTCTTCTTCAAGAACAAAAGTCCCACCCCAGATCTTCCCAGAAGAGATCAGTGGTCTTTCTTGTCAGATTACAGCTGCACAAGTGCTGTGCAGTCTTGAAACCTGGTCAAATCATCCTTTTCAGGGAATGAGATCTGCAAGTTGGAGGAACTGAGGTGACCTGAAGTCATTAGTTTTACTTGTCTGATCTGGGCCAAGAATACATTGTTAAGGCAAGATACTGTCACGCAGGCACCTATGGTGATAGCCCAGTGCACCTGAAAAGTAGACTCCTGATGGGTATAGTATACACATTTACTGAGTGAGCATGGCCTAGCTTACTGCAGGTTTGCCCAGGTTAGTGCTCTTGGGGTAGTTAGGGCATTGAAAACTTTAGGGCAATATAAAAGAGACTTGGAATCTGGCTTAGGTTTCTGTTTTTACTGATGTATCTACTCTCATTTTAATCAGGTACTGACATCGTCCCTTACTGCATATAGCTGGACTTCCCCTGCCTAGACAGGCATTTGTAGCAGTACAGCTCTGCTGAGAGCTGTAACAGGTAACCCCAGATGCAGTATGTCAGAGACCTACTAATACTACTTTCAGCACATTTCCAGCTACTAAATGCTGAGAAGCTGGTAGAGATCACTGGTTTGTAAGTAAAAGCAGAAGATAAGAAAGACTATTTCATGTTGGAAAGGTTGTATTATGTTTCCTCCTCATTTGCAGTGACTTTGCTCTGGGAAGCAATTTATACAAAGATGCTATGTGAAAATAAGTTGTATGTTTTCAGAATATATATAAAAGGTAACTGTGCATATGTTATAAACTTGTGTGTCTTAAACGTGTGTGTCATCAGCAACTTTAGTTGGGGGATGCAACTGCCAGTGCAGCTTGAGGGAATCCTTCAAAATTGCTGTTGCAAGCATGTGGGATGGCAATTTATTTAATAGCTCCAGAGGCAAGAAAGAATTATATCTTCAACAGACAGCTGATGAGTCTATGTACTTTTTTTGTGAGTCTAATTGTCCTTCTCCCGTAATTATCCACCCTCACCCCACCCTAACCCTCCCCAAGCTCTCCAAGTTTGGGATACTCAATCTTTTTAAGCATTTTGAAATGGGCAGTCATACTCTGTCATCCTGCAGACAATGAATTTCCACTGACGATCCCTGTATGGGAAGAGAGACAAGACATAAGTGTTAATGAGACAACAGGGGGGCAGCAGCAGAGGATAAGACTGTACAGAGAAGAACAACTCTACACCAGACATTACAGCAACAAAGACATCTGTCTGCCATTAGCCTGTCTTTCCACTGAGTGCTTTATGGTTTTTTTGTGTGGCAGAAGAAGATTAAGTATGTCTGCAAGTTGTGATTCCCTCCCACTCCCCAACAACCTGATTACTCTCTGAGTAATTACTCTCTGAGTAATCAGGTATCTCTCTGCAGACAGTATCTGAGTATCTCTCAGAAGACAGTGACTCTTGATGGTGATCAGTCCGGAATTAGCTTTAAACGGAAAGGAAACCAAGAGGAAAAGGATGGTTCTAGTCAAAAGTTATTGTTATGTGATGTATTGCTCAGAAATATGTACAAAGTAAAGTGCAGGGGTGAGCTTCAAGCCATTTCTGAGTGGGTAGTTATCCATATAGCAAAATCATTCCTTCCTTTCTTTTTTTTTTTTTTCCTGCTTCACTGATAGGTCTTCTAGTTAGTGACCTTTATTAAGGATGTGAAAGAATCAATAAGTGAAAGAAATTAAATTCATATCTCATCCTTGATCTCCACTTGTCACATGTGAGGCAGGGTAACTCTTACTACTGTAAACAGAGTTTATGCTCTTCCTGCTTTGTGACTAATTGCATGTTTTAATTCTCTCTCAGGAGAGCAATATGATACCAGCTAATAATCATTAGTAAAAAGAAACATGCCAGCAGGATGCAACAGTGGAGGTCAGTGATTTAGCACCCAATACCTACCTAATACCCTGAAAATTTCTGCCTAAGCTTATTGTACATTACATTCTCCCTGACAGAAGGGCATGGTTCAGAGGAGCAAGTGCTGTCCTGCTGTGGAGCAGAGCATGCACAGTGCAGCTGCTCAGTTTAGGCTGTTTGGTGCTGGGTGACTCCGGCGGTTAGCTCTAGAGTACAGTACTTGCAAATGGCAGCAGTCATTCAAAGCAGTAATGGGGAGTTCTCCAAAAGGCTCTGAAAATTTGGATTCTGCTAATATGAACTCTTAAGCCTGAGACATGGGATGGGCAGTGCTGCCGAAATGGCTCGGCAGGAGCTCCCTCTACAAGACTCCTGCCCATGTCCCCGCTTTGTGCTGGCCAGCCCCAAGCAGTGCAGACAGGCACAGGACTGACTTAACTCGGTCTTAACTAAGAGCAGAGATGTGTCTCTACCTGAGGTTTGGGTATCACCTGCTTTCTTCTATGCTTTCCTTGCCTGAATGACCCTATTTACCCTGGAATAAGAATAATTTGACCCTTAAGCTCTCGGTAGGTGTAAAGCTTCTCATTTCAGTTTTCATTTACTGAGTTTTTCCATTGAAATTTTACTCTGCTAATTCACGAGTTAATGCCGAGTGTTGTTTGGAACATGTCTGTCTACTACTCCTCACCAAGTCTGAGGCTGATTATAAAGTTTTTATTTTTCTTTTCTGTCCTTTTTTCTTTAGGCTTTCCTAGGGATTTTAATTATTATTTCCTCATAAAACTGTTAACAAAGGTTAATGAAATTCATTTTAGATTTATTTTAGGTAGTCCTCATTTGGGCTATATGCATGCCCTTGAAAGGTATTTATTACTCTTTTGGTCACTCAGATACCCATACAGAGGAAAAAGATGACTTATGCGGATTAACAGTGTTTTATCAGTCAAGATTAGCACCTATTATCAGAGAGACTTTCATCTCAAAAGCTGAAGTTCAGTCATTTTTCTGAAAAAAAAAGGATATTGTCAAGTTAAAACTCTGCTTGTTTAAAAGAAATATATTCTGTTCAAATGAAATAATTACATGTTCTAAAATACTAAAACAATTATCTCTGAAATTTTAATTTAAGCTTTGATTTGCAAACACTTAAGCATATACGCACATGGGTGATGGCCAATTGGTTTATGCATTTAATTTCTTAATTTGTTTTCTTTTGTACTACTCATGTTTGAAGTGTGTATAAACCGTAACATGGCATATACGCTGTTCCTTACAAGGAATTCCTTAGCAGGGAATTACTTTGCACTGTTGATGCTGTGTGCTTACTCCATAGGTATCAGCCTATTTCACGTTGTAGGTCTTTTGAAATTTCCCCCTGAGGGGATGCAGATTCCTTCAGAAATTACCATATGAACATTACTGTGTTGTATATATGAAGGTTCTACATATGTAGTCTATATAAGGGCCTGTCCCTGCAGACCCTTCTCATCAGTTTATAGATCCCCCCCTCAATTTACTAATTTCATGCATTCTGCTAGGCTTGGTGAGCCAGCACTGGATTGTCACCTTTATTCTCCAGTTGTCATGTGCCCAGTGCTATTAGACTTGAGTTTTTCCTGCTATAGGGAAAAGTTTCAATCTACAAACCTAAAATACCTGACAATTTATCTCAGCTCAGTCTGCAGGAATCTAGCTGTCTAGGCATTTCAAATGCAGTTACTGTTGGTTTATCTGAAGGCTGATGTATCTTTCAGTGATGATCTAGCAACTAAGAAATTTTTGGCTATTCAGATCAGCCAAATAGATGGAACAGAAAACAGTTTTAAAAAAGAAATCAGCTTAGGGCAATCTGCATGTGTTACTTTATACTACACAGCGAAGGGCAGCTGAGGCACATGCCAAGCACACCTGATAGTCCTATCTTTCTGTCCAAGCTGCTCACCATGGCTTGGGCTATGAATGTTCAGTGGTGCTCAGAAAGAGCTGAACCAGCAGCCTCACATCAAGGCTTTGCGAGGGAGCTCATGCTACCACCACTTAACAGGTTTCAGAGCTCAGGCTGAAGCTGTTCTTGTTTTGCAAAGGGCTTACAACATGTAGGTCTGTGTGGGCAGTTTCCGTTGTTTTCAAACTGCTTCACATATCCCGTATCCACCTGCAAAAATCCCTGAAACTTAATTGTATCAGTCTGTCTAATAAAAGATATTACCTCTCCTTAGAAATGTTGCCTTACTTAATGTCCATAGCTCATCCTGTCTGTAGCAACATTACCACCAGGCTCCCAGATGTGCTCTCAGAGATTTTCCAAGCCTCTGTGGAGTCTTTCCAGGTGCCTTTGCCTTGCTTTACAGACATTTGCTTTCTCCTTTTTGACTCATTTAAAATGGGGCCTAAAAATGTGAATGTTAACCACTTTTAAACCCTCTTCTCCACAGATGAGCTCATTAGACCTCTGATAATGCAAAACAATTCATTCATTCATGTGCAATACATAGGCAGGGAAATTCAGCTGTCACTTTTCTTAGCTTTCTGGAGCATCCACTAGAGGCATTACGTGCTCTCTCAAGTATCTGCACATCAGCAGTGACCCCAATAATGTGGTGTCTTAGGAGGTAGGAGGGAAGGATATGATTTCTGCAAGCTAATTCAAAAAGTCTAAAAATACCCAATTGCTTGAAGTGACTAGGAGAGCTTAGGGTTACAGTAAAATAGCTTCAGAGACTTCTTGTTAGCCCCGGAGCATTACCTGATATGAGGTGGATAGTAGAGACACAGGTTTTTATGTGCTTGAAAAAGAAAAGCAAGCTCAAAATCTACAGCATGTGCACACAGACGAGTGGCATGTGTGGACTTCAGGCTGGCTGGGACTGGGAATAGCATTTTTTTTCTCCTATTCTGCCTTAGCCAGCTGTGAAGAGCCATTTAGGAAGACAAACTTTGCATACGTTTGCATGCACACTCTTCATGAGAATTACTGCAGGAGTCTGAATTACAAACTGGCATCATAGGAAATCCTTTCACTTGATACACTAGGACAGAACAAGCTGGGTTTAATTATTCTAGAAGCTGCAGTCCAGCAAGTTCATTAGCTCAGAAAAGTTTCCCAGATTGCACTAATAAAATCTTTTGTCCATAGTTTTCACCTGCTACTGTTGCAGGTTCATCTCTACTGTCATAGCAGAGGCAGAACAGAGGTGGTGGTGGCTGCTGCCCTTTCCAAATACTGTGATCTGGTAACCTGTGAGGACCTGAACTCCTGTCGTCCCTGTGATCTCTCTGCTCTTGGCCAGTCCCACACTGTCACCTCACTCTGAAAGATATGCTGAGTCTTGGGCAGTGACACGTGTGTGTCTGCTCGAAGGCACTGGTTGCCTGAACTGCTCTGTTTTCCACACTAATCTGTGTGATTCCTGACATTACCCTGGCCCATATCTGATGATGGTTGGAATCTAGCTGCAGAGAGTGCGCTGTTTGCAGTAGCACTCCTGCTCTCTGCAAGGCCTATGAGAACCAGAGATAACAGCAGCACTGAGGAATATATAAGAGAAAATCCCAGTATAGGGAAATACCTTGCAGCCTTGTGTCTTTATCCACAGGAAGGGGAGATACCTTTGAGTCAACCAACCATGAAAGCTATTCTTCCACTTGTAGGAATAATCTGTACATGCAACTTCCAGTTGGTAATAAACAGGCTAATGAATTTTAATCAGAAAATTATAAATTCTTGATCCGCAGCAGTCTAACAACGTGTAATAATTTCTGGAAAGGCCTCCTTATTATAGGTAATCTTTTGGTTCAGGGAAATGTGTTATAATTTCTGGAAAGGCCTCCTTATTAGAGGTAATCTTTTGGTTCAGGGAAACTCTCATGAAATCCAGTGAGCTGAGAACATCAGAGTGACCAAAAGAGCTCAGCTCCTTTGGACAGCATTGGAGGCAACTCTAAATATTGGTGTGTTTGAATCCCAGTTTTTCCCTCCCCTGTCTCCCCTTCTTCCTCTGCCATTCTTGGCAACAACTGGCTGGTGCAGTGCACCAAAGCAAAATATTGGTGTGCTAAAAAGCACACTAATTGACTTGCTGTCCATATTGTGTTTGATAGCAAATGTTTTAATATACTGCACTGAGGTGTCAAAGAAACATCAGTAATGAAATAGCTCACGTGATTGATGAATTTGCAGTCAGTGCGAGAGAGTCAGGGCCCTCCTACCACATTCAGATTTCTGTGAGTGCTCACATGCTGCTTAGACCTGCTACATTCGGAGCTCTCTAGTCCCAGATAGAGACAGCACTGTTGGGTTTATGTGTGATCCACTTTTTACAACATTGCAATTGTATGTAATAGAGAAGGAGAATTGTTTCTTTTTAATTGAGCAAGGCACCTATGCATCCCTTGGCATGACTACAACTTTGCTATCCACAGGGCCTTGCACAAGAAGAGCAACTGAAGGCAAATATCACCAGGGCTGAATAAGAGAAAGTAATGAACTCAATCCCTGCAAAGGAGTAAGTGTGCGTTGCATTAATTTCAGTTCCTGATGTGACCTCAGATCTGTTTAGACCTGCATTGCAATGCTTCAGTTGCACGACCTGGGCATTTTGTAACCTACAGATTGCAGTTTCTATGGTCTCATCTTTGCATGCTGGCAGATTCTGTGCTTCTCTGTCAAGAAAGGTGGGTCAGAATAAGCCTTTGTCCCCTGAAAGGGCAAAGCATTCCAGGTTGGGCTTTCACAGGGCTAGAGAAAAGATGCTGTAACTAGAGGCTGGTGAGAAACAAACTGAAGCTCTGTCATGTTTTGTGGAACTGAGTTTTAGCCAAGCCTACCACTGTATTTTTCATACTCAGGTGGACACAGCAGATGATCCCATGGTGCATGAATGTCTCCTTTTCCTTGTACACCGCTCTGGACAATTAGCCACATGCATTCTGGACTTTGGTCCTCAGGAGTACTAGCCTGATGCTAAATACCACAGCTGATGGCCTGTAGCCATGTGCTGCTTCAGGGAAATAGGAAAGGGAGAGCCTTTTTAAAAAATCTCTAGTAAAACAGAGCTAAAAAGCAAACCTGTCCACAGCAGAGAAAGTTGTTGTTGCCCCACGGATGTAATGGTCATAAGTATACATCATCATGTCCATATCTTCTCCATAGTGTCCAGGATATTCTGTTGTTAACCTTTATATTAAGGAAAAAGAAGAAAAAATAATTGACCATCGTATAAAGAAGTCCAGTTGACTAAATGCAACTCAAACAGTAGATTTTTTTTTGATGAACATTCTTCTTTCTTGACAGCACCACAAGATGCAGTCTCACCCATACTCTACTTTCATTTCTTTTCTGTGTAGCTATCTGAATAATTTAAATAAATTTAGAATTAAGAGCAGATTGGAATATTATATATACGTATATCCACAATTTTAGGAGAAAAGCAGCCTGAATTTAAGCTTGTCTACTACTAATGACTTTGTTACAGGGATTTTTTTCTGGCCTCTTGTCAGTCTGTTTGGTTTGCTACTGTGGAGAGCTGTAGCCAAGTTAAATAACTAGAAGTATTTATCCATTTATGCATTTTATTAAATACATGTAGCACTTAATCCATTCCTCTTTGTTCTTTCAACTTTCAGCCTTGCTTGTAATTTAAAAATAATGGCTTGGACCATACTTTTTTGCAGTGTATTTTATCTAAGAAACTCCAAGTATTTTTATCTAAGAAACTCAACGTGTTTCTGCGTATATTAATCAAATAATTGTTTCTGCTTCCCTGGTAATGACAAGTAATATTGGACTTGGTTTTACGGACATTTTTCAGGTTAATGGTCAGTTGTAGGGAAGGGCTGGGACCTCAACCAGTATTTTAGATCAACATTGTGTTAAAAATCAGGAAACCTTGCACTCAATCTTTCTCCATATTCTACCATTTTATGTGGGAGTTGCTAGTGGAGTTGTATCAGCTTCACTTCAGAGTTGCATGGGGAAGAATCAGTTTCCCTGTAAGGAAAATGCTGTCTCCATTGAAATGAATAGCTGAACTCCTGTTAAAATTAACAAGGTTAAGATGCCTTTGCAGAAATCCTGATACCTGTTTTTTTGATCTAGTTCAGCCCAGCAGAGGGACTTGAATGATGCTTGAAGGCAATCCTAGTCCACTCCATCCAAGGACTCATTTATATGTTTACATTTTGTTAAATCAGTTGGATTTGAGCATATGCATAAATATTTTACTTACTAGGAGTACAATTTTAGGGATGGTTTTAAGTTTTTAAAATTAGATATTTTGGGAGTATTTGGGCCTGAACCAGTAGCTATCAAGTACTGAGAAAGTGAAAGCTTACATGAAAACTGAGGGACTCCTGTATACACTGTATTAGGCTGCTTTCTTCTGCTCACTATAACAAGAAATATTCTGTAATTGCTACCAGTGTCTACATATTTTGCTGTATTTTTGATCACTTTGTCTACTGCATTCTTATGCGATTTACATCTTCTTTGCAAAGCAGATGTGACTTAAATGCAGGTCATTACCAACTTTTGTAAATGGAAGAAAGCCCTCGCCTAGCTGGAATATCATTCCTAAGAAATCGTTACTCCTTTACAAATGAAAAAGGAGATTGAGTGTGAAATTCTGACATGATCCCTACGTCTCAACAGTCAACTCCTCTGAACTTCTCCTTGTATCTCCTGCGTCCTGTCCTTTGGCCGTGGCAATTCACGGTCGTAATACGAGAGCGCCCGTGCCCAAGCGCGTCTGGGAAGCAGACGGCTGACCTGGTTGCAGCACCCGTCTGTCCGTCGTCAGGGCTCTCACCAAGGGCCCGGGGGTGAGCAGAGCCCTCGTGGTGCTGGGCTGTTGATAAGAAATGAGCGGCAGTATTTCACAGGAGGTACAGACAAATGCTGCAGGCCAGGAGGAACAGAAAAAAACTGCATACGCAGGCAGTTATTAAGATGGATGATTAGTCAGACGGGGCAGAGCCGTCACTCTGCTCTGGAAGTGGGAAAATTAGAGCCACGCTCTTCAGTCCAGCTCCAATGAATGTCCAAGATGAAACCTCCTATAGATTTTAAGGAAACTGGGGCAGGCCCGGACCAAGAGAATAAATAGAAACATTACAGGAAGCCTTTTCATACTGTGCCAAGTATGCTGGTAGATTTTCCTAGACTGTATGGTTTTTCACATAAATATGTGAAACCATGGCAAACCTAATTTATCCGTTATTTTGACTGAAGGCTGACGGTATCATTTTTGCTTTCAGGACATCTCTCCTCATGCTCCTGAGTATACTTGTCAGTGTCTGACAGTTACAGCTGACCTTTGAATACTTTTTCACCAAGACAATCTACCACCTGAATCTCTAGTACCCCTTTATGGCCCTGAAAAAGGACTTTAACCTGAGCGTAAATTGATCCCTGAGAATATAGGGACCAGTTTGCTGGAAACCCTCCAGTTAGCAAAGACGTGCCTTCGAGGTTCTGCACTCCGCATAGGGAACTGCAGTGTGAATGCTGGAGGGCTGGAGTCCACAAAGACTGTCTTTTGCTACCTGATTTGTATTTTATCCATTTTCTTTCCTCTGATACCAAGGTCTTGAGGAGGACTTACTCCTCCTCAGTGAAGGCATGAATCTGAATCTGGGAACTTTACGGTATTTCTGAATCCATAACCAGAGGCCAAGAGAAACTGTGAACATCTATGCTAGTAAATTAACACTAGAAAATGTTTTGGGCACTAGAACTTGATTGCCGAGACTGGTAAATTGTTAGGATAATCCTCCAGACAATTTTGATGCAGGCCACCTAGCACTACTGCAGGGAAGTCACCATTTGGGAGTTAGCGTAAGCAAGGTACTGTTCTCAGCAGGCAGAATGTGGCCATCTTATTTTGGAGGGTAAGAAGGTTTAATAGGATGGCTGCCTCTCCTGCCAAAGGAAAATCCGTACCTTTAGTTTACTTATTTTTAGCAAGAGTGTCTGCTAGCACAGACTTGGATGGCATCTTAGAAGATGCCTAGGTCACAGCAGGTATTTGGGACCTGTGGCATGGGGGCCAGATATGGGCTGGGATTTCATTTCTCATTTCCCCATCAAATCTGGGTTGTTGGGCTGGGGTGGTGGTGGGGGGTGGGCTATTATTTTGAGAAAAAACACTGAGGTGCATGTTTATATATGTTCCACCAAATGTATTTCAGACATCTGTTTGGCTTTCAGCAAGGAAAATGTTCTGTAATCTTGACCAGCACTGTGTGCTGGGCAGGCTAGGCTGTGCAAAACATGACATTCAAAAGCTGCTTTTAGCTGTACTCGGAATAACTGAGAATCAGTCTCTTGAAACAGTTTCATGAGTCTTTCAGTTAAAAAAGTAAATCTGATGACATGCTCTAGAATTACTGTGAAAGGTCTCAAGGATGTTTCTCAGAAGTAGGCAGTGTTATTCTGAAGGGAAGAGTTGTGGTAGGGAAATCCTGCATTTAGCTTCCCTCCCTTTTCTTTCTGCCTGCTGTCATCTCTCCCTTCCTCTCTACTAACTTCTCCACATTATCATTCAGCCTTTCATGCTTCCTTCAGTCAGACGTGTTCAAAAAGCAAATGTATGAAAATTACCTAAACAAATGATATGGGGATTTGAGCTACTCTGCTGTTCGTCTTGTAATATTGTAATAGGCACAGATGCCTACCGACTCCTTTTGTTCTGGAAAGAAAATATGTAAATAGTGCTACGAAAGCAATGTTCAAATTCACTTGAGTCTGTGTGGTCTGTCTGTCTGATTCTGTTCGCTTTGATGTTTGCCGTACTCATTTATGTAACCGTTCCCTGAAGCCGTTGCATCCCAAGGTCAGCTGGATTGCGTGAGAGCCTCTAGAAGGAAATGCAACTCATTATCCATATCGCAAGGTTTTGTGCTGTTAACCAGCCCTTCCCTATTATCCCTATTTTTGGAGTCCTAGGGCTATGTCTCACAAACTAGATCAGCACTGAGAGATCAGGCTCTTACATTGATAGCACTGGGGTATTCAGTACTTAGTTTTCTTCTCTTGGAAGGGAGAAAGGTCATTGACTCAACAGCTGAACATCTCAGTCTGCTCAGAACAGGTCCATGACTCCCTCAGCATTTCTTGTAGTTTAGTACATAACCTCAGAATCAAATTTTTGACTGAAAATACTATGTATTTCACTCCCTGATGCAATGCTGCCTATCAACTGTGCATTGCCTACCAGGGCCTTACAGACCACTGGTGATTTGCAGACAATTTATTTATGAATGTAGTAGCATTTGTAAGCTACATGTGTCCCATGAGGAGTCATGACACAAGTGAAAAGAGGTACTCTTTACCCTAGCTGGTGGGAGTTTGCAAGCCCAAGGCAGTCTGGAAGAGCAAGGACAAGTTTGGGAAAACCCATCCACAACAGTCTGAATGAGGGCCCTGTAAGCGCTTCCAGCACTGACCTGTTAGCAAAAACGCCTGGGTTAGGAGAGCACCAAGGAGCCTGGGAAGTGCCAAGTGCTGAGATGAAGTTGCTGCTACCCTTTGGGGTGATCTAAGGCCTCTGGGATGAAGCAGTGGTGCTTTTGGAGCCTGAGAGAGTAGATGAGGGACAGCCCTTGAACAGAGGCTTTCAAAGCACCCATGAGACCTGCATTACGTTGGTCACGGCACCTAGACACTGAACAGATTTGGGACAAATGAACTCTTAGAAGGAAGGGGACCAGTGTAGAGGCTAGCAGACTGCATGTCAGTAGGGTTATATCCTTAACCTGGATAGGCCCAGAGGTATTAAATTTGAGGAAGGGCTTGCAGAGGAGAGGAAAGAGCAACGTGAGAAATTTGCCAAGTGGTAGTCTCTTCATCTGAATGATCCATTTGCAAAAAATTAGTACGGAAAATAGAGGAATTTTGCTTCTGCTTTACAAATCCACTTCATGTTAGTATTAAGGGTATGACATTTGCACACAAGATATTTGGAACAACAGTGGTATTACTGAGAGGACAGAAGGCAGGAAATTCTACTCTTAGGGCTGGGAAAAAAGGCTTGTGAGAGGGAGTGTAAGTGGGTTGGCATGTGCGTGGAGAAAGGCAGGAACACCTGAAAGGAAATGGTGTTTTCTTAATAGGATTTTTACCTGGTGCAGTTGATCTGGGGTGCCTTCCCTTCTGAGTGGTTGCTCCCCCCCCACCCACCATATAAATGTACTTTATCATAATCCCATAAATCTTGCTCAGGGCAGAAAATGTATTGAAGAAAAAGGCATCTTTAAAGGCATTGAATCTGTAACAGGATTACTGTTGTTATTACTTCATTTTGAAAACAGCAGTTTTGTTTATTCTCCATAGTGAAGAATTAATGTGCTAGGGATTAAGAGAAGGCATAGGGTTATTTATTCAGCACTGAGAAGGATGTTGTAATAATCTACAGTGCTTCTTAATACTCTTTAAGGACTGACTTCAGAGGTAGTTATCATGAATCTCCTTTTCACAGATAAGGAGCTAGAGTCACACTAATGGCCTTATTAGTGTTTTACGACCCTCACATTACTGCAGTAAGTGGGGACTGTGGATATGCCTTGTCTTCAGATATCAAGCAGAGAAAAGAAATCTCAAAAGAAAGATCAAAACCAGTCAGTAGTAGAGCTTGTTTCCTGCTCCAGCTGTTGAATATACTTATTCCCTGATGGTAAATGCATTGTTTCAGAGTGCCTTACCCTTTTCTGTTCTTGCACAACTATTATGCTAGCAAGATGAATGGCTGCTCTTTAACCTTTCTTTTCCTCCTCACTGCTGAACTTTAACAAAGCAACTGCCAAAAGAAGGAACTGATTCATTTCAAGAGGGAAGTGTAAGAGCTGACATTGACTTTGTGATCTTCGAGGATAAGAAGCATCCTATGAGTGGCCTTATTGCTTCAGATGTTATTTATAATTGCTTGAAGAATATGGTTTTCCTGAAGGAGAATTTTGTTTTAAGAGCTGTGAGACAGTATGTCACATTCACCAAACATGGGAATTCAATGTCCCTTTAATCAACATCAGTTGTTTCTCTAGCTGGTAGACAGCTAAGAGGGCATCCCCTTTTAACAAGCACATTGTGCTGAAAAGCCAAAGCAGGTCTTAGTAAAGCATCTGTAGAAATTCCTCCCCACGTTCCCAGGACTGCGGGGCTGCCAGGGAACTAGAGATATCCTGGCACTCTTGTAGACGTGAGCAGTTTTCTTACCACATCACATACATACATTTCTGGATTGATTTCAGGCTCCACCGCTGCTTCTGGTGTGTGCTGTGGGCCTAGGCATGTCAGTGCACTTCTCTTTTGGTTCTGATCTAGTGAGACTGTAAACTCTCACAGGAGCTAAGGAACCATGTGGGCAGCACAGTGGGACCACAGCTCTTTGTGGAGGCCTACAGGAAGTATTATTTGCAATACAAATAATAGCAGCAGCTGAGAGCTCAGGACACTTTTTGCTTATTCCTCCAGAAAGACGTGGTTGAAATAACATTAGCCAACTTCCCAGGGTTAAGTGGATGTGTTTTCTATGAGATGTCTGAAGGATGGCCCTAGAGATTGAACTGTAAGGTTGTTTCTGCTTGGATAATGAGAAAATCAGTAAAATACCTTTAAAAAAATGGGGGATGTGGGGTGGGAGGATTGGATTGCCTAGAAGTGTATGTTTCCACCATGTCTATTCTGAGTTCACCTTCTGGGATGTTATCTGTGCTGCTGGCAATCTTGGAGAAGCCTGCTCAAAATCTGAATATCAGTATGGCTTTGGTAGCCAGCTGAGTCAAGGAAACAAATAAGTTCTTTAAGCCCCATAACTCTTGGAAAATGTAATTGTTGCCTGGACAATGTCACAGTGATAGAGAGCAGCCAGCGCTCCAGACAGACATTCTGGCACTTGAACTGCTGGTTGTTTGGAGAGGGGAAACAGTCATAAACAGTTTGTGCAGACTTGGGGCTGCTCTGTGACATGTGTTTGCTTTTAGGAGTATAGAATCAAGCTTTCAATTTCCTTGCAAAGAGAAAAATCTGAGAGCCGATGGGACTATTTAATAACATTGTCTGCACATCTGCAAGGGATTTGCTGCTTTATGATTTGGATAACCATTCAGTTTTACTGCAGTAGAGTTACACAGCCAGGTAAAATAATTGGAGCTTTTCTGCCTCCTGTGAGGAATGTTAATTATTTTCAGTATGGTAAAAATGTGCAGAATCCATGACAAGACTTGGCATGGTGAGGAAGGAAACCAAATACTTGTAAAAAAATATAAAAATAACAAGTGCAAAACTATGAGAATGCAAGAGATTAGTATAATTATTTGCAGTATAGGTTCACTGTGCAGCTAAACTGGGAATTAATGATGAGAAGAGGAGCTGCGAAACACAACCGCTGGACTCTAAGAGTAAGGATATAGACACTACTCAAGCAAAGTCCTTAAACATGTGTTTGGCTAAATTGTGTGCTTAAGTTAAGCAAAGTGTTTTAGTATGAGTTTCATTAATGTCATAAATTAGTATTCCAATAAGTAGAATCAGGACTCAAAGAATACAGAGAGGATTGTTCCAGCTCTAAAAGTTGGGTCAAATTCTAACAAACCAATTTTATGGCTAGCCTATATGGAAGAAAACTGTCTTTATTCCTTTTAGGGAAGAAAAGAATACATTCTTGCGTAGGTCTCCTGAAAGAGAAGATCCAAGAGAAGCCATAAATAAAGATCATCTGTCTTACTAATCATATATTTACCAGAGATCCATGTAAGGAGACATCTGGGAAAGGAAGGGATTAAATACCCTAGGTGAGAACACTAATTTAGAACAAGAAGTTTTGTTATGTCTCAGTACTGTTAGTTTTCCTTAAAAATACCTTTCTGCCTGAATTTGGTTCTGTAATGAGAGATTCATTGCAAGCTATAATTCAAGACTCTAAGAAATTCTGCAGTGTGGACTATTTTTTTAATATGGATTTTCCTGTGTGTCACACATGATCCATGGGGCACCACAGTCATTTCATATTTTCCTGATATTACTTTTCCACAAAGTCATATATTGATAGATGCCTTTGTATGAAATTAAGCTGCTTCAACAAAGAAGCAGGAGTCAGCAGCATGTTAATAGCCATTTCTCCACAGGCAGTTTGTTGACAACTGGTTTCAGAAGGAAATGCCATTAGAGGCTTGGGCAGAAACTGTAATAAATAATGGTACTATATGTGTCGACACATTTTTATTATATTTTGTATGTATGTGCATTTTGATGTGCTAGCAGTGATGGGCTAGAACTCCTTTGCAGATTGTTCAGCAGCACAGTCTCTGTGGCTAATGCACCTTAAGCAGACAGCGCAAGGTACGACGAGCATGATGTCTAAATTAGGTTCTGTGGCAATAATTTGGAAATGCCAGTGGAAGTGGGGTTCTGAGTGAGAGCCACTGGGCTTAAAGCCTCAGAGGTTTAGTTCCTGAGCACGGAAATTTAGCAGTTCTGACAAGCTGTATCTGTAATAGGAAAAGTGGTTCCAGGGCATGGGGTTTTGCACTAGCACGTTATGGGTCATGTTTGGATGTTAGCGTAACAGCTGGTACTCCCTTAGTCACTGTCTGGGGATGGTAGAGGGAATAAAACATAAAAGGACCTGTTCCCAGCAGACAATATGCATGAGACCACTGTAATGTGGAGGGAAGGGAGTGTTTAGCTGTGTGATGTGGGCCTTCAAGCAGAAGAGTCCTGTTTGGAGTCACAGGATACCGCAGGCAGCAGGAGACCTGAGGAGGTCTCTAGTTCAACCCCCTGCTCAAAGCAGGGTCAGCTGAGGTCAGACCAGGCTGCTCAAGGCTTTATCCAGTCAGGTCTGGAAAACTTCCAAGGATGGAGCCTCGCTGGGCAACTGGCTCCACCACTTCACTGTCCTCATGGGGAAAAGGTTTTCCCTTACATCCAGTCTGAACCTTTCTTGTTTCACCTTATGCCTGTCATCTCTTGCCATCCCACCATGCACTGCTATGAAGAGCCTGGCACCGTCTTCTTGGTAACCTCCCTATATGTCCTGGGGGGCTGCTGTTAGGTGCTGCCGAAGCCGCCTCTTCTCCAGGCTGAACAAGCCCAGTCCCTCAGCCTCTTCTCACTGCACAAATGCTCCAGACCCCAGGGCTGTCTTGGTGGCTGTGCACTAGACTCAGACCCATTTATCAATGTTTCTCATGCTTCAGAGTGCCCAAAGCTGCACACAGTATTCAACATGTGGTCTCGTGTGCACTGAGCAGAGAGGAGTGATCACTTCCCTTGACCTGCTGGGCATGCTCCTATCAATGCAACACAGGACACTGCTGACCTTCTTTGCTGCCAGGGCCCACTGCTGGCTTCTTCACAGCTTACTGGCCACTGAAATACCAGATCCTCTTCAGTGGAGCTGCTCCCCAGTCAGTCAGTCTGCAGCCTGGATTGTTGCCAGGGGCTCTTCTTTCCCTGGAGCAGGACTTTGCATTTGTCCTTGTTGAATTTCATGAGGTCTGTGTCAGCTCATTCCCCCCGCTTGCCCAGATCCCTCTGAATGACAGCCCTGCCCTCGAGCATGTCAGCTGTTCCTCCATTTTGGTGTCATCTGTAAACTTGATGAGAATGCACTCTGTTGCCTTCTCCAGGTCATTGATAAAGAGGTTAATCAGGCCAGGAATCAGGACAGACCCCTGCTGTGCTCCACACTTTGAACTGGCATTAATGACTACCTGCTAAGCCTAATCATCCTGCCAGTCTTTTACCCATCCTGTTGTCTGCCCATCCAGATGGTAACATCCTAATTTGGATAACTGTATGTAGAGAGGCTTGTATCTACCCTGCTTACCCCACAGGCAGAAAGAAAACTTGAAAGAAATTGGGATAAATACTTTGTAAGGAGGCAGTCTAGGATAGTCAGATCAAACAGGGGTCTCAAAAAAAAGAAGGTGTATGAGAGACCATCCAGGATGAGAGAGGATCTGGAAGTGTCAGGATAGGCTGGTTGTCTGACCAGAACTGAATAAGCTCCAGTTAAAGTGTCTGGGGTTGATAGTAGATGGTGCAAAATGGTTTTATAATATACCTGTAATCCTAGTACACTCCAGAATCTATTCACAAGCCTAGGTGTCAGATCTGGACAGAGGTTTGATGCTGTGATGTTCAGTTCTCCTTTGCCAGAAGGATATGAGCACAAAGGAGCAGATTTCTCTCCTACTAAAGTGGGGAAGCACTTCACCTGCCTTTGAAATGCAGCCTTTTCTGCATGGAAAGATGGTAGCTGCTGACCAGCATAATGCAGTCTTGTTCAGGAATAAGAAACAGTGTTGTCCCTGTTTAAAACAAAAGGGCAGTATAGAAATCCATGTGCAGCTGGGATGGAAATGCAAGACATCAATAACCCTAGACATTTCCATTGGGGTTTGCACTACTCTCTGTATTGTGATTTTCAGGAGAGAGACAAAGCTGTTACAAGGCTGTCAAGACAATGTCTGAATACAACAGAATTCACAACAATAACAAAAGAAATCATAGATTATTTCTGTCGTCTCACTGAAAATTCACACAGTAGAGGACTCCAAGAGATAGGAAGAACTGCTTAAAACAGAGAGTGAGTCTTTTTCTAGAGATGGGAAGAGCTGGGGCAGGTATGTAAATAAGCCCACAGGTGCAGAACATCTGTAAGCATTAGGGGCTGAAAAGGGGCCAGAGGAACATTCAAAGATTTTTATAGAGTTGCTGTCATTTAAAATCTTTAAAAATGAAAAGACAACAGTTCTTTTCCTCCTGGCTGCAAGGATACTGAAGTCTGCAAAGCAAGGCACTGCTGTTGTGTTTGGCCATGAGCCAGCCAGCCAAGCAGTAAGACCAGTGGGCATGTAAACATTTTGTATGCATCGCAATTGAAAGTTTACTTTAAAGCCGAATTTTGAAAACAAAGATTCAATATAGATTTTATCCCCCTTTTTCTTCTTTTTTAAAGTGTAAGAAGGTAGTGCTTTCAGTGCCAGTGAAAATAGCTGGATTGATAGCCCTGGAGCCTGAAGTCTTGAGTTCTGTTACACAGAATAGATAGGAGCAATATGAGCTTTCACTACACAGTCTGCTACCGTGCTTCCACCTTGATTTAGAAAGACCACACCTGGGGACAAAGGGAAGCTCATTTTTTTTCCATAGTGTCTATGAGGTTGCCAGCTCCAGCGAGTTGTGATAGCCCGTTGAGAAGAGGTCATCTCTTTGTTGTGCTTGGACTACAATTGGTAGCTCATTTTGACTTAAGGCTTCGAACAGCCTTTAGAGAAGGAACAATTTGTATGTACTATAAAACAGAAAATCTCAAATTCTTAGCCAGAGGGTGGTTTTTCTGAGGTAAATGGAGGGAAGTGCACTAGCATAAGTTATTACAGCACAGTACTGCAGCCCGAAGATGCTCTTACTCCTGTAAATGTGCTGGATAAAGTATTGGAAGTCATATCAAGCTTTTGAAATGAAACTCCCGCTTTGGAGACTGCTCTCATAGTTTCCAGCATAGCTATGCTGCTGCTGGCACCCAAACCAGTTCATTTAGGGCTATCTCAGATGTTTCTCCTGTATTGTGCTGTTTGGTGTACCTGTGCCCACACTTTCTTCCCTTAGCCATGGATCTTCAAGATGCCCATCATCAGAGTGGAAATAACTTAAGCCTGTAAAACACAGTTAACCTTTTCCCAGATAAGAAAGTTCTGACCCATAATGGGCCAAACCGGCAATGACATTTACTGGAATGCTTGGATGATAGAGGCTAACAAGTTTGGTTTCTGCTTGAACTCACCAGCATGAATATGGGCATCTCCGACTATAGCGGCAGCAATAAAATTGCCATTCGCGGTCAAGCACAGATGGAAAATACTGACTCTGGAAACCGGCCACCAGCCCATTGTTTGAACAGGTCTGATACCTAAGAAAAAGGAGAAAGAACAGAACACAATAAGGAAAGCATGAAGTTAGATTCCATAAAAGTTTCAAGTGCTTTCTAAAAGAGCATTGGAAATCTAGGTTCAGGGAGGATGTTAAGGGTTTAGCTCTGTATAGAGAACCAATGATCTGTTACTATATATTGAATAATCATTTTATGTAAGAAATCAGCAGTAGTTAATTAACTATGAATGCCTTAGCATTCATGTACCACTTTACATTTTAAAATACTGTACAAACCGTTTTTTATCATTTAACCATTGCAATATGCCGATGAAGTAAAGAAATTGTTCTGGTTTGCTGTTTTCAAGTTTTTACAAGTTGTGAGACTGACTTTCCATTAACGCCTTTATCATTGACTGCTGGTATTTGGACATTTGGCGTTCACTGGAATCACTTTTTTAACAGTTTCTCTGCAAACAAAAAACCTTTTATGTGAGTTTAACATTTTCTTTTTTCTCTTCTCTTCTCTTCTCTTCTCTTCTCTTCTCTTCTCTTCTCTTCCTTTCTCTTCCTTCCTTCCTTCCTTTTTCTCTTCTTTGCTTCCTTCCTTTCTTCCTTTCTTTCTCAATCACTACTGAGGGGAAGGCACTCTTAACAGTAAGCATTATAAGCTTGTGAAGAAATCATGGTTTGCTAATACTCTTTCACGTGAGGAAATCTGAGACCCAGATTTTATGAAATTATATAACTCACAAGTTTTGTGATGGGATTTTCAAAAGGCAAATCTGCTTCTTCATGTTTTCTGTGTACTGGAGAGTTATGTCATACAATAAATCAGTGGCTTCGAGTAGAGTATATGTATGCTCTCTAAGTATGCAGATACATGCTTCTCTCCCTGCACACCCTACAAGCAGCTGGTCACTGATACCCAAATTAATTCTGGCAGTACTCAGAGTTTGGATAGCTTGCTTCTTTGAGACAAAAGACCAGGAGAGCGTGAAGACGGACAGCACATTCGCTCAGCTGTCCAGCACCCATTCATTGATGCACCCTCCCAGCCTCATTGTCTCCTCACTGGAGAAAATTACAGAAATGCCATTTCTTCCATTTCTTTTCTCCCTTCCTTTGTCAAGGAGAAGTGGCAGCCTAGAGCTCTAACAACAATCCTTCCTTGCGATACTGTAAAATCAAATGCATTGATATATTCAAGAGACACTTCATAAAGAAGTAAATTTATGATGAAAAATATCAAAAATGTTGCTTTAGTTCCATTAAGTGACTTCATAGTTTATTTTAGTGGTTCTGGTGTTCCCAGAAGGGAAAACACATCACCTAACAGCCTTTGACTTTAGGAAAGTCATTCACTCATGCATACAGGTGCTGGTGCACAAGCACTTGATGCAAAAGCTGAAAGCCTGACCAATTTTGACCTGTGAAAGGATGAACTCCCCTGCCTAACTTTAGGCTTCCAGCTTTGAACCAGGGGTCTATTCTCTTCTGTTAGTCTCTTGCACAATCTTCTGTTGTTCAGACAAGTTTATTTACATTTGTTTCCATCCCCATGTCTCCCACATTGCTGGGGCCACACATCCTTGCTGTGCTTTGCAAGGGGCTTTCGAGGCCCTTCAGAGTTAGGCAGTGGTGGGGCTCTGAGTTGCTGTGGTATCATGCCAAGTAAGGCAGTTTGGCTTGCACTCAGAGGACTTCAGTAGGACTTAGATAGGGAGTTGCTCTGTTTTTTTGGCACGTAGGCCACAGGAACATGTGGCTAAGACTCTTTGTAAACGTCTTGGATAGCTTCAGATGACTGGTGTAATCCTGATGGAAAGAAAGTAGATGCATAGAAATACAGATAATGGTTGTACCTGTTGCAAAATGAGCACTTTTCTGTATTCTATGTAAGGTAGAAACAAACTTGTGTCTCTACCTTCTGCCTCTCCCCGTTCCCAGTTATGTGCATTCCCACTGCTTAAGTCCTTGTGCCCCTGGGAGTTTTTCTTTTGCATAGGTGCAATAATGGGAACATTTCTTTCCCCCCTTTTCTCTTGCACTTCTCTAAGGGGCTTTTGCACTGCAGTTTCCCATACCTGCTGACTGGCACCTGATATCCTTGCCCATACATATCTTTGGGCAAGATTCTTCCTCCTCCTTTTCTTTCCTCACCTGCTGACATTCAAGCTAGAAAGTCCTACCTTCTTTCTTCCTTTCCTTCCCTGTAACTGCTTTTTTGTTATCTTGACACTTCTATTAATACACTCCAAACTTAGAGGGAAAGATTCATTTTGAAAAAAATATGAATCAGTCAGAGGTGACTTTCAATTTGAAATTGAAATACTTTACGTTAGCTTGAGAAATTGAAGTGCTATGCTTTAGCTTTGAGAGAATACAAGTTTACTTTTCTTTTGATCTTTCTAATTTTCAAGTCAAATCCACATATCCCTACAAAAATGAAGAGAGAGACTCTCAGAAATTGGGGTATTTATTTGTGAGTTCATATGAAGTCTCTTCTCTTCCCTTCCTCCAACTGGCCTCTTTTCTGCAAGCACAAAGTAGCTCTTCAAGGGTAACAAATATCCTCCCCCCCCCCCACACACACTGTTTTAGACAGATGCTTTGAACTCTAATCTGAAAACAAGCCTTAATTTATAAGATTTTTCTCCTTCTATTATTTTGAATTCACTACTCCTGTTATAACAAATCCTGCAAATCTCTATGGTGAGTAAAACCCAGCAATTCAGGACCTTTGATTTATAGCCAAGTCAAAAAAAATTTGCCTTTTTTGCCACACTCTGTCTGTAGCAGTACTGTAAAAGATAATTCAGAATTCAGAAGTATGGCACTGGATGCAAGCTAGTAAAAGCTTGGGATTGCTAAGAGGAGAGGAAGATACCTTTTAGAAGGTGAGTGTAGATGGGCATGAGAAAGCAGCTCGGACTGTGTGGTATTAAAGTTGGCTATGGACAGGTTGGTTTTTGATATTGGCTGAGATTTTGATGCATCAAGAGCTGTGCTTTGCATCTGGTACTGGGAGATGGGGAGGTGAGCTGACTGGTAGATGGAGGAGAGGGAAGATTCGTGGTGATGAGGGTTAGGTGTTGGTGAATGGAAAATTGTCCTTCCCTTCTTTCTTTTCCATTTTTGAATCATGGTTCTCTGGGACCACAGAAGTCCTTTATACCATTCTGGTACCATACTGAGAATAATGATGTATGCAGGCATCTGCGTGTTTATCCGTTACAGTCTTAAAGCTGAAGGCTTTTTGTATTTTTAGGGAGGAATGTGTTTTGCAATACATGCTTTTTTTCTTTTTCCTTTTTTTTTTTTTTTTTTTTTTTGGAACTCAGAGTAATTGATTAAAAAGTCATGCCAATTTTTTTTTGATTTGTTGCAAATGACTGTGGGGTTTCGTAAAGTAACCTACACAGGCTAATTCTGTCTAGGAGGGGTTGTGTGCAGCAAGTGAAAAGGATATGGTAGCTGAGACTTTCCACAGCCTGCTGCAATTGCTGTGAAAAGCACAGGACTGCAACAAATCTTCTTCTGAGCTGGTTAATAGTTATGATGTCCTTTATACAGCTGAGTTCTATCATGGCAAGCCACCAAAGGGTGCATCTATGCTAGATGCACTTTCAGAGCAAATCATCCTTGTTTACTGATTTTTGAGTCACAAGGGAGAATGATCTTGGAGCAAGCAAAATGAATTTCTTTCAGATGAAACTTGACTGGAGGATGCACTCCACAGCTTGCTTGTGCACCCCAGTCGCCAATGGGCATGTAGTTCATAGAAGCAGACTAGAGCTGGTTTGAAGTAAATGACTCAAAATGTGTATTTGTTTTTTGGTCATCTACACAAACTGTTTCATCCTACAGATCCACTTCAATTTTGCCACATTTTTTGCAAATGTTGATGTAGCCTCAAAGACTAAGTGTATATCTACTTGGCTCAACAACTGCCTGCCAGACTCGAGACAGAATATTGCTTACAGTAGTGCTGGTGTTTTGAACACAGTAGCAACAGTGTTGGTGTCACTTCACAATTATGCCCATATATCCCTTCTGTGCTAGACAGTGCCGTGGGGTGTTGTGCCCCACCTAATGCTGGTGCTATGCTGCAACCCGTCCTTCACGTCCTCTGTCCCTCCCATCCACTAGGGATTAGCTTGAGCAGTGTATCCTCTTGAGCTCAACCCAGAAAGGAAGCCAGTTTGCTACAGATCTCCTCAGGGAGGCCTAAGTTGAGCTGCAGTGGCCGATGCTTTCTCAGCCTTCATTGAACCATAGCACATGGACTAAGCAGCAGGTAGCCCTTATGGTAACTCCGGGAATGCCTCATGCAGGCTGATGCACAGTTCAACCGACACAAGGCCGTGCTGCATTAAGGGCAATTTGTGCCTTATAATAGGGTCAACTGACAGTGTCGTTCTCCACGCTTCCAAAAATCCTACTGTTTTGTAATAGAGCTGACGGCTTCTATAAAAATTGTATCATTATTTGCTCTAAAGCTGCCTTTCTTGGCCTGTCAGAGCAGAATGGATCTGCATTTTATGGAGCTATATCGGACGTGACAAACAGACCCAACAGAAAAAATGTTGCATTCTTGGTCATCTGCAGTCTTTCCTGGAATACCCGTGGGGAGGGGTGGCCTAACCTCACTCAGTGTGTAGGAGCACAGCTAGAATGGAAGAGGCATTTCTTAAATGAGACATTAGACCCATTGATTTCCAACAGTATTGCTTCACCAAAACCTGTTATTTTCAGTATCCAAAACTTAATTTCCTTTTAGGAATGATAATGGAGGGAGACCCTGTCCCGCTGCTCTGGGTTGTTTGTGTAGGGTGTCCTTCCTCTGTGGAATTGTTCATTGCGTGATGGCAGCTAATGTAAAGGTCCGTCTGTGATGGGTGAGAGGCTCAGGCCACTTGACTCAGGCCAGCTGAAACACTGGCAGTCAGACTAAGGGAACTGCTTCTCCACTTTTGGTTAGGCCATGCTGATCTCTAATGCCCACTTCTACAAGGAGTCTTTGGTATCCATTCTGGGGTGGTGAGGCACATGTTCATGCAGTTCCACATGGCCAAAGGCAATCTTACTGTCATCTGCTGTTGTATTTTTCTTTCTCTCATAAGACTCAGATAATCATGAAGGGGCTATCAGTGGCTTTCCTTTCTCCTGTCTGCCCAAAGGGAAGGCAATATCCTAATCCTCCAATTCATTTCTCTCTGAAAGTTGCTGATGAGCCCTCCCTATCCACATAAAAATCCTTCCTCTGAGAAAATACTCTCACTGGCCTCAGTCCACTGCAGCTGTGTTAAAACCTTGTGGCACTATCCCTTTAATATAAATGTAGGCCTGTGAAGAAAATTAACTTGTTTATGTAGATAGCACAAATGAGAACATTTTTAAAGGGCAGCTTGATTATCAGGTTTGGGTAGCACAGCCTCAGATTTGAGACCTGGGATTGGTCAGAGTTTCAGAACAAAAACAGTCCTTCGCAGATGTACCGGGATGTGCTGCCAATGTCTGAACAGGAGGCTCCTACAGACATTTCCTTCCTTTGCTTATGAGTCTGTCTTTGCACTCGCTTATGGGAAATGAAATGGGATTGTGCATCTACTTGAAAGATCTGAACTGTGTGTTTGTGTGTATAAAGAGAAGACAAAAGAGAGTGGAAATGGGAGTGGGGTGGGAGAATCATGTCATCTGTTTTTTTCCAACTCCCATCCAAACGTTTTCTCAAAAGTTTAAACAAGGAGAAGAGGCAGCAATCATGCATTCAGTAGCACTTTGCTAGAAATGTTTCTATTTTATACCTTTTGAATAACTGGGAGTATAGTGGGGATATGGCAAGATTCCATCTATATTATGGGATGAGGGGTATAAAAGAAGCAATTCCTCCTGGAAAGAAAACTTGTTTGCCTTTGACTTGCAAGCTTTTGTTTATTTGTTTACTTAATCCCTGTCCTCTGATACAATCACTTTCAGGCAAGAAAAATACCTTTTCTTGAATATCGCTTTCAAAGATTTGTCTGCAGAGACAACTTTGTAATTGATCTCCAGCAAAGATATGAAGCACAGCCTCACCAGAAATTGCTCAAACCTTACCTTTTCTTAGCTGGTGGAATTTTTACCCAAGGTCAAACTTCCTCCAGAACAAATAGAGCTGAAGACATAGGCCTTATTCTGTTTGAAAAGGTACAATTCCTTACACTGTCATGTCAGATAGCTAGAAGAGATGTTTAGAACCTGGGGATGTCCTGAAGATTTATCCCTGCTCCAGGTATGAGGATTTCCTAATAGTTCAGGAACAGATTCTCCTCTCTCAGAAGAGGGCAGTACTCAGGAGAGGCACTAAGACCAGAATGAAAGTGGCTGGGACAGATTCAATAAAACCTTTGTACGTATGCTTAATTTTAAATATACTCACTGGGTTTTTTTGAGCCAAGAAGGCACCAGTGATCATCTAATCCAATTTCTTGTCAGAATTTCCCCTTTGAGTCTTGTTCACGAGTTTCCCATGTCCATTCCCAGTTTTCCCATGTCCATTCCCATTCAGCAAAACCATAAGAACATGTCTTCAGCAGTGCATGTGCACATATGTTTAACTGCAGGGATGCACTTATTTAGCATAGCACTTTTAGTAAGATGTGTTCTGAAATGCCAGTAGGTAATTTTAGACAGTTTAATTAACAACTGTCATAGCTGATTGATCTTCCCCAATATGATTATGGGGAGAGATGGGGTGCCCACAAGGGCGGTTTTTAGAATACCTGTTTCTCTCCATTGACTCCAGAGGGGAGCACCTTGATTAGGTGTCTCATGTTGATCTGTGTTGTTGCCTTCTTTCTGCTGAATCATTTTTTAAATATCTTTAAGATGCAAAATCTCAAGTGCTTAATCCTGGAAGTCCGTATAATAGTCAGCATTAGTGTGGGAAGCAAACTTATCAAAACCAGCTCTGCAGTGGCCCCCTCCTGTCCAATAGTCTCTTTGTGTTCCCCACAGCCAGTTCTGCTGTTTCCCCCCTAATGCTAATGGCCAAAGAAAATAATGAGTTGGAGACTCTTTCCTCTCTGCTTCTATTCCCACTCCGTTTTCTCTCTAAAGCTTTTCTTGGTTTGTTGTCTTTTCTAAGGAAACATCTCTTGGATTTGTCTCTGTTATGCAGCTGCAGAACACTTAGGAATGGTGATTTGTGAAATGGCACAAACGCCATTTGTCAGAGGTCATTTTTTAGTGTTTCTGCCAGACTAGAGTTTCTGGGACATGTCTGAGAAACTGGAGAAAGTTCAGAGGAGAGCTGCACATATGGACAGAGCTTGCTTAGAAGCTTTGCAATATAGAACTGACAAAGGAGGACGAGAAGAGTGGAGACATGTTCAGCCTGAACAGAAAGCAATGTGAGGGTGCAGGGGTGAGGGAAAGGCATAGCTGCTATATAAATGCAGCTGCCTATAAATAAGTTAAAGAGACTTTGCGAAGAATGTAGGGTACTTGTTCCCATTACTCAGTGAGGGTAAGGCAAGGATTAAAAAGCCTCAATTACAGCAGGGGAATTGTAGGTTACATTTTCAGGAAAATTTTGTGGCTTTGTGTTTTTTTTTTTTTTTTTTGCAGAACAAGCCATGGAGTCTCCCCTGGATGTAATGTGAAGGGTGAGACAAAATTCCCTGCAAGGCAGAGTTGAAGAAGAAATAATATAGTCCAGCATATCCGGATGGGGACTGCACTGGATGGTCCAGCAGAGTGCAGTCTCAGCTGACATGAGTGTAATGTGTTGCTCACAAAGAGATTGATTGGTTAGGTGACTGAGCAGGAACCGGTGATACAGATCACGACTTGTATTTGTGGTCCTACCTACTCTCTTGAGATCTCTCTTGAGATCCTTGTGGATCTCTCTTGAAAACTGTGAGTGGCCTCCAAATAGCACTGAGAGCAGTATGACAAAACAAGGTAAAGAGGTGCAGGCAAAGAGAAATAATTTAAACACTGCCAAGAGAGGAGGTATGGGATTGTCAAAGGTCCCATAGACCACATCCATGCTGTTACATTAATTTGAGATTTGAGCTTGCCCTTGGCCACCTGAGTGGCTATCTGTGGGCCCACGCTTTCCCTCTGGTCCAGATGAGCCCGCTGGATTCTCCGATGGCAGTATTTGGGCACAGTGAGGGACACTGGCTTGCAGCAAGCCTCCCACGTGAAGCACCACATATGCAACCAACTCAGTCCTGTGGCACAGAAAACTGCAGAACACAACCAGCTGCAGCTAGCTAGGAAGTGCAGAAAAAACTAGTAACTAGGAGCACACAGTCACCTTTTCTTCTAAGGAGTTCCCCTTCCCAAATCATTTTGGTATATTTGACACCCCCAAATGAGATAGAAGAAGGAAAGAGTTCTGTATAGAGAAGACAGATAGATGTAAAAGCGTTGGACTGGAAAGATCATATAGGGAAAAAACAACTCCAAAAGCTAGGGAAGAGAGTTAAACAGAATAACACATTCAAGAGGGATTGGAAAGAAATATATTTGATAGAAAAGAGGGCTGCGAGAAAGGCAGTAGGGAAAATACAGGTAAGAAAGAGGACAAAGCAAAAAGATTTTTAAGAGATGAAAGAAGTGAGTTCAGATAATATGCTGAGTATGTACTCATACTAAGCATACGGAGCCTGATGATGAATATGGCTCCATGGTTCAGATAGCAGACGAAAACATTTTGTATAGACTTATGCAGTATCTTGTTTGTAAGAAGTGAACTTGAGCAATTACTGCCAGGGATTTTCAGAAGGAGAATGATGATTTTATTTTGAACAACAAAAAGGTCTCATTTGAAATTATTATGCAATAAGTATAAATTGCATTAGTATATGAAAAAGGAACAGGTAATGCAGTATTACCACAATGTCTTCTTTTCTTTCTGCCTATCTGCCTTCCCCCTTTCTTTTCAGTCTTATTCCAAAATGAAGTATGGGGTCAGTCTTTTTTTCCTTAGCAGTTGCATCAGCCATGGGAATGTATCACATGGTAAATAAAAGAGTATGAATAATTCAGAAAAAAAAATTTGAACCATTTAAAAAGCAGAGGCTTCACATTTCATTTTTAACCTGTTCCCATATAATGTGAAATCTACAAAAATTACATTCATATTTTTGGAGCAAAACTATTTAAAATATTTGAAAATATTCATTTCACTGTGTCCAAGGAGTATTTTGTACAGAGTTTTCCAAATACATGTTCTAAATTTCATGAAAAAATCAGAAGAAAAATAAATATTGGGGTTATATACTACCTAAACATGAAACACCATACTTATTTATTTCCATAAAATATTGTGGCCATAAAATGTGATCACCTTTTGCCTCTAAGCTTGGTAGAGAAATGAATCTTACAGTCAATCAAAACTGACCATATTAGGGAATTTACATGATCTTTTTCTATCATTGTCATGCATATATACACTACTATCATCATTCATGAGCGTGAATTTTTGGCTCCTTAATACCAGCATGACTAGAAAACAGCCTTTAACTGGGCCTGAGCCAAAAAGCTTAGCAACCAAACACAAAAAGAAAGTGCAACACTGAGAAGAAATTTTTCCTAGTGATAAGAGCAGGAGTGCAGAGTCAGGACTTTGAGGATTTGTTCCCCCGTTTAGTCACTGATTCAGTGATGTGTGGCCTTTCAGGAGTGACTTTATCCTCTCCTTGTTAAAGGTTCATGCCTCATTTTCCTCATCTGAGGGCCGTTTTCCAGCTGAGGCTGTGAGTGACCAAATGGCACAGCGTTTATAAAGCACATTGAGACTCTCCAGTAAGAAAATGCTACAGAGAAGGCAAATAGCATCCTGATCACCTCCCATGCATGCGGCATGATTAATGAGCCTGAAGCAGTCATTCGGGGTAGCTAAGCAGATGGCTATGGTAGCGTTAATATGCATTTGCATTGCTGTCACCACAGTATTAGCATACACATTCCACCTCGGGTATCGCGGCTGCACCACGGGCGGAGGGTTTGGGGTGTCCTACCATTCGGTCCCTGCCCTGTTGATCTCTTCCCACCAGCACTCGGTCGGCTCGCCGAGGCTCTGGGCCGCCGGCATGCACGCGTAGTTCCACAGCCTGTCGGAGCCCTCCTTCTTGCTGTAAACGCTCCTGATGGCCACAATCACCTGCCCGTGCGGGCACTGGAAGTTGAAGCCCTGACGGTACACGTTGGCCCATTCATCATTATCTCCGTAGTTATAGGGGCCATAGTAGTAGTCACCATACTGGCCCCACACCACTGTCACCAAAGGCAGAAACACACAGAGAAGGGCAAGGTCCATGTTGACGATGCTTCTGGCTTAGAAATGCCCCACCAGTTCATTGGGCTGGCTCTTTTATATCGCCTCTAACATTTGGCTTCCAGATGTTATGCTTCCAGATCCAAGTGCAATGTGTCATTGCCTAGCAAACCTTCTCTGAGTTACAGACACGTCCAATTACTTTTAAGGTGGAATTCTGCAAGTACAGTAACTCTGCAGGCCATGAAAATGAGGGTTTCTCACAACTGCAAGCTATCTGTGATCCCTTGCTGTAGAGTTACCCTATAGAACAAAATACATGTTGTAATGCATGTGTCACAGACATCCCACTTGTACTCTCGAGAGAGTAGTTCAGTTTGCAAACTACTTTATTTGAAATTAAAGCTCTCTTTGAAGTTGCTATTTCTCATCATTTGTAACATCTGACAAAATGTGATTGTGCCCCCCCCAGCCACTTTTTCTTTAAATATGGGTGAAATGAGTCCATCAGTTCCTAGAAAGATGGAAGTTGGATAAGGCGGGGGAATTTACTACTCTCATTGCAAAAAATCCTATAGACATTTTGGCCTTGTTTGGTCATGGGGGGAGTGAAGCCCAAATGACTGAGAATCCAATGTTCTAGCTTGGCATGGAAACAGCCCACATCGAGAAGCAGGGCACCAGCTTGCTCCATACAAAACTAATTTTGCTGTGACTGGGTGTGAGCACTGTAGAACTGTGGACTCAGCAGATAATTTTATGTGAGAGCTTGCACATAAGCAAGTTACGGTGAGAAAAACTGTGTATTACTATAGCCCATTGAACATTTTTGAGCAAGGCCCTTTAAACTACTTTGCATTTATCGTGGAGCTGCCACTGGGAAACAGCTATGCTACAGGTTCACAGCCTGGCTTATCACTTGGAAATGTATTTATATAGCATACCTCCAGATCATTTCTTTGTCAGGAAACCATCCTATTCAGGAGAGCATGGAAGAGTGCACTTTGTTTAACTGTATACTGCAATCCTCTAGGAAAGTATGGGACCTGAGGATGTTTTATTAAGTAATATGTGCTTAAACTTTCCTTATTCAGAGTCCAAAGTCAATGTAACATGCTCCATATACACATATGTTGCCTCTGCTGTGTTACTAGTGAAATATATGACCCTTGGAATGGCTCCAGATTCAGATGCAGTATCTTCCAGTGAAATAATTGTGAAGGATCCAGAGACCTTTCTCTTGCTGCAGATTTCTCTTCTACTCTTTTTGCTATCCCTCTCCTCCATTTTGGCCATGTGCAAAAACTTACATTTGAATCTTTATTCTACTTCTGATATAATCAGAAAGATGATCTGTGATGGATAACAGAGCAGACTTACTCCAAATGGCAGCACCTCTCTAGGGAGTTCCAAACCGATCATGTCTGAGTCATCTCTTCATTGCTTTGCAGGAGCATAAGTGTCCCAGGAGGCAGGCACCTTTTCTAACCAGCCCCAAAACTTGGAAACTGCCTATGGGAAGCATGTCCTTTAGCCTTGTCAGCCAGGCTGGGTAAGTGCTAATGTGCCTTTTGCTTTTTTTCTTTTTTGTAGCAGAGCCTCGTTTGATGGGACTAGAAACAGGGTTGAGCTCTTTGCCAAGAGCAGAGTGCAGTGATGACCTTAGATGTCCACACTCGCAGTATGTGCAGATCCATATGAATCTGAGCAGCTGAGAGCTGCTGATCTAGATCAGCACCTCACCTCCAGCTGCAGCAGGAGCAGATGCCCAGTGGAGGAGGATACAGAGACAGCACAAAAAAAGACCTTTCCCTGGCACCGCTTTCCTCTAGGTCTTCGGTGACAGTGGAAAACACAAGTCACGAAAGTCTAAAGAGAGAGGAAATGGGAGAATAAAGACATAGTGTTCCCAAGGGCATCAGCGTTCAGACTTGAACTACATGATCTCACACACATTTTTCAGCTAACTTAATAATGTACGTTTTTCCCCGCCTTGCATCCTCAGACACGTAGTCAACATCTGGGAGCACCGTACACTGCTCTCTGTGCCTGAGAGGCATTCTGGAAGTCATTTTAGCAGGAAGTACCACATTGTTGTGTATACAATGCTCTCCTCACATAACCCTTACCCCTTCATAACACCGTTCTTTAGAAAGAAGTACTCAAGTAACCCACGCAAAATCAGGGGCAAGAGGAGATGTGAAGTAGGAGGAGGGTACTACAGTGGGTAGGGGGCAATCTTCACCTGCCTACCTTTGATGTATGTGGAGCTTTGAGGTGTCTGCTGACATTATTCCTACATATGCCTGATCTCAGTTAGCAGATAGGGTGGCACTTCCATGCTGTGCTCTGATTAAGAAATAGGTTGGGTGGAAAACTTGGGTAGGGAAAATAGTGAACACAAGAAAACTGGAGCGATAACTCTCCTGTAGCAATCGTGGCACTGTAGACATATTCTGATCAGGGACAACCTGAAAAGCTACAGTTCTGCATTTTTGGCTCCAGTGTTTTCAGGGAACTATTAATAATTTTGTGTATCATTCTGATTCTGAATAAAAACAAGAGAGATCAGAATTTCTTTCAGAAGAGATAGGATGTTTTTCTGTCACCTTGGAGTAGAGTGGTATTTGGGAGTGGGGGGAACTGTGATATGAAAAGTCCTGTTAGGGGGTTGAAAAAAGGAAGAATTGTGTACATACATGAATTTTCTTTCAGAGTAATGCTCTCAGCACTGAAGTTGACAGCAGCTTCATTCATGGAGCAAAGCTGAGGCTACACGGGGCTTGTTTCCTTAACACTTTACACCACTGCTCCAACCCAAATAGTTCCACTGATGTTGCCAGTGCTGGGAGTCACAAACTTATGTTTCCAGTGACTCACTGGTATGTTAACCAATATGCCAAATTCTGCTCAGACCAATCAAGTAAACATAGTAGTTCAAAGGCTGGTGGCCAGCGGTTTGAAACAGCTTTGGGAGAGCTGCAAATTAGTCTGCCTGGCTGACAGCAGAGCATGATTTGGGCAGCTTTGTGAGTTTGGCTTACTTCAGCTAGAATTTGTGCTGGGAGAATCTGAAAAATCTGTCTCTCTCTCTGAAATGACTTGACCCTTCCTTTTACTTGAAAAAGTCAGCTGCAGGTCTTACACATTCAATCTTTGCAAAAGAGAGTGTCAATAAAGTAGCAGAGAGGACGTGCTAAGGCCGGCCTTTCGTTATTGGTTCCTTGTCATGAGATCCATATTGACTGGCTATTTCATTGGCTATCAGTTCTTAGAAATGCTGCATTTAATCCACATTAACAAGGATTTACTTTCTGTCTTGCCCAGTGGTAGTGGAGGAAAGCGATTATTCCAGTCTATTTAGCTTTTGTGAGGCCACAAGTGGAGTACCATGTTCAGTTTTGACCTCCCAGTGCAAGAGAGCTGTTGACATTGATACCCTAGAGAGAGTATAACAGAGGGCTGTTGAGATGGTCAGGGGCTGAAGTGCTCAGTGTGCAGGGAGAAGCCGAGTTTGCTCAACTTGTAGACAAGAAGGCTAAGGTGGAGCCAGCTGTTGTCTTCATCAGGGAGCAGGGCTGTAGTAGGAGGTTATAGAGAAGGTGGAGCCAGATCCACCCTCGGAGGGCCCAAAAAAGATTGAGAGGCAATGGGCACAAGGTACAGCAAGGGAAATTCCTATAGGACCTGAGGAAAGGTCTTCCTCATGAGGAAGATCAGATACTGGAACAGGAGCTCAGAGGTGGTGTGGTTTCTCCATGCTTGGAGATACTCAGAACACAACAGGGCCCTGGGCAGCCTGGTCTAACTTTGAAGTTAGCCCTGCGCTGAGCACGGGGTTGTACTAGAGACCTCCAAGGAGAAATCCCTTCTAACCTGAATTACACTGTGATTCCCTCCTGCTGCAGGCAGTATATGCTGTATTACTTTAAGGTGCTTCTTCCTGGCGCTGCAGGCATTATTAGTGCCTTGGAGTCATTTAGGAGAAATGAGACAGTATTCTTTTACCATGCCACATTGCAACCATGAAATGCAGAGACATTGCAGTGCTTTGAACTAAAATCTTAGATGCAGTACTGCTATTCAAAAGAATAGCATTAACCAGCTTTATGGATTTTATTTTAGCACCCAAGCTCTGTGCTGAAGTAAGAGAAAGACATTTGATTTTTTTTCTATCATTTGGCAAACACAGGGATGCTAGAGCTGCAATGAGAATAGCAAAGGATCAGAATTGATCAGCAGCAGGTACAACTAGGCCATGTTTCTACAAAGCTGTAGTACATGAAAGTGGTGTCATCTGGTTTTAGTGCACTAGCATTTCTCTCTTGCTGAAGTTCCTCCAGCTACAAAGGTCTGACTCATGGATGACTTTTTTTGTTTTTTCCTTACTCTGAGGGCAGAAAAGGCATAGAAGGGTGTTATCTCACAGCATTTCATCCTTCTGGTGCATGAGAATAATTCCATCTCCTATGACTCAGGACAGTAGCCAGATGCAAAACATTGCATTTAATGCTGGTGAAGGGAGCTGAATGTGTAGCGCTTGACTCCTGAAGTCCTTTGGACACAAAATAGGTATGGCAGCAGCGGTGGCAGCAGCAGCAGCAGCAATATTCTGTCTGTGTCCAAGTTAATGCAATCCCATCATGGCATCTCACAGTGAGAAGAAAGTATTTTTTCATGTTGGTGCTGTGCATCAGTGAGGTCTCACATTTTGAACATATTTTCCGTATTTTATTACACATTGTCTCAGAGTGATGCTGGAAGCTCTGATAAAGCAGAGGAGCTTGAATGAGTCAGGGAGGCTATATGATCTGGGAACTCCAAACTGAACTCAGTCGCTGATTACTTTTCCATGCCATCTTTGCAGCGTGACATTTTTTCATATAACTTCCTGCATTGTCAGTTTTCATAGCGGTATGAGGACTTGGGGTGCCTTGTTCTGTTTTTGCAGGGAGGGTATAGAAACCTTGCTAATGTGGGGAAAGATGAAGCTGCTAGAAAGCTGTGCTTCACAAGGGACAGAGATATATCTTTGTCATTTTTTTTAGCTCAGACCTATTACCTTCTACCAGAATAATACATATGGTGAAGGCTGGAGTCCATTTATCAAAGCTTCCTGCTCTTTATGGTACTCTTTCCCACTGCCTTTCATTAAATGTTTTCAAGCTACTTTGGTTAAGTCCAGTTGCCTTCCTGAAAAGTGGGAAAACTTTTTATTATGTTACATGGTAAATCCAGTGATCTGCCTAATGTCAGGCAGTACCTCAGGGCTAGAAATGATTTAAAACCCCAGAATCTAGACTTTTAGCATTGTATTCTAACCATGGGAAAACACACCTTTTCCAAACACATCCTTCCGCTGTCCCAGCAGAGACTGTTTCAGCTTCCACTTTGCATAACTCTTTCTTTTTAAAAGAGGTACTATTGCTTTAGATCTTGTGATATTTGAGGATATTGCAGAGCTGTTTCCCCTTTAGAAATAGCTGTAGAAAACTCTGGTATGATACCAACCAAAATATTGCTGTGGAGAAAGAAAGTGCTATCCACAATGCTCTTTTTCCAATGTAATCACAAGCCTTTTGTACTACTTTTGTGATAGGTTTCTGCCTAAATGTATAATATTCAGTCACAGGTTTAGTATCAGAAACAAACAGGAAATGCAAAACTTGAGACATAGATCAGAGTGTCTGAGGAAATGAGAAGACAGCTGGACTTGCAAGCATTAGTGAAGAACAAGAGAATCTGATTTTCCTCATCTAGGAAACAGACTAGAGGCCAGGATAAATTTTTCCATCTGCAACTTCAAAATATAACAAAATATTTTAAAAACATAGTTTTCAAGTAAGCAGTAAACAGCTGTTTCATTGATTGATCATCATTCCTAGATCAGACTGCCCCAGAAAATTGGGCATAAGGGTGACGTTCACAAATATTTGCTCACACAGAGCTTTGAAAGGAGGGCACAGGGGAAAGACGGACAGAGGAAAAGAGCTAGATTGTGTCAGAAGAGACCTCCTTATCCCCTGCAGGATTTGGGTAGGCATCCTAGAATGTCTGCACAGAATATTCTGCAGTTCAGCTAAGAAACACAGGAGACTATTGCCATTTAGTACTGGCTTCTGTAGACTTCTCCCCAGAAATACGTTCAAATAGATTTTATAGGGGATATCTGACCCCTGTTCCGATAGAGCCATTCCTCAGATCTCGGTGTGAGGAATGAGGTAACTTGACTCTTGTATACATATAGTAGGAAGTCCTGAGCAGTTTATGAGCAGAAAATGATGCATTATTTGTTCAAATCCAGTGGTAGTGAAGAAGCTAGATGATTCCTGCTCCTTCACCTCCTGTGTGGTTTAATCACAGTAATATGGGCTTTTGATATACAGTGCTATAACTGGTCTTCCCATCCCCTAGCCATCGGACTGTAAAAGTTACCCTGTTCTTGTAACTCTTACCATTTGTGCTAATAAATTATTTCCTAGAGCTGCTGCAGTTTACAGAGCTGCTGCAATTACAGGGACTCTTCCTGGATCATTACAATGAAGAAATCCAATTTGACAAGTGTTTGTAGCTATAGTTTCAGATGTCAGGACAGGGTACAGTATTTTTCCAAGTACATGTCACTGCTAAAAGCTGTGTTTTTTCATAATATTCTTTCTTAGAGAGGCCTTTTCTTACTGTTGTTGCTGTTGTTACTGTTTATTTTAGCATGTATGCCTAAAATCTATTACAAATCTCTAGCCAAAGTCCCATATTAAGCTGAGTCAGAGAGGGTGCTTTGTCTGAAGGTGAAGATGCCAAAAGAAAAGAAAAAAAAAGCCTTGAGCCTTCAGGAAATGGTGGCATTGATTCAGGGGAGAGCCAGATGCTTCAGTCTGAGTCAGTGCTAAGCCTCTTCACAGAATTAGCAGACAGTATTTTACTAGGACCTTTAATAGATTAACTGAGTAGCTGAATCCCCCTTTTCATCAAAGATCTCCACATCTTTTTTAATGTGAATGGTAACTTTATATCTATTCTTTGGGCTAAATTCAAGCTTGTCTCTCTCTGCTATCTAAAAGTTGATGATTCCAACTTTACATATCTGGAGAGCTTTCTTGGAAGAGCAACGATTTCCAGATCTTTGGAGCTCTAAAGCTTATATGACTTCTTCAGAAGAAGATCTGTTTTCCAATAGGCTTGTTGTATATTTAAATACAATTAGTACTAAACCTAAGCATAAGGAGTTTTTATTATATCTATGAAAATTAGCTTCTCTCCCTTCCAACTTGTTCAAATTTGGTCTCAAAACATATGTGGCATCAGCTAGTTTTTGAAGCATTGAGAAAGTCTAGAGAAAAAGCAGTCAAAGTATCTTTTGAGGCATTCTTCACATTTTGAGATTAAATGTAAAAGAAGCACAAGTCCATTTTCTTCATTTTTCTAAGTCTCGCACAAAGCCTGTTTGCCTTTATAGCTCAGTTACCTTTTCTTGCAACTTAATCCACGAGAAACTTTTTAAAGAAGGCCATGGCAGCCAGCTGTAGCATTTTCAAAATCTGTAGACTATTGTCCTGGGGTTTAATATGGGCCACAATTTTCCAGACATCCAACTGAAGTTGTCCAACTGAAGAGAATTAAAAGGTCAGTTATCTGTGATTCTTAGCGTGGAAACAAGCCTTCATGGATGGTGGGCAAATTTCTCCTCCCAGAATTCAAGTATCCTTTGATAATTTTCATATGGCTTTCTCTAGCACGTACCATGACCTACACATCCTAATCTCTCTGTGAAATGCTGGGGGAATCTGAACTAATCTCTCTTAATAACTCTGTGTAGACCTGTGGGGTAAGGCTGAGGTCAGGGCTGGATTGATCTTTGATGTTAGAGTGGCAGGAGTTATAATTCCCTCACTGGTCATGAGACTGAGACTGAGTCCAAACCAGATTTCTCTGTGCTAGATATTGGGGGGGTGGGGGGGGAGAGAAGAAGGGGCTGAAAATGTGGCTTCATTCATGAGTATCTCGGTTGTACAACCATGCAAAGGGCTGTGTCTCTGTGCAATCTTTCATGCCAATGCAAAATCAGTGCTGGGTGGGAACACTTGTAACTCGTAGTGTTTAATACCATTAATTGCCATTAATACTTCTATGCAACCTTTTGTGCGTGGAAATAAAATCTAATAGTTCAGAATGATCCTGTTTTAACAGTCACTAAAGCTAGGTGCTACCCTCCAGCCTATGTTATGAGGGAAATGAAAAGAGATGCTTAACTGGTCCCTTTTGGCCATATACTTGGTGAATTTTGATAGCTGAAGTGACAGCAAATCCATTCAAATCCAGCTCCAGGCCCAACTGCCATTTACATTCTAGCCACTAGAATGATTTCTTTTTTCCTTAAATTTTCTGCCTTTCTGATAGTGCAGGTGGGAGCGGGGGGAGTCAGGGGGAGGGAAATCTGAAGAAGAGGCTTCTACATTCTGGCACTATAATTTATTGCAGACTGACCTTGTGAATTTTTAGCCCAGCTGAGCCATCCACTGCTCCTCATGTGACTCTAACCCTACATTATATTGTAATTAGCAACTGCCAGCTGCTGAGATGGTGAGTGGAAATGAAAACCTCCTAGCGTCTTTCTGGCAGCTTAAAATCAACCCTGTTGTTGCAGACAGACTCTTCCCTAGGTCGAAACAGCTGCCTGGCATGTCCTTCTGCCAAAGCAGCTCCCCAGCTCACTGCCTTCCCTGCCACCTTGTCCGTATGAGCCCAGAGGAGCTGCCCATGTCTTTTGCAGCAGACCCTCTCACATACATTTCTTCCTTTCACAGCATCCATAAATCTTTCTGATCCTGAAACCTAGTATCCATCGTGGTGATGCTGCTTGCAGCAATGAAAGATGACTCCTGCAGGTTGCCGTTAGCCCAAAGAGCTGTCTTCTAGCCTTACTCTAGTTATAGATTTTATATCATAAAATTGTACATCTCCTTTTCATACCATAAGACCCCAGATCTGTTAAGGTACTGAGGCCTTTACTTTCTATAGATGTCAATGATGGTTTAGTAGCTAAATCTCTTTGATTTAACCTTTAACAACTCTCAGAGAGCCTTGCAAGCTCTCTACTGTGCAAGTAGGAACCTTTTCAATCAAAATGTAAATGTGAGGAGATACTTGCACCAACAGCTTTATGCCTTTTTTTTTTTTTTTAACCCAGGATTTGTTTGTTTCTTAGCTTCCCTCTATTGTCACTCCAGGTTTGGCTTCTGCTTTGTATATTTACTAGTCAAGCTTGAAACCTTTCTACCCCTATATTGGCAACTCCCTCAGAAATGAAACTTGGCATCTGCTTATTGCCCTGCAACAAGCCCACCAAGCATTTTAGGCCACACAATAAGGAAGATTTTAATTCTGTTTGGGAATTTAGATATCTCTGTACCTTTGTACCCAGTGCTGTATCAAAGGAAGGGAGAGAAGGAAGAAAAATGTTCCCTACCAGAGCTTTGCCTCGCTCATGTCCCGTAGCTCTATGCTGTATGTTGATTTACCTCAGTCATGTGTTTGGGCCCAAATCATTCCTAAGGAGAAATCGCATGCACCAAGTGCAGTTATGCAGCACAGGCCTTTCCCAGAACTCCTCTATCACCCAGCTGGCCCAGCAACAGCAGTGGAGAAAGGAGTTACAGGAGCAACATATGCTGGCAGATTGCTTTGCCTTTGTAATGTGGCAGGGAAGAACTGTGGGGTCAACTGCTTTGGGCATGGTAAAGGGGTGTCTGGGCTGCTGGGCTGGCCATGCCACTTCTGATATTGGCATGCTGTATGCCCTGGGCAAGCATAAAATATGAGTACTTTGACCTTGAGCCTGATGGCCCTTGAGCATTCAGGCACTTCTGCAATGCCATTAAGAAGTTGAGACCAGAAATATCAATGCTTAGTCTGAAAGATGACTCAAATTCTGGTCTGTATTCAGAGTTCCAGTGTTCAGCTATCCCTGAAAGTCTGGCTGTGATTTGTACTGGATGCTATTTTGCTTTGTATACAGGCCTAGTCCTGGTTTCCGCAGATCCAACAGAAAGCCTACCAAAGCTGGCAGATGGTCTTCCACTGAGTTGAACTGGCCCCTTAATTGGAAAGCTGAGCAGACATTTGGTGAATGAAGAAGGCAGGAATTAGTTGGTCACATTGAGTTGAGACAGAAATTCATTCTCCGGTGCCCCATGGGAGAATGACATAAGAAAGCTAAGAACATTGGAAAGTTACAGCCTCTCTAGAGGTTAAGTAGAGCATGTTTGAGCCAGGGATCATGGATTCACCTTCCAGTCTGGTTAACCCTTAACCATTGTCAAAAGACTGTAAGATAGGCCCAGAAATTTTATTGGCGTGTGAATTTTCAGCCTGAGACTCAGAAGATGCAGACTCAGTCTCCAAGCTGAGGTCATTCTTTGTGTGTGAATGGAGAAAGGTGTCTTGAGGATTCTCCTGGAATTTTTCTGGAATATTTTCCTGAGTGCATCAAAAAATCATAAAGATTGGACTTATAGAGACTCACTTCCCAGTTCTGCGGTTCTTGAGTTAGATGCTTCCTCTCCAAGCAGAACTGAGGCAATATTTCAGTTGGGTTTGGGAAACAATGAGGGTATGTGAAGAACTACCTGAGCTAACTAAAGCTAATAGCAGTGGATATGCAATAACATGGACTTCAGTTTGGGCTATAAAGAACCCCCGGCCTGTTTACAAGGCAGCTGATTCATGCCACTGTCTAAAACTCAGCATCTTCACCGCTGTGGACACCTCAGGCAGGTGGGTTAAAGCTAGGTCAGGTCTGCCTCCTCATGCTATAAGTTCCTCACCTTTGCCAAGGGATTATAGACATGCTCCAAGCGTGACTGGCAACTGCTGTTGTCATGGCCCTCATTATGTGGCATTTACAAATCTTGCTTCATTATCTCGTGAGCAGGGGATGGCTGGAGGTCACTCCTGCTGCCACTCTGTTTGGCTAATGATGAGCAGTTCCTGCTCATCTGCTGTGCAAAGGTGACAGCACAGTGACAGTGCAGAGAAAGATTGCCTTCCCCAGGGAAATTTGTGGGGTTTCAATTGAAAACTTGGAATATGGAGTATGCAACAATCTTTGACACCCAGTCTCTGTGCTCATTTTATCTGTCCAAACAATTAGAGCACAGTCAGATAACAAAGATACTCCACTATTCCTGCAGTTTAAATGGGTGATGAACTGGTTCAGTGCGTGGTTTACACTGACCTGCTTACAGGTTTAACGCTGACCTTGCTTAGATATCATGTTGATGGACTTAGCCTAAAAGCAAAAGTACATTTGCTTGACCTATTCTGCCGCCTTGTATATATGCACAATTTGTTGACTCCAAGTCCTTTAGGATAGAGATACACCCTTTTTTGCAGTGGTTGCACACTGTATCAGAATTAGTTCTGATCCATGATGCACTTTCCTCCTCCCATGTTGTTGCAGGTAGTTGCAATGATCACTATTGCTAGAAACTGCATGTTTTTTTAGTTCAGCTTCTCTGTTTGTGGGGCTGGGGCAGAGCAGCTCCTCCTCATCTCTACAAAAATTACAATTGAGAGCCTCTGAAACATGACTTCATTTGTTACGTTTACGTGGTTGTGCCATGAAATTCCTGAGTCTGCTCTCAGCTTTAAAGCACACAAAATTTGCCTTCACACCAGGTAACTTATTGTGCCTTATGCCCATCCACATGACAGGCCATTTTTGTAAGAGCAGTCTAGTATTTTCTTAGCATGTCTGACACTGTGTTAGATCCAAGCAAAAACTATGTTCACCAAGAATTAGGAAAATGGCTATTACTGTCTTTAGCTTTTCTAATCATATCAAATTGTGCTGTTTTTTTCAACTACTTTCACAGAATAACATATCTTTCCTTCCTTTTCTTTGTGCTATGCTCTATGTTAGTTTTCCTGCATTTTGGAGATCACTGGCTCACAGAGCTATCTGAGGGCTCAAGTCTAACAGAGCAGCAGACTCCTTATTTCTCTTGTCACTTTTGGCGTATTTGTAGAGGATGCTCATCATCACAGAACACTGGGTCTGTCTGTGGAAGGAGAGCTTGGAGAGTGACTAACCTGTGTATTATAATTTGCTTTAAATGGATAAATGAGAAAAAACAGTTGTCAAGTAAATGGAAAGATAGACAGGGAAGGAATAAAAAAGAATCAACAGAACTCTAAATAAAAATCCTGTGGGAATACAAGGGTGTCCTAAGGTTAGACATTAGAAGAGCAGGCACGAGAGGCAGTAGTGCGATAGTTCGTGCTTGTATTCCATGGCCACCTTCATGTGAATATGATATGATTAAGAGACATTTCTGCTCATGACTTGAATGTCTGACTAAATGTTATGTCCACATAGCACAATGCAGAGTGTCACCACTGGTCATGGATCTCATGATTTAAGCAAACTAGAGATGTGTGTGGATATGTCTGGCACTACTGTGTTAAGCTGCCTGTAGCTGTACCCAATTTCTAGTGGAGCATAGGAAATGGAGGAGTTTATTTTCAGTAACCACCAAATTGTTTTCAGCACCAGCTGAAAGGAGAAAGGACAAGATGTAGCCATTCCTGCTAACCATGGACAGCAACAGCGAGCCTTCCTAATGCGGAGATGGGCAATGCTGTTTGTGGAGCAGACATGTTCATAAGATCACAGGATAATTCAGGTGGCAAGGGACCTCAGGAGGTCTTTGGTCCAATGTCCTGCTCAAAGCAGGGTCAGCTGGGGTCCGACCAGGTTGCTCAAGGCTTTATCTAGTCTTGAAAACCTCCCAGGATTGAGAATGCACAACATCTAATTTTTCCACCCACAAACAGAAAGTATAAGTTACAGTGGATGGCAATGTACTATCTTTGTGACCTGAGGAACTTGATAACAGATTTGAAGCTCCTGTTATTCTGCTACTTCTGCACTCCCCTGCTATGTAGCTATCTTTATCACTTTCCCATTCAAAGTGATACACTGAAAGCTGTGTGTTTTACAGTTTAGGAGGAGTATCCTACCTCTGTGCTCTTAGAGTACTTAGCAGAACAGATGCAGATGCATGATACACGTGCAGTGAAAGTTAAAGACTTTTTTTAGGACCATATTAGGCACATTTGCCAGCTTTCAGCTGGTTATTTCTAGGAAGCATGCAAAACCCTGTGGTTAAAAAGAATGTATGAGTATTTCATGCAAGCAGTATGTTAGACCAATTGCCTAGAGAACTATCATTGTCCCCAAGCCTGATGGCACTGCCAGTCTCCAAACACCCTGGTGACCTTGCACCCAACAAAGGAACTGTGCGAGTTGTTTGAAATCCTTTCCATATCTTCCATCCAACAATATTTTCAAAGTTTTAAATCTAAGCTTCAGTATATCAGCAGTTCAGAGAAAAGGTGCTGGATTAGCAAATCCTGGCACACTGGACTTAGTCACAGGTCAAGCTGGATCTGCCCTGGGCTATTTTGTAACCTTTAGCAAGTTACTTTGCCTCTTCATGTCCTCCTTTGCCTTTCACTCATTTTTGGCCTGTCTAGTCTGATGCTGTAAACTCAGTAGTTAAGTTGCTGTCTCTTGTTATGAACTTGATAATCAATCTCTTGCAACCCCAAGCAAAAGCTCTATTCAGCCAGCTATTAACTATTCTCCTGCTTCTGGCTCTTTGGCTTTTCACAGGAAAACTCTCAAGGCTCTGTCTAGTCCGATTGTGGAATAAGATAGGGGAAAAAAGCTTAAAACTATTCAGAGGGGGAAAAAAAATGTTTATCATCCAGCAGTTGTAACAGCTACTATGGGCTTGTCTCTCTAGGCATATGATTTTCTGACATTAAATGAATTTTACATTTACAGCAGCTTTTATTTCTTTCAGGAACTTTGCCTCTTTTTTTTTTTTTTTTTTTTTTTTTTTTCACTTAAAGTGTTGTAGTGCTCTAAAAATTGTTGTTAATACTGGCACCTGGGGGGCTCCATATTTCTTATGTCAAATTTACTCAGAGCACAAAGGCATGGACCAACGATGGAAAACTGGCTTTCATGGTTGTTGGGTCATAGTGACAAAAGGCCTTTGCTGACTCATAACCCTGCAAACCTGGATCTCAAGGTCTGCCTGAACTGCTTAGAAATGATGGAGGGCAATGAAGGAGCACATGACATTCAGTGGAGAGAATAAGCTGCGTAAGAAAGGCAGACACAGCAGGCTTCTCTCCCTTGCCCTGCTCTCGCTGCTATGGAGGATTTATGATGTTGTAACAGGCTGGGCCGTGAGTTGAATATGAATAGCACTTCTCCCGGGCTGTAGTACATTCAGCATTTTTGCTGCATTGACTTCACTGCTGTGCTCAGATAGTCCGGTAAGCCACCTGGCAAAGTCCAAAGCTGCATGCTAAGATCCCTGCAGTGCTGCAGACAAAACCACAACCAAGCTGCGGGACTAAGGAAATAGGGTATTCAGTAACTGCCCTTCATTTAGGCAGAGAGTCACTGAGGAACGGATAAAAACCTTCAGAGGGTGTAGCCAAAAATCGCTTTTTCACTGTCACCCACTGCAGAGAAAATAACTGGTGCACAGTAACTGAGTTCTCTGATTTAATCTCTGTCCTCAATGTTACAGAACTGCTGGCTATCTGCATACAGGAGAGGCAAACCCTGCTTCACATAGACATCAGACTGAGGTGATGGCATCACATAATACTTCACCAAAATAAAACTCAGTCAGAAAAAGCAGTTGCATTTCAGTATTTACATCTCTTATTGATTTACTCTATCCCTTGTTGTCTCTTGCTTACAGTCTAAATATACGACTCATTGGCATAAGGATCGTTAGGCATTCAGAGCGCTTAACACAATAGGAACCTAATCTGCCTCCATCAATCATTTATCACCAGCACATCAGCATTTATTTGTTTACACTGAATGTCTGGTCTTTCAATAGGAAGCTCTGCTGGGAACCATAATAATAATAACAACGATTGAGCACTGCTTTTCTCAGCCATGCCTGCTTTTAAGAACATAAATGGCTTTGCTTTCTGCATCTTGAATGACATTTCCCACAGATACCAGTGATTATTTTCTAAGCTGACTTTTCTCACTCATGCCTACTTGATGCTTTTTACAGTGTAATATTTTGCACATTTCTAGCACCTTCCATTTAGGAATCTTGAGGTATTTAAACTTGTGAGGTATAGAAATGTAGTTATACATATTATATATATTTTACAGATGTGGGAAGCTGAGGAGAAGTATAGTAAAGTAACTTGTCATCAAGATGAGGCACTGAGTTTATAGCAAAACTGGCAATAAACCCCCCAGTCACTGGGTATCTCTTCTCCTAATTTTGGCCACTCTCTTCCCCTCCACCTGATCTCCCTCCTATCTTCTTTTCCTTCTACCATTTTACTCACTGTCAGATCCTCCCTTTCAGCAGGTCTCATCCCTATCAATGTTTTCTATTTTCTGGACTTTTCCTCATCTCCTCTCTCGCATGCTAACATCTAGGAATTTCAAATAGCAAATTCTCAGCTAGTGCAAGCACTGTGGACATCGGCAGCACTCTGATCCCTCCAGCTCTCTTCCCATGGTGCACTACATTGGTGGCATTTAACTTACTGTTCTGGGCCTAGGTGTTTTACTTTACACATAGGTCATTCCTAAACGTTCTATAGCCTGCAGTGTGTGTAGACTTGGAGAATAGTGTCCTGTGGGCCCTTCCAGACACAGAGGTTATTGTATGTCTATCTGCAATAGTCTGGGAGGAGAAGGGTGATCCTTTCTCAGTCTGTATTCCAACAAAGATCCCTATTACAAAATTGCTTTCTGTTACTCCTTGAGCTACACCTAAGAAAGGCAGTTCCATCATGGATGAGATCTTCAGTGTTCATTCTGCAATGCGCCCCAACAAAGACAACCATCTATGTATATAACACAGGTGGATAAAGGGAAGTGTTTAGGGTTTGGTTTTTGTTTTTCTTACCCTTTCCTAAAAATAATGTAACCTCTTCACCTAATTATTTCAAAAACCTTCTGGGCAAGGTACTCTGTGAAGCAAGAATAGCCATTCAAAACTATCCTAAGTTCTGTATTTCTATTCTTGTGGGCACTCTGTATTTTAGGCAATGTGTAAATACCTTTTGTGGATAGATTTCACTGAACCACAGAATGGTTGGGATTGGAAGGGACCTTTGGAGATCATCTAGTCCAGCCCCCAAATTTGTTACCCTTTTTTAAATATATCAAAACAAGGGACAGCTTGTTTTTATACATCAAAACAAGGGACAAGGGAAAACTGTTTGCCATTAGGAGGACACCAGAGAAATTGTCTTTCCTTTTTAATATGAGGATAACTTTCTTTTTCCTTCCATTACTCTACTCTTTTCCAGTTCTTCCACTCCTTCACATTCACTCTTGGATAGAGGTGGGAATTCAGTCTCCAGACTGAATCGGAGCTTGCTCCCTTCACAAAGGCTCTCAGTAGAGCAGAGTTGAGTGTAATGACAATGTTTTGTGGTGTGGGTAGGTCTCCTCTATTCACTGGGCTGACAGAGGCAGGCTTATAGCCCCTTTCCCCTCTAGCTTGCTCAGTGCAGCATGCATGCAGCACACCACTGAGGCTGTAATTTCTTGGCTGTACAGGTTTCTCTGAAAAGACTTTGGCCCTAGTTTCTCTCCTAAGAACATCAGAAGATCTCTGATCTTCTTTCGTCTTTCTCCTGGATGTTCTCAGAGGAAAAACTCTTGATTTTTTTTTTTTTAATTATAATACCTCACTAATTATCTGAGCAAAAAAGGCAAGGCAAAACAGCCATGCAGAAGAATGACCCCATGCTAATACGTTGGCTACCAGCTGATCTGACCTTGAGGTTTGTTCCAAGTAGATCTGCCCAAGCAAAGCATCAGTGACTGGAGAAAGAACATGCATGGGAAATGTGAAAGGGATTCAGACAGTACCGTTGAGTGCAGGTTGCACTACCCACTTTGGTGATGCTCTTCTGTACAAGTAGACCAACTACCTCATCGTGCATGCCCTGGTGCTGGTGGAAATGCTAGTTTTCAGATGGGACAAAAAATGAGTTCCCACCTATGATATTTTTCCCCAAGAGCAGAGATTGCCTTACTCTAAACATGCAATTACTCATCCACGCATTTCTGTGGCACTTGTTACTAGATGCTGGTTGCATCCTGCCTTACTCAGAATTCCTCTTGCACTTTTCATTTGTAAATTGAGAATTCTCTACTTCCTGCCCTGGACATCTGCTAAGTAACTAGATGTGTTTCTGCACTGGGGGAAATTTGCCCTCTATACAGAGCACAGAGTATGTTGGGAATGGCCAGTGTCAGCTATGGTGACTTAGAGAATGATTGAACTACAGCTTGTCCCAGTTGCTTAGATGGGGTCATTCACATGTACTAAACTTTAGTCTAATGGTGGAGTATTAATCTGGAGAAAGGAACCTCTCGTAAGGTTGGAAACCTAGCTACAGCTCGTGAAATAGTATCTGAAGTTGGCCTCTTGTTCCCCCTTAAAGTTTTAAGTGGTAGTTTCAAATTTTGAAGCTAAACCGCTCTGCTGGAGGACTGCCCAGTTTTGCTTTGGCTTGCCTTTTTCTCTGGATTCCCGCCACATGAGTGATGCTAGCTAGCTACTTCAGTTGTGTTTTAGGAACATGGAAAATGTGGCTCATGTAAGCTCATCTTAATGGATTGCTGGACTCTCCAGGCTGTTGTTGTCTTTTGCATTCTGCATTTCTTGCTCAAGAAGGCAATTTGTTTTTCCTCTTGGCTAAAATCTCACTCCTGTTGCTTGTTTGCAAAGAGATCTCTTTTGCAGAGGTGACAGGATCTGCTGAGAGTAGGAAGGGAAAAAGGCTTGCAATGTAGATGTAGATTTTCTCTGCCTCACTGGAGGTTTGTGGCAGGCCTTCTTCTCATTGCTCTCTGATGTCCTCTCTTGCTGTATTTTTAACTGATGCCTGTTAATACTTAATCACTACTCAGCAGTGCCGGAGCAGTTTCAGGGCTTGCTGAGGTCCGTGGCCTGTGACCATGCAACCCACAGCAGCCTTGTCTTTGTGACATCGAAGTGAGAAGAGAATTGTCTGACTTGAGCAGTTCTTATGGGAGCTTTCCAGCAGACAGCCCACACAGCTCCTATCCCTTTGTAGATACAGAGATGCTCATGAGAGAACAAGCGTGCAAGCAGTTATTTATCTAATAAGCCACCATGAACATTTACCATCAAAAGTAGGTACTGTCAATCATCATGAATGTGATTCAGATACAAAAATGGGCTATTTTGATATGAAAAGTTTCCCTCCATATCCCAAGCATGGGCTCCTCATCCCTGAAGGCTTGCTTGGATAAGGAAGGTTATACTAAGGTATATAAGTGTGGCTTCACTGTTTCGCTTTTACCAGTTTTTCCTTAGATGTTATTTCCTGTCAAAGGTACAGAGATATTTTCTTGACATCAAACTTGCTTGGGGAAAGAGGCTTGGCTTAACAGTGACAGAGATAGCATGTGAGCAATGCTTTTTTTTTTTTTTTTTTTTTTTTTTCTTTTCCCTAGTCGTTGCATACCTCTGTCTTGTTTCTTGTCTGTAGGAAAATGCTGACTTTCCATGCAGACATTAAGATAGGAATACATGGCAGAATGGTGAGGTGCTCTGCTACTGTCCCATGCAGTGGCCTGAGTCATTTTTAAGAATTACACTCTTCATAAAGTCCTACATCTAATCCTTTTCTTTATTCAGCCTATTTTCCACCAGAGGGAAGGGAGGGTGAACAGCTTAATTTGCATAGCTCTTGGAAGCAAAGATATTCAAAAATATTAGGGCCTTGACATGGTGATTCTGTATGCATGCGGATGTCTTGTCAGTCTCTGGCCATCTCTCAGAGACAGCACTTCTATAGATGGAAAGGTAAGTCCTACGTACACAGAATTTTTGAAGTGCTTTCGGTTTCTGATGAGATGAATGCCTTCAAAATTATATATATATATATATATATATATATATATATATATAATGTGTGTGTCTGTGATTGTATTTGTGTATATGTGTGTATATGTACATTTATGTAAAACCCTTGCACCACAGAAATCAAGAATAAAGCTCCCTGTGACATCTTTGGGGCCAAAGGATTACAAAGCTTGACTTTCTAGAAACAGCAAATGGCTGAAGCCTGGATAGGCCAGGTTTTTGTAAGGTGCTAATAGGCTTCTATTCAGAAAGATCTTTCTCTTACCATAGCTAAAATAGTATGAAAATAGACTTCATAATATGAAGATACATTTCATTACAGAAACAGTCATCTTGTGGTTACTACACTGAGAGATGCTACTGCTGTATGGGAGGAGGCCATAACACTCTTCTCTGGGCAGCGTGGGTCTCAGAATGGAAAAATCCTGAAAGGATTCCAGAAAAGATCCTCTGAAAGGCTTTTGGAGAAACTCGACTCCACAGCTTAGATTCAGCTACCCTGTCCTTTTTTCAAGGTTCAAATGCCAAGCCTGAGCTGGGATCAAAATTGCAGCAAATAGTCATTCTCTCTTGACAGAAAACTTGAAATTGAAGGTTGGAGCTTTTGTGGTCTCTGAGTTGTTCCCAGCACAGTGTTTTGTGGTATCAGCCTGTCTCACCAGCAGCATTAGGCCAGCTGAGAATCAGAGACCTCCTGTCAGGGGCAAACCAGTTTTGCGTCTTCCTACCCTCAGCCCACCCCTGAGATAAATATGGCCTGGGAGAATTGCTCAAATGCTGGGGACACTGCAGGCCCAAGGCCTGTAATCCTGGGGAGAGGCAGCCTCCATGAGGTCGTGTGTGCAGTGGGGTAGTGCGGGAGACTCGCACTTGAGGGTGAAGATAGAGAAAGGAAGACAGGCCATGAGTACGATGTGGACAGCTCTGGATGTGCACATAAATGAGTCCTCTGTGGGTCAGAAGATGAAAGCAGAGTTATGGAGGTGTGTAGCAGGCAACACAAGCAGCCAGCCTGGCTGAAGGTTGGGAGGAGAGGGCAGAGGACACCAAAGGCCTGAAATGCACCATCCTAGGGGTGGATGGGTTCTCCCTGTGACATACAGCCACAGCGACCACATCCATGTATAACCCAAGCTTTTCCTCTTCTTGCACTAGGGAGAAATGGGTCATAAAAGAAGCAAATATGTGAGCTAGCTTTGCAGCTGTTTTGTAGCCCTTATTTGGTTGGGGGCCTCTGAATATAGTTCCTGAGTGGAGTATGGCTGGCAGGTGTTCAAGGCACATGGTACAGTGCTGCACAACTTTTGCCAGTGTGAGTGAAGGGGAAAACATTTCCTCCATGCCGGGCAGGGTAGCACCTGTAGAAGTGAGAGCAAGCTTATGAATAAGAAAGTAGTCAAGCTAAAGCTGTCAGGATATGAGGAGTTAAATTAGTGGCTAGTGACAACAAGATCACGATGAGTCAGATAGACAAAGGACAGTAATGGGGTAGTTTCTTCTACAGACTTCTCTGCAGCTGCTGTGCTGATCAAGAGAGACCTTCAGCATTCATTCCCGGGAACAGGGACTTGGAGGCCTGACTCTCCTCTCATTTATAGCAGCGTAGATCAGGAACAAACCCACTGAAGTCAGCGCAGTTGTTCTGACAAAATGAAATGGAGGATAAAGGCACTTAAATACATCCCACAGGAAAGAGATAGCCCTGAAGACTTAAAAATATTTTGAAATGACTGGCAGCAGAGGCAGTGGGAATGCAGTTTCTTCCCACAGTGCTTCTCAGTCAACCTTGACCTTTATGGAGATTTAAGTGAAAAGGACTAGCTTATTCCCTTAGTCCATTTTGATCCTTGGCCACTCTGTGTGGGAGTGGTGGTGTAAAGTGTCCTGGCATCCTGGCACCTCGCAAGGCACCCTGATGTTGGGCAGACATGGGCCAAAGGGCACATGTAGGGTGTGAATAACCTTGAATGAGCAATTGGGGCAGTGCCCATGGATGTCCTGTCCTTGCTAGCCCTAAAGATAGGCAAGGACATGCAGGGATTTGTACTGTTTAATCTCGTTGATATTTTCTGCTCTTTGTCTTACTTCTGTCTGTACTTAGGGGTCAGCCTTAGTACTGGCTGTTTCCACTTTCTAGTTAGTCAGTTTTCTGCTTTCTTTTTCCACTATTGCATTTGGCAGACTTGGACTGGAGAATTCAGTCTCATGCAGAGCTGCGAGTCCACAGAGCAGGGTGTCTGGGCACATACACACAGCTGGTTCTGCTCCCAAGTGGAACATGTTATGGTCACTCCAGGAACCTGGTTTTGGATGCTTGTAGGCTCTTTATGGTACAAATGGCAAAGATGATCTCTTCTCCTCCTTGCTTAATTCCTTGGGAGCCAAAACCCTGGTGGGAACTCACCAGCACTGTGGTATTGTGCCTCTCCACCCCAACCCCACCAATTAGCCTTCATCAGCCTAGTTCTCTGCTGACTTTGGACTCCTTTCAACAGCTTCAGGGACACTTAAGTATAATGTGCCCCCTTTAGCCCACTGCTTACAGAAAGAGTTGGTGATGAGACTTGGAAGAAAGGCAGAGGTTAGAAGTTCCTTCTCTGTTTCCATTTCTGATTTCTACTTTCCCCTCTCACCAGATTAGGACATGTCTGTATTTCAAATATGTTTTCCTAGTATTAATGGAGAATGTCCATTAGTATTTCCTGGTTGATTGTATTTATTTTAGAGAATAATCTTATAATTTTGCATATCAGTGTGGCCTTCTGTTCCCCCTAGTGGTGACTGGGCTATGTAAGGCACAGCTACACAGGTTGTTTGCTATAGGTCTGAGCCTATTTTCAAGAGTGAATTTACTTTTGACCTTCATGTTGACATGCAGGTGTACACTAAGAGAGCTAGAAGACATTTAATCCAAGCTCTGGAGTTTGGTATAGCCTGGACACTCCTAGCAGTAATCCAAACTTCATACAACCTTATTAGGTCAAGCACCAGTCTACTAGCAGGTGTCCCAGAAGGCCGGTGGTTTCTCACCACTGCAGGACACAGGATCTCTCCTACCTAGACTCGGATCTTCTGAAGAGCAATGTGGATACTGCATAACTTGTGCCACAAGCAGGATACAGCCAAACTGAAGCCACAGTGTATGGATGGGAAGTCTGAAGGTCATTGGAGTAGGCGTGCTTGAGCCAAGATCTTCACCTCACGGTGTAGATACGCTCATGTTAGAGGCTGAGGAGCCTACTGTTGCCTTGGTTACTGGAGCTGGCTCTACTAGCTTAAACAGGAGAGCCTAATGCTCTACAGTCCAGAGGATTAAGAACAACTCCCTGCAGCATAGTGCAGGAAGGGCTGATTTCATGGATGACATGAGGTAGATATTTTGTGTTATGTTTAGCCAGCATAGAAGTACTGGATTGAATATGTCAGCTGCTTATCATTTGCCTACTGTGCAAAGAGAGCATTATCTTTCTTATATTCCATAGACCCATCATCTTTGAAAGGGTCAGGAACTTCACTGGGCGCTACGAGTTATCTCTCAGCAATACCATCTACAGATTGTAGTTTCTTCGTGGAAATGAAACCTCTGTAGGAAAATCTGTTATCTTGTTGTACTAGTCTCTGACAAACGCACAAGAGTATGTACTAGCACCATCTAGCCAATATCCCCATCATTGCATCGCCAGCTGCCTTTTTTCCCCCCTTTTTTTCCATCCTCCAGCTCAATGCAAGTAGCAGTCCAGTATTTTAAGCTACAATTCTCCTTTGTCCCCTGGCAATGTTTTACATCCTTCCCTTCCTCGTTCAAGGGAAGCCTGCAGTACTACAGGCCAGGCTGCCAAGTGCATCCCAATACTTGGGGGTGAGGAGGATGGGACATTGTTTTGGTGAAATCCCAAACCTCAGACCCCTCCCGAAAAGGGTGAGGTATTCCTGTAGCCTCATCATACTATGCAACTGAAGTGTACTGTGGAAGTGGTTACTGGGTATGTGCGGAAGCAGCCCTGAGGCAGCTATAGATGGCCACAAGATGTAGATGGCTCTAGAAACCAGGACACGTGAAGTCACCTTGGCTGCCACCCCTCTAGCACGGCTCGCTCCAGGCACGGGACAGCTGGACCCAATTGTCTCATTTCAAGACCATGTGTCCAAAGCAGCAGGGGAGAAGCAGCCGGAGAGGCAGCTGGGGATCACCTGCAGAGACAGGGTCGAGGCTGGGCCTTGGGGACAGCCACCCCTGCGCGTGGTGGAGAGCAGCCCAGCTCCCTGCTGCCCAGGTCATGCTGGCAGCCCATGCTGGTCAGGAGCTCACCTGGCTCCTGAGCTCACCCCCCAGCCTCCTTTCACGGTGTGCGCCCTATCCGTGCGGTGACACGGGGGCAGTACAGCTGCCTGTGAGCCAGACGGACGCCCCCCGAGGGCCTGCAGCCCTTGTCCCCCCATGCGAAGGGCACCAGCTCCCAGGGAAATTTCCATTGGCTGCGGCACTCTCCCGTTGCATCTCAGCATTTCTGACACTCGGCTGCAGCTTCTCGCGTGTGCGCTCCATCATTTTCTTCAGAAGAAGGACGAGCAGCCGTTACTAGAGTGATTTGGCAACCCTCCAGCAGCATGTGCGCTACTCACACGCTTGCCTGCTGGCACCAGGCGTCTCTTTTTTCTCTGTCTGGTTGCAGCCTCTTCCTATCTTCATCATTAGCAAGCTCAGAAGGTCAGTGCTAAAAGAGAAATCTCTGAGTTTTTTTTTTTTTTTTTTTTTAACAGCCCAGAGTAAGGGAGGGCTGGTGCACAAGGGGGAGGGTGAGAGGAAGGGGAGGGTGAGCCAAACTGAGTCGATTCTTCTGGGATTGTCTCTGATACAGCCGAAAACACCACCCTGGGAAGCGGGATATTTACGTAAAGCCTACAGCCCCACACGGGTGGATCTCAAGGTCATCTGATGATCACTGCAGAAGGAATACCCAGATAGCACTGTTGTTGCCCTGTCGTCAGGAGACTGGAAAACCTGCGATTCAGCCCTGAAATCTGCATATACAAAACAGGATCCTACTGCCTCTCCCTAACCACCATCTCTCCTGCAGCCACATTAAGGAAACACTCAGCCCAGCAGCCAGGCTGCTTAAAAATGCGTGCATTTTTTTTTCCTTTCTTTGTTCTTCCCTCCCCCCTCTTTTTTTTGCCGTGAGAACATTAAGCTATTAACTCTAATCCCCTTGTGGGTAGAAGCAAGCTTGTCCACAATTAATTTCACTTTTAGGGCATCTTAGGAGTTTGCCTGAACAACAGGCAAAGGACAGAGCACTGGCCCGAAGCCAGGTCTTTGATTTGTGAGCTCTGTCCATGCCCTGAGGACATCCTGCGTGGAGGTGCCCGCAGAGGGAAGAGGCGTGCACAACTGTTATTTTCAGGACATTTGTTACATTCCTGCACAAAGATAAGCCCTAAGCTCATCGCCAGGTGAACACAATCCTTCCACCACCCTTATGTCCCATAAAGATACCGGCTGACAAAAAAATCAAACAAACCAACAAAAAAACCTGTAGTGACAAGCAAAAGGTGAGAGCAAGGTCATGGCTGCTGTGGTTTTACTCTGGCTCGCAGGACTGGCCAGATGTAAAAAGTAAGGAATCTCTGCTGCAATATTCATGGTCACGGTTGGAGTCAAGGAGTCCTCATCCTGAGGCAGCAACCCACTTCTGCAAATTTAAAGCACTGTCCCCCTCAAAAACAGTACAAGCGAACAAAATGCAGCTTCTCTTCAACCTTCCAGAATTGGCTTTCCTGAGCACGGAGCGAAATCTTGCCTAATATCGTCCATGTCTGATATACCCTTTCTCCAGTGGAGGTGCTTGCCAGAGCTTCCAAGTTTGGCACACAGGGTTAATAGGATAAAATAAGGTAATTGTCTCTTCAAAGGCTTGTTCTGCTATGAACCTAAACACTTGATTGCAGTGGCAGTGTTGTAACCAACACAGCACAATGCAAAGCAGTAGCAAAAGCCAAGTGAATCCACGCACAAAAAGAGTCAGTCTGTGCAATCACAGTAATCTGTGATGAGTATGAGAATAATCGTGTGGAAACTGCACAGCAAGGAGCAGGCAAAGCGTACAGCTCAGCTGAGCTCTCACAGGAGTATCCTGCATGAAGGGTGCATTTTTGCTGTTGTACGACCTTGGGACTAGCAAATACAAGTATCTTAAGCCACACTGGAGCATGTCCTCTGAAAAGGTGTGCTCACTCAAGTGAGGCCATAGGGCTTCTGGCATCACCTCCAGGTTCTCCGCCCCACAGCACCCGGGGAGCTCTTTCCTTTTGTGTAGTCAAAGGACTGGTCTGGGCATCTCCATGGAAATAGTAAACATACTGCCTACCTTTCAGGCTGCATTTCAGGTAGACTTAAACCTAGTATATAGTGTGTTAAAGGAGGAGTTATTCCTGATGTCAAAGTAGGGAGTAGACTGCTGACCAAGAGCATATGGCTCAAGGGAAGGTATGGAAAAGGACGGGAAGACTAGCACTTTTGAATACAGTGGCTAACAACTTGAGCCTGAGCCTGAGCCAGAGCCAAGTTGAATGGCTCATTAAACTCAGGCAATAGGTTTTTGTGGATGAAGGAGAGCTGGATAAAGAAAAATGCTTATGGAAAAGTCCAAGTTAATGCTGCAAGTGAAGGTGAACCCTGAGTGTGAATATGCAATGCTGCACCAAAGGATGTACAAGTAAGACAGGGAGATACAGGGCGAGACATCTGAACAGTGAAATCCAAAGCAGGCTATCAGGTGGTAAGAAAAGCACAGAACTTTCGTGCTCTGTGAAGGAAAACATACAGCCTTTAAAGGTTTAAAGGTGGATCCCGTGGGGAAATCAATGGTGATTTTTCTCTTGAAGAACACTATAGGGGATGTGAACTCCCAGCCTAGGAGGGTCTCTATTGCTAGGATTTGCGTGAAACTGAATCTGCTCAAGAGGATTCATACCAGGAGGGCAGCAGCTAGTACACATGACATTCTCCAGGATTAGAAAGATATTTTTCATGGGACAGGTTGCAACAGGGTGGCTGGCTATATCACATCAAGGTGAATCCTATTATCCATCCGAGAGATAGATATCCATGACAAATATGAGTGGAACAGGGGTACAAAAATATGGGGTATGAAATGTAAGAGCAGCTTAGTTACCTGGGTGGAGATGGATAAATGCACCTGGGAGAGGTGCCTGTAAATACACTGTTTATATTGTTAAAATTCAGAAGTTTTGGACAGAGATCAACTCCATCTGATGTTCAGCATTGTCTTGGACATATGGTGGAGTATTTAGAGTTGCTTTTACTTAGTGAGGCCCAGGTCAAAGAAGACAAGTCATGCACAAAGCCCCCCAAATACTGTTCTTTTGAGGCACTCTAGATTATTTCTAGATAGATGTTTTGGCTTTTTATTTGAATACTCTCTGTAGGGAAAAATGTTGCCCTGACCTGCTGGATACCTTGGTGGGTCATACACTGCTTAGGCACAAGTTGTCTCCAGGTGGCTTCACAGAGGTGTTAGGTAAACAGGGAAGACAAAGCTGTAGCTCAAGCAGTGTGGAAGCCTTTGTCTGCTTTTTTTTTTCTCTTATTAATTCATGCCTAATGGTAATTCCATATAATGGGTGCATGAGCAGAACTCTCTTCTGAATTCTTGTCTTGGGAGTGTAACACCAGCTCCGTATTCACTGTGTCCTGCTGGATTTGGAAGCAAGAATAGTCAGCACATTTCAACAGTGGGACAACCATCCTCAGTAGTGCAGAGTGCTAGAGGAGCTTTATAGATAGTGTGCAGGTTAGGGCCATGTCAGGTACATAAACTATTCATTCACTCCCTCTAACACTTTTTTGTGCCTCCGAATTTCCATGAAATCTGGAGAGGCTCCTCCTGCTGTGCATATTTTTGTGAGCCCTCCAAGCAGAATGACATCCATCTCCACCCGTTGACAAGAGGACACCCTTCTGCTTACAATGAAATGAAGCAAATAATATCATCTGCTAGTCCAGTAGGTATCTTTCAGCAGTGGAAGCTTACAGGTTTTGCCTGGTATTTTCCTTCTTCCTAAAGCGCATGTTAATGATTCTGACCTTTCTAGTAATTTGATTCCAAAAACAGTGTTGCAGCAGCTGAGCCCCAAGCTGTCATTCTGAAGAGAAAATTATTACCACTCTGAAATCAAAGGAAAGGGTTGTTGTACAAGCTGGTGTGGAGATCTCCTCCTGTACGGAGATCTTCCTTTCTCCTTCTGTCAGTCCCCTCAGCTTGGTGCCAGCTGTCAAGAAGTTCCAGTCTGGTTAGACAATATAAAGACAATTTTTCTGCCACCTCTTTGCATCAATATAGTATAAGAAGCTCTAGGAGACCCAAACTGGTTGAATATTTTGGAGTGATACCAAAGGAATCCTGTACACATGTACCTAGGATGGAGGGGGGTGATGTGCAGGAACATGTTCTTGGTATGCAGTATTCAAATGGACCTCTAGGCTAGTTGCACAAAGACCAGAAAGTGCTTCTTATTTGCAGTAAGCAAAAGATGGCTCTTACAAAGGGCCTCTCCTTCCTTAACTGGGTTTTCTTGGCTCCTCACACAGTGTGAATAACCCATAATATTTCAATAACTCAGTGGATTTGTGAGAGAAACTCCTGGCAACATTTCCAAAGTTCTAGTCTAATACCTGAACCCTGACAGGACTCTTTCCCTAACATCTACGGCATTTTCCGTATTTCTGTAAAGAGGACTCAGATCATGAGTACGTCTGTAATGTGGAACTAGGGAAACAGAGTAAAATCAGAACCTCTGTTTTGTTTAAACTTGAAAATCTTTTCATTCACATTTGCTTTTGCAACTTCTTTTTGTGGCTTAAATTTGCAGATAGTTTGTTTTATTGGCAGGAATAATTAAGGTTAAAGCTTTTTTTTTTAACTTCTTGCTTTTGCATTGCAGAAGTCAAATAACAGTGTATAGAAAAAACGTCCAATTAACTGCTTGACAAGACTAACACAAGTATCTGCTTTCAGCCTGGCTCTTTCATACCCTCTTTTCCCTCTCTCCTTCCCCCTGTTCCCTAAATGCTTATTAAGAAAAGCAATCAGAAGCACAGGGATGTAAAGGAAGAGAAAGAAGTAATCCCACCCCTACAACCCTCAAATCTGTGGTCACGTTTCTCCTGTCAACACTGAACAGAAAGCTGCTTTCCTTGGAAAACTGACAACGCAAATCGTTTGGGAGGGTCACTGCTCGATGCAGAGAAATGCCTGCTCTACATGCAATTGCTGGTTGCTGCCTTTTGGAAAGCATCTTTTTTGCTGTGCAGGACCAAGGTTGTTCTCTCAGGTCAGGAAGAGCATTTGTAGTCATATTCAGAGGCCCCAGAGCCCTTTAATGGGGCAGGTGCACTAGAGAACTGTGGCAAGAGGACCATTCAGATATTTTTATTATTATTATTATTATATTCAGGGAAGGAATTTTACCTGAATAACTGAAAAATAGGGGTAAACCACTTCGCACTAAGCTCACATGTGTGAATGCAAATGGGATTTGCACGGTGGGCAATACTCTTGCATGGCTGCCCCACCTGACTTCCCTGGGCTGTAATTCCCTTTTTTGAAGAGGTTGTATCAGCCCCTACAGCTGTCTGTAATAGCCGTAACAGCTCTGACTGTACTGTTCATATATTCGGACAACCATGGTCTTCCACAACCAAAGCTGCCTCCCTTAAGGCTGCAGACTTAAAAGCAGACCCATGTGCAGGCTGCTGTCCCGGTAATTGCCCAACAGGCTGAGAAGCCGGGGCCAGAAGGGCAGTCAGGCATGGCAAAGCCACTATTGCTGTCTCTGCTTCACAGCTGAAGAAACCGAGACAGACAGAGGTAAGTGAATTGCTCAAAGTGATATGACTAAACCCTGGCAATGCCCAGTCTTGACGCTAAGCGTGGCTTAGGCCAGGCTCTATGTAATGTGCAACGACCGGGGCTGCCACCTCCCCGCGCTCTTGCCACAGTGTGATTCACTACAGGCACCTGGCACAGCTGACACCATGGTGGCACCAGTGTGTTGGCCTTTGATCTGACAACACTCCTGGCGGTATCTTCCCTTTTCTTCTCCAGAGGGAGTCTGCGGGGAGAAGTTAGCCGATTCTTTACACGATAGGTGTGCTCTCTCGTAGGAAAATAATCTCCTCTGGTTTTTGATGCTGTTGAGTTCAGTCTTCACTATCGGGGCACGTGATGTGGTTGGTTGACTGAATAATTTATAGGTACCACCTGGCAGGAGGAGAGGCACTGACATTTGAAGAGTCTGTAATGGTGAAACAAAGGCTTTGTTGTTCACTGGTGCTCGGAGAATAGGCTGCCCTGAGAGCAAGCGCATTTGTATTTCCCCTCTTCCCCTTGCCATCTTCCCCCCTCCAAAATGCTCCAGTCTGCGCTTTTCCCTCCTTCCTTCCTTTGCTCCCTGGAACAGGCTGCCTGGGTTCCCCATATGAGTATGATGCTCAGCTGCTCCGTGCCCAAAGGAGCACAGTGGTTTCAGGAGACCAAGGGCAAAAGTTGAAACTGGAACCTTCTTTGTAGCCAGGACTTTCCCTAACCTCTCCAAACTGGGAGTCTGGGGTAGACAGACCTACTTCATTCCCAGATCTGGGAGTAACCCTTTTATACCCAGTTTCTTCTTTCCATTTACCCAGTCTAAACATCCGCTAGACACTGGTCTCTGACTACAGAGCCTTCTTGCCCACAAGGCCTAACAGGGACTTGGACCTTTCTCCTAGTCCTACAGCTAGGCCTGGTCCAGGCTGGAGCAGACAGGTCAGGTGGGCAGTCCAGTCTGTGTGAGGAGTGAGAGCAATTGGCCTTCCACAAAGGCAGATTCATGACACCTGATGTGGTGCATACCCACCCTCAGCCATATTTAATCCAGCAGTTTTGCTTCTCTTTCAGGGAAAGAGATGGGATGAAAGAGAACCATATAGATTAGTCTGTGTTGAGACTAGGACTTTTATGGCTCTTAGGCAGACTAACTCCTAGTTGATTTTTATTTCTGGTAATTAAGGCTTTGCCTAGTTGTCCATCATCATAGAAACCAAGTAGTTTCCTGAAAACTAATTTTTTCTGCAGATAGGACATTTCACCCTAGTATCTTGGGCAATCCTATGACACTTCTCATATCTGTCTACTATGCATGGCTCTAGCCTACATAAAATAGGAGACCTTGTTACTGCCATTTGAACAGCCATCATTTTTCTGAACAACCATCTTTGCAGTAATTAGCTATTAGGCTAAGGTATATGAATGCTCCAGGTGATATGTTTCACTTCTTAAAAAGATAAAGAGAAGAACTCATATAGACACAGTGAAAACTGTCAAATACTGAAAAACAGGGAGGCTTTTAACATTCTACTTTCAAACTGGTAACTTGGCATAGAGTGTTAATGGTGCCTTGCTTGCATCTCCAGAAAAAGTAATTAGAAGGAAAAGGGAGTTGCACATTTTGGGGACTAGACTTATTAGAAAGGAAGAATAGCTCCATCCTGTAATAACACAACTCAGTCAAGTGTGCACTGAGTGACACTCAGTGAAGGAGCGCTTGCTCCACTGCACAACGTCTCCCCCATTGCTGATGGCAGCTTCAGTCGAGTATTCATCCCCTGTCTTTCCTCCGCAACTCCCCTGAACCGTCCATCTCTTAGTCTCACATTACTCTCCCTTCCAGTTTACAGACTGACTGTGGAAGTGCATCTCATTCTTGATTGTGCCCCTGTTTCTATGCCTCCGAGGCTTTTGCATGCTCATGCACCAAGCACTTTTATGTATTTTCATCTCCTTTACTTCTTCCTTCCCCTCTCTCCCACCTGCCCTTTCCAGAATTATAATAGTTTTTGTCACTTCTTCGATAAACAGTTCCTAGCCACAATTGTATTTGCTTATGTGGAAGTGAAGCTAGACATGCTTAGGGATCTGCCCAGAAAATGTTAGTGTCAGGATTAGACTTCTAGATACTCTCAGCTCTGTAACATGGCTCTGGCTCTCTCAGGGCATGGACTCCAGCCTTTCCTAGCCTGAGCGCGCTGCTCCGAGCCATGCCCTAGGTAGTAGTTACTGTCACTGCAGGTCAGCCTGCAGGGTGGGCTGTGCCAGCTCTCCCTCATCTGCTCCAATGCAAAGGCAGCTGGAAGGAAAGCTGGTGGACTTGCATGGGAGTAGCTAGGAGTCATTTACCTCATCCCATCATCAGCCCAATTTGGGGGGCAGCAACAGACAGTTGGGTTAGCAGGAACATCTAAATCTGTTCCAGATGCTTGAAACATGTGCCTTAAAGGCATGAACTGGGCAGAGGGAAGGGTGTGACAAATCAGATAAATCTTTTATTTGTCTTTTCCATCTTCTATGATACTATCATTGTCTGATGCTACACTTTGAAAGCATGAGCAGGCCTTGTGTGACCATAGGGGTGAGCATAGCTAAGCTACCTGGAAATACACATGAGCTTTGATTTATTGTAGGGGAATGTAACAGAAGGGAATGAAACTAAACATTTCTCCCATTTATGGAGGGTTTGCTATGTGTCTGCTATATATTGTTCCCTGTTGGACAGAGCTGTTGAACGGCTGACAGCACACTGAAGGCTTTTAAAATATAATAGAAAGCCAACCTAAACTTCCCTCATCTGGTCTGGATAATCTGCCTGATCTCACCATTCCTGCTGAACAATGGAAAATTGCCTGAATATTTAAACACGTATTGTTCTGAGGGAAACAAAATGTTCAGCTAGTTTGGTTGCCTTAGCAACACACATTTCTAAAAATACAAAAGAGACAATCTACAAAATAAGTGAACATGCAGAACAGGCAAGGAGAGAAAATGCTTCTTTCTCCCTGACCCAGAGCAGCTGAGATGTGGCCATGAAGTGCCTTCATCTATAATCTCAGCAAAGGATTTGGGGGATGCTCATTGCACATATTTAACTTAAAATAGTTTAAAATCTGACTAATGTTAAGCCCATGAAAGCCTCCATAAGGCCTCTCTTTAACTAGCTCCAGACTGATTTTGTTGATTGTACATGTAGAGTGATGTAAACCCGGAAAGCACAAATGCCACTGGAAGTAAGTAGCAGGTCATTCAGCAAATGTTGCTGAGTGCTGGAGGACAAGGGGGCTAAAACTGTAAGGATTCATTTAAAATGACCTAAAGCCAAGTTGAAATAGGCCTTGCAAAGGAAAGCAAAAGAAACCCATATGACATGGAAAGGACCCATATATGCATGGTTGAGGAAAAGAATGAGGGGATCGTAGGTGCAACCCAAAGACAACATGAATAAAATGAGTAGTCCTTCAGTTTTCCTTAGTTATGACGATGCAAAACATAGAGAACATATACACGCATGCTGTGCGTATAGAAAAAGAAATGACTACATTTGAGACAAAACTAGAGTGTAAGCATCTTGATCAACTCAAGTCACAGGGACCAGAATATCTCAGAATATTGAGATAACTGGTACATGAAATGGCAAGTCTTGTAGGGCGGATTTTTAATTAATCCATCAAGTTAGTGGTGGCACTGTCTGACTGCAGAATGACAGATGTAGTACTTCTGTTATTGCTAAGAAAAGGAAAAGTGTAATCTAGGGAACAGCAGACCCATTACTCTGATCTCCATAGTGCACAAAGCTTTAGAGCGAGTTTGTAGGAAAGAATAATAAAAAAATACGGAGGTAAATGAACAATGAGGTACAAAGCAATATTAGTTTGCCAAAGGCAGAGTATGCCAGAATAACCTGATATCTTTCTTTGATAAGACAGCTGTTTTGGACAAGGGAAATGATATAGATCTCATCTGTCCAGACTACACTAAAATTTTTGACATAGCACCACATGGAAAATTAATAGTTAAAATAGAAGTTATGAAAAAGTTAGAAGGTGGAGAAAAAACTTTCTGATGGGAAGGCAAAAGTGGGTTGTAAGTAGGTAGTACGGAAAGGGAAATTATCAGGTTAGAAGAATGGAATTCAGTAACTGGCTTTAATAGGCCATTACCTTTAATATGCAAAAATGTATTAGCATCCGTAACAACAACACTGTGATGGCTCAGCAGTTGGAAATGCCAGAGGAGGACAAAAGCTTGTACTTAGTAATATATTATATTGTCATCACAGGATGACTGTGAGCCCCAAAGTGTTACAATTGTGAAAAGACAAATAATACCTTACAGTGTTTCCAGAGAGAGAGAGAGAGAAGAATGATTAGCATTGTGGAGGGCTCAGGGGAGATCTCATATGAAAAATGGTGTGCAATTCCTATCCCTTAGTTACTAAAAGTATGTGCTAAGATGGGAGCAGGTAAAGAAAAGTGCTAGCAAATGATTCCAGGAATGGGGAGCCTCCTAGCCTATATGGAGAGACTGAGAGATCATGGCTTTCTCAGACAGCAAAATGAAGGATGAGACCTCATCCTCTCTAAATATAGCAGGATGTAAAGATCAAAGGAAGAGAAAAATATTGAAGCCAAAGGACTAGGCTGTCCCCAAAACAAATGGGTATAAGCCAACCATAAAAAAAATCAGGCTGGAAATGAGAAGAAAGCTTCTAGCCATTAGAGCAGTTAGATTTGGGAGAAGTCTCTGATGAGAGAAGCGAGGAAAGGAGCCCGTTCCATACGAGGATGAACTCAAATGAAAGGCATTCAGTGCCGTGGCTGCTTATGACAGCCTTCAATCACCTGGAGTTTGTAGGACTACATTTCCTTAATGGCATCCACATCCAAGAGGTTAGCACTTTGCCTAGACTTAATCTACACTTTCAGCCACAGCAGTCCAACTCAGTGTGCAAAACAAGCTTTGGGAAATGATTCACTGGAAAACACTTGGTAGGGAGAGGAAAGGCAGCAAGGAAACAAAAATCCTATTTCAGCACAGAATGACAGCACGTTTGCAGATTGGGTCTGGAGCCCAAGACTTGTGATGCTGATGCCACCTGATCAACCAAAAGAGCTTCTTAAAGAAATAGTAACTGCACATGACAGACAGACAGAGCCAACCGAACTCTCTCCCAGTTTGCGTCTCTGTCTCTTTTCCTCTATGAACCGTAAAACTGTTGAGGCTGTTCAGATGAAAGCTTTCTTCATTATGGATGTTTTTCAGCCTGCTTTTTATCACTTATAAAGTATTTGCCATTCTGTGTTTAAGGTCCCCTTGAAACTTTGTGGCAATCTCCCTCATTGAAACTTAAGCCCTTTTCACCGGAGAAGAACAGGTGCTGGAGCTGATGAGGTGACTTGCCCAAAGCCGCTTCAGCAGTCTGTGGTAGAAGAGAATATTCATCTCCTGAGTCCCCAGTGCTGCATAGCCACTAAGCCACTGTCTCTGATCCCCTTTCCTCCTTGTTTTGTTTTGCCCTTCCATTTTAGTTTGCTTCTCTCAAGCTTACTCATCTCCCCTTGGCTTATCTCTCCTCCTTGCCAGCTGAGCCCTCATGGCCCAGGTGCCCTACCACAAGGCTTCTGCCCTCTGTTTCTGTTATGGGCTGTCCCTTTGCTCCATCCGCAGTTCTCACAGCTCTCATGGTTGTAGTCTGCTGCAGCAACAGCATAAGGCTATTTAGGAGGGACCTAAAAGAAATGAGTTATTGTGACTCTGGCTGCGGTAAAATGGAAGTATAACGGGAGGCAGGGCTTTATGAGAGCCCACAGCAGATTTCTTGGCTTGTACGGTGGATAGATGCTCATATGGCGGGCTAGCCAGATCTTGCTCATCAAAGTTAAAACTCATGCAATTGGCTCCCACCTTTTGCTTCCCCAGCAGGCAGCTCTTGACCTGAGTTTTCTCTGCAGAATTGCGCCTCTCTCCCCTCTGAGACCCCAGGGCCAGGCACAGTGGGTCAGTGCAAGCAGCAGCTAGGGCAAGTGGCGGTGCCACAAGGTGGGACTTTGTGTGGGACACAAACCTGTTGTGCTGCCATGTGAGCCAAGATGCAAGCCATGCACTCCACCAGTATAATGCATGGAAGAGAAAAAGAGCTGGGAGAGGAGAAAGCAAAGGCAGCAGATACTGCAGTTGCTATGCAAGGCTGTTGAAGTGATCTGAAACAACTATCTTGGGGACATCTATAATGCAGGGATACTCACATGTGTGTATCTTGCACGAGGCAGAGTGAGCTGCAGCTCATCTCTACGTGTGTCTGTTCGGCAAATTAGCTAGTTATGTATCTTTTACACTATACTGTAATTATTCTGTCTGCAGAAACAAGAGTTATATGCAAAGTCCTGAGAAGGTCTGTCCATACCACTCTGACTTTTCAGGTGAGTGGGCTTGTGAGAGGCTTGTATTTTGAGGAGGGACATTTTCTCTGATGTATCATGACATTTTTTCTGTGTTTAAGTTGTGATGGGAATGGAGACCATTCTTATCAGATCTGTTTCTTCCAAAGCAGGGAGGCTCAAAAGCAACTGTGATACAGTGAATAGAATAATATCTGAATATATAGCTCATTACAGAAATTCTTGCCTTTCACAATCTCCCTATCTCTGTTCCGTTTATATTGATGTAACTTCTCCAGTGCAACTGCAGCAGTTCCTTACAAGGAAAATGACATGGTTATGTATAAATGTGGTCACTGCTGTAAGTGTCTGAGAAATTATTAATCATAGCAGACCAGATATTTAGATGCGTGGAGTAAATAGTTGTCTCAGACAAAATTGTGCAGAAGAAGGTGACTTGAGCTAACATTTTACCCAGCTAACCCACATCCAGCAGAGAGATTAAAATGGATCCCAGGAGAATGTAATAATAAACAGTTTAAGGTTTGCGCTAACTGTGCCAGAGATAGATGTCCCTTGGAGACTGCTATATTGGCCAGAGATTGTATGTGCTCTCCATTGTCTGTTCCTAAATAGCAAGAGAAGCAAGAGGCACAAAGATGAGAGTTTCCTGCCGGTGCTTATGATTTGTCTCCAAAGGCCAGAGGTGGTTGGTAAGATATTAAAAGGTTTCCTACAAAATGCTGCAAAAATACACACAGAAATAAAGCACAGATGCACATTCCTGCTTGCAATCAACAACAAAAGGGAGAGAGAGAAAGTAAGCGATATTGTATTTATATAAAGGGTGGGAGGAAAAACAAAAGAATATATAAAATTTTAGCCTAATTTTTAGCTGATAATAGAAGAAAAATGGTAGGCTATGGCTTTTTTTTTTTTTTCTTCATAAGACTGGATAGCCCGGAAACACCCCTTACTCTGCCTCAGAACAACCCTTTTGATCAGCTTTCTGCCTTCTTTGTACTGCAGTGTTGCCAACAAAGCTGGGGCCATGGATCTGTCACGCTGACGCCCCTTCTTCTCCCACCCCTCTCCCAGCTAAGCAACTTACACATTATGTTGAAGATTTGAGCTCTTCAGTCTCACTGTCCCCACTACCAGGCCTCAGTTTAAACCCCCAAGAGAGTTTTCACATTTTTTGTTGGCAAAATAGTTGAAGGGAAGCCCTTTTCACCTATTAGCTGGTTTTCTGCTTTGTTCAGGAGGATTTTGATTCTTCCTCTGCTTAGCTCCAATTCATGATGACCTAAATGAACGATGTGGACTTGTCTTCTTTTCTCCAAGGCATCATATCCTGATCACAGCACAGCCTGCCAGCCCTGTGGCCCAGTGGTCCAAAGCAGAGATACCATGACCTGTTCCCCTCTGCCCTGTGTAGGTACTCCTGCCTGGCCTCTTTCCTCAGGCTGCCAGGTTGACACATTGCCTTCTCTGTAAGTGATTTCCTGCTGCTGGTTTCCTGATACCTCTTCTCCAAATTGTGATTAATGTAGCTGTGGGAGTTCACTGGCTCTGTGGACCGTCATCACAGGCCTTCATGAGTATGTGGTGATGTGGCAATGCATCACTTTGCAGTATGGGAACACAACGTAAGAAAGAGGAAGGAACCAAGCAGTGGACTAAACCGCAGCAGAGGTTTTGCCTACTTCTGGCCATGGTGGCAGGCAGCCACAACAGTTCTATGTGTCTGTAGTTATGTTTGGCTTCTCTGTTGTGCTCTCCTATGCTGCTTTCCACCTGGTGGGAGGACTGGAGAACCCAAGACTTCTCTCTCTCTGTTGCAAAACCTCCCCAGCTCATCTGTCACCAGCTCTTTGCTTGCAGCTTTGACTCAGCCATGGCAATTACTGATCTGTTTCTGAAACTGAGGGCAGATATGAGTAAGACAGGAATATTTCCTTTACTCCTCTTCCCACTGTAGGAGAGAAAAATGGTCAGGGTGTTGTTGGCCAACTGGGTAAGGCCAGGCGCTGAGTGATGCTGCTAGCTGAAGAAAGGCCATCTTGCCCCATGGCTGTTTTTACTCTCCTCACAGTCATAAAATGTCCTGGACCCAGGCACATTGCCCAGACAGATCCAGTTCCTCCCATTGCTTCTGCTACACATTCCCCTGCTGGTACCTGGCAGGAACATTAAGCCCAACTTCCATTACAGCAGAAATGTGGATCCTGAAACATGGTCTTGAAGGCTGGCTCCTGTTCTCAGGTGGCAAAAAGTTTCAATAAATTTAAGTAACAGTTCAAAGGACCATGGGGAGGTGCAGGGGAAACTTTGCTAGTTTAGCTTTTATGTATGAAGTCAGAAAAACTCTCCCAAGGTTTCATAGATTTTGGAGATGGGGTGAATGGTATAACTAAAAATTTGCACTTTTTAGCTAGGAGAAGTTTTCCTAGTAAACCAGTAATAGATGGCATTGGAGTACATGACAGACTTACAGATGTGCTGCAATGTTTAGGTTTAAGGTGAAAAACTGAAAGGAGTGGATGAAACACTCCTAAGATCTTCCCATTGCTGGGGCTGTAAGGGGCTGAGTGTCATTTTATGCTTAAACTAAAAACTGCTTTCTACTGGATATCTTCTTTAGTTTTAATTGACAACTGCCCAAATCAAAAGATGATAAATGATTAGTATAATGCCAGACTTCAAATCATCACTGAGTGTGAGGTAATGCACCTTGCTCCTATGCATTAGTTTAGACAAAACTCCACAATAACCATGTTCACACAGTTTCTGCATAGCTCAGAATGAACACAGCAAGCTCCTGTATTCTGGCAAGGACAGCAGATATTCACAGAAAAAGCCAGACTTCACTGAAGTCGGCTGAAATCATGCTCTGTCTTGAATTGTGACAGAGCCTGGGTTTTGCCCCTGATTTCACTTTCGTCAGAACAACTTCTTTTTCATCTTCCACACTGCTCCTTGTCCAGTGTACATCCCAAACCATCTGTCCAACCGGTGCCTTCTTGACTTTTAAATCCCTGAATCATCTTCCATAAAGGATCAGTCATTACTGATAAATAATAACTACTTACTGCTTTTTCATTATGCAGTTATTCTAGATATCTGTAAGGCTTTCGATAGTCTGTCTGGCTATGCTTTACCTGCCTGAACTGCATCACTATGTTTTTTTTAAATTCCTCTCCCGTATTGATACCCCAATGACTTTCTTATCCCTCCATTCCCCTGCAGTAAGACTCCATGTTCCTAAAGGGAACCCATCTTTGGAAACTAAAAACAGCAGTAGTCTTTGACCCGTAGCTGCCCTTGAAGGATGAACGTCCGCTGTTAATGCCCCTACTGGTGTCCCTGCCACTGCATCTTGCCCAATCCCTTTACATGCTTTCTGGAAAATCCAGTGGGATCACAGCACAGCAGCGGGCACAAGAAAAGCTGTCCTAAAGGTTGCCTTTAAAGCTGTGAACTGATGATGTTGTCAGCACATAGTGTTCATTCCCAAGTCATGAAGTTTATTCTGGGACCACTTCAGAGCTTCAAAGGTCCGTCCCCTTGCCAGGAAAATATCTGTGCTGTTGAGTTCTCCTTCAGATTCTCTCCACATGCCATCAAGGAAATGTCCAGAAACCTAATCTGTGGGCAATTGGGCTGAGAATTCTCCTTGTCTTCACCAGCAATGTGGGGCATGCAATCTGAGGGGGCTGTAGGAATCAGGCGGCCTTTTTAATGCACATCAACTATGTCATGTGCCTCTGGCAGGCAGGCAAGTTCTCATGTGCGCCTGTTTCTTCAGATTATGCTCTTGCTGGTACTCTGCCTGCATGTGAAGATGGACAGCCTGTAGATAGGACTGTTGCTTGGTAAGCAAATAGGAACAACATGCTTTTCCTTTGGGGTAAGAGTGAGAGATGAAGGATGGTCTTGTGACTGAGGCACTGAACTGTGACTCAGAAAAACAAGAGACTATAAAGATTTCAGTTCTCATCTGTTGCCCAATTCTTGAGTGACTTCGAGAAGTCATAATGACCCTGTTGAAGTTCCTGTCTCTGAACTCAGAAAGGTAATACTTTCTTTTTCCTGCTTTTCTCTTGTCTTTGGTGGAGATGAGGAGAATTTCTAGTCAGACCCCTCTCAGATTAGGTTTCTGAGCTGTCTTCAGCTTTCTGTGTCACAGACTGTCCTCCACTGTGTCTTTGTGTGTAACCTAGCATGGATGGATGCTAGAGCATGGATGAGCCTCTAGGTGCTATGACAGTGTCTGTAAGTAAGAAGGAGACTGGGGCCTGGGGCATGCGTGGGCAACGCACTGCTTCTGACAGCCTCATGCTGGCCCTGCTCTGTTGGTGCATTTTGACTTGGCAAAGGCTGCTGCAGTCTCTTGAGCATGAGCCCCTTGGTCTGAGCTGCAGATAACTACCACAGCCTCAAATGGATAAGCACCATATGCTAAACATTCACTGTCAGATGCTGCATTGCAAATGAAGGCAGATAGTTAACCTACTTCGGGTACCTCATTCAGGACATCAAGATGTGCTCTCCATTCTGCTGACACAGACTTGAGGAGATAAGCTAAATCAAGCTACATATCCCTCGTGACAAAGGGCTTATGTGCCACAATTTGAAAGGCCACAGGCATGCCAAATGCCTGCAAGTATTTGGAAAAGAGACAACTGCAGCAAAGGAGAGACTGTTTTGGAAATGATATGTAAGATACTCGTTTTTTTTTTTTTTTTTTTTGGGGGGGGGGGGAATCTAAAAAATGGGAGTTACATCCACAAGAAAGAGAGCATGTAAGAACTGTTCAGAATGACTTAATGTAGCCAGAAAGATGGGAGGGTAAAGCCTCGTATAAATGGGCACCAAGCAAACTAGCTTAAGGAAGTGATCCTATGGGATCCTGCTTCAGAATCCCAACTTGGATTAACTCCTGTACACCCTGAATAGTGAAGAGATGGTGAGGAAGAGACAGGACAAGAACCAGAACTGTGGGATGGGACAAAGAGGGCATTGAAAGGGAAAAAATGAGAAAGGATGGCAGAACTAGGTCTGTGAAAAAAAAACATGTAAAAAGAAATAGAGAGGAGGAGCTTTAGGAGAATGGGGTGAAGGGATGAAAGGTGGGAGGGAGGGACTGGGTGGAAAAGAAAAAGTGAAAGAAGACTGAGAGGTGGGGAAAGGAGAGGAGGCTTTCAGTAGGTGTGTAGTGATGCATTTAGAGAGTCAGGTACACTTTGGAGCAGGCTTGTTTTTTCATACATGTCCATGTGTTGCCTTGGATATGGTAGCTGTGACCCTCATGAGAGGCCTTAGGCATTGATGTCTTATAATTTCTTCCTACTTTTTGATCTGGACAGGGAGAGGGATATTACTAAGGCCCCAGACCTCTTCATTAGGACCCCTGAGTATCAGAACAAGTGAAAACTAAAATGTTTGAAAACACCCTTAAAAGAGTGACATTTTTTCAGTGCCTGGAATTCCTTAAAGTCCTGTCTCTGATTTGAATAATCCCTATAAAGCTATGTGATTTCAGGTATATCTTGCCTGACAGTAACAATAGATTTAGGGAATGAGACAGTTTCACAGAGATATCCTGGGCCCTCAAGGGCAGGATCTTCTTTCATCACGAAATAGCTTTACAGGCTCTTCCAGTTATTTTTACAGGCCAGTTTGAGACTTAGTTCTGGTTTATATCTAGTACAGAGTTATCTTTGCTTCAGCTTTTCTCCCGGGCCAGCCAGTCACTGACTGCGCAAGAGCTAGATGTGGCAGTTATTGCCAGCCTTCATTATTTTATTGGGAGTCTCTCAGCATTCAGAAGTTTTGTGTCGGAGTCGGGGGATTACGCAAGGGTCAGCTTGCCTCTATTTAATTAGAGTACGTGTCCCTGGTGGTTGCTGAGAAGAGCTTGAAAACATGAAAATTAGAGGCTTAAAAACTAGAAGGAAAGAAGTTCCTGATTAAAAAAATAAGTATCGTTTTTATATGAATGTCATGATCACTAGATGCCTCATTTGTGATTCTTTTATCCAAATGAATTTGTAAGAGATTCTGAAAAGGGAAAATGAGACAGGGGAAAATTCTGGATGCTCTCCAGTGTATTTGTGTGATAACTGTCAGGTTAATTTCCTTCAGTATATTTTATTGCTAAAATTGTTCACTTTTTGAAATGGAGTGGTCAAAAGAAGTGTAAAACTTCCCCAAAGTCACTTGCTACTGGAAGTGAAGCTGAGGGCTTCTTAACATTAGGAAATCTGCATAGGTAAAAATATTATGGAGTTGCCAGAGTGGACCCCACTGCAGGTCTATTTGCAGGTCTATTCTGGCTCCATCATTTAACTCAGCATTAAAACATTGCCATGTACTGCGGCAGTGTGCCAGCAGTTGTCGTGCCCAGCCTGGGGAATCTCTGACTGCTGCAGGCTACCCCAGTAACGCAACACAAGCCTGCTGCACACACCCAAGCCTTTTGCTTGACCTTCCCAACAAGTAACAGTGCTGAACCCCAGTCAAGTACTCCTTAATTTAATCTTTGGCTGTAGTAGCAAAAGTGAAAATTACTTTCTTGGGTAAATTAACAACTTATATTTACTGCTGCTTTTACCACAACATAATTTGTTGATAACCCTTGAAAGCCTTCTCTCTCTAAGCACCCCATGGGCTAGCACAGACAGATTAAGGAGATACAATTGCAGAGCAGTGAACAGTCTTGCACATAGCTTGAGTTCCAGCTCTATTTACCTTGCTTAACATATCCAGTCTGCAAATCTAGACAGCATCCAGGAGCTCTCATGGCCGTATGATATCCTGGAAGTAATGAAATTGTCCTCAATACTTCAGTTTCATGTCTCACCCTGCTGACGCACCATCAGCACCCAGTGATGGGAACCTGTGGCTCTTCCCCTAGCTGCAATCCACGAGCAGTGCGAGTGCAGGTCTAGTGTCGGGGCTACATCTCCTGGGCTGTGAGCACTGGAGGAGCAGAGATGTGCTGTGGGCCATTGGGCCATGAGGCCAGCAAGGCATTTAGCTGGCCAGACTGGAGGGACTGGGCTTGGGAACTTCTCACAGATCCAGCTCCTTGCCTGGTTGCTTCCAGCCAACAGCTCCCATGTCTCCCCTGCGTTCACGAGCCCAGGCTGCGCATCTAGTAGCTCCCTGCCAGATGGTTTATTTTTCCGTGTTCCCCTGCAGATAGATTCCTGTCTGTGGGGTGACCAGCATATCCTGCTTGAGGGACCCACACTGGATAGAGGCAAATGCAGTGTGTTTGCAGGATTTTAAGTGTCTTGGTCACTGGGTTATTTAAGGTGGGACAGAGAAAACTGTTCTGGAAGAATGTGTGTTCAAGCTTATAAGCTTGTTGCGTTTCAAGTGTTGTAAAGGACATTTACTTCTCCTTGCCCTCCAGTAAGAAAGTGAGGGCTTGAACTAAAAAGGTGTTTGATCAGCAATGCCTTCCACTTTTTGTCGTTCCCAGTAAAAACATACCAACCTTTGAACCCAAGGCTGATGAAGCCTGGTGCTTTCTCCTTCCTTGTAACATGAAGCGTGTGGTAGTGCAGGCAACAAAAAGTACTGCCCAGACAGTGGGTGGGGAGAATAACCTGTCCTGTACATTTGCTTTCCCTGTGGCCTCTCCTGTTCCACAATGTGCAGTTAAGACAGCAGTCTCCCTGGTTTCAGTGTTTTGCAAAGGTCCATTGTAGATGCTCAGGCACCATGTCGAGTAATCATATATGCTAGGAATCCTTAGCCAGAGGCTCGTGTGTAGCCTGCAAAGCTAGAAATTAAACCCCTCTGGGCATCAGAAACAGATGTCTTGTCCTTGCTCAGTTAGAAGAGTAGACCCCATTAGCCAGGAAGAATTGAAATGTTGAAATTTGAGTAGCTGTCTTCAAAGACATGGACATATAAAACCCTCATATATATGTATGCCATGTGCAAATATGTGCTCATGCATCCCAGCACTCTTCTGGGCCCTACAACACAGAATGACAAATTCACTTGCGTGTAGACATACACATAAACGTAACTAACGTGAAGTGTCATGCACACAAACAAGTATGTGTATCATACTCAAATATATGCAGGTGTACAAAGAAGTTTCATAGGAACTGTCTGCTTCAGCCCAAGGGGTGAAATAATCTTCCAAAGAAACTTCATTCCCCCAGCCTCCTATTGTCCTATGAGCTCTTTTCATAATTCAACATATTGAATTTAGCCTATGTCTCTTAGTTGAAATAGGAGTTAACTGATGACCCCTTAGGCAGTGCATCCCACTGTGCTGGAGCCCATCGAAACTCACTTTGCCTGCCAAGCACGACCTCAAGTTTGGGGGTTCTCCTGTTGCACGCTAACCTCTGGGTTGGCTGATGCAGCATATGGTCCCCACCATGGAAGTACTCATGCAGGCCATAGTCAGCACCAACTGGTTGTCTGGTAGCTTCCTTCCACACCTGGCAGGTGGCAGGAGGAACTGCAGTAAGAGCAGCATCTCTTTCATTTTGCATTGTCTCCAGCCTTAGTAAAGGGATCACCAGCAGGGAAACAAATGGTTAAAAAAAAACAAAAACCAAAAAAAACCTCTATACCAGTGAAACAAAGCTGACTTAGGGCTCTGAGATGCTGAGCATCTGAGCACAGATCTGAATGGTCACCTTGGTATATATATGACTCAAGACCTACAGCCATCCACACTTGGTGCTTATTTGGGCCCATCTTGGTGTTTTTCCTGGCTTCTCTTGGCACATTGGGGGGCTGCCACCACAGAGAGTGCAGCGATGGCCTGAACTGAGGGGAAGAATACAGCCATGAAGCCATGCAAGCCTGAAGAGAGGGCGACAGCAACGGCAATGGATGCGAACACAGAAGCCTCAGTAAAGAGAGAGAAGGCATAAAGAAATTGGCAGTCCTAAGGTATCACAGAATGGTTGAGGTTGGAAGGGACCTCTGGGGACCATCTACTCCAACCCCCTTGCTCAAGCAGAGTCCTAAAGCACATTGCCCAGGACCCTGTCCAGATGGCTTTTGAATGTCTCCAAGGATGGAGACTCCACAACCTCTTTGGCAACCTGAAAGACCTAAGTTCATCAGATCCAGCATTTATGAAGTCCTACAGGTTGTGGGAAAGGTGGATACTTTCCCTCATGTCATTGTCCCTACATAGACGATATATTATGACAAGACTCTCTTCAGCAGTGGATTTGCAAGAACAATACAGCTGCACTGTAACCAACAAATCATACTTTGTTTCAAAGCGTTTCCGAGCATGGTTTGCGCAGACCTGGAGCCTTTAAATTCTACCTGCCCTGCAAAAGTTTGACTTTAATAATCAAAAGAAAGTGATTCACTCTGTGGGACAGGAAACGCTTTTCAGGACTGAAAGAATGTCGCGATTCCAGGGCTGCACAAAACAAACTTCACCCACCGCTGAGCTGTAGCTGCTGCAGATGCTGAGTACTGCAGAACACCATAACGTACTAAATCAGTTCAGAAAATTGTGAACTCTACATCAAGCAGATGCTGCTGGGAGAATTTAGGCAGGGAAGACACACCAGGAATTTTGATTGGGGCACCTCATTTACAATAGCAAACCTTCCAGAAAAAGGCCTCTTTAAAGATTCTGTTTATTGTTGTTTTTACAGTGCAGCAGAGAGCATCTCCAGAAGTGTAAGACTGCATGATGCCATGTAAAAGTACTGATTCAGCCCTTGAACAGGGTTTTCTTTAAGGTCTCCTGCCCAAGTGCAACTCATCTTAACAAGAGAGAACAAACCAGAGCACAGAAAAGTAGTGCGAGTAAGTATTATTTCAAGTCAGAGAGAGAATAACTGAATACAACATGCTGAGCTCTTTATTTCTAAAAACTCTGTTATTTACTTAGAGAAGCCAGTCACTAGGCAGCAAGCACCTCATGAACTAGAGGTGCTAGATGAGAATCTGTAGAACGGGAAGCATGGCATAAAAATGGTTTACAACTAATTAAACTGAAAAAAAAAATCTGTTTTTTATTTAAGGTTCTCTCATTACTAACAGGAAAAAATAGGATGCTGTGATAACTTAAAGCTGCTTGTGTGACTAAAGTAATTAAAGCGGCCCATATGGATTTTCAGACCACCCACCCACCCACCTCAACCTTTAGTCAAGTCAAAACAAAGCATTAAATTTTGAAGAGTCACGGATATGAAAAATATACAGGCATCTAAAAAGCTTGTTATTAGACAGATAATTTTTTGAAGAGCATTTCTATTAATTTGGCAGCATAAATAAAACACTAGAGATTTTTATTATGGTATGCAATGTGAGTGGAGGCTCTTTGGCAGACATTCCCCTTCAGGGCTCGTCTTTCAGGTGTAGGAGATGCACGTGGCAGGATATGGTGGCATCTTCTGGGTTGCCAGTTTTTCACACATTCATCTCAGTGAACCAGATTCTCTTCTCTGTGGCACAATAAATCAGGAATAATTCAATAGAAATCAATAATATAGGGCCAGCATGAGGTCATCAGTGAATGTGAGGTCACAGCCAGCTTCTCCTTATAGAATAGCAAGGGACAACTTGCTCCCAGAAGTATGAGTAGTTTCTAGAGATGAGTCAAAGAAAATCAGTAGCTTTGGACTGCAGGTCCTCCTGAGCATTACAGATGGCCAATTGTGAAATTTTTCCGTTCAAGTGATCTAAGAACCTAATCCTCATTAATATGGAAAATTAGGCTCCTAAGTAATTTGTGCCATGCCTACAGTAAAGAGCTCTGCAGCTATTAGTTTTCTTGGTTTGCAAGCGGTACCACCCAAGATGGTAAATATCTCCCCAAATGTGGCTTGTCAGCTGAAGTCAAAATGCCCAAGGGGTAGTCAGCCAGCAATACCCTGACACAGTGCCTTGTAGGATATCTTTGCAGAGCATTTTTTGGAGGCTGTTGCAACACTCAGGAAACTACAGGAGCCTTGTAACAAATTCCTATGGTTCTATCCTCCATTATATGTTTTCTTCATAATGTTTCGCTTCTTTGTAAAAATCCACTGTTCCTTGTGTCCCCCATCAGGACAATAGGCTTCTCAGTTTGGACATACAAATGGATCGTGCAGCCTGTGGAGAGCATAGATTGGTTTCAGGAAAATGCCGCTGCCCTGTGGTGCTTCTCTGGAGGAGGAAGGAGAGGAGAAGGGCTTTGTGGGACTTATTCCATTACAGCAGGCAGCACCTGTGTTTTTTTGCTGCTGGAGCTGTTGAGGTCCCTGCACACCTCTGTCCTCATACTTCTTGGGAAGGTGATCCCTCTGCCTTTTGTCCTTAGGGGTTCCTCTTTTCAGAGCCAGCAGCTTTTGCAGATAGGCTGAACTCTGAGATACATCATTCTGCTTCCTCTCCCCCTGCCCCCCAGTCTAGGTCTGCCAAAACTAGGTGGGGAGATCATGCATTTCAAGGACACACTGGTAGGAGAGACTGATTTTTTAAAACAGGATAACAGAGCTTTTGTTAGATTTATACGAGTAGTCAAGGAGAAAAGTTATTTTTTGATTCCTAAATCTTTTCTGTAACCCTTTGGGGAGATGCACAGAGGTGTTTCGTGAAATAGCTCAGCTTCGTGTTATCCTTGTGGTCCTGAGTTTCAGTCTGTAGCCGTAAAGCAGAGAAGATTGAGAAGGTGAGTCCCAGCACAGAGGTAAAGGAACGTGTCAGTGACTGCGGCACTGACTCTTATGGGTTGAGGTGACCATGGTGCATCTCCCCATAGCTAGCAATGAGCTGGAGGAAGCAAATACTCCTGAGCTCATCTCAAGCCACTTACTGTCTGCTGGCCTTCAACATTTGTCCCAGCCAAGTTTCCCCCCAATGGCTGTGGAAAGGAGACCTCAGAGGATGGAGGAAGCAGAAGCGTCGTTGCTTGGGCCAGGGTTAAAGGACCAGAGCATGTTGGAACAATCCAGATACTTTTGAGCATTTGGGACTAGATTTACTGACTACCTGTTCCAAAATAATTGATAGCACTGCAAATTATGGTCATTCTCTCTGCTGAGAAAAGATTAACATGCTCCACAGGCAGACGGCTCTTTGAAACTTGGTGCAATGAGTACCTACTGCTCACCACAGAGAAAACACAAGTCTGTAAGAGGGTCATGGCAGGGCACAGTTTGGGATCTTTTGTGCTGAGGGATGTTAATTGGAACGGAGCTTTTTTGTTCTGTCATTTAACTTGCTCATGAGATATACTCAGAGATGGATATTAAGAAACAGATAATGACTCAGGAACGTCAGGCAGGCAGGCAAGGCAGAGCAAGCTCTTCAGAGCGAGAAAGCAGAGAGAGAGTAACTACAGCAAGTACATTTTCAAGGTCAGCTTTATGAGAGGAAAATGAAAGGCTGTAGACTTTGAAGGCTGGTGGCTTCTAAGCTGTACTCTTGACAGTTTTATGAAGTAGGACTGCAGGAAAAAATCCTGCATATTGTGGCGATATTTCAGGATGATGAGTTTTGGGAAACTCTCCAATACTGTGACAAACCAAATCCTGAGAGTTGCGATAGATGGATCTCAAAGTGCTCAAAACTGTGGGGCTTGTCTGTATGTAGAAGTTGCAGGAGCTTTTTAAGTATTCTGATGGAGCTGAAGAAAGCTCTGTAATCTCTCCTTTATAATGAACAAACTTTGTATTTTTATAAAGGTGCATTATTGCAATGTAACAGCTTTTGTAGCTAAAAAGGACACAGTCACAACTGAAATAGTTACATCAGTAGAAAAAAGGGGGTCAGAATTGCCTAAGCAGAATATGTGGATCATACCAGACAGCTCCAAAAGGCTGCTTTATAATCATTAGGAGATGGCTTGTAAGTTTTATATCCTTGAGCAGGACTAGATCTGGGACTCTCTGGACCTCATCCTGGCTTCAGCTGCTAGCTACAAGAGCCTAGAGGAAACTGGCCTGAAAGAGGAGACATTTCCTGATTTTTGTAGTCCCTCAGCCACCATGTCTGTCATTGGCACGTAGATACCTAGCAGCTATGCTAATTCATGTGGAAGTGGATTTCATTAGGTTGAAAGTTACCCAAATGAAATTATTGATGTTTTTGCTGGGGCTTCTTGGCTTATCATGCAAATCTGAGCAGATTGTGGCTTCTCTCAAACCTTCTGAACAAACTCAATTATTATGAGGAAGGATAGGGTTACTCTCTAGAGGTACATACCTTTCAGCAGGTATATGTGTTAGCTAGGTGTATGCGACCCTAGGCTTGTGTTGCACTTCAGTTATGCTTCAACAAATTCCTAGCTAGCCTGAAATGACTTCCAGTTGCTTCATTCCAAATATAACTCAGAGGACATTATTTGAGGCAGCAGCCACAGCGAGGGGCTTCACGTGCCATCATCTAGGATGCTTGGGAGAACATTACAGTGTCCTGGCAGTTAGTGAATGACACTAAACTGGGCTCCAGCTTACCTATCCGAGAAAAAAAAGTGTCCCCCAAGATGTAAAACCCAGCAGAAGAGTGACCTGTTGAGTGACTGAATCCTGGTTTATGAGTAGATGTGATAGAGGTATCTGAATAGATAATTCAGCTGGCACAGTTGCTACTATGCTGAAAAGAGAGCTTTAACTGACTGATTTCTAGTTTCCTTGTCTGGTTAACAGATGAACAAAGAGTTTCAGTATTGTTTCTCCAAGGTGTTTCTTTATCTGCAACTAGATAAACTCACTAAATAGTCACTATATTTTATCATCCCTAAGCCCGTATTACTTTATCAAAGTTACAGTTAATTTTCGGTAATGCTACTAAGCTCACCCCAAATCTCTCCTCTGCCTATGTAACTTAAAAGAATGCTATGTATTAGTCCGAGTGCAGAAACCAGTAATTGTACATTATTTTACCTTTTCTATTCAATAGCAAAGGTCTGTGTGGCTCAGTAGCCTATTTGCAAGCAAAGGAATGTAGCCATGGGTTTGCTGTGTTTGCCTGTAACATCTGTGCCTCAGTTTCCTTCTGTTGTGAGAAATAGGCCATACCTACTGCTGTCAAGTGCTTATAGCTTTCTGAATGACAGGCAGCTGCTATAATTAAGGCCAAAAGCAGCTCTATTGCTTGCACTAGCAAAATGAAAGACCACAAAATAAGAAGCTCATCATCTGAAATATTTATGTGTTTCTTCCAATAAAAGCACCCATCCTACATGCAAACCTATAATGAAACAAAATAGACTTCAATAGCTTAGAATGGCTATATAAGGGTTCCTAATTGATTCAGATGAATTTCAGTCTATTTCTTTCTTTAGTTCTCTTTATATCCTCCTTCTTTAAAGAGCAGATCTGCCCTGCTGGAGCATCGAATACAGAACCTCATTGTTTGCAATGCATAAAACCAAGATCCATTGCAGAAAGTGAGTTCTGGTATCAAAGGTCTTGTTTTAAAAATTTCTTCCCAGTGGTCCCTTCTTTTTCAAGCTTATTCTTACGTTTGAAGAATTTAGGGGAGCAGAACAGTGGAAGTACGCAAGTGTAAATCCTAATATGTTACTTGGTGTCAAGATTGAGGCTTAATAACACAAATTAGGGAAAAGGGGGGAAGGAAAATACTGCAACTTAAGCACTAGCCCAATATGCAAAAACTGACTTTCAGTTCTTGTCTGTCATGGGATCTCAGTCTCTGCATTTCCCATCCATAAAACACGTTTTTGAGCAGTAACCTACCTCTCTGGGAGGTATTATAGCAGAGGATGCATCAGTATCTAGAAGATGCCTAGATATTATACAGCTGTGTAAGCCAGTAACGTAAGCAGGCAGATCAGTATAGGCAATAAACCATTGTTTCTGTTGACCAGAAGACATTTCCTTATAGATATAAACCAAATGCTGCCTAAATTCTCATGGTTTAACTTATATTTTAAAAAGAAGCTGGAAGTTTAACTGTGATGTTCCTAATGTGCAAATCCCTTATGAATATTTCTGGTATTGGCATATGAGATGAAACTTGATGTACTGCTGAAATATCCCCACCACTTGTCAGTGGACTTCTAGTTAGTTTCTCTCTCCTCTTTTCTTCCCTCTGTCTTTTCCTGTTTAGATGGACCACTGGAGAAGGCAAGATTATATATCTTGGGGTACATTTTGTGGCTCCATAAATAATTATGAGTCTTAAAAATTATGAGTCTTAGAAATCACTTAATAGTGTGATATTCCCCTTCCATTGATTCCCAACATTTTAGCAATTTCTGTAGCCTCAGTTCTTTCAGGTTTGGAAACCAGTAGTTCCTTGATGTCTAGAGGAATTCAGATTAATTTTATGTCAACTATTATACAAAACCAGTGTATTTTTCAGTGATTCACTGGTTCCTCCCCTAGGCGGAAGGTGACTCAGGTGGGACTTCTGTGCCTTGCACACTGCATACGGCATCAGGACACAGTGACGAGGGAGTAGGAGAGCATCACTGAGGCGCTCAAGGGGACAGGAGACTCCTCTCACAGCCTCTGCCACCCTCTTCGCTGACAGAAAACCGAAATACTGGAGTTTCTCATGTTTCTCACTTTTTAGGACTTTTATGAAATTGTGACCACCAGCCTCTCATCTCCCCTGAAACTGAGCTAGCAAGGAATGCTTTCTTCACTAACAGAAGAGAGAGGACAATAAATAGGCAAAGAAATGTATCTGTAAAATCTACTTGCAACCTGTGATACAGTAACTTCAGCTATTTTGTTCCTGTTTAGCATTTGCTGTCTGTTTCCGCCTGTCACCCAGTTCTGTAGTTGGAAGGCTAACTACTGAAGTCCTTCAATGATTTTTGATTATTATTTCCTCTGTTTTATACCTAATATATATTTTCATAAGTGGATTCTCGTTATAGTGAAAGTAAATTTTTTGCCTTGTTCCTAGAGACTGAATGTTTTGAAAATAAAGCCACAAAATATCTATAGTATCACTTGCAGTCTATCTGAGTATACGTAAAGTCTAAAAATACATATTTTAATTAGCAGCCTCTTGGGGGCAAGTTGAGAGCTCCATTTTTAGTTACAAGATTTTGCAGGAAGTAGAGCTCCAGCACAGTTGTAGTGTAGTAATGTGGCACAGATTTCAGCAGCATAGTTGCTAGCCCAGCACAGGAGTAGAGAAAGTTTATGATTATACTGTTCAACATACCACTGTAATTGCACTATAACTACAATGTAGCTAAAGCGTCTTTAAAGTCACAATGTTCTATATTAAAAATACCACTGATAAATAAATAAGTAAAACATGGGGAGAGTAAGAATTACCAGAGCCCACTGTTATGGGAATGCAATTGCCTACTGACTACCTAAATACAGATACAGCTGATGGAAGGTATTGGTTGATGGGAAACTATTTATATGGAACTTGGTTTGTAAAGAATGCTTACGAGTTAATATCAGTGGCATAAGTTAATATTTCTACATAGTTATATTAGAGAATTCACCTTTGAGTTCTGTTTATGTATTCCCATTAGAATAAATGTGAGTGTATTCCTAAAGTGAAAGTCAAAATAACAGTACTGTGTTAAATTATTTGCCAAATTTAGTCTGTAGTTTTCTGCTGTCTGACTAGCCTATTGGGCAGAGTTAGTATTACTGTGGGAAAATGAATTGAAGGCTATCTGATTTACCAAATCTCAATCTTAAAAAATATTATGTTGTATAAATGAGAAGAGGGGAGAGGGAGCATTTTTCTTAGTAAAACAATTATTGTATTAAAATGTGGTTGTGTCTTGTATTTACTTTTGTTGTTCTGGTAATGGTAATAGTAATGGTAGTAAACTGTTTCCTTGAGCCTTCCCTCACTTACATCTCTTGCCTCCAGACCCATGAAGATGTTGTTACTGGGTGTCAGGGGAAGGAGCTCACTTGTTTCCTTGAGTACCAGACCACGCACATGCTCTTATCCTATAGAAAATGTCAGGCAGCTTGCTCTCTTTTCACTGAAGAGTAAGCTACCATCAGCTTTCCTTTCATTTACTGCTGTATAAAGGCATGTGAGAGGGACAATAGATAATACCAATTTATTCCTGCACTGACTTCAGAATCCTTCAGCGATCCCTGCTCCCACGCATTAAGAGATCAGAATGGGATCCATGAACTGGCGTTTTCAACAGGGCATAGAGAAGTGCAGGAGGTATCCAGTGGCTCATGAAGCTCCCTAAGACCTTTGTGAAAGTACCATGTGCTGTGCTTTTTTCTACCTTCCTAATTATTATCCCCCAGTGGTTTAATAACAGCCGAGCTATTGCTACATACTATGATTGGCACGATGCACTCTTCATGTTGTGATCAATGTTGGATATCTAGGCCACTTAGGGACACACACAGCTTTCAGCAGGAGTTTATGTTAGATGCAGGGTTTGACCTATCTCTACTAAAACCAGCAGGTATTTTTCACTTGACTCTGATTTGGAGCTGGATAGAGGCATACCTAGGCATGAAGTGTGTGCATACTTCTCAGAGGATGAATCTGCAGGACCAAGCTGAACCGTAATGTCAGAGGAAGCTTGACTGCAATCAATGCTGCACTTGAGACTGTTCTTGAGGGCTATTCTATGCCCCTGTACAACTCTGTTTATAGTGGGAGCTCTCTTTTCCTCTAAGGGAGGTGATATTTTTAGCAGCTTGTCCTTTCATATACCCTTCTGCCACCAGCTGTGGTCAAAATCGTTGTATGAATGCTGCATTTGTTACACTGTAGGATGACTGTGCATTTTTAGGGACCAAAAGCCCAATAGGTCTGAAATGATCTTTCTTTCTTAAGGGCCCATGGCTGCAGCAGATCTATACCAAGAGTATCTCTGGAGGAGACAGGAAGAGCAAGAGCTCTGAGGAGGGTAAGCATGTAAGTATTGCTTTGCTTACTGATGCTTTCCTTCCAGGTAAATGGAATAAATAATCCAATTAAGCTTAAAAAACGCAGTGTTAATTGAAAGTCCCTCTGCTTGATTCTGTGAAGGTGTAACCAGAACTCTGAGTTTAGCAGGATATTCATTTTAATAAACAACTGTGGTTTGCTTGGCCCTTTCCTATGCTTATGAGCCTGTACTCATGCACTGCTTAAAGAATTCCCCTTACTGGTCTGCTGTTAGTCTGATTCCCACTTTGCTGCCCCAGTGGTAAACACTCACCTCCACCTGTGGGTCTCTGTGCCCCCAATTCGTTTTAGCCAGCGGGAACTAACATGGCACAATATTACTGGGAAGCGACACAATCTGTGTGCAGATGCTGCTGCTGCTACCTTGAAAATTAGTGCTGCCCAGTGACAAGAGCAAAAGAAACTGTGTAAAGCTGGGATTCTCTTCCCAGGTCTGCTGCTGAAGCCTGATCAGTTGACCATAGTTGGTGGCAGCTTCAGGAAAGATACATCAGCAAAAATAGTGCAGATAGTACCTTCAAAGGAAGTGAGTTACTCAGGCAACTGAAAGAAGGTGCTTGGGTGAATTTATTGTGTGTTAGAAAGTACCCTTGAAAGTTAAAACTTCTAATTATTCATGGAATAGGTGCAGCAGTAGAAATAGCTTCTATCAATATGTTCTAACAGACCAGATGGCAATCTCTGTGTTATGGTCTCGCTCCTTAAATTCATACCTACAGGTAGTAGTAATGTGGCTTCAGATGAATAACTCTCTTCTGGGAACTGTTTCAGGATGTTAACTTGCTTTGCATAGACTTCTAATTGCTTGTGGAGATTAAAGTAGGTTTTGGCCACAATACCTTGGGCTTGTTTTTATTTATGCAAAAGGCTCCATTTTTATATGTTGAAAGAGGGATGGATGTGAGATAATGATGCTTGCAGATAAATGAACTATGTAGACTAGATAAATCTTGCAAAGAGTGAGAAGCTTCACAGGGATGTAGCCAAGGTAAAGGAATGGGCAGCAGACTGGTAGATCTGTGTAAGTACACATACATATGTGGGAGATAAAAGTAGACAGCATGTGCATCTTATGTAAGTCTATATATAACCACAGAGCCAAGGGATCTAATGCCATTGGCTATCTAATAGTGCTTTAGCTTTTGAAATAATTTCTACCTATCATGTATTGCAGGACAGATTTTTGCCATTTCTGGTATTTTGCTCAGAGCTTGACCTCTCACAAAGAAAGGACCACAAACTAGACAAATTTTATGTGAACCAATCTGCCACAAAGACTGTTAAAGATAAAGGGCTCCATAGTCCATCGCTATTCTTCAAAATTTTTCACATTATTAAATCCCTCTCATTATAATGTCTCTTTTCAACAGGAAGCTATCAAATGGATCCCAAGAACGTGGTCATTCTGATACAACTAATTCAGATTCACTTATCTTGTGATAAAAAGCCTAGTTGGAATATACCAGCTGTAGAGAAGAAGATAAATAGTTCAGATGTCTATTTGGAACCACTGTGAGTAGATCTTTTCTCTCCAGTAATGTAATTTTATCTTACTGTATCTAATTGCAGGTAATTGTTGAATCTAATGATGAGGTTGCTCTGTTTTCTGTCTTACAATGCCTCTAAAGCCTGAAGCCACAAATAAAATCAAAATTATTTTAAATAGTCCTGGATATTTCCACTATTACACAGAATATTTTTCTTGGGCTTTCGTGGATTTCCCTAATTGAAAACTATATTGTCTTTTTTATGGAAAAAGAGCTCTAAAACCTCCTGTAAAATGAGAAGGTTCATGAATTGGTTCAGTAGTCAGCCATTGACATGTGAGACTGAGCTAAGTTTTCTTTTAACCACCTCATACCCAGAAGCTATTTCTGGCACTCGTGACATGTAGAATTACAGCAAGGTACTTCTATTCCAGTGACATTTGGGTTCCTGCCTTCTTTCATGTTCCAATTTCCCTGTGATTCGTATGAGAATTTATCTTTGGGGTTGCAGAAGGGGATAGCTTGTAGCACAAAGATTACTAATGAGGACTCTCCTGAACCACAGACCTCCCAAGCTCGGGCAAGAGCTGCCTCCCCACCCAACTATAGGTCGTAAAGGTGTCTATTCCACTTGCAGCTATCCCAGCCTTTGGAATTCTTCCGCAAGTTTGATCCCTGCACTAGAGGGCAGTCAGAGGCAGCTGCGCCAGCTGGTACCTCATACCACCTCCCAGAAAAAGTGGAAAAATATGGTAGTCCTCAGCAGAACAAAGCAGACTCCCAAGTCTCAGGACTGGTTTTATAGTCCTCCAGGTCCATACTGGTAGCCATTCATATTGATCAGCTGGGAAGACACTGCCATTTCTCAATAGGAGTGGGAGACCAAAATGCTGTGGTTGTTTGCTCCCTGTCCCCAGTGTGCAACTTTATGACTCTTCCCTGGCTATTCTTAATCCCAGCTTTGCCTGTATTTTGTACTTTCTAGGTCCACCAGTATTTTGTGTGTAGATGAACCAAAGAGGAAATAACTGGGTAAGAATTATTTGCTGAAAAATAATTGCTGGATAACATACTCTCCAGTGGGACTGGACTTGCACCACTGTCATTGACATCAATAGATATTTGAGTTCCTGTGTTTGTCTGGAAAATGAAGTGTGGTATGTTTAATTACATAGTCCCTTATACCACTCTATGAGCTATGGAAGCACTTCAGTCTTCTGTTACTTTGTGTTACTCATAGCTCCAACTGGCTTGCTCCCCATCACCCTTATGATGGCTCTCTCCATTCCTTCAGAAGGTTCTGCATCATTTCAAATCTCATTTAAATTTTATGTAGGCCACTGTCAATATCCATTCTATCTGCTGCTTTCTTCTCTTGGTGCAGGAACATCCCCAGCTTCATGCTGCAGTTTGCTATAGGCTACTGGGCTGTGTTCCGTGGCTGATGGCATGCAAGGGCTAGATACTTGGTAGATCCTTTTGGATAGAGTATGGGTAGCAGCAACAGCAATGGGCTGAATTCTCTGAGAGGCTACTTCACACCTATTTTGAGAGTTTAAATGGAATTTAAAGGTGAATATTGGCCTTTGTTGGCTTTCTGCAGAAAAAACATTGTGGGGAAAAGAAATTCCTCCTGCAGTGGGGAGACATAGGGAGTGGAATTAGATAGTCCTTGTAGGTCTCCAAAAAAAATCTGATTATTGTGTGGTTATTGACAACTCTCTTACCAAGTAAGTCATGTGTTTCTGTGCAGTTTACCTGAATAAAGTTGCAGCTGTTTGTTCATGTGTGCTCTCTGCACCTGTGCACTGCTGCTGAGAAATGTGGAGAGAGTGTGTGTGTGTGTATAGCAATCTGAGTACTCATGTCTGTTGAGAAAATATATTTGAACTGGATATACCTAGGAACTCAGACTCCCCTGGACAAAAATAGCTCTTCTAATGGTGATCAGAAGAGAGGCACTGACACTTTTTTTTTTTTTTTTCACATGAGATTCGAAAGGAATGCCATTGAGGAAGCGTGTGTGAAACAGAATAGAAAACAAAGTTTCATGACTGTAGGTCTGGGACACAGGGTGGTTGATTGTTTAGGAGAAGGGATTTTTTTTCCCCTCGTATCAGTGCATCCCATAGATGCATTGTCTTAGGCATCTCGAATTTGCCTCTTAGAAGTAGGCATTGCCTGCTGCCTCAGGCGAGATACTAGACTTTCTGATTGCTAATGTGACCTGGCCCAGCAGATCTGCACTATGTTTAAGGGAGAACCCTGGCAACCATTGCCTGGAAATTCCTACCTTAGTGTGCAGCCAGATTTACAGCATCAGAGCATGCGGAAAGCATATCCAATGAGGAACCTCACATAAATACCATGCTGATGAGTGAATGGCAGCTTTTGTAAAGAGTAGTTTTCTTTGAAGATTGGCCCCAAATAGATTTTGAGTAAGAGCTGTTCTTTTCCCATCAACTGCAGAGGGATGGACAGCTCTGCCATCAGCTGGGGTTGCAGACCTACGCTACTGAGCCGTCCTGGTGAATCTTGCTCGTCTGCTTCGGGCTTGCCACACACAGCTTGGGGCAGTATCCAGCTACCTGCCAAGCTGGGTTTTTTGCCATCTGGGCTCAACAACCTTTTTTATATATTATTTATTTATTTATTTTTGTCTTGCTGCTGCTGTTCATGGCTCTGTTGGCTCTATTGCTTTGAATGACAAACTCAGATGCAAGCATTACCAAAAGCAGAGCCCCATGTAGAGGTGATAGTGTACATCTGGAATCAGTCCAAACTGATTAAGTCTTCCTTCAGTCTCCACCTTCACATACTTAAGCAGGAACCAGGAAGTATCTTCAAGGGATTTTTCTTTTCTAATTCCTGCTTATTCTTTTCACAAAAGACTGGCGATCTGTAAACATTCTCAAAGCATAAGGTGTGTTTGAAGCATTTGTTTTCTCAGATTTCATGTCTGTTTATACTATGGTAAGGCTAAACAAATGAAGACTAATAATAGCATCTCTCTGCGTTGTTTCCTGGCTGGCACTTCCAGTCTGGTCCAACATTGTTGAACCCAGAAAAGGATTCTTGTTGTTGTCAAAGGGCTCTCGATGAACATATTCAGGGTCAGTCTTGCATTTCTTTTTATTTATTTTCCATGCCCGGACCTCCCATCGAGTTCACTGTGTGTTGACACATCTTGCCAATGGCAGCATCAGATCCCCAGAAGGGAACTTTTCATGTTGAGGCTGGAAGAGATTTATTCCTCATTTCCCTGTGCTGTGTGTAATCCTTTTTGCTACAATATAAGGACATATGGAGTACAAGGTACTACCATTCTGATTTCATAGCACTTCACATCACCTTTGTACTCCTTTCATTTCTGCAGGGGACTGCATGGGATGCAGGGCAGTAAGGAAGAGGACTGCTAGAGCCTTAGGAAGTGCTTGTTGCAGTCACTGAGTCTTACCAGCTCTTGGGACAGGACAAATCATTCCAAAGGAAATAAACCAAATCCTCCTTTAAAACTTGAAACAGACCTTTTTTTCTTTCTTTCCTTCTCTTTCACTTTCACTTTCACTTTCACTTTCACTTTCACTTTCACTTTTTCTTTCACTTCACCATCCTTCTTTCCTTCCTTCTCCTTCTCCTTCTCCTTCTCCTTCTCCTTCTCCTTCTCCTTCTCCTTCTCCTTCTGCCTCTGCCTCTGCCTCTGCCTCTCCTTTTGTGATTTTATCTCCTATGAGTGCCCAAATCTCTTCTAATGTTCTTTCAAATTTTCAGACAGCTCTGGCTTCAAATTGGAGCTTATGTACCACAACCCCATGAGACAGTCTATTTTTATTGCATTTGCAGCCTACTTCTGCTACCAAGAGAAGGATGCTTTCTGGTGCTCATAGAGTATCTAGAGTTTCAGATGCTTCCCCTGCCCCCTGTAGCACTTGTCCCCCACTGGTCTAGGACAGGTACTCTGTTGTCCATAAAGTATCTGAACATTTTACAAGAGGGAAAAAAAATCACTGAAAAGCTGCTATCAGTTTGGAGGGGGAAGTGGAGGGAAATGCCACTCTGTCTCTCTCTTTTATGGGGAAAAAAGTGGAAGGGCATATCATAAAAGGAACACTTGAAAAGCGGTTTGAGTGAAGGACCAAATGGCAGAAGTTGCTTACATATCGTGTCAGCTAAGTTCCATGTTTTCCCCCATCTAAGGTACACTACCTGTCTGAAGCATTTTTCTTCATGTAGTGTTAGTAGACAAAGTACTTAAATTATGAGTAAGAAACTGAAAGACAGAGAGAGAACAGGAGACGTTTGCCCCATGATACAAAGGTGAAGTTATTCCCAAGGAGAAAGTGCTAGCTCATGGAGATGGGCCTAGGCCACCTTTAAAGGAGGTAACTGAGTCCTCTGTAGTATAATTCCATCAGGCCTCATTAAAGGCTCTACAAGTCAAATGCTGCCTCCTTGATGCTTTTCCTTAGAGGTTTTGGTGGGCCTCAACAGATATGGCTAATTTGGAAGGCAAAAACTGTGGGCATGCTGTCCAAAGAGAGAAATCCAATAGAGTGCCTTCATACTGCAGAATACATACGGGCAAGGGCAGGAGGGAAGGGGGAGCGACAAACCCACTGTGTTGCACTGAAGTGAGAAGAGTTGCTGGAGAACCATTTCCATGGTAGCAATTCGGTAGAGTTAGTAGTATTTTTATATGACAGCTTTTTAGACTAAAATTGAAATTCCAAAAAAATCTTAATAATAATCCTTGGATGGGGGTAAAGTAAGATATGTTTCATTTTGGTCATCCTTTTTTCTTTTCTTTTTCTTTTAGGAAAACGTCTAATGAAAACCCTGTGCGTCAGTGCTACACAGCACTAGTACATAACGTGACAAAACTTCTGAGTTTTTTTTATTCTTGTTTTATAAGTTGATTCAGGCCTATAAGCAGAAGCATTCTTCATTGCATTAATAGTTTATTCTATTTTTAATCAATCACATGATGCTATTCTAATGTCATTTAACCTATAATTGTCTTTTGTGCAGAAGCCCAAATATTTGTATTGCTAGTAAGAACTCATTAAGGTGGCATTCTCAGATTTTTTTTGTTCGTTTTTTTTTCTGAATGCTGCCAAATAACCAAGCTATAATGTATTCAGAGATTTGAAAAGCTGCAGTCTGAGTACTCTCTATAACTATAAAAGAGCTATTCTAGGAACTGACTAACTATCCAGTTAGTACAATTGCTTTTTTCCAATAACAACTGTTTCAGCCTGATTCAAAGGCAATATACCTGGTGATGTGTAATATCATAGCCTAGATGGAGGTTCCTGTCTGAGGACGACTGTGGTCAGATTGCACCTTGAAGCAATTAAAATATATTAAGTACATTAAAATCCTTGAAGGTCTGGACTGTTGATATAAATGCTACTTTTCTTAAATTATAATTTTCTGTTCAAGCAAAAAAGTTAGTAAGCTAAGCTTTTTACCTCACTAATGGGGGTATTGTGGCAATACATAAGGTAAAGGCAGGTTACCCTGAATTCTAAAAAGGTTTGGCTTGGAAAAGCTGAAGGGAAGGTCATGAAGAACATGTGCCCTGTATGGGAATCTGGAATTGTGTGCATAAGCAAATATTCTGATAACATGGACGTTTGGGGTCTGAAATACATGCACAGCCTTTAGATCAAAGGATTCCTAAGTGTTTTATTAGCCTGATCTCTCTAATAATATTGTGCAAATTCCAAAGTGCCAATATTTGGTGAAACATTCACTCACCCACCTGTGATACTAGGCAATTTCAGGAATCATAGTTGCTCTCTGATAGCATATAACAGCACTAAGCTCAGATTTATGGCAAGAGGAAAGGGAGCTCTTATTTATATGAAATGGCAGGACAAAGTCTCATAGCTGATGCCCTTGCCTTAGTTTTCTGTGTATGTTCCTTGATCTTGGAGAAGAAGCGGAAGATAATGCGTGCCAGGCGAGGGGCAAGGCCTTGGTCCTGCATGGCTGTTGGGATCACCTGGGGCTCACAAGGAGGGTTGAGAAAAGGCTTGGGCTCAGCCAGAGGAGCCCTGATGTCTGAGCAGCCACTACTGCAGCTAGGAGCATGGAGGCATCCTCAGAGGCATCCCAGGTAGATGCAGTGTGACCTTCAGCTGTGTGTGGACGGGCTGAGGCAAAGGGTGACAGCAGGGGGAGAGTCCAGGTGCTCGGAGGACGACTCATCCCTCATCATTCCACCTCTGCCTGGCATGGCACAGCCAGCTTGGCAGGCAGCAGTGGGTATTTCAGCACTTTTGGCAGGTTTCTGCGAGCAGAGGGTATGCTCCCATGGCTACTGCAGAGTGGGTGCACACAGTGCCCAACTGCTGCTCAAGCTGGCAAGTGGTACCACATGGAACTGGTCCAGAAGTGTCACTGATGGGTTAACTACTTTGACTGTATCAACAAACAGGGTGGTGCAGCAAGCGAATATACGCTTATCACAGCAGGAGATTGTGGAAGACGAGGAAGGGCAGCAGGCTTGTTAGAGAATAGGCCAGTTGGATCTTAAGAAGACAGAGAACTGGTATAAAAGTAATAGAGGAGGAAAAGGAAAGGTCCATCCCATATGCCATGAAATCACCCTGGCTCTTCATTCTTAAGGCTTAAGGGCATTGTCGTGCTTTTTGACATCTGAATTGTGAGAGATTCGAATGATGTTCTCCTTTGGTCAGCAGCAATATTGAGAATCAGCCAGAATCACTTTTTTTCTGCAGGAGTTGCTGAGCAGAATCACGTTTTTTTTGTACAGAAAAAGTAGTTAAACTGTTAGATCTGGGGTGGGTTTCTTTCTAGGTGTGATTGGTTTTTGTTGGGTTGGTTGTTTTTTTGCTCCATACCAAGCTTTTTCAGATCTGTATCACTTTTTGTTAGAACATGTTACTATTTTTCTCTCTCGTCAGCGCAAACCATTGACCTAATACATCTTGTCAGATTTAATCATGCATTATTGGACACAAGAAAAATTGTGTCAGTTTAAGAAAAATAAACTGTGGGCTCACCAGCAAGAGGCTTCAAGGATCAGGTGTCAGGTTCTGAATTTGCAGATGAGTGCTGATTCAAGTTATCTAGTATGTGACAAGCTAGTTAACACGCCACAGTGTCACACTGAGACCCAAAATATATTTAAAGAAGCCTTGCCAACTAAGAGCATACATATGTTCACCCATTTGTTTACAGGGCTATCCTAAACACAAGATGAAAACTTTCCTGTAATTTAGCTAAGATTCCATAAAAAAGGAAAACCGAGTATGCTTTTCTTCCCAATTCCAGTATGTTACGTGTTAATTTAAAACTTTTCCACTGCTGCAGAGAACAAAATAGAATCAAAAAGTGAATGTGGATAGAGGTAAGTGTTGAAGGTAAAGACTCTTAGTTGTTTTGACCCTACAAAGAGAAAATACAGCACGCAAATCAACATCACTAACAAAAAAATAAATCATGTCCTTTACATTCTCCCAGCTATAACTGAGCTGTGGCATTTTAATAACATCACTAAGAATGCTATTGCAAATTATCTAATTATTGAAGGAAGAAAATCCCTGGCCTAGGCTTTCTACCAAATCTCTTTCTACCATTGCTGAAGGATTGCTCTGAAAAAAAAAAAAAAAAAAAAAAAAAGATGGCCTTATACTGACAGAGCCATTGTGGAAGTCTGTGGGAGTTTGCTTTAACTATGGTCTTCAGGAAACAGTTGGTGAAGGACTATGTCTGATGATAAGTGCTCTTGGGCAAAGGGCCAAGTCCAAAAAGGAGTGTAGGCACCTAAGCTCTTACTCATCCCAGTAGCAGCCTGGGGCTTACATATCTTTAGGAGTCTGGTTCATGTCTTCCTTTTTCTTTTAGGATATACATACCAAAGGTCAAAGGCTTTCTTAATTTCACAAAGAAATAAAAAAATGGTGTGTCTTCAAGAGCTGCAGGCCAATTGGACAGCAGTACCGAATGGAGAGTCCTGATGAAGATGGTCAAAAATCCAGAGGTAATCTTAGATTACCTGACGTGTAGATGGTCTCTGCTGAACACACAGCCCTTTGGCTGTGCTGTCTCACAGGGCAGAGGCACACATGCAGTGATGCCTTGCAGCTCTTCAATGTATCAGTGACACAAAAGAGAGACTGAAGAGATGCAATATTCTTAGGGGAAGCAGTTTCTGTTGATGGCAAATAAAGCCAACATTGTGGTCTCCCACAAATGTCTCTGGTGCTCCAGGTTTGCTAAAGAAGCACAGGGAACAGAAGGAATGAAATATCAAGCAGAGAGTTGAACCCTCCAGCTACACTGCATCCTTCCAGAAGCCCTCAGAGGCCACTAAACCAAGTGCACAATGCTTGAGTCAAGAAAATGCAAACTTTCTGAAGAAGTTTTCCCTTAGAGAGACCAAAGAATATGTCAGGTCTGAGCTTAGGTGAGGTGGTCTACTGAACTGGAGCATACAGCTTTGAATTAGGAAATCCCAGGCTGAGCTTCCATCAACACCCACCACACAGGCAGTTTCCCACGAGCTGTGTGGCCCTGCTAGGCCATGTCACTTCCTACTGGCAGCACTGACCTCCTAGAGTCACTGCAGCTTGTTGGTGAGAATGTGCACAAATACAAGCAATATTCTGGTATGGCACCTTCTCTCCTGTGCAGCTACTCCTGTACTCTGTGTGGAAGGGCTTTCAGACCAACTGCATTACACTGAAGTGCAGAAAAGCATTGCTCAGGAAATGAATCCTTCCTTGGGGCAACATGGGGGAAAGAGTCTTTTCTCCATTCCTCTTCAGGTTCCTAGGAAGTGAGTCTGGGTGGTGATGCAGCCTAAGCCTCTCTGTGCCGAATCCCTTCTTTAGTTACCACTGTGGACTACATTTTGTTTTGATACACAGTCTCAAGGGTTGTTATTATCAACCAGCCCCTCCAGCCTGTGGTCGCAGGAGCACAGTCCAGTTTGGCTTCCTTACTTGGTGTAAACCTTCGTTTCACTGGTGGGTCCTATGCAACAGCCTGGCTGTAAACCTAACCAAACAGCTTGAGCAGAAGTTTTGCCCAAGTAAGATTAGTAAATTCAAGCTATGGTCAGCACCAACTTCTGAAAGTGGATGTGCTCTAAGGAAACGCATATTTGTTTTCTTTGAAACACATATTTGTTTTCTTTGTGTGAAGGTAAAATACTCTTTATTCCATTATAACATCTCAGAATTTATATTAATACCAGAAGCTTGAAGAGGAATATCTGCTCTTTGGAGAGAGGGAGAAAACCCAGAAATGCAAAGAGCTATCATATAAGAATAGCTATAGGAAAATCTTAAAAAAAATCCAAATGCTAATGCATGCACACAGCAAATTTTATATAATTTAAAATATTTTAAGTGCAGCCCTTATGTTTGGGATGACCAATTATCCTTCAAATTTTTATGTCTTAGGGGAAAAAAAGCATTGTAATAAATGCAAGGATTGCTAAATAGTAGATGAGTCATTTAATAACAAAACAGTATAGGAAAGAATTCAAACTTTTTAGTTCAAATAAACTTTACACTCCAGTCCTGTTTCATTATTCAGTTGTGGCAACTTGGAGGGAAAGAGATAAAGAATGTGTGTATTGAGTGACCTAATCCCCAGATTTTATTTGTAAACTGAGTGAAGAGGATGGTGAGTAGGACTAGATCGTGACCTCTCCTAACCAGTGTTGCACATACTTAAACCAGCTGAAGATCTTGCCTACAGTAACTCTGTAGGCAAGTGTAACATCGTGTAAGTTAAAAGTGTAACTTTTAACTTAAAGAAGTTAAGTAAAATTTCTTCTAACCTGGAGAGTCATCACACTTTCAAAGGCAGAAAGAGGAATATGTGACAGCTTGCTTTATGACCCAGAAACTAAATCACTCTACTTTTTATTTATGTCTGCTCTGCACCAAAACCAGAAACCTAGTCCTGCCCTGCTCCAGGAGTTATATTCAGTTGAAGTGCAGTCATACAACCTATAAAGAGGTATGGAAAATACAAATGTTCTCTGGCCTTTGTTTTGTTTTAGTTTTTATCTGCCTTGATTTTTTCTAGTCTTTGGTCTTCTGTGTTTGCTAAAGCTATTCAGGAATGCAGTGTCAAACAACGCCCTGTTACCACTCTGTAGCTTTATATGAGAAGGTAGCCTCTGAAATGTGCTCGTTCTAGGTAGTGATATGTGCTTTCACCCTCAATTAAGGTTGCACAATTTTTCCATTACAAGTCTTTTTTCTTTTTTTTATTCTTTCTTTACCCCCTCCCCCCGCTCCCCACAAAGTGGCTTACAATTTTGCTAAACTCCACAGTTCAGACTGAAATTTTCCATGCTGGGTGTCTGCCTCAGGCCCATTTACTTAACTTATAACAATTAAAGTATCACCCATTTCCGAGAATAACATGATGCAAAATGTGTACATTTGCAAATGTTAGAAATCTTACATCATTTGAAAAACCTTATTATTTTTACTGCTTTGCCTTGTTTGGAGAGCAGCATAATATTGCCCTGCTTTTGGGAAGTGTTTTGTCATTTCTGTGGCATTTCATGAAACCTGAAAAATGAAAGGAAAATTTCATGAAAATCTGAAGCACTTGGACTGTGCCTGGTTAGAAGGGATGTGGAGTTTGAAAACTAAATTCTCTAAAAACATGCCAGCCTTGGAAGGCTGCATCCTTTCATGTAGAAACCAGCCCAGGCCTGCAGTGTCACGGCCCAGTGGCTGCACTTGCGTCATGCCAGCCCAACAAGGCAATGGGCACAGCTGTGAGAAAGCCCTAACAGACCATCTTCCTCTCCATACTCAGAACTTAGGACTGGATCTGTTATCTGTGTTCAGCACAGAGTTATGAAATTCACTGGCAAACTAGGTGCTCAAATATTCTTCTTAGGGTAAATCAACATAGAAGATAAGAGTTTTCTACCATGAGTAGTTTCTCTGTTAGCTCCAGTGGTGGGAAGCTGATGTTCCAGCTATATATGATAAATCTTGTGAGGACTATGCCAAAATTTTGGTGTTGCCTTTGTTCATTTTTCTTACATCTTTTAACACTTCAGAAACCTTATGGAACTTAATTCACAGAATACTATTAACGTTACAAAGTCATCCAGAACCTGGGAGATTAAGATTATCCTCACAACTTTATTCAGCCTCCTGTTACAGCATGATCTTTAATGTCACAGCTTTGTATTATTTTCTTTTGTAATGCTTATATATTTTATTCATTGCACAGTGTAGGGCAAATATAGAGAAACAGAGAAATAGTAGAGAAATGATGATGTCAAGGTGACAAACTATAGAGCTACATCCACCTCTAAGCTCTGCTCATTAAACTCTCTCCTTGGGAACTTCTGACTTTCCCCAAAGAAGCTTCAAAGTATTGCCATTTTCTTTATATCTCATACCCTCTCCGTCTGAGTAGTGGGGCTTCTGCTAATGGAAGTTTCAATTCATTGTGAATAAAGTGCGTATATGTGGCCAAAAGCCAGAGTTATGGCAAGATGTCAGATCTTTAATGATAATAATTAGGTATCAGAAAATAAGATGAAGGCTTTTTTTTTTTTTTTTTTTTTTTTTTTTTTTTTTGAGGTGCATATAGCATTTTATTTACATTTTTCTGACAAACTCTGTAGGAGCAGACCTGAGATCCTGACCCAAGCCTAGAAGCAGCTAAAGAGACAGGTCTGCTGTAATCACAAAGTTAGGAGTGGTTGCAGTTAGAGCAGTTGGTGCTGCAGATAGGGTCGGGTCCTGCTTTGGGTGGTGCAGGAAGCCCTCTGCCTTGGGACAGGGTCTAAGAGTTTTTCCTCTAAAATACAGAACTTGGAGTTCTGGGAATGATCTACGCATCTGACTGATGCTTTACCACTTCTGATTAATGCAGAACATATCCTCAAGCCATCACACCAGCCTCTCACCATTGTACATGCTTTTACTCTCTCCCTCAGACACTTACATAGAACGGTATGATATGTTCAGAGACAAATGATGGCAGGAGATAATATGTATCTAACCACTTTTAAAGTATATAGACACAAACAGCAAAACAGTTTTCCATGTTTTCTGGTCAAATTTGCTCTTGGAATAAATATTAAAAGATGGGTAACCTCAGCAACTTCAAACCTGACCTGGGTTGTGGACTACATCAGGACTTGATCATCAAATCAGGATCACCTGATCTTCAGCAATACTCAACTTATAAATAAGTTTGCAATGGGCTTGTGAAGCTGGAAGTGTTCATGTTAGAGAAAGTTTCAGTACTGAAGTGGTTTTAATACAGGATCTCTGATACACTGTAGCTTTGAGTCAACGTTGCTTAACTCTTACTGCCAATGAGTTTTAAGTGGCTTAGTTATCTTAAACTGCTCTAAAGGCTTAGACTAATTTAAGCAGTTTAATTAGCTTATAGTTGTGCCAGTCATGCTTCGTAGGGTTGAGGGGTCTGATTAAAGTGGTGTAGGGTAAGAAGTATCAAGACATACAGTTCAACTCTGATGAGTGTGCAATCTTTTGAAAATCTGGTAATTTCCATGTTTTTTTGTTTTTTTTTTGTTTTTTTTGTTTTTTTTTGATTTTTCTTTTAAAAGCAAAACTATCACAGTAAAAATAGTAGGTTTACAGCATCAAGGTTCAGGACAGATATAAATTTCCTAACAATAAGTATGTTCCCAAATGTTAAATCTGGAACTAAAAGCTGATCTGAAAATCTGAAAGAGATATTTCAGTGCTCTTTGGCATCAGTTATTTGGCATGTTCCTTGGTTTTGATTTTTCACTGTCTCTTAAGACTTTTCCTAGGAAAAGATCATTTAAACAATGCCTAGCCCTTAGTGCTTCTCTTTCACTTGTGAAAGTAGCTGTTTCTGTTGCCTGCCCCTATTTGAAGAAAAGCAATTGACAATCCCATATTTTGGATGTTTGCTACAACTACTTGTTTTTTAACCTGACATTGGAAAGGGAGATCAAAGCCTGTCCTTTCTCTGCAGCAAGGAAACACTCTGTTCCCTTGCAATGAGACTGGTCCAGGGACTGAAGCTGGAAGATGCAGCAGACTCGCTATCCATCTGCAAGCATTAGCGTAAAAGGCGGAGGTAGTTGACCATCATTAGCAGCAAAAAGCAGTTCAGGGCACATAAAAGAGAAGGGATAGCAAAGACCTGGGCTGGGCAGGGAGCACAGAGGGCTCAGAAATTGGTAACACTGAGCACAAGCCCTTTGGCCATATGAGGGAACATGTTATCTTTGCTAATGATCATCTGCAGATCCTAGCTTTTTCCAGAGCCAGTTAATTATAATTACATTCAGCAGTAGCACTGCTTTACTGAAAGGCTGTTAGCAGATCAATTTATGAAGGAGGGCTGCAGTCTTGCTTTTCTTTCCTAGTGTCCTAGGATTTTTTAAGGATTTCATGGCTGAGTGATTGGCCTTGTTTTACTATCACAACACCACAGTCCCGCAGAGAGTTTGTTTGCTCATTGCCCGTGAGCTCCTCCAAGGAGGGATCGCTCTGCCATTGATTCAGTTGGAAATGTAAGAATGGACCTCGCTAAGTGAATATTTATGTCTCAGGGGTGCTTAGCATACTTGGCACCCTGCTAGAAATACTTCACTAACGGTAGTAATAACTCTCTAGTAAAGAGCTTTACAAACACGGAAGAGGAAAAAAAGCAAGAGGAGAAAATGCTCCAGTTGTCTATTCACCTTGGGTCAGTTTCAGGAAAATCCTTCATCAGGGACAGCTTCAAGTTAAGAAATTACTTTTACGGTTGCCACAAGCATTCGGTGAAAAGAAAGGATCTATTCACTCTTGCGTTTTGGCTGAAGAGTTCATGTTTATTTGTGTTTCTGATTTTTAGGTAATGTCATAGACATACATAAGAGGGTAAGAGATAGAACTGAAAGCAAAGAATAAGAAAGTGCTAGTTGTATCTCTCTGGATTTTAAATCAGTTTTTAGAGCATATTGGGCACTGACACATTAATTCTAGGCAAATGTGTGGTGTCCTTTGGGCTCTGTCTTGCTTCTGTCACTTAAGGATGAGATTTGGAGCATTCCTCTGCACCCCTTTCACCACTCATTCCAAGCCCTTTAGCACCATCATGTAAAATCACAGCTTTGCATTATAAATATCTTCACCAACTGTCTTCTGAAGAAAGAAATTTTACTGTACCCGTGTGAGTCATGGGAAACTGAATAACGAGGATATTAAGTGGTTTATCCAAAGATCTGTAGAAAATCTGGGCAAATTAGGGAGTTCAACCTGCATCTCCCAAATTCCAGACTTTCTCTAAGGCCACTGGACTTTAGCAGAGGATACCTGCACTCTCCTGAAAAGCTTTTCCACAATCTTTCCTAAAATCTCTAGAATAAAAACACACACAGAAGAACAATCTTTGTGTAAGATAAGAATTTGGAGATTTTTTTTAATTCACTCTTTAAATTTTAAATGATAATTGCTGCCTTTAGAGAACAACATATTTCATTATCAAAAGCTCTGGGTTGCATATCCAAGTTTACCTGACATAAAGGTGTAATCAATTCTGAAAGAAAATGCTGTAGCAATCTTATAGCATCTGCAATTTTGTAAGAAATCATACAAGAGATTATAGAAAGGAAAGAGAGGAGATTATTTGTGTATTTGTAGCCTAGATCAATCTTTTCTAAGGAGCTAGTGGGTGAGAGGTATCAAAACTTAAAAATAGCTATCCAGTTCTGCTGTTTCCTGATTGTCCCAGCAAGATCCCTAATTATGGGAAGTCATGGAGAAACCAAACCAAAACTGCACAAAAGACAGAATCTGGAATTGCAGAACAAAAAAGTGCACTGGGAAACCAGAGAAAATACCTTTGCGACTAATATGAAAGAAGAATGCCTAAAGCTCAAAAAGGTTTTTCTACACCATTGTTTGAGACAACAGGAATTTAGAAAATAATTAGTCTCCATCAGAAGGTAAAGGAGTTAGACATGAAAAACATGTCAGAGCCAGAATCTTTACATGCTCTTCAATGTCACCCTGTCTGCGAGGTCAGTAACGAGGTACACAGCGCCTGGGTGACAGGTGAGACCTGGCCATCTCTCCCAGAAGAGCCTGGAGCAAGTGGGAGAAGAAATGCTGGTTGAGCAGTCTCCTGCCAGTCGGGCCACCAAGAGGTAAGGTGGAGAAAGGGAACAGCATGGGAAGCAAAAAAGAAAGGAGAGTCAGCACTGCCCCTGAGAACGGGAGAGTCCCAGAGAGGCAAGGGTTTATCCCGGTGCTAGGGTGAGGTCTTGCCAACACTGCAAAAACAGCAATCATTCTTAGGCTAAAACTGTGGGTCCTGGAATGATTCTCCAAGGCAAAGGAAGTGATTTCCAACTGGGCTCTGAAGAGACAGAAGTCAGAGAATAAGCAGACTTATTCTTAGTTTGCACAGTGAGGTTGGGGAACAGATTTGAAAGATGACTGAGGATACTTCCTTAAGGATGGAAAAGATTGCATATCTGCTGTGCCTGTTCTGATTTAACAAATGAATGGACCTTTAAACCACTTGTTAGGTTTCAGATGGATAAATACAGAAGATTCATTGGTCAGGAAGATTTGTGATCTCCATGTCCACAGCTGAGCCTAGCTGATCTTTCTTATTAAACCTCTGCTTCTCATTTGCAAAGGGCAGATGATACCTCTTTCCTCTTGAAACTGAAATAAAGTAGGGCATCTTCCACCGTGCAGCAAGCTGTAGTCTGCCCTCTCGGTTATTGGCTTTGCAGTCATTTTGAGTTTGATATGGGAGATGAAACTCAAATAAGAAAGACCAGCTGTGATTTCCATGAAGTAAATCCCCTTCTAACAAGGATACATATTAATTCCTAATGTGTCCATTGGATTCCTTTTCTCATCAGACATCAGACAGGCCTTCTCTCTGAACCTCATGGCTAAATTTTGACAGCAGATGTATCCTCTATTATTTGTAGACAGATATCATCAGGTTAATGGGGAGGTATGCAGGAAGGAGGTCATATTATCTAACAGATAATTTCCAGAGACTAGTCCCATAGTTAACTGTGAAGGATCTATACCACAAATCATGTCAGAAGAAGCAAAAGCTAATGTGTACCTACTCCTCAATTTAATGCTCCCAGCTGCAGAGAAATGAAGCAGAAGAGATTTTAGGAATAAAATCCAATCAGACATGTGCTGTTAAATGGTTTCACCTGCTCCTGGGACTACAGCTTGACACAGCTGCGAGACACAGCCACCACCAGTACCCTAGTTTACAGTGGGCTAATTGAAGAAAGAAGTACATCCAAAGGATAGGCACTGCTTGTAGAAGCTGGGCCAGCTAAGTATGTAAACGAAGCTATAGTGGGCTATGATTTTTTCTTAAGGAATTCTACAGTATGGAAAATTTTAAATTGCATTGATTGGCCAGTTATATTGAGTAACTCTGAAAAAACCCACATCCTTTAGTTCTTAGACTGGCCAGCCAGGAAGAGTTGGGGCTTTTGATTTCTATGACTCAGTCCTCTGTTTAACAGGGTTAATATCCCTTCCCTGGCTTCTCTCAGAGTGATTCTGAGAACATGTCTATCAAAGCTTGTAATACAGTAAAACTGTGTTTTCATGGCACAACATATGGCTACTTGGCTGGGCACTAACATGGCCGTAGTACAGATGCGTTGCTCAGAGCTGGTGCTGGTAAGTTGGCGGAGCACCTTGTTGTGCCATGGAGACCTGCAGTATGATGCTGTGCTGAGAGTGCCACGGGAGAAATACATACAAAGAAAATAGCAGTTGTGCATGCACTGCAGGATTCAACTTAAGTGCAGGATGCAAGGTGTGGAGATTCGCAAGGAAGGAGGACAGTAGGAATAAGTATGTTTGTTTGTTCCATCCACAGCTCTGTGAGATGGTAAGTCCAATTCTAGCAAATGCGTTGTGGCTCCATGATGCACCGTGCTGAATCAGTACATCCTTACACTGCTGTGTCAAATGTATTTTTAAAGAAGTGAAGGGACACTCTGTTCTGGCAGATTGTATATCACGCTCAGACTGTCTGCGCGTCACTGACTTCATGATGAGTCACGTATGGTCTGTCCTTCCACAGCTGGTGTGTGTCCCCTATAGGAATATAAAGCTTTCTAAATGCTGTCTGGTGAGCTTTGGCCAAGGAGGTGACATAAATATGACTGTGTGCTTGCATCTGGTCTAAATAAAATTTGTTAGCACCCAGTGACCCAGTAGTGCACAGTTCATATATACATAACTGTAGAGACACTGTCAAGGTTCATCAGTTCCTTATGCAGAATGCGGTAGGGGTTCCCTGGGCAAACCAGCTTGTGATCTTCCAGCTGAAGGTTATATTGTCTTATCTCTAGCAGGGGAAGAAAGGTTTCACAGGCAATTGCAACCCTGGCCTTTCCTACCTGTCTGTGAGAGTGCATGATTTTGTGCCCATGATGATATTCTTTTTGCATGTAATACGATCACAAGCTTATGTTTCTGAACGTTTTCCACCCAGCACTTGGATATTTTGTTTGTAACATTTTAACAGTGTGCTTTTGTATCTTCCTTTGCATAAGTTTTGCTCCTGCTCTATTTGTAATCTTTAGTGATCAATTCTGCTGTGAAACAAAGCAGCCTAAGAGACGATTGCTTAAGCATCTGCAATAATGAAACTAAATGTTTGGCATTGAAGAGCTGGTGTAAACAGAGCTGCTTTTGTGTTAGATTCCTACTGGAAGTTATTGAAATCTCGTATCAGTATTTTCTGTTAAGTTTTAAAACATACTGCTTCCTTTATTACCTGCATCCCTAGCAATTCTTTTTGTCATTCAACAAATTAATAATACAGCTGTGTTGGAAGCCAATTTTGCACCTGAACTTGAGGGTGACTTTCAGCAGAATGCAATTCAGTTATGTGCTGTGGTAGATGCCAGGTGCTGGGGCCAACCTGGAACAAATACTGAGCTGGTTTGTTACAGGGCTGATTTCATGCATCTGCCATGAGGGGCTGAGGAGCCTTCAGGAGTAGCCTCTGAGCGGCTGCTGGGGTAGCAGTGATGCTGGTGGCCATTGCCCCTTGAGGAGTTACAGATTTTTAAATGAGTGCTTACCCTTGTTTGCCCTCACCTTGACATGGAAAAGTGAGTGTATTCCTAAATAAAGACAGTGCCTCACCAGAGTGATGTCAGGCTTTTCGGCAACAGAGCAAAAGTGAAATTAGATGCTCTGAACATGAGGAACTGATACTGAGATCTGCTCCTGCAACAGAAAAGGGAAGGAAGAGGTGGGGTATGGATGGAAGGAGCAGCCATGGTGAACCCCGCGTAGAGATCAGAGAGGTGAGGACAGGTGATGTTGCTGGCCCTGATGCTTGAAACCACACCTGCCCATACGCCATGAACCTGTTCACCAAGCAGCGGTGGTGGCAGCAGCAGCTGATCTGGCTCTCCAGCACTCTGCAATAGGCAAAACAAGCAGCAGGGTCATAGCTGGTTTGCTCGGCTTGTTTTCCTGCTCTAGGAAGTGAACTGCTTTTTGTATTGCTAGACCCAGCCTTGCACTTGTCTACAGGTGGCCTCAAGTCTTAAACTCTTTATGTTGGCCTTACACTACTTTGTCCTTCTCCCCACTAAAATCTTGTGCATTACTGCGTGGTGTTCATTGAGAGAAGACGTTACTAGTGCTCTTCTGTAATGCAGATGCCCTTTTTGTTTGACTGGTGGCAGTCAGTGTGGTTGTAGTGAATGCCTCCAGTTCCAGATCCTACTGCCTTCCTCTGCATAGTGAGTTACCACACGCTGCAGATGTGTAAGGCATCTGTGACATGATGGACTTGTCTGTTGGTGGGCATGGCTGAAGTGTACCAAAGGGCACTAAGTACTCCTCCTAACTGCCAGCAAGGGTAAATACTAGCTTCATCAGTGTGAACTTCTCTCTTTCTCATGTCAGCACATAATTTCAGTGTTGCAACAGCATCTTTAGTTCTCAGCTGCTAATTGCTGAATCTGTGCTGACTGTGAGACTGCCCACGTGACAGAATCCAGGAAAGAACAGAGCAGGAGGATAAAACTGCCTCCCCAATCCACTTGCTTCCAGCACAGTGCAAGACTGCTACACAAGCTTCCCACTGGAAGTGTTGTGAGGTGGGATTGACGGTGGAGGAAAAGCGAAAGTTTGGCCAGAACAGACCAGTGCTTTAGATGCTCTTTGCATAGGAGCTGCAGTTCTCCACGGCAGCAGCAGAGCAGCAGCAAAGTGTGCAGCGCTGACTCTGATCCACACTACATTATGAGGGGCAGGCCAGGTTTTGCCTGGACACTGACAGTCTGCCAGCTGTTCACAGCTGGGAGCTGAGGCAGCACTTTTTGGGGAGAGAGGGAACCAGGGCATCATCCAGAGTGAGATGAGAAACAGGGGAATTTGCAGCTAGAAACAGGGTGGGTATCAGCAGACTGGGGAAGTGACTGATGGTGAGGAATATTTGTCCTAGGACCAATGCTAGTTTAACATTAGCTGGTTTTTAAACTAGCTAGTTTGGTTTGGCTTGGCAAGTGCAGAAATAAATCAGGGAAGCCAAGCAAACGCCCAGAGGATAACCCAAGAGATGGTTTAACTGTATCATAGATTTAATTAGGATTTTTATTAAATTACTAGGCCTTACTGTTGAAGATGACTTTGTAAAGCTTAACAAAAAAAATGGCCTAGTATCCTCTTCCCATTTTCTGATGCACAAGGTATATATGGCAGGCTTGCCATCTCTCAAAAGGCTGGAACAGTCTTATCGTTCCTCTGGAAGAACGACAGGGAGAAGTTTCCTACAGTGATTTACGGGCACGTTGCTGCTCTCCAGGGCCCTGCTGTCCGAACAGCCCCCGCACAGAGGGTGCTGAGTGCTCAAGCGCAGGGAGCAAGGGCAGAATAGCTTCAGTACTGCAAATGTACCCAGTGCATAGGCGCTTATCACAGAAAGATAAGCATCCATGCAGGCATTTGCACCAGTTCCACTGTGCTGGTTTACATCCACCCCTGAGATCATGCACTGCTAAGTTTCCCTTGTAGACAAGGCTTTGCTTTGGTTTAGCAATTAGGAAACAATTCAAGCTAAAACAAAAGAGCCCACCGTAAGAAGTGGTTACCCAGCCCTCTCACTGGTTTAAAAATGCATTTTTACAACTTATTTTAAAACTTATTTTTAAAATTTATTTTGAGCTGAGCTAGTGCAGACGTTTTGTGGAAGCAGGAGCAAATAGAAGAAAAGGAGGAAGGGGGCAGAAACAGAACAATTTTGTGTACCTGTGCATGCTGCCTTTAAGAATGAGGCCTGGTCCAGGTGTATGAAGGTAGCTGTTTCTTTTCTTTTTAGGAACTAATCTAGAAACTTTTGCCAGCTGCCAACTAATGATGGGATGCCTGACTGGGAGGCCAAGGTGGGACAGCCTCAGCTCAGATACATACTGCTCTTCATCTCTTTGGTATTTCAAGCAAGATCAGCAGGGCAGGAGCATGCCTGGAGTCAAGAAGGGGGCATAAGCAGGTATTAGCCTTTCTTAAAATCATACTTTCTCTGCCAGTAACTTGCTCTTTTCCCATAGACAGGTCATGTAGCTTCTCTGAGCTTGTGATCTGATGGCAAGGAGTCGTCTTGGTAATAGAGGCTTAAGCTATTCCCATTCCACTTCATAGCATCATCTTCTCCTCCATTTTCTCCTCCCTCCATAGCTCATTCCTGCTCCTGTGCCCTGCGTGTTGCTGTGCTCATTAGTCAGTTATCACCCAGCAGTATTTCCAGTCTGGTAACTGTTGGGACTATAAAATGTTTTTTTAAAAAAAAAAGAGAGAGAGAGAGAGAGAGAGATGTGGAGATGCGACAAGCGATAGGGGAGGAAGAGACAGTAGCATCGGTTTCTGAAGCCCTTAGTGCCACCCTGCTCTTCATATCAGCGAAGAATGGCCTCTGTTTCACCATTAAGCAGTGATGAGAGGAGGTGCTGTGAGTCATCACTAAAGGATGTTTGTAAAGTGTTTTGAGATCCTTACAGATACTCTGCGAAGTAACATCCCTGAAGAGCAGGGATATCTGTTCTTCCCTACAAGATTTGCTAGGCAGACAAATAAACAAGAAGCCCTTCCTGTGGGAATCGTTGCTGTTCATGGCCAACCTCAGAGCATGAACTACTGCTTGGGAAGAAAAGACCTGGATCCTGTAAGGATCACACATGTTGAGAGAAAAGGAGAGGGGGAGGTGATTAGGTTGAGGACACTTTGATGTTATCTGGCTGTGTGAAGGTGGAAGGAAGACTGACAGTTATGGGGCATGCCTTTGAGCTTGCTCGGTACGCTGAGCAACTTCAGTCTAACAGGCCACGAATGTTGAAAGCTGCAAGGCAGTGATTTGCAGTTACCAGCTAAAATGTTACAGCCCCCCCCCCGCCCCCCTCGTTCCACCCTAGCTATTTGTTGTCACTCCTCTCCTCCACCTCAGCTGTCCCGTCTGTGGTGCTGACGTGGGCGTTTGTGTCATAACGCTATGAACCAGATAACCGTTTTGAGGGAATAGTTATTTTTCAGCCTGACCCACTTCCCCAGGCAGCCACCCAAACACCAGTGCAGGAAGGAAGAGTGTGGTGCAGGAGTATGAATGAATGGTGCCGGGTGAGGAGCAGCAAGGCTCTTTAAGCCAAGAAAAGCAGTACTGGTGCCTGAGCCTAACTGGAGTGATAGAGGAAAATGAGCTCTTGGCCGTCTTCTGACAGCCTGCGCTTTTGCATTTTTAAAAGGCAAATGAGCAGGAAATATGCATCAAGACTTGACAGCTAATTACAGCCAGGAGAGAAAAGAAGTAAGGGAAAAATAAAACAGGTTGTGTAGAAAGATCTTATAAAAACATTCTGTGTGGCAGAAATCTGTTTATAAAGGAACCAACATGTGCAGACCTCTTTCAGCTGATCCTTAGTTTGGCTGCAGGTTCTCCGCTCTCACAGGGGTCTTTATCTTGCCTGCAGGTGAGACTCTCCATCAGACCCGCACGCCAACTGCTGTGCAGGCCTGCTGCCAGTTTCTGTCACCCAGCGAGCTGTATCACCTTGCTAATCTGGCCTGACCAGCAAAAAGATCACTAGATCTAGCACAGAGGAAGAGCTTTAAATGTGTCCAGGGTTTGAGGAGTTTAAACCAACTGCAAAACAGCCAGTTGGCAGATCAGAAACCTGCATTTCCCCATCCCACCGTATACCTGATATAAGAGCAAGAAGCTAGTGTTTAGTGAATACAGTTGGCCATGTTGTCCACTGTATGTTTTACTATGCAAATAGTTACAACTAAGCAAAAACTGTATTGTAAACACATTGAGATGAGGGAACTGTTTTGTTAAATGTTTTACAAGCGAGCTCAAAGTAGACAGACTCTGCTCTGAAGAGCCTCCAAGGTGACTGGACAGCAGAGAGGTGGTGGGAAAAGTTGGCACCTGCTAGGAGACCAGTCAGCATCCAGGAGGTAACTAACTCCTCCAGTGTGGCATTGCTGCTGGGTTTTTCAGGACTCAGGATGGAGTTCAGTGAGGAGAAATGGAGGTGAGGGAATAAGGAGAAAAGGGGAATCGGTTGTGAGAATTAGTTGTGGAGGGAGGCTGGGGTGAGAGGACCAAAAAGGGTCAAGCAGGAGCAAACTGCTAATCAAGAGGAAGAAAGACCTAATTTAGAGTTGTGGAGAACATGGGTGACGTTGTTAGGATAGGTTTGAGCTTGCTAAAGTGCCTCTGTGTCTATTCTTCCCAGCCTCCAATCTATGCATATGGCTCTTTGCAGTATGTATTTTATCTTTTCATTTCTTTTTCACAAGCCTGTGTGGCTCTGGAGTAGAAGCTCCCCCTCAATGGGTCTGTCTCTCTCAAAGGAGTCTCTCCCTCATGTAGTTGCAAGCATGAGGAGTATTTTTGTTTAGTGGAATTTTTGGAATTGAAAGGAAAAAGAGGGGAGCAACAGCATAAATCGCAATTTTTTCTGCTTCACTAATGCACTGCTGCTGTACACTGCTGAGCTGTTATCCAAATATCCAAAATAAGGCTGTGTTTCAGGAGGGGGAAAAGTCGTCCTTGCAAAACCCAGTGGGATCCCATGGGATGGGATGCACTAAGCCAAAGGGAAAATTGTGCAGCACTTGTTCTTTAATTGCTCACAGAGTCAGCATGCTCCTGCGACTGGACTCCCCATAGGCCTGTTGCCAGCCCAGTTCTGTAGAAATCACGCATCGTTTTGTAGTGTTGTTTCTGCATGGCACAGCTTTAAGCATTGCAGGCTACTTGCTTGCTTGCTTGCTTGTTTGTTTTTATTTTGCCCTTTGATTTTTCTAATGTATTGTTCATTTATTTGCACTCCCTTTGTGCCTTGTCTCAAGACTGGGACCAGTGGTTCAGTACTGGGAATTCATTGCGCTAAGGCGTCATAGTGGAAAGAGCTCCCATTCAGAGACACAAGAATATTATTTTTTAAGGGGAAGCAGTGTGATCCGCAGCTCGATGTTTGTGTAGCATGATGTACAAAGACTGTCCCCTTTGGCACAGCTCTGACTCCTGCTGTTTATGACAGAGTATGAATTGAGGAAGAGGGAAATAAGATGAAGGAGAAAATCAGAGCCTGTTGAAAGGAGAGGGAGCAAGCAGAGCAAATGTCCAAAGCTGCAGGACACAGAGGGACCCTACGGTGGGGCAGGTCGTCTAGCAGGTGGATGGGAGCAGAGAGCAGGGTCTGCGCCAGCATGTGAGTGATGGGTTCAGGATGTGGCACATTTCTGCTCCTGAACTGCAGCAGTTCACAGACAAATATGTTACCTTGACCTACTCCCGGTTCAAACTTGCACTCAGCTTTCAGCTGTGAATTGTAGCAGCTAGAAAGCGAGGACATATTCCTCACCTGAACGGTGGCAGTATGCCAGCAGACAGGGAAGGGGACGAATGTTGCTAGACAGCCCTGCAAAATCCCTCCCCAAGTACAGGTCAGTGTCTGGCATTCCTGAGGCACATAGGGAGGCTGTGCCAGGCAGCGAGGCCTTCAGAGAAATGAGCTGCCATGTCAGCAGCAAAAGGGTGAACCCCAGGGGAGACAGTGCATGAAACAACAAGCTCACAGCTGGCGAAGTTAAAGATATGAACAGGGGTGCCTGAGAAGGAAAAAATAAGGATGTCATTCTAACTCTACAGCAATACATTGCAAAGCTGGGAACGCTCTTAAGCTTGGACTGCAAGTGGGTCATGCAAGTCCCACAGGTTCTTACTGTAGTGGTTTAGGCCTATGCTGAGTTTGGCTCAGTAGTGCTACCTAGAGAAATAGGATGGAGATGGAGATGGACAAGGCACTGGGAGACAACTGGTGCCTGTGGGCCAGAGTAGGGCAGCAAATCAAAGGAAAGATCCTGAAACCTTGCAAATCAATAGCATTAAAACCTTTGTTAGCAAGGATCTGGATTTACTGTTGCTTTCTGTAGCTACTTCTGCAGATACTAGTGGGCAGTCTCCTTTTGGCTTGAGCAGTGTTGTGCACCCTGTAAGCAGCACATGCTGCAAGGCAGGAAAGGAGAATAGTTTGAACCGGTGTCCTGTAGTGAAAGGGGAACTTGCAGAATTGTGTAGTATAAGCAGAGAGATTCATGAGAACAGAGCTTCCTATCTGTGCTCCCCATATGCAAGTGCTTTGCAGTGATTGACTTGCACTGGGACTCGGCATTTGTCCTTGGCAAGGCCAGGGTGATAGACCTGCTCTCGTATAAATTCACTCACTGACATTTATGCCTGAACACTTCCATTTGGCTTCCAAGAACTTGTGCTGAAATATGTAACACACTCAAAGAAGTAGTGCAAATACCTGTCTGTTGTACCTGAATGAGCTTTTCATGTTTATTGTTCAGATGCTGCATATTTCTTTGCATCTGATGAGATTCTATGCCTTCATTTCAGAGATCAGTGTGACTTGTAATATGCAATTAAGTCCATGGCAAGTCAATCACTCTATAATTAGCTCCAATCTGTGTTCCCTTTAGCTGCAACATCCTTTACCTGCCATTGAGCAGCCAGCAGTAAAAGGTGTGAAAATCCTTCTGACCTTGGAAATACATCCAGAAAGGAACTGAAGCAAACCCCTGCAGTCAGGTACTTGCAGACTGAGAATACAGGGCAGAGGCTGTCTTTTGGAGAAAACACTGCTGAGGAAATCCTCAACTGTGGTACATAGTAAAGCTTAGTTCTTTGTGTTAGTCCTGAGAATCTACAACAGGTAATTTAACTGATTGGAAAGTAAGGATAAAGTGGAAAGTAGGCATTACTTTGAGGATTTGTTACAGCAGTAACGTTTTTCACTGTAACCACAGTCTGGTCTCCTAAACAGCTCACCTAAAACGTGCTGTGGGTTCGCATACACAACAGCTCACAGAGACCACACAGATGATCATACCACTGACTTACACACAACTTTTAAAGCAGGCTAGCAGAGGCTAGATGAGAGCCAGTTTGGTTCGATTCAACAGACCCAGCTGCTAACCCAGCTTGTGGACCCCTGACAGGAGCCAAACTGCGAGCAGGCAGCTCCTGTCCCTGCCCTCTCCATATCCTTCTCGGAAATCCATGAACCCGCAGGAGAGAGCACGGATCCTACCAGCTCTTTGCTGCTCTCCCCCGTGTTGCTTGGCCCCATACTCAGCCTTGGGGGGTGTCTCTTTGGGACAGTGCTTCTGACTGATGAATCATCATCTCAACAGTCCCCATCAAGGCACTTTTTGTCTGGAAGACTATCACTGCAGAAATAGCTATACACTCAGGACCTTTTTTTTTTTTTTTTTTTTTTTTTTTGAGCAATATAGTCACATAGAGACACAGGCATTTAATAAGATTTTAAGACACTATCAGGCACTGCAGGGAAGATAGATACCTTATTCCCACTAATTCCCTAGCTGGGATATTGTGTAAACCAGATTGCAGTTTAGGTTTAGTTCTCTCACTAGCATGTCTTCATGCACCAGTTGCTATGAATGGATCCTATCTAGTGTTTCTTTAATGTATCACTGTGCAGGGATAAATTTGGGGGCTAGTTATTCATCTCAATGCTATTCTCTTGCTTTCTTATGATCTGATGGCGTTTTAGTGTGTGCATTTTTCATCAGAAGCAAATGATTAGTCATTTCCTTTGCCACGGGGAAAACAGCTCTCCTGTGTTGCAGTAAACAGGTATCTCTCAGAGTGTGAACAAAGCTAAAGACAGGCAGGATTTACAAGAAGTGCTCCTCACCAGCGCTTTTCTCCCCTCACCCCTTTTAATGGGAGAAATTGTCACAGACAGAAACGTACTAATGGTGACAAGTCTGGACAGCCCATCAGACCCTTTCAGTAGGTCATTGCAGGGTGTTGGTAAATATCATCAGCTCATTTTAAAATCTGTGACGGGAACAACTGTGTGCTGATGCCAGTGTTAGCCTAGTAAGAGAAGAGCCGTTCCACTGCAGAGCTCTGGCTGCCTAAATAGTCCTTCGCACCCAGCTAGCTGCCCTGCTGGAGGCTGTGTACGTTACCGGGCTGTGTACGTGTTCCTGTCTCTGCGTATGGGCTGAGGCAAGGCAGACTAGTTGTGCTGAAGTAAAGGGCTGTCACAAAAAGGGGCAGAAGTTGTGTATGGCAGAGGGAACCTTTCAGGCACGCCAGGAAGATTTGTGTGTAAAGAAGCTGAACGGATGTCCAGCAGTATTTCAAAGAGCAGCATGCTCTTTAAAGGAGCAAAAAAAAAAAGCCAGGTTAGGGGTCTAGTCCTGCAGAAACTTATGGGGTAGTGACTTGCTACTAAAGCTGGAGGGAAAAGAGTAAAATCCTCAGGAGAGCAGAAAATCCATTCTGCTTCTTTTTTTGTGTGTATATGGTTTTAAATAGAAATGTAACATGTTCCTCATAATTATTTTTCAAATGTGTCACTTAGGATCACCTACAGCATTCTGAGTGACCCAAGGTGCTTATATTTCTCATCTTTGGCCTTTTGTTTGATAGAAAGTTAAAAAATGGAAAATTCTCTTTTTCCATTCTTCTAGACACAATGTCATTGCTGTCAATATGTGTTCTTGCAGAGAAAGTTTAACTTTGCCGTCTATTTTTCCAATGAAAACCTGCTTGCTTACGTTGTGGGGAGCTGGAAGGGTTAGAGGAGCTTGCAATAATTCCCCATGTAAAGAGCATTTTTTTGTGCTGTGCAGACTTCGTGTAATTTAATTTATTCTGTTCTGGCAGTGCTTTAATGTAAACCACCCAAAGGAATGCTAGCTGTTCAGACAGGGTGCCATGTCCAGGAATGGCACAAGAAATAGCCACTGCATGCTCAGTCCACTCATCGCTATTTCACAAGTACTGCTCTCCGCAGACAGGTTTTAACCAGACATCACAGCTATTACTACCTGGCAGAGTTCCTCAGCAGTTCTTCAATATTTTATGCCTGATGGTACATATCTTGTCTCTTGTTTCACTAGACAAATGGTTTTCAACTTTCTTCCAATTTGCCAGCCCTAAAAAAAAAAAAAAAAAAAAAAAATCCAGCAGAGGTGTGGAGTCCTGTGGGGAAAATATAACCTTACGGGCAATAGGTTTGCTTTACACAGTTTATTTTCATGAGACTCTTAAAAATAATTCACAGACCCATAAAAATTCCCTTGCTATTGGCTGAAAACCATAGCACTATATTAACAAACATATCCACAGTTGAAATGAACAAATCTATTCCTGGCTGCAAGTAGCACAGCAGCAAAGTTAGGCAGAAGACTGGTAGCAAATAGGACCAGTGACATGTTCTGCAAAGCAGAAAGTGTGGTTGATGCTTGTGCAGAGATGAGAAAGGTGTTTAGCTGAATATTTTAGAGTCATAGAAACACTACTGGCTAGAAAATTGGCTTTCCCAAAAGAGCAAATAACCAGCATGGGTGCTAGATGAGAGGAGTCTTGAAAAACACGTTTCTGGTGGTACCTTATTTCTACACAGAGACATTTTGCAGGGACCTTATCAGAAAAGGGTGATGGCAGCAGTAATAGTGCTTAAGATTTTTGTGGCAGAGAGAGTCTGCCCATGTCCAGGAGTTACCAAAGGAATTTTCTCTTCATTGTGTAGAAGACCTTTTTCTTCCATATTGCGAGAGACAGTGGGAGCATAACACTTCATTCAGAAGTTCAGCACATCTCCAGTAAGACTGCATGAGCTGGCTTCCATTCAGCCTACACTTTCAAAATGCCACCAACCTCTTAACTTTGACAATAGGCTTCAGAAGAGCATTACATTCAGCTAATCAAATACAAAGGCTAAATTTTCTGTTCCCCATCCAGCTTACTGTCTGAATGCAACCTGCTGGTATGACATCTATACCACATTTTAGACCTCCTGGTAGCCTACTGGGCTGATGAAAGCACTTGTTAGAGGCCATAAAAGTTTTTGCAAGAGTCTTGTGAAGAAGTGAGTATCTGTGAGTCTTATCTTGCTATTAAATACTACTTCAGCCTGATGGGTAAAAATATAGGAAAAGTCTGAATATTGTTTTTCTGAGTTGGAATCAATAAATGGGGTCTGTACTTTTGCTGTTTGGTTATGCCCCAAAGTGCTGAAAAGATTCCTGTAAAACTATGTCTAATTTTTCATATTTTGTAATATAGAAGGGTTTAAATGATTCTTGATGCTGTTCTTAATGGCTGATTCTTGCACCTGGGTGTTTGGAAACCAGAGAATCTATGTTTTTAGTGATTGGCTGTGACCACAGGCTAAGTGAGGGTTTCTCCCTAAAGGGGAAGACAGTATATGAAGACGTTAAACAATTTCCACAGCTAGAAATGAGAGCTTTCAAACCACTTCAGAAAGGACTTCCTGAAAGAAAGGAAATAAATGGAGGGGAGGACCATGTTCTGTTGTCTCCCAGGGAATCAGTCCAGGTGGGTAGGTGAAGGGAACAGCATGCTTAGTCTGTGCAGGTCTAGAAGTTAGGGGTGCATGAGCATCATTTCTTCTATAGATACAGTAAATATTTGGAGCATAATGTCTGCATTCTGGATCTCCTGCACTAGAATAAATCTCATTCCACTGCCCATGGATGGTGACTTCAACAGAAACAGGACATCCTGCAGCTTAGAGCTGAACTGAGGCTCTGGATTCAATCAGGGACAATCCCAGACCATCAACCATAACCTGCAACATTTGTACAGTTTTCACTCTGCAGCTGGCCTCCCATCCCATCCAAGCACCTCCAAAGCACTGCAGAAGTCATAGTGAGTCCTAGAACTTCTTGATGAAGTTCTCTAGGAAGAGAACTGCAAGGGCAGAGAAGTTGTCTAATAATCTTGTTGCCCCTTGAAGGCTTCTCGGGAGCCGACTGTGCTATTCGGGGTTGATGCTGCCTTCAGTGTGTCTGGCTCTCGCCTCCCTTTAGTCACACGCAGTTAGAGAGCTGCCTCATAGCCACTCCTCTGCGTTCATTTTGGGGTATGTCCCTGCTCTTTTGTACAGAGATCAAACACGGTACAGTTTTAAGGAGCTGCAAGCAAAAGCACAGGACTAGACCATCCTTGCCCCACAGGCCGTACAGCTGGGAGGCGGATGGAGGGAAATAGAGAAGAACCTGGCTCGCACAGAACTGGCAGGAGGTGCAGCTTTTCCCCTGTCATGCGCCAAGACTTAACCCCGTCGCCCTTTCAGTGCTTAACCACCCTGTCTGCAAGTGCCCCTCGGCAGCCATCGTCGAGATCTGCCTCCGAAGCGACTTCAGCACGGGTTCTCTCCTCCTCACCCCCGCACCCCTTCTCATTAGCTCGAGGGCTCCTATTTATAAACCTGCCGGAGCCTGCTTGTTTGGAGAGGAGGAGCCGAAACGCTCGGCGCGCGGATCAGGAGGCTCAGCAGAGCTGCTTCTCGCACGGAGGGTACTAACCAGATGGAACAAGTCAGCGGGAAGAGCGCCTGAAATGTCACTCGTATGAGCTCAAGCAGCAGCTCGTGCTTCGTCGCTGCAGACAGAAGGAGGGAATCGCGGGAGCTCAGGAAAGTCTAGGAAAGAAGGGCTGAGCGGCAGCAAAATGTTCACGTGGATAAGCGCATTGGACTAGACGGCCTAATCCTCTCCCCAAACCTTCCCACTTCTCTTACACCTTTCTGATGCGGTCTCCCGGCCGCTGTGACGGCGATGAACAGGAGGCCCCAGAAAGCCAGCGCACCGCGAGAAATTGCGCCGTGCTGCTAACTGCAGAGTGGCTTGTCACTTCTGTCACTAGAGATAACCGTGCTCCCGGAGTCTCGCGGAGGTGCCGGTCGTGAGCCCGCTGCTTGTTGAACGGGGGCCTGCGTGCAATTTCCGCGGCACCTGGTGCTTTTGTGCTGGCAAGCTACAGAACCGGCTGATGAACGTGAACCCCTGTAAGGGCAGAAATAAGTACCTGAATAGCAGCCCTATATCGTGTGGTACTATATGCAACAACCTGGCTTCTCTTAGCTTTCCTCCCAACTAGATTTTATGCTAATGATCCAGACACAACCCAACTTTCTCTGCTGTTCTGGAGAACTGCAGGACAATTATAAAAGACCAGATAATCTCGTCTGCTGTGAAAAAAAGAAAAAGAGCCATTTCCTAAGGTTTACATAAAGAGTAAACAAAACTGCGGTTGCCCATAAGGAGTTACATTCATGAACAGAAACAGAACCACATTGTTCAAAAAATTAGAGAACAAAGAGATTCAATGAGAATCCACATCCAAAGCCATTTCTGCCGAGGGGCTGGCATCACTGTGCTGAACATAACCTCACCTCTTCCCTTTCCGGCTTATCAAGTGATTTTACTGAGCTCTTCAGGCTGGCATATGACCTCATTGAATTGCCCTCCTTCTCTCTGTTTTTGTGCTGGCTGGGGAGCAAAGGGCCTGCTGTCCCCACTGCTCTGCTCTGCTCTTTTCCAGCCCAAATTCCTCCGATTAGTCTTGCTGATACCTGACTCATTCTCTTTGAGAGCTTTGCCATCTGTGCTGTTAGGTACTTTACCATCCAATATATTGTTATGTTACTTCAAGTAAACATTTTCATGCCCATCATCTTACCAGGCTGAAGTCCTAATGTATTGAAATATCTAGTAAAGGACAGTCATTGCTGCAAGAGGCTCACAAGGTGTCAAAGGCAAGACCCCACCAATGGATGAAACAGGTAGGCTGAGGTGAGAAACTGAGATTTACAGTAACAAAAGTAACATTATACACATAATTACAAAATTGTGGCATTTTCACTGTGATCATTTTAATGATGGTATGTTGGGTATACTGGAGTACTGGAAAAATTTCATGATCATATCAAAAAATTTCTAAAAATAATGTTAATGAATTTACCTATATGTAACTGCTACCTTTGCTGGAAAAAAATTGGTGCAGTTTGTGGTAACAACTTGCAGATCTCAGATATTTAATCAGCTCTCTTCTAACCTTAGAAAAAAAAACACCAGCCTGTACATAGCATGTGTCTGCATGAGGCACAGACTGAAGAGAGCAATGAGAATGATCACAGGTCTAGAAAGCCTGGTCAAAGCAGAGTGATTGAAGGAACTTGGTTTGCTGCGTCTAAGAGAAACAAGTTTGAGGGGGAACATGGAAAACTGTCCTCTGATAGAGTTGTAAAAACAATAGGAGTTAATTATTCACTGCTTCTGTGGCATAATGACCAGTTTTGTTTGCCTAAACAAAGATTTAGGTAAGTATCAGGAGTAGATTTATTCTGAAAATAGGAAGAGAGAAGCTGTAAAGCAGCCTTGGAAGCTGTGAAATCCCAGTTTATGGAGACTTTTAAGCATAGAGCTTATTAGTAAATGATAGTGTAGTCATATTTACCTTGTTGTAAAGTAGAGACCTTTAAGGTTGTTCCAGCCCATTATTTCTATGACTTCTATTAAGTGTGAAGTTATAAGAGGCTGAAGTCCATAATCTCATCGTATCTTGTACATAGAGATAAATGGAAGTGGTATGGAATGGAATGGAAAAACCTAGTTCTTGGGGAAAAAAAAGACAATAGTCATGATTGAGCAGGGGCAGTTTCCGTGGGACAGAAACATTCTAGGTACTAGCATGTTATTGGTATTTAACTGCTGGCATCTTTCATGAGCGGAAAAGTGAACTCTGTGTGTGTTAGAGATCTGACATTGCTTTCCTCAATTGCCTTTGATTTCTTGGCTGGATTCCAGTTTGAGCAACTTATTCTCTGAACACAGGAGCCCTTTGCTGTTGATGTATTTACAACATCCTTCCCTAATATGTCATTTCTTGTTGGTATTTGGTTGAAATAGCTAAATACCAATGGCAAGTATAGAGATGCTTTGCTGTGGGACTTTGTCCAAATGTTGTATGTCACATTTCTAAAACTACATGTATTCAATGTTGCATGCCTCAAAATGGCAGGGGATAGCCTGGCATATTTGGCTTTTCTGGTTTGGAAGTAAAACTTGGTAGCAAATATCTTTTCTTGCTCCCTGCAAGGAAGGACTGTAATGATCTCCATCATTGGGATGGTGCTAGGCTTGATGTTGATCATTTTCTTAGTTGAAGGGATGGATGGGTCTGACACATCTGGAGCTCTAGATGAGTGAAATACTTTGAAACTCAAACAGAAATGACCTGGTTTTCTTCCTTTTTAGCCATAGATCTTCCCTCCTTGCAGAAGCCAACATATCCTGTGTGCTGCCTTCTTTCTGCAGAATTGCTGGTTAACTGAGGTTTCTTTTGGTGTTTATTGAATGTCTTACACTGTAGAATGCTCTGACCCTGAGATGTTACTGTACTAGGAATAAGCATATTAGTTCACTGGGTCTACCTGATGTTCTTGTGAAGAAAAATTGTGGCCTGGTAAGACAAACCTAAAACAAAGTGTGAATGAGCTTGTTTCCTTAAGGGCACCGTTGTAAAATGTATGTCTCAAATTAGTGTGGTAGGTGGGAAAAAGAGGCATTCCCACAGAGCCCTCCTGCAGCAGGAGTACCTTTGGGACAGGGGCACCTGCATACCCAGGACACTTGGAAAGGGAAAGAGGAGGTTTGGGAAAACAAATGCCACAAGAAACTTCACAGACTTAGAGGTGTAATAGGACCCTCTAGGTTCATGGAGTATCTGCCAAGAGCGGCTTGAGTTGAGTGGGCTACAGAGAAAAAACTACTCCTTGTGCTTAGTTTTCTGAAGAGAACTGGAGGGGGACGGGTTTGCCCTACAATTCAACACAAGACTTCAGGACTGCCAGTGGGACCCCGCCTGCACCTCAATGATTGCACTCATAAGTGTGCAACAAAATGTTATTGATGGAAATACTCTGACGTAGGTGAAGCCCTGCACTATTTCAGAGCCAGAATTGGAGAGAAGTATAGTGAAATTAAGCTGCCTATATTAATTGTCCAAAGTCAGGGACAAAAGGGCAAATGCTCAACAGCATGCTGGTAAAATAGATGGATTTTAAATTGTATTCTCATTAACCTATGGTATAAACACTACATTTAAGGTTGTTGGGATTTTTAAATGACAGCCACTGGGCTTGAGTTAAAACATTAGATTTATTCTGGCATAAGTTCTCTTACTTAATAGCGTTACACATGAATTGCCACTGTATACATGAAAATCTAGTATGTTAGCCTTGAGGTACCTTCATCAGTTTCTTTCTCCTTCCCTCGTCATTTGTTAATTGTGCATATTTCTATGGTCTCAGTGTTTTGGTTTTGCTATTTTCTCTTTTGGAAAGGTATTTCCATATCAAATGTGCAGGTTCCTGAACAGTGATAGACCATGACCTGTGCTTCTGTCTTAATCTCTTAAGCATGTGCATAAAACTTAAAGCGCTGTGGGCTCAGTCTGGAAGATGATAAGAACTGTGGCCCTAGTCCAACAAACCATATTAGTCCTGGGTGTAGTCTGATTCAGCTGTACTGCTTGTGTGCTACAAGCTAAGCACAAGGAGGAGGAGCAATTAAATCAGGACCTGTTGGGCTAAAGGAAGGCAACTGAATTCTGGTCATAGCAATTGTGACTCCCTTGACTCCAGTGCAGCTGCTCCGGTCTTTGCAAAGAGAAGTGAAACTGGATCTGGGTTGGTAAGATCCTTTCTCACTTTAGATTCTAGCCTACAAAATGATCTCTTCCACCTGAGATAACATCAGTTAATTGAGATAATAGATACTTATCACCAGTTTATGACAGTAAGAAGTTGTTGAAGTTCTGTAAAAAATCTTTATCTCAGAATTGACAGAATCTAATTAACATATCTCCTCTAAGAAGATTAAGCCTAGAATATCTAAAAGTCCTGTCTAAAGTTCACTGTGGTAAAAGGAGCAGGCTCCATGCTGCCTCCATCATTCCTGGCATGGAAAGGCTGGCTGCTCAGCCAGGTTGGGGTACATCGATACATCTCTGTCCAGCTCACCAGAGACTGTGGCTCAGCTCACAGCTGATCCATGTGAACACCCTTGCTGAGTGACACAGAGGAGCCCAAGGACCGATTCTGGAAACCTTCTCAAGCTGGGAGACATTAAATTGAAGGAGTGTGCTCACACTGCTAGCCTGCTAAGCACTATGCAGTTTCCCTGCGTCCTGTGTTGGTATGTGATTAGATAAATGATCCTATTTTCTAGGAACCTCCTGGGATACAGGAGACTGATGCAACTTCTTATCTGTAATGTCATCATGCAGAAAGCACTTCATAAGGGCCACCATTAGCAGACCTTATTAGCACAGATGCAACTATTGTGAAGATGAACTATGTTGCTACCTATCTTTAGAGGGTATTTACTGTAACTGTTGCTCCCTGCTATTCAGTCTCCTGTTTTGTCCATCTCCTCCTTCCCCAGCTAACACAGGGCTGAACACAACATGTCGTGGCCCAGCAATGCATGAAAGTAGTGATACTGCCTCCACGCACATCGGCATAGCTGTGTGCCGTGGTGAGCTGCAGGAAAATCCTGGTGGCACTGTTGTGGGGATCTCCGCACTGTCCTCTGCTGCAGAGACACACAAAACCTGACAGGGAGTCCATAAATCAAACTATTTCAGAGCTCATGTCCAGCCTGGGATCTGGGTGTTGGTCACCACTCCACAGCTTATGAGAGCTTCATCCAGTGCGACCCAGAACTGAATAATGCAAAAGACTGTTTGGGTCATGTGGCCTCTTCTTTCGCTCCAGTCTCTCAGATGAAGAGTTTACCGTAAACACTGCAGTGCTAGAAATGCATCTAGGACTCTACTTCAACCTTTTTTGCCTCACAGTGGTAGTTTTGGGATCACTGAAAAAGATTAATGAAAATGTAGATGAACATCAAGCCGAGAGCTCTTGGCGTAGAGAAATGGACACCTGTGTTTCTGGCCTCTCCCATGCAGGTGGCATATCCTGGGTCTGAAAGTTTGTCCTCAGGCCTCGCAAACTGTCAGCTCTTTGGAGTTATCAGTCCAAAAAGACCTAACTTTGTGCAAAGCTGTAGGGCCACATTCCAGAGTTTCCTCGGTGGTGATTATTGTATGTTGACAGAAGGCAAAGAATGAAAACGACTAATACAAAGATGTTATAAACCGCAAAATAAAGAAGGAAGAATACTGTTTGTTTATACACTCTTCCAGCTCCCTGATAGTTGTACTCCTCGCTGTTCCCTGCCCTCTCTCATTGCCCCTTAGTGTATAAAATACTCTTGTTTACATTGCATAACTTAAAAGTGTTGGTGTCACTGTAGAATTTGATGTTTAGTGGTTGAAAAATTTATTAGATCTGGTGACTAGAATATAAGCAGTGTGATCATAGCTTTCCTCATGTAAAACTTCTATAAATATGTGCTTATTTCCAGTGAGATTGTATTTGTTAAATACTAATCTGATTGAGAGCACTTATGAGAACTCCAGAGAATGAGTGAGTATGGAGAAATACTAAAGGCAAGGGGTGTTATTTGAAAAGTGTAATCAGATGACTTAAAGGCAGCACTTCTGTACCATAGAGTACAGGCCTCTATTTTTGAACATATAGACAAGTAGAAAATAGCTTAGAGAAAAAACACGCAGGAATATTCAGAGGCTCAGAACGTAGTGAGTGGGATATGATGCATCTTCCATTACACTGGTAAACCAAAGATAATCCCAAGACTAGTGAAAACTTCTATTAAATTTCCTGGGAGCTGTGGAAGAGGGGCTCAAATTCTAGTGCCAGAGTTGCCAACCTCCAAGTCACCCACAAAGGGTCAGGGATCAATATTCACCTTTGTTCTTTACCAATGTGAGATGAAGAGGGGTCCCAGGGAGCAGCTGTGCTGTCACCTAAAGTCAGGATATGAAAATCAGCAAGGAAACTGCTCTGCAAGCAAACTCATTTCTACATATCTGCTGCTTCTGTTTATGTGGTGATGAACTGGAGTATCCCACTCCAGCAGGCTGTGCTCAGACAAGGAGGAAGGCGCGTGTGTATTTGTTCAGTTTTGGAGGCTGCGTTAAAACAGTGTATCACAGGAAGGACAGTTTTGAAAGAGCTGATTTTCCCACTAGCCTAAAAGTAGTGGTTTTATACCAACATTTTGGTGGATCCCTTCCTTGGCATGTCTGACTCTACCTGTAGATGTAGTTATTCCTAACTAAGGGTGCCTTTTTCTGGTTTAAGGTAAGCAACTAGGCTTATAACCTATAAACTATAACCTATACTAGGTTATGGGCACTGCTCAGTGTCACCTTGACTGGGCACTTCAATCCTGCTCCCTCTCCTTTTCTAGGTCCATCTTATCCCTTCAGGCTGGAACTTTTTCTATCTCCTGCTCTGGGCCTGTATAGTCCTTGGAAGAGTGAGGCTTCTTGTCATGATGAAAAGGAAAGATTTCTTGGACATCTCCCAGTATGTGTTCATGGGCACATGCAACAGGTATGTCCTTGGGAGCTAGCAGCTCAGAGCCCGCATTTCAAAACGTGTTCTAGGACACATTGTTCATTCTTGACAAATCATCCATAGGTATTTGTCAGGCCCCTGTGCAGCATTTATCAGTTCAATGTCATTTGGCATTTTCCCTTGTCCTTTCACCAGAAGAAGAAAAAAAAAAAAAAAAAGAAAAAGAACCTGAGTGCACACTAAAGGGTCAATGTTTTTGAAAGGTCAATAATTCCAGATGAAAAGCAAACCTAAGGCTTTTTTTTTTTTTAAAAAAAAAAAAAAATCATTGAGCAATAAAGCGTTTAGAGTTTGACTTTGTTACGCAAGAGAGAAACTTTCCAGTTGGCTGGCAGCAGTTCCGAAGGGTGTCTGCGTGGTTATTGATTAATTAAATCTATTGTTACTCACTTCTTTCATTAATCCAAATGTTTTCTCTTCCCTGGTGTCCCTGCACAACCTTGCTTTAAAGACGTGGAGTCTATCAGAGCTAGCTGCCTTGAACATCAGGTTGCTTATTTGCTAACTACAATGTTAGCTCCCCTCTTCCTGTCTCAGAAATTTCCAGGTGTGTCATTTTATACCTCAGAAAAATGAGAAAGCTACTTAAAGTTCGAGGTGTCCCCAGAGTCATGTTCAGATTTGGAGCTTTTTGTTCATGCGTAGTAAAGAGCAGGCTGTGGACGGTCAGACTTTCAAGTGGCTCCTTTGCTGTCTGTAGCAGCGTGCTCACTTCAGTGCCTGAACTCAGAGCTCGGAGGAGATGTTGAGGTGAGCGAGAGGCAGACACCTCGAGTGGGTTAGTACTTGCTGTTTTGGCTGTAAATCTCTGGCATGCGAAGAGGAAAGGGCAATAACATCAGCAAGCCAGCCGTATAGATTTGCTTCCCCATATGCCCACCTTGCCCTAATGAAAGTTGCCAGATAGCCTTAAAATTGTGGTCATCCGCTCCCGCTCTCAGCAATTAAAACCCGCGAATGGCGACACTGCCGAAGAACCGAGGAAGAGCCCCGCTTTTGCTAAGGTGCCCGGTCGCTGGTGCCTCTGCCCGCCGTGGCTGCACTGAGGGCACTTTGTTCCCAATCCCTGGCCCCAAGCCACTGACTCATGTCACACAGGAAGCTGAACAGCTGCCAGCTGGTAACTGTTTCTCCTCGTTAGTCCCTATCTCTAATGATCGGTGCTTGATTGGAGCCTGCTAACGAGACTCCTGACCTGCCAACCTTGTTGGTTGGAGACGTTTGCTTTCCCTTTTGAGCCTCTGAGACAGCAGCAGCCTGTTTTGCAGGGACTAAGGCACTTTGCAAAAACCAAGTCTGCATTAACCATTGCTGGGCACCAGGAATTTTAAGCTTCAAGACTTCAGCGCTGGCTGGAAACGTTCAGCAGAGGCTAACAGGGGCTGAGTTCAAGCCCAAGAGTAAGGCACTCCTTCTCGATAAAGCTTCTCTCCAGCAGCGACGCTCATTAGTAGAGTCTTTATCACACCAGCCACAAGTCGCTCGTGCTTCCTTCCTGATTTATACCAGTGTCATTTCCAGTGAAACAAGGGGATCATTTCAAGGGTAAATCAGCAGTGAATCAGATCAAGGGAACACCGTCACCACCTTTCTGAAGCAGGGGAAGGGAGGAAACGCTTTTAGTTCTTGACTACTTGGCTGCTTTATAGTTTTGTTTGGTAGGGCATAAAAGAGGCTGGAAAATTTCAAGGGCTATTTTAGGAAATCCTTTGCAAGTTCCTTTAGGAGATGGGTTGCTCCAGCAATTCAACTAATTACAATTAGTCACTTGATCCTGAAAGCAGGAGGAAACTGTATTGTACATATTTCATATAGGATTTAAATATTCTGGTTTTTAGCTCCTCAACACCTGCTGTTAGTCTTTTTTGCCTGTAATTTCAGCTGGCAGCAGTGACACCAAAGGACTGTTCCTTTGGTGAGGACACCAAGGACACCATGAGGACACCAAAGAGGTGGGCTTCCTCTTCTGAAGTGCCTGCCAACAATAATGCCCGCTGGCCTCAGTGGCAGGTCTGCAAATGCAGTCCTTGCAAATGTCAGACAAACATGCACAATATCCATAGCCTGGTCTTCCAGTGCAGTAAAATATATGGAAAATGTTTGTGCCTGAGGATGTCCATTTTCCCCAGCTGTATCGGTAGGCATCCAAACATTTGGGTGTGTTTGCTGATAAGAGTAGAGTAGATCATCACGGCTATTGCAATACTGCTAGTAAACAGTACAATAACTCTTCATGCAACATAGTACCAGGAAGGCCTACTACTTTCCCTAAAGAATTTGAAAATTGGTCTCCTTGACCTGTTCCTAGCCCCAGCAGCCTGCTGGCCCCTGTGGGAGTTCCCCTATGAGAGCTGAAACTTGAAAGGGAGCTGGTGGAGCAGGTAGAGAGGAGCAGTTGGTGACGGCTTTCTTAACGGTATGCATTGAACATTGAGGGAAGTTGCAGTCAAATTAATGTAAACAGGATAATGTATTTCCATATAATTGCACTAATTATACGGGGATGCTGGCTTTAACAGAACAGCTGCTACCTTTCGCTGATTGAATTAGTTATAAACCTCAGAGACTTACTCTCCTCCCCCTTCCTTTCTTGCCTAAATCTCTTTTCCTGTTGTCTGTTTTATCAATCAGCGAGTACGCTTGAGGATTTTGCAGTGTCTTTCTTTGGAAGGATTAGAAATGTTTGCGGTGTCTTGCTCTCTAAAGCCTTGCGCACACAGGGCAATTTTCCCAGAGCAGAGCCCTGGCCCCCTCCAAAGTCCCCTCACGTGAGCAGCCACCCGTGCACCTCTGCTGCCATCCCAACCGCTGCTCCTCCCAGCCGGTCGCCTTGCAAGGGGTGTGTCCTGCAAATAAGAAGCTGACCTTGATCTGAATAAATCTGTCAGTCAGATCAGCTGGTGCTTTGCTGCTTGTAAGGCAGCCCCTAACACCTGGGCATTACAGCTCAGCATTTCCCTGCATCAGGGCTGTGATTTCTGACCCCTCACTGAGATGATTTGCAGTTCAAACACGGTCTCGCTCAGCTCTCAGAGGTGCTCCCAGATGCTTTCTCACTTATGTTGGAGCAGCTTAAGGTGTTACTACTGAAGCAGATGTAGGCAAACCCATTTTACTCTGTGCCATGGCAGGCCAAGAATGGAACGGTTACCATCTTCCACCTGAAAAGCCACTGCAAACAGCGGAGTGGGAGGGTTAACTTTTTTAATTGCACTAAACATTGTAGCCAGGAATTAACAGGAGCGACTCTTCTAGCTTTGTGGCACTTCAGACTATTTTAGGTTGCTTTCTCACCATCTTCTCCTCCTCCTCCTCTTTGTGCATTCTTCATTGCAGTGCTTAAATATTCCTTTGTCAGCATTTCAGATCACCTCACTGAAGCTAGAAGAAAAACTGCTTTTGAAAGAGCAAAAACAATATTCAAGCCAGTGGCTACTCCAATAGGTTCCTCAGTGCAGGTGCCTGCCCCCGTATGAACTATGGCCCCAAGTAATCCTGTCTTTGTATGGTTTAAATTTTGCTTGAAATAGGCCACGGTATCTAAGAAAGACCCTAAGAGAAGAATCCCAAACATTTTAATTAGCAGGCATTTCTGAACTGACAGCACTCTGACAGTGCACAGCGGGGCTTATAAATAGAGCTTCGAGTGCCCGTGATGTCACGGACCGCGAGGGCGTTCAACTTGTGATGTATTGCTGCGGCTCAGGGCTTGTTCAGAGCTTCGTAACCTACAGCTTGCTTGCAGCCTGTGCACCCGCTGTTATCGTAAGCCGCTGCCATTTCGAGCAGATACATAAATGCTGCCTGGAACTGAAATGGTCAACAACAGATAAAAGGCCTAACTTCTTTCCTGGTTTCTTGCTGTATTATTAACCAAGGAGTCTATTGCCTAAATTAAGGCTGCATGCAGCGCTGAGGAATACAAGTGCGTTCCTCTGTGTGCCATTTTTGCACAAGAATACTTGTAGGTTTTTCGAGTGTTTGTGCTCAAGTGTAAGTTCCAAAGTTTGTTTTCTCATGAAGATTTGATTTATTCAAAGACATGTTATTTCCTTTTCAAGACATGTTATTTCCTTTTCTTCAGTGCAAAATTGTTGCCTTTGTGCAAGATTTCCTAGAATAAAAGTGAAAGCTCATTTGCAGAATTTAATGAAAGAAGAACTGAGTCAAGAAGTTCAAGTACACACATGCACGTAAACTGCTGTGCCTAAAGAGCAATTTGCAAGACCAGAATTGGACAATGTAAAAGATAGGGAACAGTTTAGTATTCAGGTTAATTAACTTAAGTAGCATCCAAAGGTTAAGTCATATTTTCAGGGAGCAGGATCTCACTCACTTTGGCCATGTTTTGGAAAAAGTCACAGTTATGGCTGTCAGATTTAAATATAGGCCAGTATAAACCACAGTCATTAATGAATCCTGAATGCAACCATTTTAAAATTGGATAATTTTCTGTCCCCATCACATCCCTTAATCTTTCTGAGTTCCAGGGGAGACTTGATTTCTAATAACCCAGCCACAGAGAAAAGCACCCAGGCAGAAACTTACTGAAAGAACTAGAGTTGTCCAACCACACTGGTCCAATTAGATGCATATAAAAATAGTGTAAAAAAAAAAAAAAAAAAAAAAGAAAAGAAAAAAGAACAAGAAACTACTTTTTAAAAGTTGTGTGATTTTATCCAGATATCTAAAAATTGGCCTAGAGAAAGGGTGGCAGGCAAGAGGGTGACCACATTATTCAGAAATGACAAAACTGGAAAAAAATTATGCTGCCACTCTCCATTGAATATCAGTAAATCTTACCACTAGATTAGCAAGTGTTCTGTAGCCGAATTTGCTTTAGAGCAGGGCTGAACGTATTGTCATGATTAATTCCCTCTTTTAAAACCTCAGATAAGTCTCACTATACAGGCCTTATATGGAGAAGAGAAGTAATTAGTCCTGTAAAGTGCCTCCGTCTACACTTTGCAGTTTTACAGTTTGTCCTCTTGGAAGCAAAGCCGAGTCGCCTGGAAAGCCTGGCTTCTGTGCTAAGATCAAAGGCTCCTTTTGTGCTCTCATGGCACAAAGTACCCTAAACCTACTACCGGAGCAAGATCAAAAATTAGTTGTCAGTGTAATTTGCATGGAGGGAGGGGACACACACAAAACAAACATGTCTGTATTCAGCTAAATGTTCATTTATATTAACTGAAAGACTTGCGACGCTGTAGTCACTGCTGGATTTGGGGCAGCGTGCAGGTGAGATGGTTAAAGGTGCATGAGAAGTCTAGTCTGTCACAGTCTTTTCTGTGCAGATTTTGCATTTTGTATCTAACCTTATTTAGTAAATAGTAAGTTGGATATTGAAGATATATTGCTGGCTATAAGAGCGGTCTACTGTGCAGCTTTTAAGCAGCATTTAGTCTGGAGAGGCTTAAACATATCCACAGGTGGCCTCAAGGCTGATTTTCTTTTTTTTAATTTTTTTTAATTGTGGACCTGCTTTTGGATATCTGAATGTTTTGAGATTGCTTTGGTGGAGATCGTGGGAGTGCCAGACACTCTCTGTCTCTGAAAAGAAGAGCCAAAGTGGCATGAATGTTAAGGAAGACATGTGTCTTTGTGCCAAGAAAAATGTATTTGTGTGCAGTGCTGCCGGTCCCAGGTGTTAAACTATCAAGAGAGAGGCCTCCAAAATTTAGAAGTCAAAGGATTATTAAATAACTAGGAAAAAATCTCTTTTTATACACTCTGGATTTGGGTGGCTTTGGTGCACATAGAAGTTACGTTTTCAGGGTTTGCTACTTAGTCACGACAGCTAGAAATGTACTTGTTTCCCTTCAAAAAGCCCCTTTGTAACCACTTGACACCAGGAACTGCCGTACTAAGGAAAATACTGAATATTGCAGAACTCTCCTGTAAGAACATCCAGATTATTTGCAACATTTATCATGCAGTGACTGGCACAGAGTAGTGCTGGAGGCTACCAGGGTGCTTCGAAGAAGTATTGCTACATATTTTCCCAAGCCTCGTCATCCCCCCAGGCCTGTGGTGGCGGGTGCCAGCAGAGCCTGGGTAATGGGCGAGCTGCTCCTGCGCTGCTGCAGCTCACCTTACGTCCCGAAATATTTTGGGTCTGGAAGAGTTAATAAACACTCATATTCATTTTTCCTCCTCCCTGATTAGATCCCGCGGGGGAAAATTCCACACGCCTCAACTATGTCATTAATCTCCCTAACAATAGAAATAGTATTTAAAAAATTAACTGTCTCCATGGGAGGGGTAGATCCTGGTCCACAGCCTGGAGTCAGGTTTCGGGTTGGAGCCTGGCGCCTGGGAGTGTGGCACCTTGTGTCTGGCCGGGTGTCCTGCGGCGTGGGGACGCCCTGCTATCTCCCGGCCTGGCCCCACTGCTGAGAAGGTGCCTTCCCTCGCTGGGGCTGTCGGCTCCCCGGCACTAAAAATGCTCCTCCGGAAAGGCTGTATCCGCAGCTGGGCTCGCGGGAGTGGTCCGGTCCGCTGGTGTTTTCTGTACACGTCACCGTGGACCATTATGGAGAGAGAACCGGGAGGGCGACCTGCACACGTTGACCTAGCTCCTGCTCCTCCTCCTCCTCCCTCTGACTCAACGCTGCAAACAGCATCCTCGTCCAGCACGTGGTGTGCCTTCTGTCCGTAACAAATGGAGATGCTGGTGATTTTAACCCCCTCCCTTTTTTTTTTCCTCCATGTTGCATAAACCCGGAGGCGCGTGTACTCCGAGTTTTGGGTGACAGCAGGGGGAGGTCTCGGCAAGGCGCATCCTCGGCCCGTGGCCGCGCTTGGGTGCTGAGCTGCGAGGTGCAGCAGGCTGAGGTCGCCAGAGCCCGAGAAGAATGGGGAGAAGGTGCAAAATGACACGCTGCTGCTTTTCGCCTTCTTCCCCCCCCAGAGTGGGCCTTGGCAAAGCTAGAATATGCTCTGGTTCTGCCTCCCAAATCAAGAGGCAAGTTCTCCTCCTCCTAACTAACTAGCAGAAAGAAGAGGCCTAAATGGCAATGAATATTGAGAGGGAAAAAAAGATGAGGCAAGACAGGTGGATATTACATCCAATGTTTGCCAATTTATTGTATTTCCTTTTTGTCTCCCTGCTTCCCCTTTTGAGATAGAATTGTCATCTGGAAACAAGGAGAAAGTTCATCTTCTTCTGATGTATTATATTTATAGGGAAAGTTTAAAAACATATAGGTCTTCTTGAGGTATAACGTTAGTTCAGAACAGACCAGGACACTGGATGTGTTTGCCCAGCGGTCGCTCTGGGCGGACTCGTGTTGCTGAGCAGGAGCTCTTTGAATCCTTAGTGCGAGCAGCTGCGCTTTTGCTTCCTTGCAACAGTTTATTCTGATGGTTCAATCAAAGGGGCATTAACAAACAGGCAGTGCTAAAAGCTGCTGCTCCTGCCTCATCCTGGAGCCCATCTCCACCACAGTGCTCTGCTGCTGAGAGGAGGACAGCAGTCTCCTCGTGAGGACTCAGTCTGCGTGGGCTTTGGCTGTGCTTTTCTTCTGTGCGGCTCGGGTTTTTGCACAGGATGGGCAGCCGAGCTCTTTCTACCTCCCGTCTACCCCAAGATACCTTTACTGCAGAAAACAATGATGTGATATAGCCATATCTCATCCTAGGAAGCCACAGAGCTTGCAGGAATGTGGAAAAAAATGTTTTCTCTCTCTCTCCTCCCTCCCATCAACTGCATCAGCAAAAACTTTAATGTAAGTGCAGAGATATGGGCAAAAGCAGCAACAGAAGTGCTTTTACTTATATGGCCAATTATTACTGCCTGAGAACAAAAGTGGCATGTGCACTACTGAGGTTTTCTAGGATAACATTGCCACTGTTGCAGTACTTTGTTTGGTGGAGGCAAAGAAACGAGATTTGAAACCACGCAACCAGTGGGGCAGAAAAGTAGTTTATTAAAAACTGCAGCATCCTGCGGAATGAGGGAGCTAAGTTATAGGCACCTAAGAAAAGCATTTGAGCACGTGTTGATGACTTCCATGTGCACATGGGGCCTTTCTAAAAGGAGCTTCACGATAGCCCATGTATGTGGGTTCTCAGCCCAGTTTTCCTAAACTGGGACACCAGGGCCTCATCAGGCCTTTCTGGCTGACAGGTGCCAACAGTGACTGCGAGTGGCTGACTCAGTTTCAGCCCAGTGGCCTCCTGAAAATTTCAATATGTGCCAGATACAAGAAGCAACCTGTCCTGCAGGTATCCCTGAAAACCTAGATTGAGGCCAGTAATTCCTGGCATGCAGGGCACTCATCAGTGCACCGAGGCTGAGTCACCGCCAGTCCTCACCAGACCAGGTTTCGAATCAGGGGAGAGGATCTGCTGTTTATTATCTGAATCCTTAAGCTCTCTATCCCTCCATTTAGCTTTCTGCCGCTGTTTGGAAGAGCTGCTCATTTACTATGTTCTGTGCTTGGCTTCTTCATGCCACAGTCTGGAGAGGAGCAAAGCCAGTGCTGCTGGCGGTGGGGCCAGGTGCTCTGCTCATGACCTTTTCCATGCTGACCTCCCTGGTCTTGCCTGGCAGCATTCATGGCCTCTTAGGACAACTCCGTTGCCAGCTCTAGGAGGTTAAGACAGACACCTCATGCTTCCTATAGTTAGGAACTAATAATAGCCAGGTTGGATCCTGGTATGAGAAAAGGAGAGGCTGCTAATACCCTTGCCTCAGTGCCCCATTACAGAAGAGGAATCCTCAAAATGCAGGTTAGTTTCAGCTGAGCACCTCTGCTGGACCGGGCTCTTCCTCGCCTTCCCTTTTAGCTGCCACAGCTCAGGAGAGAAGTATGTGATTCTTGCTTCCTCCTTCTACGAGCTCCTATCAGAAACACCACTCTGAGTGAGAGGCAGAGGCAGTGATTGAAACAAGAGAGCCAACTCAGAAATGCACAGATTTTTGCCCTTGGAGGCTGCCACAGCTCTGGGGAGGAAAACTGTGCCTCGCAAAATGCATCAGGATACGTAGCAAAACAGTGGCTATAGAAGAACTGTGAGAATTAGAAACTGGCTGGCAAGCAGCCAGAGGAGGTGACTGGCTTGTCTTGGGTAACAGGACTCAGAGGAGTGTTGTAGCATGGGTGTTACGTGACCTTCTACCCTCTTGCTCTATCTGCTATTTTTGGACATTTGCTAAGATGAATGCCTCCAAGATCACTCTTGGGGATTATTGGGTGGTGATAGCTGGTTCTTCCAGCACAAACATGGCTGTGCTCCAGTGAGAAGTTTCTAGTGGGGATATTCTTTTACATGCATTCAGATCAACATTCATTTAAATACTCTGCATTTTGCAGGTGGGAGCAGGGCACCACAAACCAAAGAACACATGTCCAAATTTTCTATCCCCAGACATGTAAATTTAGGTGCTGGCTATATGTTCTCATTGTACGTGAGAATACTTCCCACAGCCAGATCTCCCCAGCAAAAACCATGTCTTGGGCAGATTGCATTTTTATTGCTTTGCTGCCTTGCTCAGATGATATCCCAATGGCTAAAGTTAGCTGCCCGAGTAATGGGGCTTCAGAATAATGGAGCCATTTGCTTCTGCCCAGGTGAACTGGTGTTTAATGGTCTGTACAAGTATATGACCTCTGGTTGCAGTCTGATCAGATATCGTAAACCCCTTGGAGTGGAGTCTTGCTGATAACAGAGGGGAATGGAGAGTCTTAGGAGGAAGGGTCAGGACCTAGGGTATCACCCAAAGTAGGTAGGATTGGTCAGTGGGTGACAATCTTATATGTCAAGGAAAATAGGCCCACTGGAGTGCTAGCAAAATCTGGACCATGTCTCTGGACCATGTCATCAGTGAGCTGCGTAGTGATGAGGTCTGGATTCTTCATCCTTTAGTTCTGATCTCCTTGATTTGTTTTTCCTTTGTGCTATGTTAGCCTTGCACCCTTGCCAAGCCCCAGATGTTATGACTTAGTACCCATTCCCTCAATTCCTCTGTTGCAGCCTTCTCCTCAGCCAGACAGCAGTGCAGGGCTAGAAGCATAACCTTCCTATTCACAGCTAGACGACTGCTATGGAGTGGAAGGCACAGGGTGAATGTAAGTCACTGATCATCATTAACTGAATCCACCATTCAGATCTATGACAGGAGGCCTTCGCAGGCCTTGCAGAAATGAAAGGTTGCCTCACAGACCTATGCTGGCCTGGTTCATCAATACCAGCATTTTATTCAACACTTCCTTTAAGCTAACACTGCAGCTTAGACATCTTTGGTCATATAATGCTGACTTGAGAAATGGTTTCTTTGGGGGCTTTTTATCATATACAGAAAAAGTGCACAAACCATTTCTGGAGTATTTGACCTCATCTGCAGCCTGACAAGTGAGAGAGAGGCCATGAAGCAGAAGGAGAGTGATTGGGACTAGGAAGGCAGTATATAGAAATATAAGTATTTAGGATACATGCTGTCCCAACAACAGCAGCCTTCTCTAAACCAGGATTTCCCATCTTAACATCTTCAGGAATCCTTGGGTATGGCCTGTTACTTGAAAGGCATTTGATGCACTTGTGGGGAGGGAGACAGCAAGAAAAAAACTGTTGATGTGCTTTTAATATGATGTTAGCATTGATTTTCACAGCCCCAGAGCCCATAGCTTTGTCTTACCCACACGGGGACAGAGAACAGGCAGGAGCGGACCTTGTGTCCCTGTCCTGCATGTGCTATAGGTAGCCCAAGGCTTCATGTCCATTTGAGTGCAGACGAAGTCCTGCAGGGAAGGCCCAGGTGTCAGTACTGACCAGCTCTTTCCGGTGGACATTCTGGCTACCCATCACCTATAATTGCCAAATTACACGTAGGCCCAAGGATAGTGGTCCCCACTATACTGCTGAACCCACTCTGACTCTGATTTTAGTGAAGCAAAGTGGGGGCTGAAATGCTAGGTGACTTGGACATGGTTACACAACAGGTTTGTGGCCAAGCAAGCATTTAAGCCAAAGCCCCCCAAATCCATGTTCTTTCTCTTGAGTTAGAGCAGTTTCAATTACTTGTTCAGATCTTAACCCCATAACAGCACAGCTGATTTGGGCCCATTACAGCTGAGAGGTGAACCACTGAGGCCTAAAACTCATTTCCTCAGACTGCTGGCAGTCGCTGGTGGGAATTTGCCAGCTAAGCACTGGTAGTCTGTGTTTGATTTAAACTGGCAGCCTTCTTGCTAAAGTCAAGGTCATCGGGAGTAGCGAGGGGAGGTGAAGAGGCTGTTACAGCATGCTGAAGCCACCCAGACGATCCACAATACACTTTGATTTCCCAGCCCGTTCCCCTCCCCGCTGTCATAACGTACATCTATGGATTTAGGTTGTAACCCCAGAAGTGTTGTAACAAGTGGCGGCTTGGGACACACATCATTTGCAATATTTGCGCAGTTCATCTTGTGAGCCTTCAGGGTTGTCCCAGGCACTCCAGTAATGTGGGCTGGACTACTTGGCTGAAGCTCCCAGGTAGCAGGTCATTAGCTCCTGCACAGCCGTAACCTGAACAGCCTAAATCATGAGCTCAAAGCCAAAACCTTCCTACCGAGGTGCCCCCCTAGTCTGAGCATCTGGGGCTTTAGTCTGGAGACCTTGGGATTCTGCCACAGTGCGGGTGGTTGGTGTGTGGGAAGGAAATGGCAGGCATCGCCGTCGCCCTGGCTCAGTCAGTTGCTCACACCTTTTCTTCCGGAGCGATGATCGGCACTCAGAACCTGACCCAGTTTCTGTCCCCTACCAACCACACAGAAAAAAAGCTTTGGGATTTCCGAAAGGCACTTGCGCAATAGCTGATACTAGGTGAGCTGCAGGCCAAGGCAGACGCATCGACAAAAGTAGTGCTGGCACGTGTGTTGCAAGCGTGAGCAAAGTGCCTTGGCATTTTGTGTCATTCATGCTCAGAGAATGTTTTCCTCTTTCTGAATACAGTCACCTTTCCCAACAGTGGGGGAGGGGGACAGGCACGACTGTGGTGACAGTGGTATGACAGTTATGAGTGGGAATTGTGTGCTCGCTTGAATTCGGTTTATTCGCTAATGTTTATGTTACTTCTGTGCTCGTAGAAGATCTGTAAGTGGATCTACTACCCAGACAAGGCCAGGAGCCTTTGTTTCAAGAGAAGGGCTTTGAGCCGGTGCGGTGAGGCAAAATACTGTCCGTCTTGCCCAATTATGGAGCTTTTCCCTTCATATCAGACATCTGCTCTACATCTACCCAGAAGTTCTGATTAAAGTAACCATCTCTCACTGAAGACAAACCCTAATCAGCTGCAAACACAAATGAAGGCTAATGTATTTTCCTCTCTGAGGATGAAGAGGAAAATCAGTGACAAATACAACCAATAGACAAAGCCCACTCCTTAATAAAAGGCAAATATCTTCCAACCTGAAGACCTGGTATCTGGCTCACTGACAGAACCAAAAATAGGAACGGAGGAAGTGCTGGAAAATCCAAGAGAACTTGGAGCCCCACATCTGGCTTGGGCCTAGGATGCATGCTCCTTGTTGCCTTAGGTGAAACACTGGCAGTCTCTCTGAAAGCCACCTGCTTTCCACCCACCTACCACGTCAGTTCTCAGAAAAGCTTGCTCCCAACAGCTTCCCCCCCAAAATCAGCCTGTTAAGCCAGGCTTCATTTCTTCTCTCTCTGCAGACCTTGTCCCCATCAGAAGCACATTTGTCACCCTACAGAGGCTGCAGCTTTGTGTTCTCTAGACCTGGGGATAAGGAGCAAGAAAAAGTACAGCAGTAGAACAGGGAAATGAGAAAATGGAGCAGGAGAAGACAAGATAAATGGACAGGAAAAAATGAGATGACTGCCTGACCCTGGCCTATGCAATGGAGACATGAAGAGAGAAGGGGACAGTACTTTCATCTCTGCTAGAGAGAGAAGCTCTAACAAAACTAAGTGGGAGACATGGCAATTTTTGCTGAAAGAGCACTAAAATCTAAAATCACTAAAAAGGCTGAAAGATCACTAAACGCTGTTATGAGAAGGGTGTCAAAACAATTCTCATCTTTGAGAAAGAAAGGCATAGGGATAGGCATGGCTCTGCAGAGAGAGCTGTACTCATTCTGCTCTTCACATTTTATTCCTTAGATTGCCCTTTCTTAATTATACAGTGGAATACATATATTTACAGCCCACTAGAGCTTCAAGTCATTGACCTGCCAGAGTGGCTAGCCCCAAAACAAGTAAATAATGGTGCTATGTGGCTAACACCCAAAAAGGAGCCATAACAGCTCCGCAGGTCTCATTCCCACTCCTTGTCTGGAGGCATCCCTTTGTTGCAGCCAGCTGGGTGCAGGCACTGGGAGGACAGCGGTGCTGGTGTAAGTGGTTTGGTTGGCATGCCTTGCTCCTGGTACAGGAGCACATGCCAGAAAGTACCACTTCAGCCCCTGGAGCTGCTCCTCCAGCATGTCCTCGGAACATCAGCGACAGGAGCATCACAGCACCTTGTTCTTTGGAGGACTCTTTGCCTAGGCAGCTGTGTGGGCAAGCAAGCAGGATGCCTGGAGAGAAGGGCCCTTTGCTGACGTGTGGCAGCGAAAAGACTCTGGAGCACTGGAGCAAGTGGAAAAGAGCAAGAGTTGGAGGTGGGACAGGCTGTGGTCTCCCTGGGTGACTCATTGAACAGCAGCACAGACCCCATGCAAGTCAAGTGCCTCCGATCCACCACAGGGAAGCACAGAGGGGCTTTATATCAGCCCCCAACCACATGTGCACAGGGTCAGCGCGTGGCACTGCCCTAAGCAAAATGGGGTGCTACGGATGGGTGTGTAGCGATCGGGTCCCCCTTTTTGTAGAAAAATGGCTGTCACAGCAGGCATCGCTCTTCTCTTTGCTGCTCCAAGCTGCCCTTAAGGGTCGTGGGGAAAACCAAGGGAGGAGTCAGTTAGGGCAGTGCAGTGGCTGCCTGCGTCATGTAGCAACTGTGCACAGGCGGGGACACTTGCTGAGGCAGGGTCCTCCCAGGCAGGAGGCCAGAGGTGTATAGATCCAAGACTTAACAGCTTTTTCTGTTCCTCCTGCTCTGACCACTGGCATGAAAGCATGAAAAAGGCACTAGGCAAGGACAACTAGTCCTCTTCTTCTTCCAGTCAAGGTTTCAGCAGGAGACTGTTGCTCTTCAGGTCAGAACTAAACCAAGGAAGCCTCCTTGGAATAGGCAGAAAAGCCTAAAGACTTCAGCTGAGACTTGGTCTTATTCTTTGAAATTCCCTAGAAAGATTTAACTGAAGACAAATTTAAAATGGTCTGAACTGCATCGTGTCTGTGTGTCTTATCCAGGGGGAAGTACAAGGCTGAGCTGGGTTATTTCCTTCCCCTTTTGGAAGTCCTTTTACCTTGAAGCCCTGATGATGTAGGCAAGAGTAAAAATGTTCTCCATGAGCCCTGCTCCTTTGGCTTGTTGTCCTGCTGCGCGTACCTGTGGAAGAGGCTGCCCTCCCACCTCCTTACCCCTCATCAAAGCTTTTCCTTTTTTCTTTCTTTTTAACCCCTGTTTTCTGCAGTGCATTTCAATGGGAAATACAGCCTGTAAATGTGTTGTCTTCAATCATCCTGCCCACAGAGAGCCAGGGCTTGTGGAGAGGAAATCTCTTTGGGCCGGGAATGTGTTAGCTGTTTGGTGCTGGCTCTCCCATGAAGGACTGGGTGCATTTTCCCATGGACATATTGCCTTAGAAGTGCTGCCTTCACTGTGCATCCACTCAGGCAAAGAAAATAGTTACAGTAGGGTAAGAGCATCTTTCACATATTCTCTCTTTCCTGCCACACATATTGCTTTATCTTGTGTTACGACTGAGACTACATCTGTTGGAAACTATGTGTCAAGGCTGAATTATTTATAGTCATGTCAGACATTCCTGAGTTTATGGGTAAAATCCAGGATAAAGTATCTTGGAATGCTGCTGATGACAAGGATGTGTTTTGCCAGTCAGAGAGTGGACAAAGATGTGAGGTAGGCAAAAATGTTTTTTTGCCAGTCGGAGAGGGCTTTTGTTGTTTTTGTGACAAAATCAAACAACATGCCATATTTTATGATTCCTTTAATAATCACATCTATATTAATATGTGATATTACTATTTTGTCAACAGACTGCAACACCAGATAAAAGCTGTAGGAATATGTTTGTAAGTTTGGCTGGAGAAGGTTACAGTTTGTTCTCAGGCTGTGTTTGTTCTCTTCACTGAAATAAAATATTATTTAATGGAATGCTAAAGACACTACACTGCAGCTGAAATATGACCCATTAGAAATGCCTGAGACACTGTAATGAAAAACCTCAAGAAATTTTAAATTATTTCTCCCAAATAAAATAGTTTTTTTAATCATGTTCGTGAGTCAGTTATGCATACAGATCTTGCTTTGTAGCTACTTATTTTCTTCATACATTGCTTGCCCTTTATAAAAAAGATAGCACAGACCTTATACTATAAATTATACATGTGCATATAGAATATATAATATTACCTTGTTACCCTGCTTATCCTTTGCATAGTTTTCTACTGAAGAATCCTCCAGCACTTGGAGTGCTCATCCTTGTATTTAAAAGCTGCTTGGCTTTAGTGGCTGCTCTCTCCTTTTCTCAAAATACTTAAGAACTCCACACATCTAAATTTTTTTATCTCATTTTTCTCTATACACTGACGACTAAATTCTCAGATAGCTATTGACCAGCACATTCCCCCTGTCCACCACTAGAGGAAATTGTGATAGATCATGCCTTTGGGTTAGAGAAAGTCACAGAGCATTTGTGAATTCTTCCTCCCTGCTTTGGTGAAGAATTCTTGGTGTTTTTCCCATGTGGAGGGCCTGGAAAGTTGGCAGAAGAGTGATTAAATCATAGCTCAACCAGAGTCGAGAGGGAGGTTCAAGTGGTCGCTCCAAGGGCAGGGAGTGATAGCCTTTCACCCGTTCTAGTCATGTCATAGCAGAATATGCTTACTCTGTCACTCCCTTTAGAAAGACTGAAAAACTAGATCCTTTGATTAGCTCTGCGTTTAGGCACTGATGTCCTCAAGACCCTGAGGTCCAAGGACAGACCACTGAATGGAGGGGTTAAATGAAGGATTGCAGAATTGGAGTTACCACACAATAGATGAGACCAAAATAAAGACCCTCATCTCTTACCATGGGGACATCTGGATATCAGGGTAGATGAAGAAGAGGTATGTCTTAGACCTGAGTATATTAGCAAATCTATAAAGGAACCATTAGAGCTATATTGACCTGCACCACTTAAGAAGTTGGTTCATCTTTTTACAAAAATAAAGGCAAAAGGAAGCTAGACCAATTTGTTACTCATGTAATGATCTTCTCCCTTCAAGAATGTCCCTGAATTTGAAAAGTCCCTCAACAATGTTCTGCTTTCAACTGCATCAGTGCAAGCCTCTCTGAAACTGATTTGATTTCTTTCAGTATAATCCACAAAAGATGCTGGCTCTTTACTGCTAAATGCAGATGACATTCAAGCTTTATTTCTTTTGAAGTGTCATTGATAGCTTTAGCAGCTTATTAAGGAAAATCAGAGAGAACCAGATTTGGCCTTCCTGTAACCCATAGCATTGGTGGCTCTCCAGCAGAGCCATGTGACTTCTTATACGGAAGTGAATACTTTTCTCTGGGTTTGTTTTTCCCTTAGTGACTTTCTAAAGTGTAGTGGTGATATTGATAACGTGCATATGGATTAATCTACACTGGAAATTTTTGCTGGCTTACCTGGCTATATTTGGAGAACAGGAGAGAAAAATATACGTCTAACTCATATCACTGCTCACCCATAATTTCAATTATGCCTGAAAAAAAAAACCAAATAAAAAAACCCCCCAACTTCTTGCCTGTACAGCTTAGGCCATTTAGGAAACCAAGAAAGTGGCTCTTTTGCTGGTACAAATGGTATCTCATTGCTGGAATATTTTTGTCACAGCTCTAGCAATATATATATACGCTGGAAAACCCCTTTCAGTGTCGACACACCCTAAAGGAACTGGGTATTCAGCTCCCTGAGAAGGTCATCTCGGTAGCTAATTCTCTCGGGCACATCTGAAATCACAGCTGTCTAAAGACTGAATTTTCCTCTTTTGAGGCATTGGTTCAGCAAGTTTCTCCCTGCCAAGAGATCTCTATGAACAACATGGCATCGTCTTCTCTCCTCTTCCCTGCACTCGGAGATGATCTACCTGTCTGTCACCCAGCATCCTGCTTTGTCTTTCAGCCAGATACCCCAAGCAGCAAAGCCGGGGAACAGCCCTGGGCTGGGCTGGAGAGGAAGTGCCACTAGCTCCCGGAAGGGCAGGACTAGGTTTGTCAACAGCAAGCAACAAAGCCCGTGTTTTCAACTGGCAAATAGAGGGATATTTCCCCTTAGTGAATAGTCCTGCCCTTGTGATGCAAATGAAGTGGAAGATTTGCAGTGTTATACCAGTGGGTGTAGATTTCACTTGTTTTAAGATACACAGATCCTAAACCTTTTTTCTTTCTTTCTTTCTTTCTTTCTTTCTTTCTTTCTTTCTTTCTTTCTTTTCTGCCTCTGGAACTAATGCATTTAACTCTCAAAAAGGAGACAGCTTGCCTTGATGCTCATTTTCTTTTTTAAGTGAGCTTGCATATTTTTCTAGCTTAATTAGATCTTTCTACAGATAAAATCCTTGGAAGGGGTCCGCCCTCCACCCCCCATTCTGCTAGCTTTCTTGCTTGATTCCTTTCGCGTGTCCCTTCCCCAAGGAACATATCTGAATGTTAGGTGGCTTTAATCGAAGTATCTTCGCCGCATATTCCTCTCTGCAAAGCTTGCCAGCATGTACGGTCAAGTAAGGCTGATCGACGGCGCAGGAGGAGAACAACGGAGGCGCCTTAACAAGGCCTGGCAAGACAACGCAATCAGTGGAGAGGACGCAAAGGCCAAGAGCTTCAGCCAAGGTCTCCAGGAAAATCTGCCGCAGGTGATTTTATTTCCTTAATCAATGATAGGAAACAGTTCGGCCCTGGGCAGCTGGTGATAAAGTAGGTCCCTCAAGACCCACCACCAGATGAAATAACCACATGGCCTGGGGCTGAACAGGCTGTTCTCTGACACACAGTTGTACCGTTATTCAGGGAAGATATGACGAATTGTCTTTTTTCCCAGCAATGGAGTGGAGCTGGTAGACTCAAGTGCCGGCCTCTACAGCTGTGCCAGGACGAGGTGGTTGTGATCCTGACACAGAGATGCTTGCACACAGGAGAGAGTCCCTTCCTTCCCACGAAGGTCCGGGCTGCCAGAGACCAGAGACACCCAACTTCAGCCATTGGTCCTGCCAGCCTCCCAAGGAAGGACTGGGAGAAACCAAGTCTGAATTTCCCTCAACTCACCTCAAAAGTGTTTGGCAGGCAGAGGCAGCTCCAGGTGCTGCTGCCTGCTCTGCATGTCGGGAGAGCAGCTTGTCCCAGCCCTTTCCATCAGGCCTCCTCTACAGGGCTTGCCTGCATCCAACTACTGAGGGCTCAGGTGCTGCCAGCCATGAGCCCCTCACCACCTTCTTTGCATCTGTGCATTCTCCTGGCATTCCTGAGGGGTTACAAACTGTTCTTATCCCTGCTTCATAGAATGGAGGTACAGAGACATGGCTGCCTATTTAATTTCCTAAGTGATGATGAGAAATTCAGAAACAGAACCAGGAATGAAACTTGGCTTTCCAGTTGGCGTTCCTCAGGGAGTGACCTCAGGGATTTTTGGTCCACAGGGACAAGACTATAGCCAATAGGACATAGCAAGAGAGTGGTTCAGGCAAAATGCTAAGGAACTACAGTGGTCTGTGTTCTGTGAAGTTTGGGAGCAGTAGCATTATGCATTAGCATTACAGCTTCTGTTTAACTCCATCTATCATACTTGAAATGGCATTTACGCAGGCAAGTCTCTATGCCAAGGAGTCATGTTACAGCCCAGTTCTCTCCTAACCGTGTTCCTACATGTTTTTACCTCACCTGTGTACGCAAATCCAATCCATGTTACAGCTCAGGACAAATTCCTTAAAAAAATAAGTTTGGTCTTATGTATACAAGCAGTAACAAACAATATTGCAGCAGGATTCTTGGGCACATTCAGTTTTTCTGTGCAGAGATGACTGCCAATACCCATGACGATTACTGACGTGACATGTGCGCTATAAAGCAGGGAGACGGTGTGCTGACTTGAGAAGCGGAAGAGACCAGGCATTTGGGTGCTGGCATCAAGATCTTTTGTGTCTGGGCTGGGCAAACCACTTAGGCTGTATAGACTTCCTGTAGGTCACAGCTGGATAAACCAGCCCAGTAAGAACATGGCATTAACAGAGACTTAAGTCTTCCAGTATCACTTCTAGCAGAGCTATCTATACCCAGCACTATATGGGTCATGACAGATTTGACTTAAGGAGAAGAATGGGCACTCAGCATGCCTCTCTCCCTGTCTGCTCACGTCCCTGCTCTCTAAGATGCTACCTGGGCTGCACGGGTGCCCAGCTGCTTATGAAGCAGTTGCTGAGCTGCTGCAGTTAACAGCCCTCTGCATTAAAGTAAATTAACACCAAGGTAGTAGGTTTTAAATGAAGAATGGTCATACTGGATCACTCTGAAAGTCTGTCTGGTCTAGTATCCTCTCTTCATTGGTGGTTGGTAGCAGATGCTTAGAGAAAACTGTAGGAAAAAAGGAAGCACATAATGGTATTTCTCTGGTATGCTCTCTAGTCTATGGGTACAGAGGTTTCCTGAAAGCTTCCTAAAATCATGCTTTTCAATAACCCTTAATATATCCACCATGACTTCATCAAATCATTTTTTAAGATCTATTTTTGGCATCCACAGCACTGCTGGCAACAAGCTCCAGAATTTAGCTATGCATTTTGTGAAGTGTTTCCTTTTGTTGGCTTTGAATCTGCCACCTCGTAATTTCATATTATGCCTTCTCTTCTGTATAATCACGTCACATGACAAAATTGTCTGACAGCCTTTCTTCAGTCACCAAGAAACTTTAAGCCAGGGTCTGATCTACACAGTTTCACGCCTGTATAACTATCCTGCTCATGGCTCGTGTGTATGTGCTGGTAGAGGGGGGGTTGTTTTTTTACTTAACTAAGTCAATACCAATATACCTCCAAGTTTGGAGTCTATTATAACAGCCTAAATAGGTTTTCCGTTGTTTTCACTTTTCTCTCTTCTTGGAAGTGAAAGCCTTGCCAATGCAAAGCACCTCTCTATTACTGCTACTGTGCTCACTCAGTGAGCAGGTTTAGCCAGAAGAGCACATCTTTCCAGCCGCAGTTTTATTATAAACACTTTTACAGATTTTGGTACATTCTACCAGCGATGTGCTTCTCCTGTGGAGGTGGCCTTGTCGTCAGGGCTGTGCTCCATGCCCGCCTGCAGTCCTACAGGGAGAAAACAGGGCTTTGCTGGAAGAGTCGAGCCAGCAAGGCAACCCACCTGCTTGCTACCTGGACAGGTAGATAGGCCAGCAGAAGTCTTTGGTGGTAGGTACAGCCTTCAGGACTGAACTAGGCTAACAGGATGCAAGGCTGTCTCTAAAGTCATTTGAAGGAAAAAGCACAAGTATCCTCACGAGGCCCCCTTCTATGTTAAGGAATCCCATCACCCTGTAACAGCACTAATGACACAAGGTTCACTGAAGGCTTGTGCCCATGATTTGTATGAAAAAGCCACAATCTCAAGTCCGTATTTGACACGTTGATGAAAGACTTGACTTTTTAGGGATCCTTTAAGTTTCTGTTAAAGGCAATGAGAGATACTGTGAGTTCTGCTCATTTGAAATTCAAGCCATCTACTCGGGAGTCTAAATATGGAGTTAGGAGCTTAACTCCAGGCTCTTATTTTACGATATATTGGCCTTTGTCTCGGACTGTCTCAAAGCAAACATGATCAGCTAACATCTGGCATAAAATTTTAAGTTATTTGCTAAATGTTACAGCAGCAGAGAACAAAGTAGAATTGTGGAAGGGTCAAAGGCGTAGACGAGAGGTGTCATTAAGAAGTGGTGAGATTTACCTATCAGTTTGAATATCTTTTTTTTATTACTTCCCTGTCTCAGTCAGTTATGCAAACACATTGAATCACATTTAATTGAACAACAGCTTCATTGTGAAACCTGCCATTCTTAGCTCCACTATAGAAAATACCTTTAAAAACACCACCCCCACTTTCCAGCACTGTACAGACAAAGAATCGCGGCTCATCTGCCACGGGATATACACTACGTGTGGCGTTATCTTCAGCAAGTCTCGCTTTCCCCTCTGTGACGAACAGCAGACGGGGGATTGGCGTGCAGCGCATGCCGCTACGCGCAGGGGCTGCCCTGCCTGCAAATGGTCCTCGCCAGCCCCCCACTCTTTGTGCACCTCGTACGCGTGCGTCAGCGGCGAGCGGTGTCCTTTGGGCCGGTATCCCATCACCGCAGACCAGAACTACATGGAAGGGAAGGGAGGCGCTGCACAGACACGTGCGAGGGTGACCTTCGCGTCGGGTCCCCCGAGCCCTTCCCACGGTGGCCGCGTGCCGGGTTGTGCACGAGCGGGCACGTCTGCCGCTTCCCTGCAGCTAGTGCAAAACGCCGTGTGCTCTGCTTGCCTCCAACGTGGCCTGCTGGAAGCTTGCAGCATTCGCCACACAGGATCAGTCATACACATTTGATTGCTCTTATATAAATAAAAAGGATTAGCTAGCTCAGAGCATTCAGCCTACATTTCAAAGTTTTGCCGGTGAAGCAGAGCTGGATAGGAGCGTGGAGAAAAAACAAGCTTCTGAAAGCCCTGATGTTGACACAGTTATGTCAGCAAAAAAGCTCTTTTGTCTAGATAACTAATTTCCTTCTGAGGGATGCGTTCTCTTGCTACTCTCAGCTGCAGTTTATATGGCCGTACTGGCAAACCCCCTCTCGAGGAGATCACGCAGTACAGAGATGATAAGGGGTACGGTCCGGCTCCACGGTGACTCAGAGCTGCATGGTGCTGGCAGCTGCTCAGTCCCTGTAGTAGTCTGATGATCTGATGACCTTGGTACAATTCCTAGGAAAGGTGTGCATCTATTGCAAAGTCTAGGCTTGATGACAGCACAAGAGCAGCTTTGGGTCTGGCTCTGATTTTGGATCTTTAGTCTGCAGGATGCTGCAACTATGTGCTCAGAGTTAGCTCACCTCAGCTTATCTGGACTCCACCATGCAGTGTACGGTGTGATGAAACATGCAGTAGTTTGGGGGAGAGTGGATGGTCCTTTAGGTCGAATGGCAGAGGCAAGCATATACCCAGGGTGCCCTCTGCTATGTAATATGTCTCCATGTCTTCCTCGGATATCAGTCCTCATAAGACTTGACAGGTCTAGTGTCAACATAAAGTTTACTTACCAGAGCAATCTAAAATGACTTAAACAAAGCTAAAAGTGACAGTTTAGTACAGACTTCATTTTTAAGTTGGTTATTTATGTTAGATCAACTCTTGTCCTGTGTCACAGTGTCTGACTTGAACTGCCCATTCTAGTACCTGGGTAAGGTCTTTCCTGGCTCTGTCACTTTTTGCTGTTTTTAAATACCTCGAGTAATCAAGACTTGTAGAAGCAGGCTGGAAACTTCTCTGGAAGGGTGGCATATCCATTCCCACTCTCTTTTTTTTTATCCTTTAGTCACTTCACTTTCAAAAAATTCACTTTCAGTCAAAATTGCTGAAAGCCTCATTTCTCCCAACCTGTGAGCTAAAGATTATGAAAAGCTAATGAGATTTTATTCATTTGCTGGAAAAGAATAATTCCAAATCTCTTCTATGGCAAATGAGAAAATTAGGCAAACGGCATTTGTCATAGACTCGGTTGAATATCCTATGATTTATTTTCAGCTTTGTGTAAGAGCACTATAATAGAGAACCGGGCATACATCCCTGATAGTTTAATGCGATTCCAACTTTGTTTCTACAGGGCTTGTTAGTGCTCAGTAGTTTTCCAGATATAGGACTGGCAGCCTGAGAAAAGAGATCTGGACTCAAGGGATCATGGTAATGGAGAATGTGGGATAGGTCGATATCTATGAACATTGCTAGAAAGGATCATGTCCACAAAATTCTTTTACTGCTCCCATGCAGTAACTATCCAGGTCCCTATCAGTTCTCTAGAAACTGTCTGTCTAGTGTGGCCAAGGTCAAGTCACTTTTCCCTATCTCTCAGTTTCTGCCTCAGTAAAAGCTAAGAAACAGTGCTTCTCTTCCTTACTAACATGTTTAAGATCCAGCACTGGAAACTTTCTTATATGAACATTCTGGGCATTACTGACGATCCCAGAGTGCTGAGAAAGTGCAACGTGGTAAATCTAGTCTGATAAGGCTAAAATATTTATGAGTGAATTATCTACCATACAGAGGCTTTTCTGCATTTTTGTGTCATGCTTATGTTTATGCTTTTTCCATCGCGTTGCCTAGCCTCACCTTGCCATTGGGGAAGGGGAAGAGAAGAGGCTAAATTCGTGGCTGATGTAACTGCCTTGAAGCTGCCCATCAGGTTCTCCTTCAGATTGCTCTGGAGTGCTTGGATCAGGGACCATCCTGTAATGTTGCAGGCTTTGGTGTTCCTGCTCCAGCTGTGTTGCTAACGTGGCGAGGTAGATAAACGGAGCCGCTGCAAATCCTTAAGAACCTAGACGTAGCCCTGATAAGCTGAGAGAGGTGTTTGAGGGTATTGAGGGTATGGGAAATTTGCATTCATGTTGGCTTGATAATTTAAACCCCACAGAAAGGAACAGGCTTTTCATCCTCTTTTTTTTTTTTTTTTTTTTTTTTTAAGGCAGGTACAGACCAAAGCTGCATCATCAACAAAAAAAAAAAAAAAAAAAAAAAAAAAAAAACAAAAAAAAACAGTGACTGTAGATTTGCTCAAATATCTGTCGGGTTGTTTACAAAAAGAAAACTCCATTTCAATAGAAAACATACAATCAACAAAATGCCTGGAACGATTTGCCTGCAGCAAGTACCTGCCTTGTGCTTCAGTCAAAGGCAAGTTCTCAGGCTGCCTGAAGATGCAACAGAGTGAAATTGCCCTGTCGGTGTTATGCTGGAGGGGCAGAACAAAGGATCTAGGACTTTAGGACTTTAGGATCTCGGATTTAGGACTTTGCAGTCCTGAAGGACTGGGGCACTGCCATGAATTTTCAACACAGTGCTGCTTGCAGCCAGACGAGACACCCACTAGCTTGCTCTTCCTGTCTTGCCTCTGCTCTTCAGGTCTGTTGCAAAACAGAGTGTGAAAGGAGTAGATGCACTGTATGGTAGGGCTCAATTCACAAAACCCATCTCCAGCGGTGAGAGAAGGGAAGTGGAGGGGAAAGCTGCTTCCCTGTGTACTGGCATATATCCAGGCTCCTGGCTTCTGCTCCTGGCATTTCCTTTGCATGATCCCAAGCAAGTCCCATCTCCTTTCTCTGGAAAGACTTGTTTACAAAAGAAAGCTCAGAAGAAAAGCTGTCTAAATGAACAAAACCCATGAATTTCAAACAGGTGGATCAACTGCATTAAACCACTAAGTGGATATTTCTACTAAGAATTTGGTTGGGCTAACTTAAATGTTTTTCAATTTGCTTTGGAGGTGAAGTAAACTGCAGAAAATAAACCCATCTTTCAGTAAGAATGTCCACATGGGGCTTTAATATAATTTAGTTACATTTTTTAAAGTTCATTTAACTTGCAGAAGTTCCTCCAAATCGGGTTTCCAGAGCATCTCCATGTCGTCAGACCCACAGTTTCTCCGACTGATGAAAACAGGCAACTTTCTACCCTAGAAAATTGGAACTGTCGGATTCAGTTCATTAATATGTATCACCTACATGAGCCCCTACCCAAGGCAGCAAGGTGCCTCTTCTGCTCTTTCTTTTGCCATTAGTTTCCCGTGTGCCTCAAGTGCCCCTCCAGAGAGCTACGGGTAGTAAGGATGTGTATGAATCTGCCTCTTCGAAGGCGCTCTGAAGCCCAGAAGGGAAAGCAAGAAAGACTTGCAGGTCTGCTGGAAGCACCTGAATAGGGTGTCTTTCCTGTAGCATTTCCTTGTCAATATGGAGCAGAAGTGGAAACTTCAGCTGCAGCAGTTTCTTGGAAGCTTGATCCCTGAGGTAGCACAGAATCAGTAAGGTTGGAAGGGACCTCTGGAGATCATCTAGTCCAACCTCCTGGTGCTGGTTCCACTGGGGCTTGAACCCAGGATCTTCAGCATGTAAAGCAGATGTGATAACTACTGCACTATCCCGCTACCCCTGGAAGAACTGAAATAACAATGTCTGTCCAGTGCTTCAGACATTTAATTCAGAAGTCAGTGCAAACATAGCTGTTCTCAGTCATGCACACCCTAGAGGTGGGCCTAGAGGGAGGCAGAAGTTATATTAAACTAGAGTCACGTGAGCCCTCCTCACCGGCGTTTTCTGAGAGACTGGTGACATTTAAAGTTCCTTGAGAAAACTACTTGCTTTCCACTTACAGCAGGAAATTCATCTCTCTGCTTGTCAGAGGAATGGAGCACACAAAGCCGTCCTGATGCCCAAACATCTGCCATCTCATGTATGTCCTCCCAGAGAATGAATATACATCTTTGTCAGGAAATACTGCCTCATCGGTAACACTGGGTCAGATACTGTTACAAAGGCATCAGATTTAACAGGACGCCCATCTTACTTACCACACCAGCCTGGTACCAGATGGTGTTTTGAATAAAATGCAGACCAGGGCCTTTGCTAGCCCACCCATAATTCAGTGAGCTGGCATTCATAAACTGATGCAGGGGACTGGCAGAGCGTGTCTTTTAGCGTGGCTAGCACCTTGTGATGGTGCGGTGAGGAAGGAGGCCGAGCCACTGGGTCGCCGTGGGTGTCGTGCAGGCCACCTCGGTCGGTTTTCTCCCCTGAAAAGTGAGATGCAGAGTAGTTCCTGCGGGCTACGAGGCAGTGCGCAAAGAAGGAGCTCGGTGTCAAAAGGTTCAGAGCTCTGTATGTTTTTTTGTTACAGGCTGGTATGCTCTTTGGTGTTGCTGGCAATTAGCATCCTGACCGCTCAGCTGCCCCAGCGATGGTAAAACGGACGCCTGGTTGGATCCCTCACTCATTGGATACACTGGCATGGGTCAGCCCGAGCTACCGGCTGCCGGTCACCATGGAGGAGATGTCTCATACAGGGTTCGATGGACCCTTGGCACGTTCCAAGCATGGCCGGTCCTACACACTTGTCATGTACAAAAGCGGTTTGTAATAGGGCTGTTCAGCCAAGGCCATTTTTGCCGCTCGGTGTTCGTTTGCGATGTGCTTTGGACATCAGGCGATAGTAGCTACTGTTTGATTGCCGATAGCAACTGCTGAAAGATAAAGGTAGGGAAGAAAGGGAATTTCTGTTCGGCCCCCAGTCCCGATTGCCTGGGGACAGCTTTAACATGCAGTAGAATAGATTTGCATGTATGTCTTTCTTCCTAGGCTTTCTTCTGTGTACAAAAGAGAAACCAGGGGAAGGCACAGCTGATTCAGTGGCAGGGCTGCCTGTGTCCAGGCATGCCCCTTCCTCTCACGTCAGTGCTAAGTGGGTTTACGGTGGAAAGGTGAAACACCGGAATGCTGTTGTGACGGATGGTATCTGCCTTGTTTGTTTACAGGTTATTAGGTAACATATCTTATGTATATTCCTTTACAAGGCTGGGAGCAGAAAAGGTGGCTCTTCTTCAGCTTGTGTTGGCCACTGCAGTCTAGTTGGGGAAGCAATTTGGAGGATGGCGAGGTGGTGCCTTACCATCTTTCTGCCTCATTCAGTTCAGATAAAACCTGGCTTGTAAATGTAAAAGCCAGTTTGGTCTCCTGAGAATCTTTCCTATGGGAAAAACAAACAACCAAAAAAACCAAACTCATGTAATTCAAAACTCTAATTGACTTGAGGTCCTGTCATGACAGTTTGCATAGATCAAGGGAGTCTTGGCATGAGTTTTTTCCCCCTGAAGTGCTTGTGTTATACAACTGCTAGTGTTTAAATGACAGAAAAGCAAAGTTATTGCCTTCTGTAGGTAATAGCAGCATCATACCACGAGCTGTCTTCCTCTTCCTGTACCTTCGCTGGACCAGACAGGTGGTGAAGTGGTTTGCTTATGATATTCCTTCCCTTGGCCAGAATTGATAGTTTCTGAAAAATACCTGCTGGATCTAGAGACAGGTGTGACATAAGCTCCCAACTTCTGTCATGCCTGCATGGAGTGGGTCAGCTTTGACTTGGCTCACGCGCAGATGTCGGTGTCAAAGGCAGCTTGGCCAGCCGAGCAGGAAGGCAGAGCCATGGAAAGCAGAGGTAGCATTCCAAAGGCATGCAAGCACCTCGAAATACAACCTGAGGCCCGACCAGATTTTCAAGTCACTGAGTGTAAGGGATAGAAGAGAGATTCTCCAGTCAAAATAGGTCTGCTTTTTAAATTCATTGCGTTCTTTTGTTTCAGGCGAGGATTGAGCTATCCAGCAGCTTTGGTCATCACAGGACACTGCACTGGAACCAGACAACTCAAACCAAAGGAAAGACCAAGAAGAGGCCCTCCGTGGACACCACTGCAGGGTGGTAAGAACCTCAGTGTGGACGACACTGATTAATCTTTAAAATTATCACAGGCACATGGGCTGTTTCAGGGAAAAGACCTCCAGTGAGGAAGAGAAGAAAGGCCTCTGGAAGGCACCTGTAAATCACTTAGCATCCTGCCTTGGCCCTGACCAAATAACTAAAACAAGATGTTTAGGAACAAGTCGAACCTAACTTACCCATTGCCATTGCCAGCTCCTGTGTGGGGCTGCTTAGATAAGTCTTGCTCCTGATGGCTAAAGATAGAAATGTTTTTCCACTCTGATCTCTTAAAAAAAAAAAAAAAAAAAAAAAAAAAAACAAAAAAACTTTATTAAAGCAAGCCTCAAAATAGTTTCAGAGTTTACTTAGTTCTTGTTCTTCAACTTGGTTTAGTGCTGGGAGTCCCAGACTGGCTGGCCCTGGAGACAGCAGCACTGTAACTGGGACAGGTGAGCAACTAATCCCCCCATACGACCTGCGGTCGGAGAGCCCCGCGTGAGCAGCGGGCAGAGCGAGCGGGGAGCAAAGCCTTACAACCTTGCTGCCAAGAGAGAAAACTAGCCCCATCCTGCTGAAATGGTGCACGTGGCTGCTGTATCCAGTGGGAACTGATCCATTTTGTGTGGACCAACACATAAACTCCAGGGATGATGCTGAGCCAGTCCCCTCCAGCTGAAAAGCTCCTTATCTCACCCCATAGTCCTGCAGCTGGTGGCCGGGCCAGGGGCGCACGCTGCTGCCTGCGTGGGTGACCGCGCTCCAGGAAGGTGCCTGCCACCCACCAGGGCTACTGGGTGCCTGCTGGGGCAAGCGTACCACTCATGACTGCTCCCCACTAAGTCCCCAGTAACACTTCTTCCCAAAGTGACCGTCACTTCTAGATGCAACAAGCAAAACAGGGTGGATTTCCTGCCAGAAGTCATTTTCATATTATTTTCAGTGAGGAGACTAGAGTCATGTTTTTCCTGCATTGGCCCAGAAGAGAAATTACCATGAAATGGTTTGATTCCTGCTACCTTAACAAGTACCCTTTGCTTCCATCAGAACAGCATGGAGATGCTGGCAGGTTTCCCTGCCTGTGGTGGCGTTTGGGCAGAGGGACCCTCCGCCTGCGGTGCTTATCCTGGGTAGCAAACACCAGGCGCACCACCCCGCTGTCTGCTACGCATCCCCCTTCTCCATCAGATCACCCTTTGGGTCTTGCACCCCAGGTCCAGTTCAACCTGAAATCAGCCTTTTGGTAACGATGGAGCAACATCAACTGGAGTCTGCTGGGATGGGTGCAAAATTTGAAGTCGATGGTTGTGGCAGGGCAAAACTGCTCAGCTCATGTCGGTTAAACCAAATGAGGTCTACAAACTTCTCAACAGGCTTCCGTAGCTAACCCACTCAGAGGTCTCATCCCATGCAGACACATGCCCCTCTCTCTCCATCCCCGGTGGCATGGGGTACCAGCACCCGCTCCTGCTCGTGCACCCCTCCTGCTGGAGACGGCGGTGCTGCAGCTGCAGGGGTACCCACGCTGCCCTGCACCGCCGGTGGGGACACCACCTGGGCCAGGGTCCCCGTGCCCTCTTCAGTGTGATTAGTATTGGGCAAACACCCTGGCACACCATTTGGGCATTTCTGTCTACACTGCTGTAATACCCCTCACCCTCTCTCACCTGCTGGGTGTGCTGCAGGCTGGGTGCCAAGCTCTGGAGCAGCTGCCTTTTTCCAACCGTGGGGTGTACCAGCCGGAGGAGGCCCACTTGCAGCAGCAGCAGCCCACGAATAGCAACTTCTTAAGGCCATTTTTTGCACACTTCTGTCACCTTATAATTAGCAGTTACTCCCGCGGTCCGTGAGACTCCCTCCTCCCAGCTTGCCTCTCCCCTCTCTCAAAGTCTCCACATGTGACCGTCAGCCGCCTGGTGCGACTGCCCTCATTTCACCTCCCTGCAAATACTACTAATGGGCAGAACAGCCACCAGGTTAGACAAATCCCCATTTTGCTCTGCTCCTGCCCGAGCCATGCCATAGCCTTATCTCTCACCATGAAAACAGAAGTAATTGCCTGTCCTTCTTGTGCACTGTAGAGAGATGCCTCACTTTGCCCTAAGCACTTTGACCAAGCTGCATAAGGAAGGAGTCCCCAGATACAGCTGGGATGTCATCATCTGATGACTATCCAAATCCACCAGGGAAAACCAGATGCTCTTGACATACTAATTCCTAAGGGCAGCAAAATAAGCTCTAATAAAATCCCATGCTGCAAGTTGTTCTTTCCTAGGCCCTGGTGCATGGCTTTCCCCAAGCCCTTCCTCCCCCAGTAGATCTCCTAGACATGCGTATCTTTGAACAGTTTGTTCCTAGCACTTTCAAAAATTGCCTCAGGCCCTTATCACCTTAAAAAATCAGATGCTGTAGTGGTGGCCTCAGAGACGGCCTGATTGATATCTGAGCAGCCAAACAAACAGTAAATTTGAATCAAATTTGGCTCCCATTACCTATTAGTTCTGCTGATAATTCACCAGCATCAAGTTGGAGGATAATTCACCAAGATCAAGTAAAGTGCATGTTGTGAGTGTGCCCAGGACTGAGGCTTTGGCTTTGTATGAGCGCGTGCAGAAGTGGTGTGCAACCCTCATGATGTACCTTTTGCCCATTGCATAGCCTGCACATGCCAAGCTCGGCAGTTAACGGGAGGTTGGGTCTTGCCAGACTCTGCTAACCTAACAGGGCTTTTCTGTGTATTTATGCAGAAGTACAGCTGCAGGCAGGAAGAAGAAAGAGTTTCCCAATGGCCCTTAAAGAAATGTTCATGAAGTTAGGAGCTCCTGCAACTCAGCTTCCACAAGAGTCACTAGCTGTGGCAGCAGAAGGGAGAGTGTGCTCAGAGAAGGGGAAGAACGTGGCCCTGGGTGGCTGTTCGCTGTGCTGCCGGCAAGTGATTATTCAGATATTCTCCAGCCACTTTCTCCAAGCTCCCTCTCACTGTTCTTAGGAATTAATGATGTGGCTAAGCGTACTGTCAGTCTCTTCTCCAAGTTTAACATCAGCAAGAAATGGCAAAGCCCGGCCTTAATTCCCTGTTCCTGTTTTATTTCAGATGACCCCGTTCTTTGAGTAGAAGGCAAGGAGGGAAGTACTAACTGTTGCTGTTACATGTGCCCTGAACTAACTTGTGTGGTTTTTACCTCAGCAGGCTACAGGAGCTGAGTCCTGGCCTGTCGATAATGCCAACACGGTCTCCACTGGTAGGCTGTCTAGCGAGTACACTTCATGCTTTAGTGACAACACCACATGCCTGCATGTAGTTGCTACACTGCTGGCCTTGGTAGGACAACGTATCTGTGCCATAAGTTGCATCCCAAGACATCCCAGAGGAAGATTCAGTTCAAATCCCGAGTGGCCAGCGCAGACCAAGCTGCCCAGCAGCTGAGAGAAACTGTCTAGTTGGCTACAAAGGAAATTGTGCTGAAGTCTGGAAGTTAAAGATAGGTTGGTTTTCCTCCTGCAGAGCTTTTCTATTTATTGGCCTGACTGTAATCACCACCTTATTGACTTGCAATCGATATATCTTTTGCTATGTGGAAGATATATGACTTTGATATCAGGGACTTCTGCCTGTTTGCTTTTGTCACCACCCTCCAACAACATGTCTTTTAAAAACAGTTTTGACCAGACACTGAGAAGGAAAGAGAGCTCTAGTTGGTCAACCATTTTTCATCACGTGAATGCCATTGAGAGCTGCGTCTCCTAACCTAGGATGCAAATCTATATGGCGCACGTGGCTGTCTTTGATCATGCAGAGCATTTCTTGCAGCATCCAGCAAACCGGACACTCACACTTAAACGTGCAGTGCCTTCTAGGCATGCATTGCTATACACCTGTCCTCCTTCTAATCCATAAGCCTATATGGCTTTGAGAAATCTGGATGTACTTCTAAAGGTACAGAAGTCAAGCTTAGCCACCACTGTTAGCGGTGGAACAGACTGGAGGGCAGTTGGCCTGTGTGGCCCCAGCAGGCTAAGGCTGATGGCCCCCGAAAACAGGTCTCTATGCTGGTTGCTCCAGGGGCTGGTTCTGGGTAGGAGCTGTGGACCACTCGAAGAGACTCCGCAGAGTATCCAGTCTAGGGACAAGTGCCGCATTACGACTTGTTCCCTGACTGCTAGTTTAATGGCTTAGTGAGGGTTATGGTGGCCCAGCTACCTCTTTTTGAGGTCCAAGAAAAGCTTGCTGAGGTTGGTTAGTTGGATCACAGTTTCAGGCTAGATCGTTCTTCAGCAACCTCCAGAACATGCACCTGCTATGAGATACCAAGAGAGGACTAGCCTGTACATATCCATCTAGCTTCCCAGACAAACAAAAAAAACACACACACAAAATAGAGAACTTGAAGTTGAGAGGAAATGTCAGTAACTTAAGGCAAGAAAATACTTGCAATATGATATTGGAACTAAATAGGAAATTCAGAGCTAAGATAAACCCAAGTATGCTATGGAGACATGCAGGTAGGATGCGCTCGTATCTTTAACTATCCTGTAATGATACTGTGGGATCAAGGTTCGTTAGATACGTATGGTCGTGGAACAGATTAAACTGATAGTTTAAATGGTGCATTAAAATACCTTTTTACTTGTTTTGCCTGTCTTCCTGCCAGGGAGCAGCACCGTTCGGGAAGGATGAGACCCGAGGCAGGAGCGTCCCCCAGCTCACCCTGGGCTGGGACACGGGGTAACGCCGTGCATCGCTCGCTCTTGGCGTGCTGGTGTACATGGGCCCCTCGCAGCCCCAAGCCCCCCCAGCCCCCCCAGGACCCCCCCCCCCCCCCCCGCAGCGGCCCTGCCTCTCCCTCCTGCTCCAGGCAGGTGTTTCCAGCTCAAACATGCCACAGAGGCAGCTGGGAAGGCAGCGCTGTTTGCATTAAATATTCAGCGGCCACCTTACACGGGAGGGAGCCCAGCCCGGCGGAGCAGCGCCGGGGCCCGGGGCCAGGCCGGCCCCGTGCCGGGCAGGAGGGCAAGGGCGGAGGGGCGGCGATGCTGAGCGCCTGGCCGAAACGGCCCTGCTGCCGAGCAACTGCGCGGGGGGGGGGGGGGGGGGGGTAAAATCGCACGCTGGGCCTCCCTGTCCCTGTCTCCTGCCAGCTTGTATGTCCCTGCAGCTCCACAGCCACAACTGCCTGCCCCCGGAGGGGGGGGGGGGGCGAGGGGGCTGGCAGGGTGCAGCATCTCAGTGCCAGCAGCAGCTGTGGGGGGCAGCGGTGGGGGGGGGAACTAGGCGTTGCAGAGGGGCCCTCGGGCCTGTTGGTAGCACTGGGGCGAGGGGGAGGGCACAGCTGGGGGGAGAGTGTGGGGCAGCCGGGCCAGAGCTGTCTGCAGGGGGAAATGGCCGGTGTGCAGCAAGGGGGTGGTGAGGAGATGCATCCTCGCTGCTGGCCTGTGTGCGCACTCACACACATGCATGCACACACACATGCACGCACATCCAAACACACACGCATGCATGTGGGTGCATGTGCACCTGCGCGCATGCATGCATGGGCACCCACGCGTGTCCACACCCACGCGCATGCATGCACGCAGGGGCACGCCCCCATGCAGCGACATGCACACGTGCACATCCACGCGGGCACACCCACGCGCGTACAGAGGTGCACACGTGCCCTAGCGGCCCGGCGCTCTGCAGGGCAGGGCTTGGGGGCGGGACGGGGCGGGACGGCCCTGCCTTGTCTTGTCTGGCCTGGCCCAGCTCGGCCCAGGCCGGCCCGCCGGTACCGGCGGCGGCGCCGCATCCCTCCTCCCCCCCGCCCCGCTTTCCGCGCCGCTCCCGTGGCCGCCGAGCCCCACGCAGGGCCCCGCCCCCTCCGCGCTGCCCCGCCCCCTCTCACGGCGCGCCCCGCCCCCGGGGCGCTCTCCCGGCGCTGATTGGCGGTGGCGGCGGGGGGAGGCGGAGCCGGCGGTGTATATGAAGGGGAGGCGGCGGGCGGGGGAGCGCTGTTGCTCCGTGCCCCGTGGGCGCCGCTCCGCTCCCGCCGCCGTCCTTCCCCCCGCGCCCCCTACCAGCCCCGTCCAGGGCCGCCTCGCCGCGCGGGCGGGCGCCCTCCCACGACCTTCCCCGCTGCCGCGGGGCGCCGAGCCGCCCGCTGAGGGCTGACCCCTGCCCGCCATGGCCCGCGGGAAGGCGAAGGACGGCGATGGCAACTGGAAGAAGTTCATCTGGAACTCGGAGAAGAAGGAGCTGCTGGGCCGCACCGGGGGCAGCTGGTGTGAGTGCGGAGCGCGGGCCGGGGGCGGCGGGCGCTGCGGCACGGCCCCCCCCCCCCCCCGCTTCACCCCCTTTCCACTCCCTCACCCCGGTGCGGCCGTTGGGCGGGCGGAGGGGGGGGGGGGGGTTGGTAACGGCCGCGCTGCCGCAGCCGGCGCGCGCGGCGCGAGCCGTTGGCGCCGTCGCGGTTCCCCGCGGGGGGCGGCGGCGGCGGGGCGAGCCCAGGTGGGGCGGCGGCGGCCGTGCCCTTGGCGGGGCGCCGCGTCCTTGGGTCTCCTTGGCGGCGGGCGGGCGGCTCCGGCAGCGCATCGCGAGCGGGGCGGGGGGGGGGGCAGCCACGAGGCTGCCGGCTTCCTTTTTTTTCTTTCCTTCCCCTCGAAAAAGAGGAAGCGGAGCTAGTTTTACCTCGGTGTGAGGGAACAATTGGCTTTTATAGCCCCTGCGACAAGGAAATGCATGTGCCGCAATGATTCAGTGCTCACGATATATTTGTTAGGAGCTGTACGAGCAGCCCTCAGAGACTTTCGATGTTTTCTTTACACAAATAGCTGGTCTTCCAGCTGCTGCTAACCCCAGCTATGTGCTGTCCTTGCGATGTTGAATTTGGGCCCTGTTGTGGCAGAGGCGCCACATCCGGAGCCACTGGCTTTAGCGGTGGCGGGTGGACTAGGACAGGCTTTGCTGTATCTTTACGTGAGCAGAATTGGGCTGTGGGTGCGCATGGGTAGGTATTTTCTGCTCCTGAGGCGCCAGGCAGCTGCGCAGTGCTTGAGGTGCAGAGGAGACCAGGCTCTTCTGCCAGCGCGCGGGCGCACCTGACCGTCTGGGACTGCCTGCCACTTGCGGACCTGAGCTGCGGGCTGAGGACCCCATTCCTGTTATAAGCCTACCTGTTGCGGGAAGCTGTTTCTCATCCAACCCTCTCGTGCTCCATCACCAGATCATTCGGCTGTATGTTCTCTGAAACCTGGGAGTGCCTCTGACCTTTGAGGTGGCTGTGGCATTAAGAGCATCCTGGCTGGGAGACTGATTAAATAAGCTACCTCCCAGCGTTTGCCTTTTGATGTTACAAAACTCAAAGGCGTTCTGCTGCGGACAAGAGCATTAGTGTTTGGTTTGTTACAACAGCACCTCCTATGACCATGCGCTGGGAAAAATTTCCGAATGTCTCTGACGTCACGGCCATTTGCTTTATGCTGCTTGGATACCAAAGAGTGCTTTTAACTCCTGGGGCACCGCATTATGACACTAAGCTGAAGTCGTGAACTCTGCTTCCCCTACCTCTGGTGCCCGTGAGGAAGAAGAGAGGATGGAGAGTGCCTTTCTTGCTGTTGTCCCTCAGCCTTTGTGTTGCTGATTGTCCCCTCCTGCTCATGTTTCTTTCATAGGCTTGAAGTGAAACCACCCAGAACTGACTGCCTTAATCAGGAGCCTTCTCTGCTAATGAAGCATTTTTATGATGGCTTGTGGGGAGAAGGAATACTTACTGTTTCCCCCCCCTCCTTTTTATCAGTTTTAGTCCCTCAAATATATCTCATTTTAGGTTTACAGTTAGATTAGGACGCTCAGGGATCAAGCAGGGTTTTTTCAAGTCCTTTTTGGCGTCTACTCTGGCCTGCTTGTTTCTGTTGCCTGATTAGCATACAGTTGCTTGGCATGGAGTGGCTTATCCTTCCTGCAGGCTGCCTGGTGATGCCTAGTACGGCATGTTACTATGCAGTTAATCAGTTGAGATAATCCTTGTAAACTGGTAACTGATATTCAGATTCTGAGCAGTGCTGCATTTCCAGGCTACTCTCCTCCCCCTTGCTAAGATTATTCTAGGCATCTCCCTTTAGACTAAAACTAAATTTAATCTTTCATTATTACATAATTCACTATTTTTAATTAGAATGAGCACTTCTGAAATGCTGGTAAATGTGTATAATGTGACAAGTTTTTCTCATTTTTTTTCTAATACTTTCCAGCATTTGAGAAAGTATTAGAGCTTATTTGGGATCCAGTTCTCTTGCTTTCATTAAAGATGACAGGAGCAGTCTGATCTGTTAGAGCAGACTGGACTTTGCAGTCGCTTGTGAACCTGAATCTAACAGTTATGGTAGATTCCTCTGGAAACAGCTTTGAGGCCCAGTGCTACATGGAATAGGTGTCCTTCAGAGCAGACCCATAGTATGCTTGACTTGGAGTAGGCTCTCACTTCACTGACAGTGTCACCTGTAATGCTGTGTGTGCAGTCCTGGTGCTGGGTCAGTTGACGGATGGGTTTCTCTTAAAATGTGGAAGAACATGTTTTAATCTTCATCCTGATTCATGGGCTTTTAGATGTTCTGAGTTACGTGTTTTAACACTGCCTGCCCTGTGCCTGGAACAACTGGAGTGACTTAAGTTTTCTGGCTGTGTGCATTGTAGGCATAATTTCACTGTAAAACACATGCCTCTGCAGCAGGGCTTGCCATCTGATTTCAGTGTTGGGCTCTTCCTTGCAAATGATGAAGGTTGAAGTTTTGCCCAGAAACACATGACTGCTCTGAAGGCTCAGTTTGATTTCATCTTTCTATTTGTGCTCTCTTGCAGTTAAAATCCTCCTCTTCTATGTGATATTCTACGGTTGCCTGGCAGGTATATTCATTGGGACCATCCAAGTGATGTTGCTCACTGTCAGTGAATTTGAGCCCAAATATCAGGATCGAGTGGCACCTCCAGGTAACTAAATAGGAGGCTCATGTTTGATTTGGTGCAAGCTGTGCTGGGGGGGGGTGGTTTGGTTACTCACCTCAAGAAGGAGGATGAAATAAGCATCTCATTGTGGCAACACATTTGTAGGGGGTGGGCATGTTCTCAGCCTTCTGTGTTAGAAGCACTGGGGCTTGAAGGCAGTCTTGCTTGAATTAGAAGTTGCATCACATGGAATGTTCCTCCTGACTAAGAGGAACTTAAACCTGTGTTTTTCTGCTCTTTGCTTCCTTTCCCTAAACCAAAGCAATGGCCAGAGGCTCAGAAGCTTCAGCTGAGAATGAACTTCACAAAGTTGTATTGTTTTCTGTTTGTAGCCTCTGTGTTCCCAATGGGTAAGTGAGAGGACTGTGGTGAATACTAGCCTCATCCCTGAAACCCAAGTGACAGGGGAAGAAAGGGGACAATATGTATTCTGGATGTGTTAATTGAGTGGGTATTGGGTAACACTGAACTGTATTGTGTGATTTTTTTTTTTAGAAGAAATTGCACTTACTAGTGGGTATTTCACTTGAATGTGTAATAGAGGCTTGAGGGTGGGTCTGGTAGCCTCTGATGTACAACCTGTCTCTATTAGATGAAAGTCCCTAGTTAAAATGAAAATAAACACTTGAGTAATGTCTGTAGCCACTCTACCTTGGATAGGGGCAAATAGAGCAGCTAGCCATTGCCACAGGCTCCCAGCTCTGCCCGCCAGGCTGTGCTGCACTGTCTGATTTGATTCCCTCTGCAGCCAGCGGCTGCTCACACAGCATGTGTGGGGGAGCTGCGCAACTGCGGCTTTCCCACATTACGAATGACCTTGAGGCTGCTTGGCACTGGGGATGGTAATGATCTGTCTCCAGTTGCTCTGTAAAACAGTTCAGAAGCTTTTAATAACAGTGGTATTTAAGTGACAATTGTAAGGCTGATGGCTTGTAGCCACAGAAGTTGGCTCTGGTGTCATACAGCGTCTTACAACCCTGCTGATGACAATGCTACACTATGATTATTCACTGCTGTAGCAACATGGGGAATATTGCCGTTATCAAATAGTGTTATTTGTCAGCATAGTCATCTCTTTCAGATAAGCGGTTTTCCACCAGCACTACTTAAATGTGGAGCAGAGTGGGACTGCTCGGCTTGTGTGGTGTTTCTTAAATGTATGAGTGTAGCTGAGCTATCTTCAGTGCTGAAAGCGGCTGTTGCCACCTTTATGTTGGCCTCTGACACTTGCAGGAAAAACTAAATCATCATTGATACTGACCAGAGCAGTTTGCTGCATCTGAACCACTAACATGGCTAATGGTGCAGTAGCTGTTTTTAAATATCTTTTCCCTGCTGAAGTCCAGTGGTCTCACCAGATGTAAAATAGAGAAGGAAGCCCATGGATCTTGTGTCCTGTCCAGACAAACCTTGCTGTTTAGCCTGATGCCACATAATTACTCATTGTAGGTAAACAGTCAACTTTCTCTAAGTGTGCAAGTCTAATTTCAAAGCAACTCTGAAGTAAATTTTTCTAAAAATTAAGCCTGCAGAAGGTACTTAGTCATCTCTTAATTGCATATTGCACTAGCTTTTTTTAAAAAATGGAACTGGATTTCAGGATTTAAGTGTACTGTAGAAATCAAAATGGAGGAAGAATGAAAAGATTGTCAAGGATCTTTTCAATTTGGAACAGGCTTTTGGGGCATGTGGTGAAATCACCAGAACAAAATCCAGCTCCTCGAATATATTGCAGTGAACTACACAATAAACAAGGGCTTTAAACTGAGCTGTGACAACAGCACAGAACCTTGCAGAACCTCATGCAATGACTGTTCCTACAGATGAGGACAAACTAGAGGTGAGATGTGGAGCTTGCCTCTTAACATTGGGTCAGTTCCTCATCCTGTAGCACAGCAGCTGTGTTAGATGATGCATTAAAAGTAGCTTTTTAATATAGGCTTTCATCAGGACTGAGACTAACATTGTAGGGACTTACTATGCTGACAGTTTTGGGGAAGTCTGCAATCCCTATATTTCCCCACTGTGGAGGGGTTTGGCATGTGCTGCAAGCAAAAGAGCACTTCTGGCCAGGAACACATGTGCAGGCTTGTCAGCTCCTGCATGAAATATCTAATTTTCCGTGAGCTGGAACACCTGTAGACCATGAACTACATAAAGTAGAGCATCGAGGAAATTCTGATTCCTAATTCCTGATTCTCATGGTGAGAATTGCAAAATAACCACTTCACAATCTGAATAAACTAAGTACATTGGCATCTTGGTAGGACCCCAGGTTTTCTAGAAAACCTGTCTTTTGTTTCTATTCTAATGTTCTGTTCTTCTTGTGCAAGTCAATTGTGTCAACTGAAAATGGTCAGCAAAGCAGGGAAACTAAACTGCAAGATTTGCAGGAGAATGTTGTAGGGGTTCCTGTGCTATTCTTAAGTACAAGAAACTTAACAGAAGCTACAGGACATCTTATTGAGTACTACCGACATAGGTATAACATTGAAAGCCATAAAGGGCTATTTTTGTAGCCAGATGCCATTAATATGCTAATTTGTTCCTGCACTGTACACAACAGGAATGTTAGGCTCAGCTTGAGGGCAAGCTGAGTTTTGTACCTTTCCATGGTATGCATTTTTTTTCTCCTTTGTCCCGGGGTGGGGGAAGTGCAGTTTACCTCACTTTCTGGCTTTTACCATTGCAACAGCCCCTGCTCCAAGTAGTTCCATGTGTGCTGCAGGCTCAGACTCTGCTTTAAGCATAGGGCTTCTCCTGCTATTATGGAGAGATGAGGATATTGCCTCTGTGTACTAGGTGGTTTAAAAAAATCCTACCCCCAATCTAAACTGGGCTGTATGTTTCTGCCATCTTGTGGTGTTCACACTGTGAAATGCAGCATAACTTCACTATAGCTGGTGCAGGGGTGGGAGCTCACTGCTACACAAGACTTTTCTTAAATGGTGGCTGCAAGGGAAAATTCCTGCTCAAGTCTGGGGATTTCAAATGTCCCTGCTCTCCAAAAATGATTTGCACTGGTGTGCCTGCGTAATGGAGAAGGCCACTCTGGTGCACGTTCCCAGCTTGGTTTATTTAGCTCAGACAGCAGCAGGGAGATGAAACAGAGGGCAGCAGGAAAGCCCCTGGGAGCATATGCCCCCACCCACAGTCATGCTTTTCTGCTTCTGCCTCTTCTCTTGGCACCCAAGTGTTAAAATCTCTGAAGCCAAGCTGCAGAGATACTATCTGCCCTCCAACCATGCAAATTCACTGCATCAGAAAACTTGCATCCTTCCTTTTTTTTTTTTTTTTTTTTTTTTTTTTTTTTTTTTTTCCCTTCTTCCCTCCAGGGGCAAGGTAGAAGGTGACTAGAAACCTGGAGGGATTTAGCATGGAGGCTTTTATCTAATTCTTGTTTAGTGGACTTGTGGGTGGGAGGGGTGGTGTATAAGTAGGAATAGTACAGTGGTTGCTACTGCTGTGTTGTCTGTGTTACCCCAGCAGTGTTCAGAATCAGAACGATGATTAAATGGTACTGGAAATTAGCACTGCATTATGAAGCAACAGTACTATGGACTTATGCAATGGTTCCTAATGACAAGCCTGACCTCCCACTTCTAATTTCTGCCCCTTCACTCAGGACTCTTTTCTTCTCTCTAAAGTTTTGCTCCTGCAGCTTAGAATGATGAAGTCCTATCTGGAAAACTTAGGTTTAAATGAAACTGAATAAAGCTAATGTGCGACAGTTTAAGTGGAACTGTATCCAGTGACTTGTCACAAAGTTTTCTTAAGCTAGCTTAATGTATCCCTAGAGTTAGAAAGCCATTATAAGGCAGTGCACAAGTGTAGACTCAAGGCATTATTCATCATATGTAAATAGTGTCAATGAAAATAGTAATTTTCTAGCAGGATACTTGGTCAATAGTTTCCTAATCCTTTATTTGATCCTTTCATGTGTGCAAGCCTTCGTACATGACTAGTACATACCTAATAACCTGAGATGCAGAATTACAGCAAAAGAACATGATTGCAGGGGAGGAGAGAAGAATGTTGGACTCCTGGCTATGAAAATACTTAAGGCTTCATTTCCCCCCCCCCCACCCCCAAGATTGCTCATGAATGGTTTCTCCATGTGCATGAGCCCCCAAAGAAGCTTATTTAGCCCTGTTTAACAAAACTTCAGATTCCTTTATGTGTCTACTAGCTCATGCTAGGTAGCACTGGAATGACTCAGCTTTAAAACAGCTTTCTCCTCACCTACTTGTTTTTAGTTCTAAGGGGTGATGAGAGTAGGTTTCTAAAAGGTTACAGGAGTTTCAGAATCATTAAAAAAAGATTATTATTAAATATGACTAAGGAAGAACTAAAGAGGGTTTTTTCCTTGATTGGGTTCTTCTGGTAACAATGTAGAAGACTTTGATTTGAATATAGGAAATACAGAAGATGGAATGGGGAAGAGAAGAATTATACCAAAGCACAGTTGAGTCTGGTTCATATAAGCACCTGTAAAAATAAATAAAAAAATAAAGCTCTGAGTTAGGGTAAAGGCAGCTGAGCTATTACCACAGACTGAGCCAGGCACCTGGCCAGGAATGACAGTTCTCCTTGCTGGCCCATTGACTGCTGGAGCAGTTGAATGGAAGTGCTGCTCTGCCAAGGCTTGCAAGATGGATGCTCTTCAGTTTGGAAGTTTGTGCAGGGGGCTGGCTTTTAACTGTACATGTTATCCCTACCCCCTGCACGAACTCCCAAACTGAACCCAGGAGGGGTAACTTTATTAGATGGCTTCCATAGTCTATTCCACAGTGGCCTTCACTTCACCTTTGCTGTGCCAGTCATGGCTGCCTTTACACATTGTTTTGGACAAGATAAAAAGGGTGGGGAGTTGCTTGGCAGTTATACTACTTTGCTCAAGACCACTAAAACTATCAGATAAACTTTACAATATTTAAGGAAGCTTGGTCATGCTTGTTTTTATACACTTGAATGATACACCTGTAACTTAAACTCTGGGGAAGACTGATCCATGATAGGCTGTGAGGCCTGCTGTCTCTGCAATACCAGACAGTCACTTCAACCATGAGCCTGTAGCTTCCTAGCTGAGTGGTAATGTAAGAAGAGCTTGGCAGGATAGAAGTCCTTTAATAAAACTGAACCCAGCATTTTTATTTCATGTATCTATAGATAGATGCATATATATATATATATATGTATATATATATATAAATATTAGTGAAGTAAGAACACAAGTAATTACATGAAAAGGGTTTGAAAGCGTTGGTAGTTTTAAGGGGAAGACTGGATTCTGTTAGTGGAGAGTACTAAGTTGCTTCTAAACTTGCAGCTCTGAAGTGGCCAGCTTGTACTAAAAGGATATTTAAGAGAAGGTTAAAACTGCTTCCTGGAATAAAACTTGAAACCATCAGCTACTTGCTATATGTCTTGCTATCTTTGACTACTGGGAACTGTGTTTAGGGGAACAAAGCTAATCTTTGTCCTAGGTTACAAATTCCACCTCAGTAGGGAAGGGAGGCAGGGCTGGGGGGAGTGGTGATCTAGCTTGAGGCAGGGCTAAGCAAAAACACTCAAGTGGCTTTGCAAAAATTGCTGGAGTCACAAGCTCCAGTGGGTTTTGGCCAGCCAGCTAAGCTGCTGAGGTTTTGCACTAGAAGAACTTGCTGGCAACAGGCCTTTTTCTGAAAGCTGTCAAAGCAAATGCTGTTCCCATACTCCTTTTTATTTTTTTTTTTATTTCCCCTTTGTTCTTGCTAAAGTGAAGGTGACAAACTGAACAGAATTGAGACCATAGTAATTATGATGACAGCCACAAAAGCCACGGGAACTCCAGTTCTCATTACTTTAAACTTAAGTATTAGCCATGCATCAATGCATTCAATTAAAGTGTGACCTAAACATCGTGCAAGAGCAACTATTTTTAGGTCCCATAATGATGATCACAGGGCTTGGCATTTTTCAATATCTGGAGGAATAACATGCATCTAGTTCCTTCTGCTCCCCTTGTGTTCTTTTTCTAGTCCTTCTTCTACAGTCTACGGCACAGCTAGTTATGCAGCCCAGAATCTAGGACATCTCTCCTGTGTGGTTGTATTTACTGTGTACCTACTCAGAGATGTGCTTCTGATTAGAGAACTTAAAATGCTCTTTCTGTAATCAGACATACCAGACAGACTAGAGAAAATAATCAGACTGTTGAATTTACTGAGTGAGAAAGTGTCTCCTGTCCTGCCTCCTGTAAGGGAGGCTACACAAAGGAAATGTGAATTGTAAAGAGCAGAGACCTTACAGAGCTGTGAGAACCTCTGTTACCTTCTACACAGCATGCAGGAGTTCAGGAACAGGCAGCTCTGATGTAGCCTATGTGTGTAGGTGGTTGTTGAGGGTCACAGATGTAAACTTGCAGACTTTCAAGTCAAACTACTAGGGACAGGTAGGATAGTTTCTGTGGGAGTTCGTGCTGCGGCCTTACTAACATGCAGATGGCTCTTCACTTGGGGAGGAGACAGAATTGGGCAGATGACCTGCAGTTGAATGGTTTTCTTGAGGAAAAGCCTTGTCTCACAGCCTCCCTTCTAGGTTCTGTGATTTTTATCTACTTAGTGATACAAACGTCATGACAAAGACTCTAGAGTGCTGTTGGAGATGAGAGGTAAGACCTCTTCAGAACCTCACCTGTAGTGACTTTAAGTGGTTTTGTGTAGATTTTGAAGTCTGAAAGATACAGATGAGTGGACTATTTTATATCTTTGGTGTGCCAAGCACTGCCTGGAGGTTATACAAATTTCAGGTGTACTTAATACCATCTCCTTTATTTTGCTTTTCTTAGGACTGACTCAAGTTCCCCAGGTACAAAAGACAGAAATTTCCTTTGTTGTCGGTGATGCCAAGAGCTATGAGCCATATGTGAGGAACCTTGAGAAGTTTTTAAAGGACTACAGTGCTGATCAACAAACTGAAAACATAATATTTCAAGACTGTGGGGGTAAGTCTTGTTTCCCAGAGTTGAGGACTCTGTGTCACTTCCACCAAAAACTTAGGGTTAGTTGTGTTGTTCTGTGTCCTTTTATTGTAACCAATGGCATGTCGGTAAACTTTTAACTGTCAGGCTCTGCTTTCAGTCCTATGGCTGCTAATTAAATGATTAGTTTGGACAGACCAGACTTGGCCAGGGATGTACCTGGAAGCTTATCACAGAGGATACAAGGTAGAGAACTTCCAAATTTCACTTGGAGAAGCTTGCAAGTGACTCAAAAGCATGTGGCACTGCTCCTATATCATCTCTGAAAGCCGTGGGGGTTTTACTGACGACTTTGCTAAAACCTGTTTGGATCCTCTTGATGCAACGCATCATGGTTTGAATCAATTATATGTAACGGTGTGAAATGAGTCCTGTCACCCCACATGTATGCAAAATCTATGACTGGAGCCCGCTTGTAAATGCTGCCAAAAAGTCTCCTGAGGCAGTGCATTACGGATGCACTTGTTCTATTATGAATGCGCTTGTTCTCTTGTTGTCTGGAAGAATCCTCAGTTAAAAAACAAAATCTCTACAAACTTGCTTGTCTGTGGTCAGCCTGCACACCGGGAGGTGGTTGGGTGCAGATCTGTGGTGTCAGCCTCTAGAAACTGGTAACTATTTCCTCTGTGGACAGATGGGCAATCCCACACAGTGAAGCATTAATGTTGCTGCTCCTGGCAAACAAAAGCTTTGTAAGGTCAGGTTGCAAACGGTTGTTTTTTTCTCCTCCTCTCCCACCATGGCAGATATACCTGCTGAATACAAAGACAGAGGACCATATAATGATATCCAAGGCCAGAAGAAGGTCTGCAAATTCAAACGTGAATGGCTGGAAAACTGTTCTGGAATAAATGATCAATCCTTTGGATACAAGGATGGCAAACCATGCATACTAGTCAAGCTCAACAGAATTCTTGGCTTCAAACCTAAGGCAAGTATCTCTTTCCTTTCTAATAGAAACTACTGATAAGGAGAAGGAGTTGGCTGCTGGCTTGCTGTGACACTGGAAAAGGCATTCAGTAACACCTGTTGCTAGAGAAAGATTAGTATTAAATATATTCTATAGAAGAGAAACTTTGATAGGGTTTGAATGAATGGCTTTGCAAAAACTTTTCATTAAAAAGCTATGGAAGGTGCGTACTGCAAATTGGTGATAATTAGCAGTGATCTTGCATAGTGCTAACTCCTGATTAGCTATCTGTTTACCCTGCTGAACTTGCTAACTGAATTGCTTTAAGAAGATATTTCTCTAAATGATTAAAAAATTTTTTTTTAACTTTGTATATGCTTCCATGTGATAGTACCAGACCAGTATCTGTAGTAAAATAAGTAAATTGTGTCATGCTTCGATCTGCTCCATTCTTTCCTCAGGCAAAGTTGCCTGCCTTGCTAAAACCACTTAATTAAATGAAGTAGTGCTATATTAAGTGATATTAGACTGATACATAGTCTTGAAAGCATAAAGATATACTAGAAAGCATCTGAGAGTCCAGTGCAGATTCTACTGAAAGGTGAAGAGATTGTTAGGTCATTTAATGAGGCTTCTGACACACTGTGCTCTGTGCTGCACCTAATAGCATACTTGCACTAATTGCCAAAGGACATTATTCTGGACAGAAGCTGCTTTTACTTCCTCGACACATTTAAATACTAAACATTTCTCTCAGAATTGAATGACGGAGTACATGTTATTGAATAAGGCCTTGTGCAAAATATCCCACTCCATCTTCTGGGTGGAAAATAGTGCAAATGGTGTGCTAAGCACCCTTTGTCACCATCCATCAGTGTAGCCAAGAGGAAGGGGAAACGTACTGTCTAGTTAGCATGTGTTGAGGAACATTTTTGTTCAAAGGGAGACTTTACTGTGCTGAGAGAACATACTTGAATTTTGGCTTGTTGGAGAGTAGAAACAGTTGACACATTTTAGCAGAAATTTACTGCTTGGTATGTGGTGGCTGTGGGATGACGTAAGATCTGCATATTTGATGGCCCAAAAGGAGATGGGTTGGGTGTCTACCTTCCTTTCTTTGCCCTATACAGGGCTCCAGACCAGTTTGGACAATAGGATATAGTCTTTCAGTTGGAAATGATGCGCATATCCAAGGCAGTGTTTCTTTCCCACATTCCGCACTCCAGGAGAGATCCTATAGCTGTTGTATTGGGCAAGGTGTTTGAAAAGCAGATACTGAGATTTGCTAGGATATGAAGCAAAACTACTTCTCTTGTTAGGAGACCAACATCTGAGTGGCTTCCCCAGCTTTCTTTAACATAGTTTAGAGCCTTTGGGTGTCAAAGTTCAGAAACATCAGAGTATGACTCCCATTCTTGCTCTTTGTTGTGCAGTTACAGTCCTAACTGTGCTTACGTGACACACGGGTGGCAAACAGCATGCCTCTTTCTGCCACTGCATGAGATTTGCATAAACAAGACCTACTCGCTAGCACGCTGGAGTGAAACTCTTCCCCCATGACACCACAGAATGAAAAATAACCCTGAACTGCTTGCTTTGGTACTCACAACAGTAAAGCTGTAAGAACAGACCAAAAAAAACAGAAGTTCTGCTTGGGTTAACTTAAACTGCTTCTAGTTGCATTATGCTGCTTGTCTCTCCCAAGAACCACCAATAGCTGCAGCCCCCTGAAACTGTGCTAGAAGGGATTCCAGGTAACTATGTGTTTAGTATCACTGGGCTTTGCTTCTGCAAAGGTGCACCAGTCTGCAGAGAAGCATCCAGAGTGTAACATGCCTTGTTTTTTGGCTTTCTTCTAGGCTCCAGTAAATGAAAGCCTCCCTCCAGAGGTTATGGCAAAATACAACCCGTATCTCATCCCTGTCCACTGCAGTCCTAAGGTAAGTGAAACAAAGCAGAGTCAGCAAACTGCAGGGAAGAACTGGCTAAGTCCGTACCAAATTTTAGTTACCGGTCTCTGAGAACGAAATGTGTTTTAAAGCCTGAAGTGGAAATGCAGAAATGTTTCCATATATCTTTAAAACAGATTGTTACAGAGGGAAATCAACTTAAATCCATACTTATTAAGTGGCTCACAAGGCAGTATGTGTCAGTGGATGAAAATTCCAGTGTATATAATGGTACCGTGTATTAGCTAAAAGCTGCTTTTCTGCTCCATTCTCCTTGTCTAGTGTACAGATGGAAAGGATTTTAAAATACGAGAGCTTCAGTCCTCTGCTTTTCTGCAGACAGCTGTCATTCTTACTAATTTCCTCATTAGGAAGAGGAATAAGGCCAGTTTCTCAAAGCCCCACCAATGATGACAGTTAGCGCTGCCCTCACAGAGAGCATGAGAGGGAACAAACAGTAAAAGGTACCCTCAAAGGGAGCCCTGGTGCTTCCAGATGATGTGGCTGAGAAACGGAAGTGGGTTTTCTTGGTTGTTTTGTTTTTTAAGCCACAGACTGTCAGTGGCATGACAGGAAGTTGTGTGGTTGACTTTTTAACGCCCCCCCCCCAACACACACACACATAAACCCCCCCCACACATACACCCCATACCATCCACCTCGCTCTTCCTGGATGAGGCGTGCTGGGAGGCGCTTACTTGTAGCTGCAGGCTAGACAGGTCCTAAGTGTCCCATCTGCCGCAAAGACGTCCTTAGGCTGTCGTGATGAGGATTGGCGATGCCCAAAGAGAGCGGCTGATGGAAAAGGATGATGCTAGGGAGATTCCTGCAAAATGCAGAGTTTGGATGATTTGGCTTTCATTGTTTCCCCCCCCTTGCTCTCTAGAGAGAAGAAGATGCAGACAAAATAGGCACAGTGGAGTACTATGGGATGGGAGGCTTCGCTGGCTTTGCCCTACAGTACTACCCCTACTATGGCAAGCTCCTCCAGCCGCGATACCTGCAGCCACTGGTGGCAGTGCAGTTCACTAACCTGACCTACGACATGGAAGTGCGTGTGGAATGCAAGGCCTACGGGCAGAACATCCAGTACAGTGACAAAGACCGCTTCCAGGGACGTTTTGATATTAAATTCGACATAAAAAGCAGCTGATTGTAAGCACAACTCTTCCCCTCCTCCCCCACTCCTAGCCATTTAAAAAGGTTTAAAAAAACAAAAACAAAAAAGCAAACCTACTAGTCTTGAACAAACTGTCATACGTATGGGACCTACACGTAATCTATATGCTTTACACTAGCTTTCTGCATTTACTAGGTTAGAATGTAAACAAAGTGTAGCAATAGCAACAAATATTTATTCTACTGTAAATGACAAAAACAAAATTGAGCCTTGGGACATGCCCATTTTTACTGTAAATTATGATTCCATAACTGACTTGTAGTAAGCAGTGTTTCTGGCCCCTAAGTATTGCTGCCTTGTGTATTTTATTTAGTGTACAGTACTATAGGTGCATACTCTGGTCATTTTTCAAGCCATGTATTGTATCTGTTTTCTACTTCTTGTGAGCAAAGACTTTTGCTGTCCAAGGTGTAAATACTCAATGGGACTAGAACTGGCATGTTACTTTTAATTAATTATTTTTTTTTCCTTTTAAAACAAAGGCCCACCTGTGAGACTATATTTAACAGCACTCCATAAGGCTTCTGACTTCTCTGTGGTGATAGGGTATTTTATTTGGAGGGGTGGCAGGGGAAACTAACTTAAGTAAAAAGTTAAAGAAAATAGATGATTGATTGTGTACTGTGCTTCATAGCGAATGCTGTCTCTCTCTCTCTCTCTCTCTCTCTCCACCTTCTCCCTCATCCTCCGGTATGTTGTGTGAGAGATCTGGGTCAGACTTATCACTCTCCTTGGTGATAGGCATAACTCTGTGCTTTGTATATTTTCTTTTTTTTTTCCTGCTAGAGGCATCGCACACTGTGGTGCTAATGTCTTTATTGAATGTTTTAACCATTTTCATGGTGGAAGAATTTTATATTTATGCAGTTGTACAATTTTATTTTTTCTGCAAGAAAGTGTAATGTATGAAATAAACCAAAGTCACATGTTTGAAAATAAATCTTTATTTTAAACTTTATAAAAGCAATGCAGAGCTCATAGAACGGTGTTAAATGTTGTCTAAAGTGCAAAACTCTATGTTCTAACATGTAGTAATAGCCAGGAGTACAGTGCTCTTGTTGATCTTGTATTTCAGTCAGGTTGAAACATTGGACAAATAAATGAATGAACACACTGTTTTGTGTCCGCTTCTTTTGCTTTGGCGGTGTCTAGAGGCTGTTAGTTGTCCAGAATCTTGAAAAAGTATTGCACCTATTTCAGAAACAAAAGACAGCTTTAGTACTTCCCCTGTCTGAGCTGGAAACAGATAAAACAAGCACTGGGTTTCACATAAACTACTTGTGCCAACCTTGAGCACATGAGTTAGTTACACATCAGTTCTAAAGAGCAGCTGGTGATCTCCTCTCCTCTCCCTCTGAGCTAAGTAACTAACTGATGCATTAAGCAGACTATTATGGCAAACTTGCACGTGATCACACTGCTCAGGAACCTAGCCTCACAGTGATGGTTAATACCTCGAGCTTTCACTGAAGTGCTCTGTCTGGAGGTACAAGACATGTGTGCTAGAGTAATAAGTTAATATAACTATTGTTTATCATCAGCATGGGTTGAAACATCCATTAGCAGTAAGTGCTGCAGGTTACAGAAGGGAGGAGAGAGAAAGTCACAGAAGAGAAGAAACAGTTTCACACAGCATCTTGTTCTTTATTCCTGCTGGGCAAACAGCCCAGCTTTGGGAGCAGACTACACCTGACAGGGCTGCTCAAAGACCTGACAAAACTTGGCAGATAGCTTCCTGCAGGAGTCATGATCACTTCCTGCTGTCTGAAGCAGATTACCAGAGAGCAGTTCTGCGTGCAGAGTAAGAAAAGGTTGCTCTCCTAGAGCATGCTGCTTGACAAAGAGCCTTCCAAATCAAAACGCCACATACTGGAAGAGAAATCTGCTAAACTTACTTACTTACTGCTGCCTACTGGATGGAAAAGCATGGCTAATGTACGCCATAGCATTCAGCATAGCATTTGACTGTTTCGCTCTACTTAACCAAGGCACATGAGGCAGCTGAAGTCTCACCTTCATTTTTTTTCTTTGCCTTTTTTTTTTGTTTGTTTGTTTTGTTTTTTTTTGTTTTTTTTGTTTTTTTGTTTGTCATCACTGGGCAAGGATTTAACAAAAACTCAGTGCAAAAATACTTCTTACAGGGAATCTAACCAACTGCATAAAAGCTCCAGGATCTTACCAGCTATTTCTTGGCTCTTACCAGTTGGTGTTTTAACTACCACCATCAAGGAAGGCAGTGCATGGCTCAAGGTTTCTTAGGATCAAGCTCCCCCTTACAATTCAAGGCTTATGTACATGGTGTTTGACAATAAAAAAAGAAAAAAAAAGCCTCTATTTTTAAAAAGGCAACTCAAGGTTAGATAATATAGCACCTTCTCATTTACTATATAAGAACAAAATCCAAGCATGCACTGGTAATAAAGAAAGATAATGATTTATTCCAGGAGTTTAGACAAACATCGCAGAAAGCTTAGGGTGCCCCCATTGGCTTCAAGCAAGCGTGGAAAGGCACTACTACAATGCAACCTTATTACTACAACGTGAAATAATGCGACACAAAGCAATTCCCCCCCCCCCCCAACAGAGTTCCCCCCCCCCATCACTTTGTATTTCCAAATCGGTGAAAGCTGTACAGGCACCTCTGCTGATCACTAATCAAGTAAGCAGGCACTCACTGCAGCAGCTGCCCAATCCTTGCACCCTTCCGCAAGCCCACCAAACAAAAAGCCAGACCCTCCAAGAAGAAACAAAATGATTCTCCCCAACTAATCATAGGCTTTATGACAACTATGCTACCACTGGGCTGGGAGAAAACAGCCCCCCCCCCTCCCTCCCTCCCTCCCTCCCCCCCCCCCCCGAAAAAAAAACCTCTGGCTGCAGCCATCCCAATGTAAAACAAAACCAGAAATGCAGGTCCTCTGACTTATCAGATCTAGCAGAGTATTAAAAGGCTGCAGGAATTCAGAGGAAAAAAAAAAAAAAAGAAAAACTGCAACATACGTAGTTCCCTGAATGGACAGACACCTTGGGCCACAATCCAATTTAGATTAAACCAACCTTTTAAGCAAAATACTAGCGATACAGCCTTGTTATGGCAAGTGGCCAGTCAAAAGCTGGGGGAGAGGGGAGACAGTTACCATCCTAGTTTAAGCTTAACCTACTTACCTTTAACATTGATTTCAAGATCTTTTTTTGTGTCTGTGCTGTAATACCTATGTTTAAAAAAAACCCACCATGCTATTCCCCACAAGAAGGCTTCTCCTTCCTTATTGCCTTAATGCAATAGTACATTACATTATAAACTGTCAGTTTGAACATTTTGTTCTTTCTGCCAGATTGGCTCAAAGTAGTTAAGCATAATTGCTGCCATTAAAGCAAATTTTAAAGTAAATCTCTGTTCTTGTTGATATAGGACACCTGGACTCCAGGGTGACATGCACATAAAAATACTTGTAAAATAAAGAGTAGAAAAATGTATTTAAGGACAAGGCCCTTTAAGACTCTGTTAGGCTTGCACTAATACAGAACAGCAATCAGTTTCATATATCTAAATGTCGAGACTTCTGGGCTTCTGCTCCCAGTTTGGCCTGGAGCATCTGACCTGCAAAGGCTAAGCATGAAACCCCAGCACGTGCAGGGAGCTATGCCAACAGCAAACAAAAAAGGCCAAGTACTGCAGACTCTATTCCTTTGCTGGAAATCATTCTGGGTCCAGCCTCAGTCTGAGGTGCTGATATAACTGTTTGCAACACAGGCCACATTTCTGGGAGATGCAGACAAGTTTGATAAGCTCCTTCAGCTCCCACAATTTACTGCAGTATCTTGCCAGAGCTATTTGACCTCCCAGTCAGTTCTGTGGTGATCCACCCTTATGGCTGCTGCAGCATATCGATATAAGTAAATGGCTATCCTCACTCAACTCCTGCTCACTTGCGATTAGCAATAAAAGGCATCGTGCTAACTACTGCAGTCCTCAAAAGCCCTTGATCTGAGCAGCCAGTTTACCCAGGCCAGGCTGCATAAGCCTCAGTTACTCTTGACCTACAGAAAACTACTTCCTCCTCAATTAGCTTTTATCAGAGTGTCCAAGATCCATGCAGACTGTACTGACAAGGCTCAAACATCAGAACAAGCACAACAAGTATTGTAGAATGTGCAAACTTAGGGGCCGGTCTGTTCTTTCAGCTATAATTATCATTATTTGCGTCAGCTGCCACCCAGCTCCCAGTAAACCTTGTTAATAGTTGACACATCTGTGGTGCACAGAAAGGATCCGTCTCTCTAAGAACCTGACATGATGGAGCACTGCAGTGCTGGACCAGAAATTAAAATGCTAGCCAACAGGTGACAAGAGCCATTAGTTATTCCACTCAAATGACAATACACTTGGTGTTTTGCAGAAGACAAGAACTAAAGCAGAGGATTTTAGCACCACCAGGTGATTTAAGGTGTTTCCATTTTATGATGTCCCAGCTGGAGACTGCTTCAAGAACACAAGTCTCTTTCCAAGGAACCTGGACTTGGAGGTACTCACACTGAATATCCAGACAGGGATTAGGCATTCCAAAACATTCTGTATTTTAGGAAATAAAGTTTTTCTCTTTTCCAGGGTCCAAGCATAGTTTAAACCACAGAAAACAGCTGTGCCTGGGTAAGACACTCAAAACTCCTCACATTCAAAATAGGGCAAGGTTAGTTTCAACGATGCAAATACACCTCTGGTTTCTTTAAAGGACTCAAAGGTGGAACAGGACAAGTATTCAGCCTGAAACTAACCCAATACATTCCACAGAAGCCATCCAATGACCTTCAAATGATGCTAATGTTCAGGCATGCTCACTCCTGCCCAGGGATGAAACAGGATTAAAAACAGTGCCCTCCTTCCAAATCCCAGCAACCATCTACCTGCTTTATAGTATGCAGCTATGCCTGCTCTAATTCCTGTTCAGGGAATAACAACAATAATTTTCAGGAAGTAATAACAGGGATGAATAACTGTGACCTTCTGGCTTTGACCCCATAAACTGCTACACCTGGGAGGAGTTCAGAGCAGCTTCATTCCATGAAGTTTTGCTTCAGTCACACATGCTTCTCTGCAGAACTCGCATTAAGTTGGCTATTCCCTCTGTAAGCTTCTAAACGTCACTGCAGAAAGTCACATCCAAAATTGCAGGAGCTAATACATACAGCAGACAATAACAGAATCCAGTCTCATGTCCTAGCTGGATGCAAACAATTATCATTTGAACAATATGTGCCTAAGAGCATGGAAAGGTCAGACAAAACTTTAAAATGAAAGCAAATCAAGCAAGGCAGCCTTCCAGGGGAGAGGAAAAGACCTAGTAATAATGCAGGACCCAGCACAGGCACAAAGCGTCCTGGAAGATTTCAGGTGTAAGGATTAGAGACACCTACAATTCAATTCTCCTTCCACCCCGGAAACAAAGCAGAAAGCAGCGCTGCTGAGAGGTGTCAGCTGACCAGCTTTGAAATCTGAGGCTGTCTACCCAAGGACAGGGCAAGGTACACCTTGGACAGTAGCAGCACACCATCCTGGCAACACTCAGAAGAAAGCCCTGGCGTTGAAAGGGTACTCCGTTCTTCCCAGTCCATTCATCCTGTTCCCTTGGGCTGGCAGCTGTGGATGAGAGACCCTGTGCGCATCATTTGTGGCCGCAGCGAAGGGGCTGAGGGGAGACACGCTGGTGAGAATTATGCTGAGATCACAGATTCACTTCACATCCATCATCAAAAAGCTGACACGCCAATTTTTGTCCTTCCTCATCTCTGCTGAATCAAAATTGGCAGCCAGGAGATGGAAGGCTTCTTCACATCTTGATTCATCTCAAGCCAGTCAGTCACCTCAGTGCCTTCCAAGAAGCCGGACAGTCATTCATACTGTCTCTCCAAAGATCACTTTGGGACTACATCTTCTCAAGTCAGCATAGGCATCTGGGCGAATAATCCAGACAGTCTTTGCTGACCTCCAGTTTCAGTACTAATATAATGTCACATTCTCCTGAAATGCTTTGGTTTTATGATGTTAACAGGTTATCTCCATTTGAGGTCACTAGTAGGAATTAAAATATTTCTTTGCCTGTTAATCTTGTCTCGTACATCAGTATGAATTTGAAGACTCTAGTGGATCTGCTGATGTTCAAAATGTATTTCAGCTACAGTTGACTCAGTTCATGACTAAATCTTTAGATTAATACACCCAAAGATCATGGATTCATATCATCCTTACAGCCCAAAGGAGTCTAAAATAAAAGTGGTTGTCAAGCAAGAGAGTCTATTTATTCACTGCATTAACTGTTCCCAAAATAAAGAATCATTTGCTGATGTGACCCCGAACACAGTCCCAGGAAGTTTGTTCAAGAATCAAAAAATGTGGGTAACTTCTGCCTCTAAAGTACATGCACTCCAAGAAATAAAGTGGGTTATGCAGCCCAAGAATGAACAATTTCTACTATTCACATACACTGTAAGTTTCCCAGTTAACTTCTTAAGTACACTTGGGACAAAAACGCCTATGCACTGAAAAATAAAACTTTGCAATTGAAAGTGTTATTAATGGAAGACTAGAAAATGCCATTGCCTATAGTCTGTTTTCAGGCTATTCACTGATAACATAGTCATCTCAAACACTGTGTATGGTTACGATTAACTCAAAAAATATGGTGAAAGGAAAAAAAGTCAAGAGAAGACCAATGAAAACTATTTTGGAAAATTACCATACAACAAGAGATTACAGAAATTCGGATTCCAAACAGGACATAAATGAAAGGACATGACAATCAATTATAGCAAAATCAAAACACCAAGAAAGTGAGTTTTATGCTATTTACAGTGGAATAGTAGAAGAAAAGTAAGTGAAACTAAATGTTTATTCTTTAAAATGACAAATAAGTGTTGTTTTTACATCATACATGACTAATTTGCTGACTCAAAGAACTGATCTCTGAAGTATAGATATTTGTAAATGCAATAAGAGGATATAGTTTCACTGCCTAGAATCAGCTGGATCTAAGAGATATTAAATCTTCCTTCTCCATGGCGTACTGCTGAGTAGCTGAGACTGAGTATATAATTCCAGGACTTTCCTACCAGGAGCTCTACTCTTCCTTTGGCGACATCTTCGGTCACCGTCAGAAAAGATCACTGACCTGGAAAGGTCACTGAAATGAAATAATGTGAAAGGTCCTGGCACCCATCTCACAAGAAAAACTACAACATGACAGTGAGTACTGCTTCCACGAGAATCCCAAGTAGCCCACTGAGTCATCACAATCACTGCCTCTGCACTTCGGGAATATCTTGAGGGACATTTCCTTGCCTCAAAGTTGACAGTGCAGCTCTTGAGGATGTGCCTACAATGCCCTTGAACCAGTCAGCTTAGGTACAGACAGGATGCTAGACCAGCAACACGGAGATTGATACAAGCTGCGAACATGTCCTGAACACCAGACACCCTGAAAAGGGCCCCTCCTGCTAGCACCTGAACTATCTAGGTGAAACCCGTTTTGGATGCGTTCATGCAAGCCACAGGCACTGTGGGGCACCTTTCCAATACTGAGCTAAGACACTCTGAGGGCACTAAAAGTCACGGTCCTCTTGAGCTGATAGATTATGGCAAACAGAGGAGGAAGTGTCACAAAGAGACAGCAAGGACATGTCTTTACTCACATCAGGTTTTCAAGCGAGGATGGAAATAACAGGCAAATAAATGGAATAGAAGGCAGCCAACATTTAAAGATCTTCCTAAGCAATCAAGATGTTCTGCAAGATAGCATTTGGCAAGTGGACCAAACAAGCTAAACCTGACAGCACGACAGGTAAGACAGTAGCTTCAGTAAGACAGCAACATGCCATCCTGGGAAAAAAAAAATGAAAGTGCCTCAAAAATGATGTCACTGAACCTCAGAACCTCCACTGCCCCCTGTGACTCAAAGCCAAGAGCTCATTTCAAATTTCAGTAGCTCTGTGCGATTACAACACTCCTGTTATGTGCTGAACCACACACTGTCATGCTAGGCCTTGACTTCTAACACCTGAGTAACCAAGTTCCCATTCAGTAGCTGGGTTGAACGATGCAGCTCTGAAAATCCACAGCTCCTGGTTAATACCTGGAGCCTCTCAGCATACAACCATTCCCCAGTGGTACAGCAAAAACTACTGCTGACATCAGCACAGACAAACTGGCCCAGTTAGCAACTCTTGCCACTAAATGCTCAGAGCTACTAACTGCTAGCCTAGTTGTAGACGTATGTCCATCACTGTCTCATTGCATCTATCACTCCCTTTCCATATGCCAATGCACCTTAGGGTTAAGGGGGCAGAGGGAGAATTCTGCTCTTCTTGGAGCTGGAAGATGCCCAGTGCCTTTGAAGAGCCCCAGACTGCAGCCATCATCACTCTGTTGAGGACAAACAGCAAGCTCCTTCAGGCAACTATCTTCATTTTGTCCTGTGTTTGTAGAGCACCTAGCACAAGGGCATCATACCTGGTGCCTGAGCCCTCAGTGTGATCACAGCACACCACAAAACCAATACTGATATGACATAACATTTTGAATAATTACTGATTATTAACTTTGGAAGAAAAAGTGGTTTCTAGAGCTTGAAAATTTTTTAATTTGAGATAAACCATGCTGTTAGCATCTATGCTAATAGAAGGTCATGTTCACAGCTTTCTAGCCACAATAACACAAGTTAGGCTTTGTTTTTCTCCCCATGCTGCACATACATGTATTGAAATGTACACAGACTGCTGACTTAAATTCTCCTGTTAATTACTACTAGTTTACAGTAGGGAGTCAAGGGGGTTGCACTGAGGAGAAAAGGGGTAAACTCTATGCAGGAAGTACAGATATAGCTAATCATTTGCCTGTCTGAACTTTGAGAGGCAGGTGCGAGGTGTAACTGGCTAAGTTCAATGCTAGCAATCCATTTGCACCACACAGCTGTATGTGCTATGGGAAAATAGTGCTTCTCTTACCAAGAGAAATGCTTTAGAGCTCCTTGCTCAAGAAACAAAAGGAGATTCTGGGCTTCTGTGTACCTGACTAATGACAATGTATCCTTATTGCTTCAGCCAGAGGGAGAAGAGAAAAGGATCTGTGTTTTTTGGTTCAAAATAAGAACACACCAAGGAAAAGACGACAGCAATCTCACCAAGACCCATCCTGGGCCTCTGATGAGCTATCAAGGAACGTTGTGCCTTCCCTCTGCCTTGACCTCCCCTCCACAAAATTACCTTGCTCAGCTCAACATGAACATGTGCCAGAAGCCAAGCCTTGTTTATCACCCAGGTTACCTTTGGGACCAGGTAAAACTTAAAAGAGCTCTGGGAGCTGTTTGGTTCACACTCATTAACTTCTTGTCTCTGGCATTTATAAACCTCAGACTTGGCAGAACAAGGGGCAGCTGGACCTCGGATCTTACCCAGAAGTGGAAGCACAAGAGCTGAACTATTTCACAACTCTTTTTAAACAAGATTCTAGTTTAATTTGCTTGTCTGGCCCAGAACGAGTATAATAATTTTACAACCTGTATGTGAAATTAGGCTGCAAATAAACTAATAATGTGATAATTTAATTTAAAAAGAAATCACCAACATGTATTCAAAATCCATCTATCATTGCTATTTTAAATTTTCATTTCTCTTTACACAGGTAGGAGAAGAGCTACGATTGCAAACGATTACTTAATTCTACAACTATATATACAGCATTGGGAAGTGTTTTGCGACAGAATTCCAGAGCTCGCTAACATTCCCTGAAATACCGAAACACCACCAAATAAGATGAAGTCTTCCTGCACTCTAGATTCTTTCAAATCTGTTCCCATGGCTGTTGGATAAAAAGTTTCAAAAGTTAAAATGGAGAAGCACTTCAATCATAATTGCCATTATCTGACAAATCTCACCAGAAATCAACTTGTACTAAAAGACTGAAATTTCCAAGTGATAGTCAAAAATAACTATTGTTTTCATGGAAACTTAAAAAAAAATCCATTTTTTATTTCTTTTCACCGGAGATGATTAAAAGCATTTTACCCTGGATTATTCAGCTCAGTACGGGCCCCTAATAAAAGGCTTCATTTGCAAAATTGCCATATGACTGAGCGAAACAATGGCTTCTTTATTAATATTTTAGAGGCTCCCGAAGGAAACGCTGTACAGCTAAAATGCCCTCAGTGAAAGGTTCATTGCCATGTTATGCACTTCTGCTGTGTAATGTTTTACAGGCTGCGCTGCCCTGTGAATGGGGAGAGCTAGTTCTCAGCTGGCAGAGGCAGCTTGCATAATGCCAGACGAGTTAATCGGTAACGAGCAATGCAGGAGACCTTTGCTCACCGTGCGACAGGCACGAATTCCACACTAAGCACATTGACACTTCTGAGAGTTATTCATTGACATGCCTTATTAAATTGCTTGGACTATACCTTGATGCGCCAAAAAAGATTAGTTTAAGCAGAACCGCATCCCTCTGCTGCCTTCCATCCTAAGTGGTTGTATTATAACCTAAGCCTACAGATGAGCTCGCTGCTGGTGAAGCATATGGCCAGACAGGGGCAGCGAGCAGGAAAGCAAGCAGCAAATACAAAATGCAAGCTGGCCATCAGCAGAGTGCTTCTGTAACAGGACTCTGTGCTTATGGAAATGGCTATGGGGAGCATTTGTTGTCTCCCCTCTTGCAAAAGGAGTGCTTCCACGTCCCCTCCGAATAGCTCACTAGAACCTCCCCCCCCCTCCACACGCACCCCTTGTAAAAGCAAAGGGAGAGGAGGTACAAGGAGTGCTTGTCACTGCGCCACTTGGAAAAGCAGAGCCGAGGATCTCTGGCTTCCAGCAGTTTGAAGACGCACTGCACCAAAAGCCCAGGAGCAGCACAGCTCTTAGCATCCATCACAGCATTTAGTTAATACTGAGTCTAAGGAGAACAATACTGTGCTTTGCATCGCCATAGCACTTGTCTGGACAAAACCTATCTGCTGAACTGGCCCATCCTGTCACCACTCAGCATACGTCATCAGCTCCCTGAGGCTGGATCCAGCTAGACAAACTTCCAGTGCCTCTGCTGGGTGAGTATCTGTTCATCAAGCAACTGCAGAAATCTGTACAGCTAAATAATACTAGCTGTTTGCTTAAATGCCTTAGGAAAGCAATCTCACTGATGTGAGGCTGAGCACAGGAAAGAAGAGCTTGCAACAGTAACTTGCACAGCCTGCCAGTCCACAGCCTCACTCTTGAATACCATAGCACATTCGAAATTCAAAGTAATGATAAGGAGAAAAACCATCATGGCAGCTCTCTCAAAGGACAAAAAGAAAAAGGCAAAGCATCCCTCTTCAATAGGTCATCTTTCTGTCTGTGGATGCTACAAATAGTCCAGAGGCAAAGGAAACACCTAGTAGATGATACTGAAGAAAGTTCAGACTACAGCTGGGCTGGAAAGACCTACAACGCTGAAAACTGTCACACCTCCCTCCAGGATCCCAGTCCCCAGGGGAGAACCTCATGGCACCTCGCAGCTATGTGCAGCACCCTGAGGGGTCACTGGTATGGACGCTGATGGAGACGTAAGACTGAAGAGGAAGCTGGCACACCTTCCACACCCCTGACAACTCCTGGCACAGCAGCCCATCCCATCTTCCATTTCGTCCACTGCATACCGCACATACAGAGGCCACACATAAGCACACTCCCACAACTGCTGCCATGTTACTGTCCCCGAGAAAAATTAGTCACTTAATAACAACATCTCCCTGGGCAAGAAGGAAAAGGTTATTTCGCCCAGAACTCAAATGATCCTACTCATCCCATAACAAATCCTTCCTGATGCATATCTTAATTATGGCAACATCCTCGCTCTCACACTCTCTCTCTATACATACATATACATATATATATACACATATATATGTACACATGTATGTCTATCAAACATTTTTGAATAACGTGAAGAAGTCTCACGAGATTGACTCTGCCCAAACGTCACAGCATAGGAAGACAAAGCTCATGTGGCCAGCTCAGACACAGCACGTTGCTCCTCAATGGAGAGCTCTTTCAGGTTACCCCAGACATGTGTAGTCTATTGGCATGAGTGTTTTGCAAATGCACTGCTAACAAAAAAAAATCTTAAGATGTACAGCACAAGGAATGACTTACAGGCAAAGTGTGGCAAACCTCAGAAATGCTGGTTTTGTTACAACTGCAGGTCCAGGATAGCAGATTTAATGGCTGCAGATTATGTGGATTCCTGCACAACCCAAGAGGTGCTCAGCCACTTGAGATCCAACGAACCGAGATGTGTGTACAGCACCACCTCCTGTGGAAAATTTTACTCGCTGCACTCTTAGTGCACTTCACTGATTGATTTTTAATTTGCTCTCATTTCTTTATGAGGGCATATAAACCAGATTTAGCCACAATACCTTATACTTAGTGTTTCAATTAAAACCAATCTAGGAATGGCTAATTTCAGATGCAACTTGTTTTGTCTAGAGAATTCTTATTCATTAGATCCAAAGATTTGTAAGCATCTGTTTCAACAAGATACTGATCAGAAATGATCCTCAGGTCCACGATGTTGAGTTGAGAAAGAGATTTGTCTTTCACTGTGTGTACGTGAAAGACTCAAAACTGTCACTAGGCTGTTAAATAGAGCACTCCTTTGGCATATAAAACATGCATGTTGCAATCCTTGCTGTACATGACTCACAAGGGATGTGAACCCAAATGAGTGATGTAACCACTTTCTTGGTCCAAATAGCACCTGCTTTACGTAAAATAGAAAAGAGTCTGACAAGAGGTAGGAATGACACCTACTTTTGATATGGGAGACAAATGCAAACCTTTGAATGACGGTCCCAGGCAGTGACACTGGTTGGTCAGAAATTGCTGTTTTATCTTTCACCTGTGAAACTCCACTATCTGATAAATACTCCATCTCTCTCATAATCCATTCTCTACCTCTTTTTTTTTCTCCTTTCACCATTCAAATGAGAAATCAATGGCAAAGCTGAGAAAACAGACTATTCTGAGCCATTCATCTGTGTTGTTACTTCTAAAAATATATTTTACATGGATATAGGACACACAAATCTATGAAGTGTCTGACCCAACAAGTCAGAGAGCTTATCCAAGAGGTTTCAGGGCAATATTCTCCCTTCTCCCTTATCATTAAACTAGAAAAAAAAGAACCAGTTACAGTTTTACATCTGATTTTTCTATCTGTCCAGTGCGTTTTAGGCTCAATTGCATCTCACCTCCTGTCTCTTGAGCCAAAGTGAGTTATTCATTAACTCTGATAGGCTTTAGTCACTACCTAAAACGTGAAGTAGTTTGTAGTATAAAGACAGGAGTTCAGGGTCAAACTGGTCGAAGCAAGTGCCTGTGGTTTCAGGGTCAAACTGGTCGAAGCAAGTGCTAGTGTTTTTTTTTTTTTTTTTTTTTTTTAATTAAAAATGAACTTCTCTTTTTTTTCCAGGTCCATGGAAGAGAGAACCAGCAGACAACATTGAAAAATTACTGCACTGCATTAATTAAACTTACTATTCTAAAACTAGGTGTGTAAGATGACCCTTACTTGGTTAGCCCCTGAGCTTTGTGAAACTTCTCCTTCCCTCAAGTACTCCTTGGCCATGATTTGTGAGAGTAAGGTCACAACCTTCCCCTTTCTACTGATCTTCAACCAAGTCTGAACCACTGAAATCACCTGCAGTTTGGCTATTAACTTCAGGGACCTCTCTCTCGAATCCTTTAAGATGTCAAGGACATTGCTCCACGAATAGACAATCATATAGCAGTTCCCCTTATAAACACTTCTCAAATTCATTTTGATTAGATCTTAAAAGGTAGGTGATGGAAACTGCAGAAAGAAGGGCGCAGCAATCTTGAAGTACAAAGCTCCTAACTTAACTGAGTCCTTAGAAAAGCACTCTTCTACACACAAACACTCCTCTGCTTTATTTAAACAGTCCTGCATATTTAAGATCCATGACAGGACACTAGGCTAATGAGATACTTCCCCTTTCCATCTTCATTTGGTTCTGGAAGATCCACCTGAAGAAAGGAGAGTAACTGCTAGGCATGAATTCCTTTTCTTTGAAGATTTAAAAGGGATTGCTCATCTTTGCCAGGTAAACTTAGCAGACTAAATTTCTCTCTGAAACTTCAGTTAATGAAGGTATAGCAGGGATCTATTTACTCCAGATTCCTCCAGACTCAGCTGTCCTACAATGATAAAGCTTTTATAGGAACAGTTGTATTTCAGGAACAAGGACATCTCCTACCAGTACACGGATATAGCAAATATGGTGCTAACTCTGTACTGAAAAAAGCAAGTTCCACTGCTACCTGTTGATGGGAGGCCACCACAGGTCTGTCAAGGTCTTTTTCCTCAGTGAAAAGCACCTTATCTAACTCCAAATTCACCTCCTCTGAAGTCGAGGGTCACTGCTGTCTTAAACTCTGTATTAAAATATTCAGTTATCCATTAAAGATTGAAAATACTACAATTCACTGAAGGATGTATTTCCTAAAAACCTTAGCTTGGCTCAATGTCTTTGGCTAAAGTTTCCTCCTCTGGCTCTCTCACAAGGTGCACACTCTGCTCTAGTCCAGCATGTACAGTGTGGATACAGTTATCGGCAGGGAGGAGGAGAGGGTCTGCTTTCTGTTTGCCAGCAAATGAGACCTCTGCCACTGCTGTTCTCACAGGAAAACTCACGGAGGAAAAAATCTTTCCCAGAGATGGTCTCTGCATGCATTATATCATTTCTGTTTCATCAGTTGCAACAAGCTATTGTACTTGAGCAAATCCAGGTGTTTTCTTATTTCGCTTACCTGAGTTTTCAGGTAACTACCTTTCTTTAAAAAGGTTTAAAAGTTTGACAAAAAATCAGAATAAAACATTCACTGCTTTACTACACTCATTGAATAACTGATGTCCTTTACAATTGCTGGTTTAGCCTAGACCGCTACAGGAAAAACAACAGACAAATGAAAAGTCACATTTTGTGTAACAATTATGCCTATGGTAGAAATCATTTAGATTAAAAAAAAAAAAAAAAAAAAAAAGACTTAAAATGATCAGTCTGACATGTGAACAGCAAAGTGTGTACTCACATACCAGAACACAACCAAAAAATAAGCTTATGAATTAGCTCTGGGATTCACAGGACATGAACTCATGTAATAAAGATGTTGGGGAAAAAACTCTAGTCTTAATATTTGCTTTGGAGAAGCAATTCAACTGCTTTGTCACACTCATTTCATTCACAGTAACTAAACTCAATTTAAACAACCAGTTAAAGGAGGTTACAGCTGCTTCGCACCACCAGGCAGCATAAAGGATACTCACTGTACCAGTGGATGCAAGAGATGCACAATTCTACTGAAATGCTCTGTGGGGCAACTTTTTTCCTTGGGGTTTATGCCTTTTTTTCTACTGTCATCTAAAAGCTGTGGAGAGCTATTTTAGGTACATGGTTACAAATAGCTACTTAGTAGTTTAACTCCAGTCCTTATGGGCAGCAACTAGAAATTGTCAGCTTTCAATGAGAACTTGGAAATGGTTTTAAGGTTGTAACTTGGTTGATATTAGCTGTAATTCTCAGTTTTAAATTCCAGTAGTCTACTCTTTAAATTAGATGCAATTTCCTGGCAAATGGTACTTTAACCCACAGATCTAATTTAACTTCATGAAGGCAGATGATGATAAGAGTCAGCTCTTCCTCTCCCCTTAACAAAAACACAATTTGGCAGTATAGAATGCATCCAACTTAGAAAAACTCTTCCTGCTCCATCATTCTGATATAGTCTGACAGCAAAATACTCACAAAATACATATAGACAGTACAACAGAACCTTAGCATGCACTGGAAAATCATCTTCATTAATGCAGAGATCTATTCAAGATACGTTGGCATGCCACTTTACCCCGTCATGCAGTGCAGGCATGGGATTAAGCAAGCGAGTTTGTTCTGGGCTTCACACTGAGTACTTCTGTCTTTATATAAACTCCCTTAAATTAATATTTTTTCCATTTATTGGACTTTAATGGAAAAATACAAAGCCAAAAATCAGATAACAATTAGTAAGTTAATATAAAACACAGGAAATATCTACTGATGGTCATAATTGATGGACTGTTGACAAATAAAACTGGTCTTTAATTGCAGGATTTGAATTTCTAGTGCCTGTAATATTCCCAAGCCTAACAAACTTTCTGTGGAGACAGTTGGATCAGGAGCCATGGTGGTCACCCAAAAAAAAAGACTCAGTTGAAGTCCCTATAGGAGTACTGTTAGGCACTGGCATCCAGTTCCCAGCATACTTTTGGCCAGTGGTAAGCTTCTTAGATTTCATTTCATTAAATACTCTGCTGTACTATATAGTTTCAAAGAAAGTGCATGGATGAATTTTTTAGAGTATCAGAATTCTGCCTTTGACTTATCCAGATAACCAGGTTAATTGCTCTTTATAGGCTCTCTGCTTTTGTTTCTAGTTGACCACTGGTCTCCACTAGCTATTCTACACATAAAAAAAAAAACATTTAAACAACTTAAAATAGTGTTGAGTACCGATTTCCATTTTAAAGTCACCTGTGATATAAAAGTATACATTCATTTACAAGATCTTACCTCCAAAAGACCATCTTCAGGTAGGTCTGTGCAGTGGACAGCATTCTGAATCTTGTTCTTCCCAAAGACAGCACGCAGAGTTCCAGGTCGGAGGTGACGAGCTATTTCCTATTGAACACAAGACAATCGAAAGACCTTGTGAACTACATTATTCCTTTATATCATGGATGCAACAGAATCTTACAAAGACAGACATGATTGTGATATTAATATATGTATTGTACACATGAATGAAATGAATGAAAGAAAATCAAAAGGGAAATTACAGATTGCATTGTATGTATGCACAACTGCTAAAAAGCCAGAACCTAAACTGTGAAAACTGCTTGAAATTGGGACAATCAAGCCACCTTGGGTGGAACTCAAGGTCATCCATATTATACCTTCCTACTACTTGCGTTAACATAGGTAGCTTCTGTTAGCAAGTGTGCAGCTCTTAAGCATGGTGTACCAGTCCTTAGTAAGCGGACACAAACTCACACCTTGGTAGAGTGCCTCCCCTTAAACCAAAGGGACTGACTGTTTGCCTCAAAACTCAACATATGAAATCAAACTACTGAACAATCTCTCAGTCTTCCGCTCTGCTGTGCACTCTGACACTGTGACAAGTGCCAACATCTTCTTCAGCTAAATGTGTCATCCTTGGTTTGATCCCCTCTGAAATTACCACATTCAGACCTACATCTTGTCCTGTTCTTTCAAAACAATTTCAATTCTCTTCACCTGTGAAGCCAAACTTCTCCATGGCCCCTCACAGTATGTTTTTATTATTACAGCGCATACCACTCAGATTCTGAGATGACCTTGCACTCCTACTTCTTTTCCAAGGCAAAGCTCCCATCTTCTGTCTCAGAGGTCTGTCTTCATTGCCTCTCCCCTCTTCCACATTCTTTATTTGGGGCATAATGCAATTCCACTGTACCTCTCTGCACTCTCACCTTGCAGTGTTGCCTTTTGATCTTTTTTTCCTACACCAATCATATTATACCTTGTTGACCTCTCCTTCTAACACCCTGGAGCTTTCCTCCAAGTCTACCTCATGCAAAGCATGCCTACACTTAAAATGAAGTGGAGATGCCATTAGCCTGTTTTTTCCTCCTTAAAACTCATTGACATTCTCTATCCTTTCATGAGTGCATACTGAGCACTGCTGGTTGAGAGGGGACAGACTGGTGACAAGCTCAGACTACAGCTACTGAACAAAAGTATTCTTCCGTGGCAACAGAGCCTACATCAGGCACTCTGAAAAGGTACACATATATTAGGGCATAATCACTTCCAAAGCAGCCACTGCAGTTTCACTGTGCCACTCCCAGGTGTTTGTTTCAGTGCCACAGCTGGAGGTTACTGCCCACACAGCCAAGTCACCAGGTTGGATTGTTCAAGCACTTCTTAACTTTCAGCATCAGTTGGGTTCAAAGCAACTTCAGCAAGCAGTGGCTCTTAGCAACTTTGCACAGGTACAGATGAGAACCACTTGCACGATGCATGCTTTCCCTAGCACGGTAATTAAAGTCTCAATCCAGTATAGAAGTACCTCACAAGAAGTTATCTGACCATATCCTTGAGCTACTCACTCTCCAGCATCATCAGCTTGTCATGTCTCACTTCTAGCCTAAGACAATTTGATTTTTGGGCCAAGGTCTTCTCTCAGCCCAGTAACCTCTATTTCCACAGAGTCCTGAATTTTTTCTTGTAAGAACAATTAAGTATGGTGATCTGTTACCTAATACCCACCTGAAAGGCAATTAAACCGCTTTAATGGTCGGAGTTTGTCTAACTCAGACCATGCCCTGAGAAGTGTCAGTTTTTCCCATTGTTACTGCGTATACGTCACAGGTTACACAAGCTTTTTGGATATGGAGTCCAGGGACATTTGAAAAAGATACTCTCTACATCAACCAATTTTCACTTCAGAGCAAAGTTCAAGAGGTAGAAAGGAAGAAAGAAAGAAAGTTCGAGGACAGGAAAACCTCTACACGGTCCTCACTAAAGGCTTGGAAGAAGAAAGTCTGCTGGGGAAACAAAGTCACACACCAGTTAACTATGGCTGTTTGACACTTAAAATCTTTACTTGAAACAGCTGTTGATTTCAGTAACAATTAGCTGCCAGGAAGCTAGTGATAGCATTCGCTTACAGTTCTTTTAAGGATATTTTAGACATGCTAGAAAAATGCTTGTGGCTACAGAACCTTTGCTAGTACTTTAGCAAAAACAAACTCAGATCTCAAATGGTGAAGCTTCGTGTTCCACATTGTGTTTACCGCCCACCCAAACACCTTTGCTGAAACTGTTCCATCCTTTCACAGGACAAAAAATATGGCTTCCTATGAATCCTACCCATATTTTCCCTTGACCCATCTTCCTCATCAAGCCTTTTTTTTTTTTTTTTTTCCTCTCTGTAAAAGCAGCTATGGCTTCCCTTTTTGTCATCTGCCCTAAGCTCTAATTTCAAAATTTTAAGAGGATCTCACTTTTCTTCTTCCAATATTAGCAAAAGCTCCTACTTGGTGATCCTACTTCAATCTCCTGTTCTCCCTCGATTTATTTTTAACATTCAAGTTGCTACAGGTCCTCCTGCACTCCTGAAACTCTTCACCTGTCTTGCACAAAAATAAACTGGACTTAGATTAGATCAGAAGTACATGAAGGTAGCTTCTGCAACACTTTACATGGTTAGCACCTGCCAAATGAGAATCCTAATAAACTCTCTCCCACTATCAGTGAATAAACAGGACAGAAAATAAGGCAGTCTCTGCTTATATTCATGCAGCCAAAAAGAGAACACAAAATCATCAATCCTAAAACTTTAATACTCCTTCTCTTTCCTATAACACCACTGAGGAACCCTAGGCAGGGAACAAGGCAACTATGTAGAAGGAACAACATACAAAGAGATGTATGGACCATATATAGGTGTATACGTGTACATACACCTAGAAATCTTGAGAATATTTCAGGGAGGGGGAAGAGAGATCCTTACAGAATATAGCACACCTTAAAATAAATCCCTCTGCTCCACAACAAGACATTTCCCGAATGTTTTGTTTATAGGGTCACCACTACAACAACAGAGAGATGTAAACATATTAGGGAGCTTTTGGTTGGTTGGTTGGCTGGTTGTTTCGTTAAGCTTTCTCATAGCCTAGTTTCAGGAGTCTTTTTCTGCATCTGTAGTTCTCAATAACTTTCTTAGAGAAGCCAAATGCAAGGTGCTACGAAGGGTGATATAAGAACAGCTAGAGCTGTAAGAAATTAGAGGAGCATGTGTGTGCAGGAATACCTGTGTGAAAGCGAGGATGCCACAAACTCATCTCATATGAAGAACATGCCTCTGTGGCAAATCAAACCAGGGCTGCCAAATCAAAAGGCTTCCTCCTCTTTGATCAAATGTTACAGGCTGGGCTTTGATCTACAGCTAGCCCTTTGAAGTTTTGGCCTACATAAGTTACAGATGTATATTTTGTGTTTCTCTCCACTCTATAGCAGTTCACTGTGTAACACTGCCTCTATAAAATATTTTGTACAATCTAAAATCTTTCTGTTTCTGCAAGAACAAAGGGAAACAAAAATGCCCCCGTTACTTTCAGTAGAGTCATATGTCAAAATCAGATTGAAAAAACATCAACTGGCTTCATAAGAAAAGCAGTTAACCACTTTTCCTTCAAATAGTTGATATTTCACGGGCTAGATAGGAAGTTATATAGAACAATAACACGTATTTCAGCCAAAACTGCAGATTTCAAGTAAACCTGGCCAGATGTTTTTTAAAGTCTCTGCCTTGAATGTTTGATTATCTAGAAAGATAGATGTGCCACTGTTCTTAAATATTTGCGTGTGCTTTGCTGTTGCTTAGATGACATCCAAGTAAAAGCCAAAGGGGCAACCACCAACCCCGTGCAGCAACCATTCCCTCTTACTTGAGTGAGAAATGGCATAACAAACTCCAGACTGACCAGAAATACACAAAGGAGCTTTTACAGCCTAAAATTGTGTTCTCTCTGAACATTAACTAGAATAAGTGAACCTTTAAAATATGTTACTGGTTCTCTTGCGTAAAGCAAAATGAAAATAAACTCCTCTACCCATGGTGTGCTCCCAACGCAAGTTGTTTCTCTTAGGTTTGCTCTCAGGCCAGCAATATTTTGAGGACTTTTTCAGAATCACAGAACAGTTGAGGTTGGAAGAGACCTCTGGAGACCATGTTGTCCAAAATCCCGATCAATCAGGGCCACCTAGAACAGATTGCCTGGGACCGTGTCTTAGACAGTTTTTGAATATCTCCAAGGATGGAACTCTGCAATCTCTCTGGACAACTCCTTCTAGTGCTCATTAACCCTCAAAGTAAAAAGGTTTTTTCTTATATTCAGATAGAATATAAAGGGCTGCATATAACAGGCTACAACATTCTCTGCACAGTCCCATCTAAGTCCCACAAAAAAAAACCTCTTGTTTTCCATCACCATCTGAAGCCTGACTGTGTGATGGCTCCCTGCTTTTCTCAGCAGTCATCATTCACTACCCTTGCTGAAAGCTTTATATTGACTTGATCTCTTCCCTTCTGTCTTCCCCGCCCTGCACTCATGAAGCTTCTTCCCTCTCCAGCTCTCCAAGCCCAGCCGCTCTCATGAAAGACATGGTCTCTATTCCCCCTCAAGGGAGCCAACTGATTCAGAAGGCAGTAGCCAGAACCAGGCAAACAAGCAAGCACCTTCCTTCTTTTGCAGACCAGTTACACCCTTTTTTAAGGGAACAGAACACACGTTAACTGTGAACAAACAAAATAAAGTAAATTCCACCACTCACAGTGGAATTTGTCTGGCTGAACTTCAGCCATCTGAAAGCTGACCGCCTTGTAAGCCAGGTGCCTAAGGTCCCTCTGAGGCAGGGGACGGAGATAAGCCCTTTCAGAAAAAGATTCTTTTATAGTCCAACAGATACATAAGGCAGGCGAGGTCTCTCTCCTCCTCCCATCACCACAGCTCTTTGACTGGCTTTTAGTCATAGGGATTTTAGCATCAGTTGTGTCACACTGCTGGTTGCAGCAGGGAGCTGCACAAAACATCTGCTCCTGTACAAGCTACCACCATTAAGAAGTTAAATGATGAAAGTAGCACAGCCTCTGTCATGCAAGATTTAATACAAGTGTTTCCTGTAATGCGTATTCAAGCTAAGAAACACCTCAAAATTTGTTACTGTGGGGACAACTTCAGTTGATCGGTCTGCTATAACATTCACAGAAGTTCCTGTTCCAAGACAAAGGCTAAACTGCCAAAATCAAATCTGTGGTCACAGGTGACATTGTCCTTGATACCATAAGGGTTGATTTGCCTCAGCTTGCTTTGTCCTTTTTGGAGCTCATATCCACCCCTGTTCCTTCTAAACTCCAGTTAAGTAATTTTTATGTGCACTCTCCCTATAGTTACCTCAACTCTGACTTAAGTTCCCCAGTGTCCCACTGTGAATCACCTTATATTCACATCAGCTGCGGCAGAACCACCTGACCATTTTCCACTCCTGCATCAATCTGAGGTCCATTTAACCTTCTGCAAATGCTAAGCCTTCTGCCTGTATTACTTAGAGAAAAAAAAAAATCTACATACGGTGGTGTTGTTCCCCCTGGAGTCTTTAACTGGGTAAGAACACATTTTGCCCTAAAACCTGAGACCTGCTTGTCAACAAGTAGTTCACAACATCTCTAAATACAAAACAAGGTCATTGTCAGAGCATGGAAATGGTTTCCTTCATCTTTCGTTTTATAAAGCAATCCAGAACAGAAGTCTCTTGTTGACAGTGTGATGCATTTTCTCTTACCTGTGTTCCATACGAGCAGTAGCAAAGTCATGTACATATATAGAAGCAATATTAAAGGTCTTAAACCCACTTCCAAGGGATCCAATGTTATCAGAAAGTCTTTGTACTTTGTGTATAGAAAAAAAACACACACAAAACAAGCCCCTTTGAAACACATATATACACACACGAATACTATACACCACTCGCCTTTCAATCCTTATCACAAAAGAAACTGATACAAAGATCCTCAAGAATCTGGAAAGGTTACACTGATATTCTTTATAATATTTAGCATAGTCTTCTGTCGCTCAAGCACTGCATTTGACCTTCAGCTTGTCTTCTGCTGATTCATGATAAAATATTTATGCCCCCAATCACTTGCCAGGTGTCTTGACAAGTTTTTCCTATCTTTAACTGAACCAAGCTTTTGAGAACATAGTTATGCACCTGAAACAACGTGAACATAAAGGTTGAAACAACGTGAACATAAAGGTTTGTTCAGCAAATTAAACAATCAGACCCAGGCAATAATGGACAAGTTTTCAATTACAAGGCTGTAAAAAGTGCATCAGAAACTCATCTCCTTCCAAAAATCAAACTGTTTTTTGTGGTGGCAGCAGCAAGTAACAAAATCAGTTTATTTTGTTAGAAAAGCCTGCTCTGGCCTGATTAAAGAAAAATACATCTACCCTGCTGTTTTTGTAAAGTCACCCAACCTCTGAACCACTGGCCTGCAGCAGTGTACCTTTCAGAAGTTCTTTTATGCATGTGCACTTACAGCCTATACTACAGTGTTGACAGCTTCTTCTGAAGCTCACAAGTCTCTAAAAGTTGTTAAATCATCTACTTCTTCTCACCCTCTATCCCCTAAGGCACTTTCATTCTCTCTGCTTCACTCCCACTTGTCTACCAATCTTCTATGTGGCAGCCCAAGGGTGCTGCAGTTTTGAGATCACCTGCTCTCCACAGACTCTGCTCTGTGGGCAGAAGATGTGGAACATTTGCCAGTCTGAGACAGCAATTTTATTTGTCTTGGCACTTCTGGTCTATGCTTGAGCAATGCTAATGATAACAGAAAATTGTTTACTGTTGTGTATCTGTACACTTCTGCAATAATCAATGGGCCAAATTTAAGCAAGAGTAAGCTGCTGCAACTTTGAGTCAACCATGAACTAGATCTGACAGTGAAGTTTTGAGGACAATTGACACACCAAGCATAACAGAGATAAAATAACTACCTATCATGTGGTATTATCTGGGTGAAATAAGGGATATTTAAATTACTTGACAAGTTGGAAAAGGAAGCTTTTAGCAACAACTAGCAACTAACCCCACAACACATCTGAAGAAAACACTGTAAGTGTGACCTGACTATCAGTTGCTTTACATAAATCTTTAAAGGCGAAATATTCATTCTACCGATGCTTTTCAACAGCCTTCAGTGGGTCCAGAATTTCACCTATTTACTTATTCACCTGTAAAACAAGGATAAAAAAATACTAGACTGCAAGGGATATTTTGGGATTTCATGTTAATTCATGCTAACAAAATATTTGGAGAGCCTCCAGTGAAAGTCACTACAGAGTTGCAAGATACTATTTTTAGTATGAAGACATCTTGGCTGAGTTTTCCCCTACAAGAACAAGAATAATTAGAAATTTTCTTTTCTTTAGGTATTTTAGGACAAAATTTTACATTTGCAAAAGCAGCCCAGATATCTGAGCTTCACACTTTGCAAAGCATAAAAAATTGCTTTAAAATTCAACAAGTTTTCCCTAGCCAAGCCAACTTTGGACCATCCACTTAAACAGACACACAGGTTGAAAGGCAAAACTCACAAGTGCTGCAAACCCCAAACATCCTTATCATTGTGGCTTATCAGAAGAGAGCAAGCTTTCCCTTCCACACTGTGCCCTGAAGCCTCTTCTATCCAACAGGAATTTTTTCCTTGGAGGCAGTAGTGCTGCCATTTCTTCCCATTTAGCTGTGAACAGCCCTGTTCTGAGGCAAGAAATCATTCATTATTTGTACTATACCTGTTTTTTAAACCTCCTGCTGTGATCAGGACTAGTTGTACTGGTCAGTGTCCCTGTGCACACTAAAAGATGGTTCCTGGCCTGAAGAACTTGCCATCCAGACACCAAGAAGAACAGAAAACTGGAGCAGAATTGATCCCATATTTCAGGGTAGGAAAGTAGGACAGAGAGACAGTAAGTAATTTCTCAAGGGCACAAGGAAATACAAAATTCACAATGTTGAGCTCAAGTCTTCTGAATCCTACCCACTTCTTCAAACATTCCCTCTCTCTCTCTCTCTCTCTCTCTCTCTCTCTCTCTGACTCTCTGATTTAATGCTGTTTTAATTCATGACTAGCACTCTGACTGATGGTAACCCACAGGCTGCAAAACCCAGCCCATGCCAGGTTAGCCTCTGGGAACTTGAGAACTGTCTTGGGAATATGAAGAACTGGTGCTCACTCCTCTTCCACCCTAACCTAATTTTGTTCCCTTAATTCCTAGAAAGGAAAGGGAAACCTTCTAACAAGGCGGATACATGAAAAGTCCCAAGTGCAGCTTGAATGCAGACCATCATACTGTAAGTGAAAGCTGCTAAAAATTCTGCTCAGGTGGCCCTGCAGTAAAGCACAAAATGTCAGCCTAAACCAAGCAGATCAGCAAGCAGCACTCTAAATTATTCAGTTTCTCAGGATTTGAATCATTCATTTTATATTCCATTTTTAAAATGCCTTTGTTTAGTTAATGGTGTCCAGAGACAGTAAGATCAGTGCTGAAGACTGAAATCTCTTACTGCGGCTGTTTTCAAGGCTGTTGGCTATTACAGAAGGGAGGATTAAAAATAACAACAATAAAACCAAAAAAATTAAAATACCCATCATCAAAAAAAGCAAAAAGCAAAACATCATCACCTGCTGCTTTTTCGGTATAGAAGGGAAGGCTCAGGCTACAGCACTTGTTTCTGCCCAATTCTAAGCCCTTGGCAAAGTAGCTTAAGCAAAAAAGACTAGAGAATGCTCTGGCCGCAATACATATTTCTTGTGTTACTACAAAGCACGTAGTACACCGAGGGACTTTCAGTCTATCTACACCCTGCTGCAATGTACAGTGCAAGAATACCACCTATACCACTTAGAAGGTCAGCTGATCCCTGTAAGGGGAAACCCACTCAAGAAACTAATAGAGCTCCTTCCATAAGTGGTTACTTCCCCACAGATGAACTTCTTTGGTACACTCAAAGACTAGTTTATCACGAAGAGTACTTAAGGCAACAACACTGTGATCTGCAGCTCCTTTTCTATTTGGTTACGATTAGCTCTACTACTCATTTGTTAACCAAGCAGATCCTGAATAAACAGTCCTCTCCTCTGACCATCCTCACTTGTTTATTACAAGGTAAGTTAAAAAACGCTGTGCACATCCAAGAATTGACTAGTCATAAACTGCTAAATGAAAGACATGAAACCTTTGGGGACAACTCCAGTCAACTTCAGGATACTCAAGACCACACCATCATCATGGTTATGTGGAAGAGCAAGTGCTCTACTGTCCTTTTTCTGCACAATTATAACTTGCTCTATTGCACATTTGCAACATTTTCAACAAGCACCTTTGTGAGCTGATTCTTGCCAGCTGCCTTGTAGAGTGCTTTGGAAAAATTCCTTTCAATCTGACAAAGTTCCAGGTTATTATTTTCTTAGAATGTTTTTTATTGGAGATAGATTGTTACTTGACAGCACTACAAACTACTGTGTTCCAACAGAAATTACAGAAAAATTAAGTGAAGGACAAAACAATTTGTAGCCAACAAAAGCTAGAATCAAGCAGGTAGACACATTTTGAATCTATTCAAATCAAAGATTCTGCAAATACAAGGGCACTAAGACCATGAGGTATATCTATTCTTTGCTAAGAAACCAGAGGAGAAAAGAATTCTTTGATGCAGTAACAGTATCATTTTCTTTCCCTGACCAAGTGACCTCCACATTTTGCATCAGCATCTTCTGAAAATACTGCTCCCTTTCCCCAAGAAAGGACTATGGTCATAATGGAGGCTTATTTTTTTTCTTAAACGCTTCTTTTCAGGGATTAGCTTTTAGATACTCAAGAACATCACTGTCCAGTGCAAAGGAGTGATTTGCTCCTTGCTGTAACTAAACAGAGCACAAGAAAACCAAAGAAAACAACAGCTTGGACAGACATTAACCCCAAACTAATCATGCTCTGTAAAAGACTTGTGCTTTTATGGACTTAACACATTAATGAATCTAGTCTCAAACACTCCAACAGCTAAAGAAGGAATCACAGTAGAGTAATAAAAAGGGAAGAAAAAAAAAATCACCTACAAACTGTGATTCCAGGAGGAGAATACAAGCTAGGAATCCTGATGACCAACTCTGTGCCTTACTGACAAAGACTGTATTTTCACCAAGGGAAAAAAGAATATATATAAATAAAATAAATAAGTGTTAAAATCCTCCTGTAGACAAGGTAAATTGCATTTTAACCCAGTGTGGCTAGGAAGAACCAGTCCTGAGAGAACTCTGCGGATTAGCTTTGGTCAGCCTACCAAGAGTAAAACTGCAGTGTGTATTTGTCTATACTAGGCTGGAATCACACAATCACCTGCTATGTTAAAAGCCTACCTCTTTTCCCACTGTGGTGATAAACATATCTGTTCTTAATCCATCCAAGGCCCTGTCTAGGCTGCTTAAAAGATAGACTATTTTGAAATGCACTAGCACACCTTATTTAAAAAAGAAAGTAAGCAAATACTAAAATAAGCTAGGTAAAACAAGCACTTTTAAAACTTTTTTTTGTGGTCACCTTTTAAATAAAATCTGATCCATCCATATTAGACACTAAATCTGTAATACCACTCTCTGAAACACGGTCTATATTCAAAGCCTGCACAGAACCTAAACAGGAAGATGAAACAGAAATGGGATATGGGAGCTTTCACTTTTGTATAATAAGATCTGCAGATGGGAGTTAGAAGCAAAGCCCAAGTCATAAAAATCAAAAAAACCTAATCCTCACAAACAAAATTAACCCTTCTGAAGGCTGACTATGCACATTTATTCTCAGCGTTTTACGAGCATCATAGAAAGCTTAAAATAACAAGTAATTTTTTTTTATTATACCCAGTGAGTGCTTTCGGATGCACCTAGCTTGAGTGCAAGGGAGCCTTCACGGTGCCTGAGCCGGTCTCTGAGGCTTCTTTCACACCTACCCGTAAACAAAACGGGTCTTTGTTGTTTCAGGTTAAGCTAAATGCCTGCGCACATCCGCAGAGCTAAAGGTCCAGGGTTCTTACCAAGAGAAGGAGCTTCTTTAAAAAAGGAAGAGATATTTTAAGCGTGGCTTTAACCCTCATAAAAACAGCTGGCCCTACGGGGCTTTGCAGGGAAAGGCCGTGCCTCAGGATACCCCAGCACACTTTGCCTCCTGGGCACTATGAAGAGAGCTCTGTGGCTATGCAGCAAGGCAAGGACGATCAGTAACCTGGGCTGTTAGAGCCTTGTGGCACACTTGGGATTTTCTTCAGGTGCAGGATAATATTTGGCTTCCCTACTGTTGTAAAAAGGGCGGGAGACAGGCTCAAGGAGCCTGGAAGGACCAGCTGAAAGGGGAAGAGCACCAGCCACAAGGGAAAAAGGGGATGGCAGATGGGAATGGTGGGGTTTCTCCTGTCGAGACAGCTTCCCAAGTCGACACTCCTTTCCAGGAGGTCATACGCGGCCTTTGACAAAATGCTGATAACTTCCCGAAAACGTCTGGAAACTGCAGTCGAGAAGGGGCTTTGTCGCAGGGGGATACTAAAATATCACGGAGGCTGGCAGCAAAGGAAACTACAACCAACTGACACAGGCTAGGTGGGCTGTCTCAGCAACCTGGGAAGAAAAGCATTCCAGTACCACTAACAGGAAGCAAATGCACCCCGCTTTCGGTCCTCTACCAGAGGTTTCCAGAACTTTCTCTCCAGAGGCAGAAAGGTGCAGAGCCCTCCAGGCTCATCCCTTGGACGAAGAGGTGGTGGTAATGGCCTGGTATCGCACAGTGCCTGTTACTACCTAATTTACCAAACGACTGCAATTTATGACCACTGGATCTAGTCCAGTTCCCACACAGGATTTATTTACACAGAAAATGGTAGCACCGGGACACGGAGCTTCGGACACAAAGTGGGAAATGCAAGTTTTGCTCTATCTGCAACCTTGCCAACACACCTCAGTCACGCTGGGTTTCGAGCAGAGCCTTGAGGGCTCTGTCAGCACTTAGGTTCCTGACGGAGACTGCCGATCACCACTGACGACAGCGATTTCCAACACCTACGCCCCTTCCTGTTAGGAACCAAAGCAAGCCTACAAGCTCCAGTTCCATGCGATGCTCAACAGCCACCATCAGAGAGCAACCTGCAGGCAAAACCAAGCTACATTTAAAGCAGCATAGGCAAAAAAAAGCTTCACCATCACCACTAGCTCCCCAGTTTTGGTTCCTGCCTCCCCACAAAGGCATATTTCAGTGAGGTTGATGTCCCTCTTCCTACCAGAGGGCTTCATGTCTCCTACAAAGGGTGACTCTGAGAAGTCAGTGTGCAAGAAACAAGAGCTCCAGGCAGGTCACCTCCAAGCTGTAATCAGCATGTACATTCCTGTCGGTGCAAAGCACGTACACACATGATAAAATCAGCCTTCAATTTGGGGACACAGAAGGGTTGGCAGGCTTTTGCAACACCTATTCAAAAACAGGAGAAACACGTCAGGAGAATGTATTATGAACACTGGATTCATGCCTGTGAAAAAATAATTGTTGGATTCTTAATTCTCAGCAGCTCCCATGGCTAAACAGAGCTTTGACAGGAAGAACAAAAGTGACATTTTTGTATCAGTCTGGTTCCCAGCACAGCCAGTGCAGACTTTAGCTGCTTTAAACCGGGGAAAGCAAGTCACCAGCACAGGTGTGGGGTTTGGCATCCACGCAGATAAGGGCTTGTTTCTGACCACAGGTTGTAAAACTTTTTGTAGTGCTTTGCAAACCACACACCAACATACCTGATGTTGTCAAAAGCAGTGGTGGCAACTCATGGTTATAGCCCCATGAGGGCTGGGGATCACTAGAGTACAGCAGTCCTTTAACAACACTTTCTTTCTTTTAGATACAATCTTAATCAGCCCCCTGCCCACAAGCACAGGGATAACACAGAATAAGGGAGAAGTCCTGAACTAACCAGCCTTCAGGCTCTGTGAATCAGCAAGGCCAGCTCAGCAAAAAGGGGCTGCATCAGTGGAAGAATCTCTCCCCAGGCACTTGCCCAGCCAAAGAAATTATCGTTAACAGGCCTTAGCACTGTCTGTGCAACTTTTTCATTACGCCTGTGGAGACTAATGTGGAAATTAAAAACTGAAAGCGTGGAATCAGATGACTGACCCTAAGTAACATCTAAGCAATTCAATCATGTCTTTCCCATTTCAGGCCTTAGACAGCAGGACATCGTAACTGTTATCGATCTGTTTGCTACTCTAGCTGATAATGGTCCGGCACTGAATGAAAATATTTTATTATTATTACATGATTCATGCTATCTGCAGGTAACTGATGACATGAAATTCTTCATCAAAGAATCAGATTAATAAATCTCATTGAAGCACATTATGCATTTTGTGGTCAACAGTTTGATCAGGGCTCAGTAGCCTACAGGGAGGTTCTGCACCGACACACCAACGATGGTATTACTAGACAGTGAATACAAGATGCTTGGGAGCTCAAAAATGGTCTTGGTATAATCCCCAAATATACATTCCCCTGAACATAATACAAAAATGTTATGCTGCCAATGCATTTCTAAGACTGAACATGAACTTTTTGGCCTCATATTTAGTTTCTTTCAGTTCCAGAGATTCATAGAAGGGCTACACAAGCAAAAATCTTCACAGCAAAAACACTGTTTGGCTCAGACTATTATCCCCACTTAACTAATGTGATAACTGAGGCAGAAACGCATTGAACCTTTGGTCCAAGGTCACAGAGTGAGGTCAGGAATGGAACTAGAGCAGACTGCAGCTCTTTCAGTTCACCCATTTGTTTTAAACCACCTAATCTCCCTTTCAGCTGTTTGCCATTGCTGCAAAAAATACAAAAACCTGTTCATACACTGTTACACTTAAAATGGTAAATCCCCAATGTAAAAAGACTGCAGGTTAGAATCTAAGACAAAATGTATGAAATCTCTTTTCAATCCACTGGAAGCAGGAATATCACAGCAGCTTCCATCACTTTAACAGTATCTCACAGTAGAGTATACTTGGGTCACTTTTAGTGAACTGCCAATCCTAACCAAAAGCTCTTAAGTCTACTAAAAACTATACAATCCTCCAAGGACCATGTACCTGATGCAGACTCCTGTTATCACATGCTATAAAACAACCTTTTTGTTTATATACGAGAATAGTTTAAAAGAAAGGTGAGAACAAAAATAAAAGTAGTATCACTAATTTCTATAGCATTTTACAAATGTTATATGAACACTAAGTAATCACTTCACCAGTTCCCTGACAACATGTGACCAGCAGCTGTTTCAACTAGGAAGCTGCATCAAGAGGAGGTAAAGAGTGAAGCTGTGGTTTTAGACTTAAGCATTAACACAAGCCACTTAACTACTCCAGAGGCCAAAAAGGACACAACCACCAATTAAATGAAACATCGATGCCAGAAAGCTCAAGCAGTCAGAGGATTCCCTGGCAACCATCTCCCTGCTCCAGCGTTGCAGTTTTTGCGCTAGCCCTTTACTTCGATCCATGTGGGACAACAGACATCCATTCCTTTTTGGTCTTGTCAGGAGCCCCTAACATTTCTCTTCTCCGACAATGTCCTTATCCTAAACTCACTGTGAAAAAGCTTTCTGTTTTTTTTCCTATTGTGCTTTAGCAAAACAGCTTTACTGAGAAGGTACACTGCACTGTGTTTACCCCAGCTCTCCAAACAGTGCTATGTCTTTAAAAGAAAGTTATCTTCTTTTCTATTTAACTCCGGCTGCAGTAAGCAACTCTTTCATTTCTAAGTGATAGTGTGTACCAAAAGTTCCAAAGGTTAGTGTCTTGTAAAAATCTGATTTAATGAACTTTAAATTCCTTTTCCTAGCTTTCTAGAGCAGTTAGCTCTCTGCAATAGGTGTAACGGGTCACTGAACTTATCCAGTCACCATAGCTTCTCTTCCTAAAATACAAATATTATGTTTCCCTTTAAACTTGATCTATGAGCATTTTCCACATTCATGAGCTTTATTTCTTAGCTGAAAAAAATCTCAACTTTTTTTCATGTCAGAAAAACAAAAATACATTCTTATATATTTGGAAAGAGCTAAACATTGATATGCTATTGCTTAAAGCACATCTTTCCATGAATATGTCCCATTTTCTGAAAACACTCAGATACTATCTTTCCTCTTGCTCTCACTTAGAGTACTTTTCTCTTCAGGCAAAGAAGCCAAATAATCCTGCAAACTGCCATTTGTAAATGTTCTTCCACAGTGATCTCAGTTGTGTTCTTTGTGCTACATTTTATTTTATGGGTATCTGCAGACTGCATCAGCTGCAGCATAAAGCTACCACTAGAGCAAAAAGCAAACCACTGGCTTGGACAACTCAGCCTGTCACCTGTCAAATAAGACTCTCATCACAGAAGTCTGATTACATGAGCATTCCTTACAACATTTCTTGAATTCTGCTAAACCAGACTCCGAGTTACTACGGGAAGAGACAGGTACCATGGATATGAGCTTTCAGTTGACTATTGCATCATTTTAAATACATGTTAAGTCTAAGAGCCAAAAGTATGATTACCCCAAGCCATTCTTCCATGCGCAGGAAGGCATGAAAGCTCAGCGCATATATATTCCAAGCTATTTAAGTCCCACACATTCCCACTTTTCCAGCACACTTCAGAATCCAGTAAAAACAGGATGCAGCTTCCAGGTGGTTTACAAAAGCAGTTCTAAGCAAAGTATATGCAGTACTGCTAGCGGAAGGCAGCAAAAGCGTTAATGTTGAAAACTCTGAAAGAGAAAATCATGCCTTTATTGTCATGATGCTGCACTAAAACTGAGGAGATGATAGTTCATTCTCCATCCTTGATAGAGATCTTTTTGATGAGATGCCTAGATTCTTGTCTGACCTTGGATAATTCATTTCATTTCTAAGGCTCTTTCCCACTTCTGAACCGAGGGCAATACTTTCTTTCTGTCACCATTTGTTTCCAAATGGATTAGAGTGTAAGCAGACAAAACTCCCTCATATTTTGCACATGTACATGCACTTCAGCTGAGTCCTACTCTTCAGTGAGGTCTCCTGAGGTTAAGATAATAGACTCAAGTAAATCTCTGGAGAAAGCACTCAAGAAAATCAGGGCATTACCACTGTGGTTTAAGTAAATTTTGGTCTCTGTGGGGTTGGAACTGCCTCCCAAACTCCTAAAAGCAAGTTCTCCTCAACATGCCACATAGTGCACATCACAGGGTCATGAAAACCGGGGGCTGAAAAATTAATTGTTGGATTCTTAATTCTCAGCAGCTCAGTGATTCATTGCGAACAGCGCCATATACAGCTGCTTTTGGCTTACTGTTTTTTTAGAAGAAACATTCATCACCTAGGCAAGTCAGCTCAGTCCAATTTGCCTGTAACGGAAACACGTTTAGAGCAATGGAAGTTACTATGTGCCAAATAATCATGGAGGAGAGCATCCTCAAGGAGAAACGCAGAGGCTCTAGCTAGCAGAAGGCAAGCTGTGAGCCCCATTCTAGCGCTCACTTTACTGTGGGCCTAGCCCAGTTGGGAAAAGAGAAGCCATGGAGCTGCCTGTTTGAACACAAACTGATTTCATATGCCCAAAAATGAGTGGGGAGGGTTGAAAGTGTTTATTATTATCCAAAAGGCTTGAACTCTTTTGTGCTTCTCTATTAAGTAAAAAGGAAAGGTACAGAAAGGTTATCTCTGCATATCTGCCTGTTCACACACACTAACATCTCCTGCAAAGGTGAAACTGTTGATCAGAAGTCCAGACCATCAAGACTGTATGCCAAGCACCATGCTCCTCTGAGAAGCTGGAGATCTAAAACCAGATATGCAGCTGAAGCGTGGATGCCAGCTGTTGCAAAAAGACCCCAGACAATCTGCTCTGAAAAATGTATCTAAATAGGAAAAAGCTAAGCCTTTGGCAGAACTTTGCTACAGCTCCAGAAGCTGAAAGACACACGAAGGATTGAGCGGCTGAACTGCTCACACTAGCCAGGAGCAAAGGCTCACCTAGTTCCTGTCACTGCTCTATCGCAGCTCTGCCGTCTCTCTCCCAGCTCTTGTGTTTTTGCTGATCACAGAAGACTTGAGCATCTCCAGATTTATGTTTCCTTAATTCTGCCAGTCCCAGCTGATTTAGGGGACAACATGGTGTCTTTGAAGTTATTTTGGGCATCAGCATTTAGACACAGAGTATCAAGGAACAGAAAAGTGAAAGACAAATGGCCCCAACAAATACATTTGGACAGATAAACAGCTTTGTTATCATTAGCAACTTGCAAACTGAGGAAGAAAATGTTCTGCAAACACTTTGTTCTTCTTCACGATGAAATCCCAATTTACAAAGCCTAAGACAAGAAAGGTTAATTCATCTTAAGTGATATTTCAGTGACATGCTGCAACATAGCTAAAGTAAATAAAACCCAGAGAAGTGTTACAGCAGCACAGTATTGTGATTATACTGATACTACTGCCAAGGAGACAAAAGTTAAGGGGTATCCTAACCTGCCTCCAAAATATTTTCTGAACTTCAGAGAATACCAGTAGAAACAAAGTGAATTAATTGCATACAGCATTAAAGAAGTAATTTAACAACCTGCATAACAAGATTTAATAGCACATTTTGAAAAATGGTTTAAATGATTCAGATATACCACAGAAAAATCATGAAAAATCACTGGAACTCAGAGGCATTTCAGAAATGCTATTCCTACTAAAAATGCAAATATCTAAATAAAAATGCTCAACTCTTCATAGGAGCTCGGTATCTCAAACCTCATAGCTTTGGGGACTTAGTGGAGGCTTGTACGTGCTTCCCTTCTCGAAAAATTTGGAGACTTCTTTAGATGACTACATGTAGAATTCAGAGATCTATTTTAACAGCCTGTATAAACATTGTAAAGAAACACTAATTTCAAGAAGGGCATCAGAATAGCCTGCTGGCCTTTTACTGGGGCCACCAGCCCCAACAATAAGCAAAAATACCTTCAGAAATCTTCCAGGACACAGAGAGAAAAAGGTGCAAAGAGATGATCATCAGGCTAGGCTCTGTCAAGAGTGTTACATGGCTAGTCTGGGGTGCAGCTACAGGGAAAGGCTAAGCTAGAAGCCTGCAGTAAGAAGACAAGAAAATCAACACCATAGCTGATATGAAAGAGTATAGAAAGGCCTCAGATGAGACCACCAGAATTAGAAACAAAGTGGCTGCACTCCAGGAGCTTAAGCCAAGTATAATTATGGATGGTGACAGTTCACCAAGAGTGCAACGACCCAGGCAGCCACTCACTAGAAACATGCCAGCATACAAAGAGAATGCAAGAAGCAGTAAGGTCTGAGGAGCAGCTCTCCTCCAAGCTACAGGGTAGTCTATATGCTATCCGCAGGGGGCAAGTGCTCCATGAGCACAAGCCAGCATGGTGACCCTTTTAATCACATCTGAGACAGTGATTTTGAAAGCGAGCAGGTCTTGTGCAGGTCCTTGTGGACAAGCATTTTTATCCCACTGTCCATTTTCCAGATTTACTATGCGACTACGAAGAGACTCAAAACTGGTTTTTGGTCAAAAATCTTTAAAAAGTCAGAAATCTAAATTAAAATGTTTTAATGAAGTACTTATAAGATGTTTTATAATGAAGGATTTTTTTTCCTGGCAGAGCGCTTCACAGTACTAACAAAATACTATCCAGTTATAGAAAAATAGAACTAAATTCTATTTCATTTTTAGTATTGTACAGTTAGATATGTTCCAGTTTGAGAATTAAACTTTAATAAGCTAACCATTTATACTCATTCTTTATTCAGCCCTAATACATTTGTCTCCAAATGACATCTCGCTTTGGTTTGGGGAAACTTGTATCACCTCTCTTTGGATGCCTTTTATTGAAGTGTGATCCAACTGTCTCTCTACAAAACCAAGAGTAGACTGAAAGGGCTATGAACGTTCACATCTTTAAAATCTGATTTAGACATCTGACTTGCCACAGAGTAATTATTACATTTGCTATGCATCTGAGATATAATTAAGGGCATACGTGATTGGATGACATTCATTATGCAAGTCAAATTCCAGCACCTTTACTCACTTTAAACAGCACCTTGCTTTGAGAATAGTCACAGTGACTTCACTGGTACTACTTGCAGAATGGGGCACTACTAAACAGAATACAAGGAGACCTCATCAGTTGTATTTTGTACCATAACTACAAAACTTGGTCTTCACCTTCATTAATAAACGGCGTGTACTCGCATCAGGAACTAGTGTATATAAACAAAAAAATTACAGACAGATCCAGATCTCTCAAAGATATTATACTATTTGGACGATGTATTTACTTTAGTCACCAGAATACCAGTCCATGAATATCTAATGCTCTGCATATAACCTTGCTAGATAATGAAATTGCTGTTACAGTCTCTGCTAGCCCTCTTTGAGATAGATACCACAATGTTTAGACGGGACCTTCTCTGACAATACTGGTTGGAAATGATAAAAGACTGCTGAGATACCTTAGCCACTTCTTCATCAAGGACAAGCTACAAATACTATCTGAAAGGACAGATAAATTTCAGACAAAGAACTCTCTTGAAAGCTGTTGTTAGTCAGGGTGTATACATTTTATTTGCCCAAATAATTAGGTTTTTTTTGTAAATCTTACAGAGAACAGCAGATAGGAGTACGTAACACAGCTGCCTGCCTACCAAAAATCATTATTGCAAGTGCTATAAAATCAGTCTGAAACTCAAGACATCTGCTTCCACTGAAAGCAGGAGGGTACTCATTTTTACTCCACAGGTCATATAATTAACAGTTAAAAGAGAAGCACAAACAGTATAGATAAATTTCTTGCAAGTGACCTAAGAGGCAGGAATTTAGTTCCCTCCTCTGCTGTGTTCTTGTGCTACCTAGAGAAGCCATCAGTTTACACATTGCCTCAGTTCACCATATAATCAACAATTCCTTCCATCATACACGTTTGCCTGGAAAAGGGAAAATAGAGAACTTCCCCTTGGACAGGTATATCTTTAATAACTTAATATCTTTAATAACTTAAAGCAGCTGTGATGTTTGTGATGATGTTTGTTATTAATGTATCAGCTGTAGGGTTAACAAACAGAAACATGGAAAGGATACTGTAAGCTCAAACAAAACAACTGCATCTTTGAAAGTTCTGAAGACCAGAAAACTTAAAGACGGAATTTGAAACAAATCTCAGACCATCATACTGCGTACATTATTACTGATAGATGTGGTCGGCCTGCAGTCAAACTTAAGTCAGATAAACAAGTTATGCTCTGTTGCTAACCCGCAGAGACACATTTGAAACACTGAATGTGGCCAAACTGGAGAGGGGAAGAAGTCTGGATAACACCTTTTGCTTGTAGTTTCTATAGTAGGAAGTGTGGATCTGAAGAACAATATATCCTGAACAACTTGTTCCCTCCTTCAAATGTAAATTTCACACAAATTTATATTAGAAATTTTATTCATAACATAAAATATACAGACCCTGACCTCATTGCCTGCATTTTGATATTTCACGTCATGGCTCCTATGTGGTGTCTTTGCCTTCATTCTTTAATCAAAACTGCATATTCTTTGTGACAGCACTTAAGCTTGACTCCACATTGCATTCAGTATCATGCACATCTAATTATTCACCTCAAGAAATGAGAAACAAAAGCTAGAAGCATTAGCATAGCAAGCAACTTCAAGAACTTTTATGGGATTTTTTGTTTGCTTCCTACAAAAAAAAAAAAAACGCAGTTACTCATCCTCCTTTTACAGTTTCATCCTAGGAGAATGCCAGAGACTGCAGTGGACTAACAGTTGATTTATACTGGCATACTCAAACAATAACTTTTTGTTCCAGGGCTCTGAAGCCATATGTTACAGTATACATGAATCTTTAACAGAGATTTTTGCCTAGATAGCTTTCCTTTCACATAAATATCATCACAATATTTCATCACCTGGTTCAGGTAAGTTCAGTGGAGTTGCTACAGGATTTGCAAATTGGTCCACTAAGTCTTGTATCTGACCTCCACAATAACACAATGCTTAGATGTTTCAAAGAAAAGCTACAAATACATGGCAGCCAAGCCAAACTGTGATATTTTAATCCACACAGGCAGCACACAATTTTTTTTATTATAAAAATAAAAAAAAGTGTTCATTATCCCTCAAGCAAGTACTTACAGGGTCAGAAGGCCCACAGAAGTCTCTGAACACTTTTGGAGGCTCAGGCTGTATAATCTCCATTGCTATGCAAGGGCCTGAGCACAACTCTGTAACCATCTCCTAGAAGAGAAAAAAGATGAAACAAATCTGAGCTTTTCAAGGCACTATCAAGAACAGAACTCCTTCTCAAAACTGGATCCAAATTTACAGCACAAGAAAAATTAAGAAATTTTGGTGCATTTAGGAAAGCAAAGGCATGAAACAAAGATGTTATCACTAGTATTCATAATGGAAGAAGTGTTTTTCATTTTATGACTTGATTTACAAGGTAGAGATTGAGGTAAATTGGATATTCAGCTTCACAGGGATACCGAGTAACATGCAACAGCATCCATAACAGTTTAAATTTTTTTGCGGTTACATCCTTACTGATCTTGACTGGGATTTCACAGTGCTATCCCATAGCTTGTCAAACTCTTGACTGAATCAATGCAACACACTTTTCAGAGGAAAAAGCAGGGCAGGGGATAGGAGGGCAGGAAATCACACCATGTTCAGCCAGTTCCACAGGCAGCAGTGTGCTTATGAGTGTTTCTTAAAGGAAACACAGTACGTAGCCTGTATTTCTTTCCAAATATCACAGAATCATAGGATCAGTAAGGTTGGAAGGGACCTCTGGAGATCATCTAGTCCAACCTTTTTTATGCACCCGGTTGATGGCTTTAAACTTTTAAAATGTCTCTCAGGCTTTTGGTTCTCACTGCCTTTTCCTTATGTATTACTACAGAAGCCGAAACATGCAAGTTAACGGTATCAGCAGTTTAAATTGAAAGGGGACTGCAGTCCAACCTTTTAGGGAAAGGATCCTTGATTTGGCAATATCCTATCCTTTTGGTCTACCGTCACCAGAACCGCAGCCCCCTGGAATCATACTGAAATCATCTGTTTCCTCAGAATCTCCTGGAGAGCAAAGTGCCATAGTGAGTTCTGAGTGTACAGTGAAGATAAGTCTTAGCTTGCGTAAGCTAAAATTAACTCCAAGCATTAGTGCCAATCTGGAGTTTGTTAATCAGAGGTATAGATTTCACAAGCAGAAAGAATCTATTTTGATGCTCTAGTCTGACCTCCTTTTTTAAAATTAGCTCTTGTAAGTGGATACTTGCCTAGAGATTTGGGCAGACATGTTTTAAACAAATCAAGATAATTAAAGACCTGAAACCAATGGGGAAAGGGGAAAGGAGAAAACACATGCAGGAAATAAGGGAGGATAGAGAAGGACAAGCAAGGTACTACAGTCATGCCCATCAGCCATGGGCAGGTTAAGGATCAGCTATGGCACAGAACAAGAGCATACAAAATGGGCAAAGAGCAGTAGGAAAAGCAGGATTGTCTCTCTCTGCCACTTATCAATTATGACAGAAACTAAATGCATAAAGACTCCAGCTCAAGCAACATTGCTCCAGAGAGCTGGTAACCTCATAATGAATTCCATGCGAAGAGCACACGCTTAATCTCACCACTCTGAAGTAAATGGGACAGAATTTTAACCAAGCGCCTCTACTATCAATCTGTTCCTAAGCAATGTGGATAGAAATACTCCTGAGAGAATGCGAAAGAAAAAGAAAAAAAAAAAAAGTACAGACCAGCTTCATGCTCTACAATCAAAGAAAAAAAAATTAATTTCCATAAACTCTTATTCACCATCAGACTCTTAATAATGGGTCGAATGGCACAACGTCTGTCCTGTTAAAAAGCAGTAAGTTGCCAAAAGGCCACTAATCTGTATGGTTTCACTGAATTCTTCTAAATAACTGCTAACAGGAAAGCTAGGAAAAAATAGGATTTTAATTGTACATGAATCAACAGAACTCCTCCCTGCAAGTTGGGGGAATCCTTTGATGCCCCCTCTTCTGTTATTTCTGAATCAGCATTGATATCCCACCTGCAGCCACACACAGCAGGGTCCAAGTCCTTTAGATTCCCTCATTACATCATGAAGCTGAAAACTGAAGACAAGCTGCCATCAACTACAGCACAGAGGCAGGTGGTATTATCTGAGACAAGCTTGATCTAGCCTATGCAGCCTCATCATGTCCACAGCAGAATTTATAAAGCAGTCACCGTTTGTCTCTTTGGTAAAACTCCCAGTTATGGCTAAATTAAATTTTCTTCAGCAGATAGCAGATAGCAGATTCACAAATAACATTGCTTGTGGTCAGCCAAAATCATTCCTAGAGCTGGATCAAGTTCAAATGGTTTTGATCAACAAAATCGACTCTAAGCTGAAGCAAAATAATCTCCCCCTTCTTCCTCCATATTCTAGTCTGGCTACAGCAGCAAACACAGAGCAAAAGAGAGCAAAAAACAACCAACAGTATCCCAAAACCCTGTGCAGAACCCATACATTAGAGGTGATACTAACAAGTTGAAATTTTGAACAACTGTTCAGCTTTGCCTTTTCACACAGAAAAGATTTATATACAACATGGCAAGGCCTTATTTGACTGACAAGGGGCACCTGGAGAGAATGATAGTACAGTTTTTGAAAAGACACTTAGGATTTCTGAATAAGTATCTTCTGCTCTGAGTTAGTTATTTTGTAATGATAAATAAAATCCAAATCAGACTGTTCCGAGTCACAGATAATAAGAAGCCCTATTCTTTTCTTCAATACACTTTCTCTTAACATACTTTTCCCTATTTGGTCTTAACTGACAGTATCTACTGCTTCCCAAGTCTGATTCCTTTACCAGCATGACTAGCTTTCCCACATTTTTCTGTCTCACAGATCTCCTGAGTCCATATAGAAAACCCATTCGTTTCAATGGAGCGCTTCTGGCACATATGGCTTGTAGGGCAGAGCCCCAAATTCTCACTTTTCTTCAAATCTCATCTAAAACATATGTCCTTTATTGACTTGTCACATGTCACTTTCTGAATAACTCTCCAATAAATCATTCAGCTTAACTTTGCAACTTACTTGAGGGTCAGAGGTTGTACAAAAGAGCTGCAGAAGATGGCAGAAAAGTTCCACTTTGGTTCAAAGCAAAGACTTTTACAGCACTACAAGGTTCTCTGGGTCTTGAAATACTGGGCAGATATTCCCACATTTGAGTTCTGCCATGAAACTAGAAGTCTGTCTGCCTAGTCATACTTTGGTCACGCACAAAGCAGAAAAGACTTCATGAGTATTTCCCAAACTAATACGGAACTACCAGTACTCCCAAGCTATTTGAAGAGCAACCTATACAATCTGCTGAAATAAGCTAGACTCAATATTCATAAAGGGAAAAAAAAAGAAAAAAAAAGTCACACTGTCAGAGTAATATTAGGAACCGTCTGGGGTAATATTAGTAACTGTCCAGAGAAATTTTGATAATTTAATCATTTATAAATTAAAGATAACTTGCATAGTACATAGCATGACACTATTAAAACTAAACTCATTCCTATTTGCAAAATGAACTGAAGAGCTCTAAAAGAAGTTGATATAGAAAAACAAGCTCCTTTTCTTGTATTCCTATTGTTCCATCTGCCACCAGGAAGCTTTCTGTTAAGTACTCTGTGGCTTAATAATATACAAAGTCTTAGACGCCCACTGGGATTACAGCATACCTTAAATGTTTCTCAGATTTTCTGAGGATCCACAGAAGTAGACCAATAAACTTAAGAACTACAGAGATACTGTCATAGCTCTACCAAAATAAAATAACTTAGCTAAGGGCTTTTTTCCAGTCTACTGTATTTGAGAAATTGTGTGGCTCAACAATTCTCACCAAAGAAACTCCTCTCTTAAAACAGTTTAATGCAAGTTTCACGAGTTAGTTTGTTTCAGAACAAACCAGAATTGGTCAAAAACAAGTTGCTAAATGAAATTCTATCACAATCCCCAAAATGGAAAGAAGTGACCACCTGCTCATTTAATCATATTTTTAAATGATCTTTTCTCAATCTCTTACCTACCAGATATTCAGCAACAACGCCTTTGTAAATCTCATAGAACTCTTCCACATTTGCACGTTCCATGTTGAACTAAAAAAACACAAATGTTAGCCAGTCCACCTTAAATGAAAAAATAGACACCCCTTCTTAGCCTGCAAGCATTGAGTATGCTCCTTTAAATTTCACTAAGTAAAGAAATGGCTTTACTGCTGCAATACGAAGTTTGTCAACAATTTAGCTAGTGATGCCACAGGCAAAATAGCACACACTCTCTTTTTCCACCTTTAATAGAAGTAAACACTTTATTTTGTCTGTCATGTTGGCTGACAGCCACTAAGACAAAGAAGAGGATCTGTTTGTTGGGTACTAAAGGGATACTAGAGGGCATGCTCAGGGCTATTTTTCATTTATGGTTACTTTGACTAAAGAGAAGGATTTCTGCCCTCAAGATTTTCACAAAATACAAAGGCCAGAATTTACAGGGTTACTCTCAGGAACAATTTTTGTGTCTTCCTTTAATTTCTATGGGGACCTGGGTGTTAAAAATCCTTAAAGTGAAAACCATTCTCTAAGTATGTAATTACAAAGTCAAGGGAGAATATTAACAATCAATTCTCTAACTTTATCTAGTACATTTTACAAAGAGGTAACTGTTTCAGAGGAAACCAGTATCATCACCCCCAGTCTAAATATAGGGAAACTGAGGTACAGAGAGGTAAAGGCCATGCTTCAAGTTCACATAGCAAGAAGAAACAGATCTTGCCAACCAACCAAATGATAAAATACAAGTATTACAGGGACAGTGCTGATCCTGAAGCACTGCTACACAGTTTACAGAAGGGTTCTCTATCGCAAGAATAAACCTGTGCATTGCTGTGAAATACATACAGCACTTCTCCAACTTTTGTTCATCAGAGAAACATACACAAAAGGACACTTACCATCTGTAAAGCCGAGATCTGAAATCCTTCACTGGTGATGGCTTTTATAATCTTTCCAGTGAGTCCTGAAGAAACACACAAAACCAGTATTGAAATAAAAAGAAATTTACAGTTGGAAGGTATTTGTGTCAATATATCATTTGTTTTCACATAAAAGACAGTGTTTGTATAATGCTGTTAGAGGACACAAAGCTGAACTGAGTTTACATATCCTACTTTCTATCCAAAGTGAGGTGGTGGTGAATTCAAACAACTGAATTCATTTCAGCTGTTAAAACGACATGATTCATTATTCTCTAACAAAAAATGTAATTGGTTAAGTCTTTGCTTTTCTAAGAACAACTACAAAACACCCATTAGCTTCAAGGTCAAGATTTACATTTTTAAGTAAAGCTCCACTAAAAGGAATTATAAGTTGTGGAGTGTTCATTCTTGGAGATATTCAAAAATATTTCTGCTTAAACTGTAATTAATTCAGGGCACAGCTACCTATTTCGCTGTCTTTGTACAGTCCTCACCAGAGTGGGGTCCCACTTTAAATTACAACTAACATAGGCTGATAATAAACAAGGTCAATAAAATAGCAGAAAAGTTCATCTTGTCTATGGGAAAAACATTAGTAAAATATAACCTACTGCTTATTGGGTTATACCTCACAAATATGTTACTGCTGATTACATTACTTAGTATACCATCCTGGACGCATCCAAAAAGACTGAATGAAATTGTTTAAAAAAAAAAAAAAAAATCCCACTGAACTTAGGAGGACGAGAGCCACTGATTTTCAACACAACCTGTATTTTAGATTTGTCCCTGCTTAGGATATCAGGTCATTTGAAAGATCATGTAACCAAGCATACAATATTCCACATGAGAGCATTTTGTAGAATCATTGTTTTTATAGAGTATGAATGCCTGTTCTCTAGGACAACTTGTGAGCAACTACAGATTTCTAGACATTTATTCAGAGCAAAAAATTAACCGCAGAAGAATACTGTGTAGGTATTCTGTCCAGTAGGACAGGATTTCACTCCTGGTCATTAAATCCTTTTATTAACCAGTCTTTACATTGAATAGTTTTTTAGCACTACTAAGTTTAGTGGATGAGAATAAATCAAAGCTGATATGCAGGTTCTAGCATGCTCAAGACCTGAACTGTACAGAGCCTACTGGCATTCGTAGCACAGGATTAGTGAGCTTCATATTGCATTAAAAAGTCAGTGGACGCTCTAAGTAAGAGGGATGAGTTGGAGGTCTTTTTAAAATTATTTTTACAGATGAAAATGATCAAAGCTGCCCCTAAAGTATCCCCTACAATATTTTCACATTAAGGCTTACATGCAAAAAACCTTCCCCATACAAATCAGTACATGTTTGTTCCAAAAATCTTCCAACTGCTAAAGGGAAAGCCAGAGATTTTGGTATGCACTCAGTCCAAGCAGCATTTTGGGCTAACACAATATAGAAACAAGTGGAGGTAGATACAGTCCCTGTCACTTCAGAATACTGACACAGCATTCCTTACTAGCTAGCACTGATAAAAATTTCCTTACAACTCTGCTGTAAAACTGAGCGAATATATTTTCCCTTTTTATCAGAGCGTGTGTGTGTCGGGGGGGGAGGGAGAACAGCAGCCAAATGAATGGAGTTGGACAGGTTTGCCTGGGAAATGTATGACCAAGTCAGAAGAAAAAAAAATGGACTTCTTGTTTCTTTTTGTCCACACTGCTGGAAATGCTCAGCAACTCAGACACTTCAACACATAGGTTCCAGACAGGCTTTGAAACGCTACTATCTCAACTTCAGATATGAATGGCCAACTTATAAAGGGATTAAGAGACTGGCTGGACATCATCCAGGGGGGGAAAAGAAATCCACGTCAGACCATAGGCATTTCCTCATTCTTGATCTTTAGAACTAGTCACTCCAGTCAACAGCCACTACTTCACAAGAAGCCAGCAAAGAATGAAGAAAGGACAGTAGCAGACAAATGGCAGTCACCACTTGCATGGACAAGGTAACCTTGAATAAAAGAGCTGCCAGCTACAGATCTCTATTTTACACTTAACCAATAAAAAGTGGTCAACTCAAGCAGGCATTCACAGCTGGCAAGCACTAAAATTAATATATTAATCAGATACCAGGTTCTAGAGTAGAACAGAGAACTGCTTTTTACAGAACTTTTAATCTTCAGCAATTTTAAGAGTCGTAAGCAAAATACACATTTTACAGAAGCAAACGGAGACATGAATATTCACCTTTCTGGGATGTTTTTCTATTAAAATCATTAAGATTCTTCATCTCTGAAGAGAGGAGACAGGCTCCTTTAATGATGGAAATCAAACAAGGTAGGAACATTTTTGCATAAAGGCCTTTAATATAAGGTTCTTTTAATAATTAACTGTGATAAACCTATCAAGATTTTCGTCTACATTGTACTTCCTGACTTCATTTTCATTCATCAGAGCAACACAACACCTTGTTATTCTAGAGAGACTGCCCAGAACTGCAGCATTCAAAAGGCTTAACCAAAGGCGTAATTGTCAACACTGCACACAAATAGACGTCTTGCCAAAAACATTCAAAGTGCTTCGAGGAAGAGGCGTGAGGGTTCATTTGTGTTTGCAAAGTGAGATATTGATTCCACTTCTCAGATGTGGAAACTGAGGCACAGGAGAGTGGAGCTGTCACTGCCAGTTCAGGTCTACAATCAGAGATCTGGCTGCCATTTTCCTTAGTTTAGATAACGCACATATCGCTTTTCCTAGGAACGCTTCCCTTTCAAATTCTACCTGGACCAAAATAAGAACAAACCCACAGAGTCAGTCCCCAAGCAACAGCAGAGCCGAAGCTCAAGGCTCAGTCTGGGATTTGTTTCAGGCTTTCAGCCAACTGTATGGCTGAACTAGGACATGTGTTCTTCTTTGGGGGCTGTTAACACTGAGGAAAAGAAGAACTAATTAGATAAAGTATCATTTTAGCAGCTTACAATAATTTGTTGTCAACTTTAAAATGCAGATCTGTAGGCAAAAGAGGACCTTTTAAGGGCCTCCAAACAGGGCTAGTGCATCTTTAAAATGTGATTACAGCAAGAAGCCAAATTAAAGCTGCAGATTAGGCACTAGTCAGGATGAATTTTCAGTCACAATGTACAAAAGAATCACAGGCATTACTAAATGCAACTGGGGGAATTTAATACTAATCCTAACAAACACGCATAGCAAATAATCTTCATGATAAAAAAAGAAAAAAAAAGAAAAAGGCTAGGGGGAAAGTGAAGGAAGGAAGGACTTTAGATCTCCTAGCCAGCATTAGGTTACAAGGCATCTAATACTGGACAGATAATCTTCCAACACCTTTTAATCAGATAAAAGGATAGAGCACCAAGATCTCATCAGCTGTAGGGATCTCGAACAATCTGTTTCCTTACAACACAATGTCTGAAATTTGTATTTAATTAAGGAGCAGGAATAGCAGGGAGGACATCAGACTTCAAGAAATGTTGCAACTATTTGCAAAATTATGGATTGGAATAAAGAGCATGCTTTATGAAAGTCACTCTAATGGTTTGGTTAACAGTTAGATTAACAGGTAATATGTAATAGCTGTGTTTACGGGATCTGCCAGTCCTGGCATGCTAGTAACTACTAGCCCTACAACTAGTGACATTACATTCTTGGCCTGTTTCCAACTTAACCATTCCACTGTTAAATATGTATTAGGTGAGACAGCAGACCATCTTCAAAGCAAGTCAACAACTAATTTCCTCATCTCCAACCTCAATATGTCATTTATTTAATACCCTTCCAATAATTAAAAAAATATTCCTCTGTAACAACAACAGGTTTTTCACAGGAATATACAAATTGCTATAATTGATCTGATCAGCAATCTATCTAATCCTGTAACATATTTCCAGAAGTAGCTGGTACCAGTTGTTTAAAGCAGTACTAAGTATATAAATAACAATTTCACTTCATATCTAGTTTTGATATTTTGAGATGTTTCTTTACTTCACGTTGCAATTTGATTATCATGGAGCATTTAAAAGTTAAAATCAAGAGGCTTTGCATGTACTTGGGAGTGGAAGAAAAACAAAAAACCCGAGAAGCACAGTCAGACTTGAGTCAGAACAAAGTTTTGGAAAGAGGAAAAGTGGGGTATTTCATAGCTGGATCTCCTTGCACCGTATTTCAGTTGAACTTCTGATTGGATCTTTGCTTCAGACCAACAGTGTAAAGCCCTGTGCAAGCGGAAGCTGATCTTTCTCAAAAAGCGCATTTCTTCCCATCAGTTAGCCAACCTATCCCCTGAAGAAAAAGGTTTTCCTATCTCTTCTCTTTTGCTTTTTCTACTTAGACATTACACAACTCTAGGCATTCTTACTATTCAACAAAAACACTAAGTTTTAGACTTTCTGAACTTTGGCCCCAGTCATAATTTGCTGCTATTAATCTCCCAGCCTCACTGTGTAGCGTATGAAAAAAATTCCCTGTCATTCCCGTATGTGTACTCTAGAGCATGAAGGCACAAGTCACAGAAGGTGAAACACACTCTGCAAACATGGAAGAGAAAGGAAGCTCAAAAGCAATGCAGGCAAACAGTGAGGGATAAAGAAGAGACAAGTGGCTACAGACATGAGATAAAGGGAAAGGTGCAAGGAAATGATGAGGGTGTATTGGTCATAGTGATAGTATCCAAGATTTTCAGTTGCTCTTGATTTCTTTCTAGACATTGTGTTAAAAGAGAGCCTTAAGACAGGACACAAAAAAGTTTAAAGGGCAGCTTTACAGATATATATGGAAAATGCAACCATACACACAAGCAGCATTGGTAAAAACCTTTACAAATGGTATTTATTTGAAAATGCTAAAAGGATGAAGATAAAAGATATTGCCACTGCTTGACTGCAGAATGGAAGTCAACATTTCGATAGCACAAGAAAAATTATATACAGCAATAGTAAATCTTAGGGGTTCTTGAAACCGAAATGGCTGCATGTTTGATGTGCAAAAGAAACTAGTAGGAAGATCTAAACAGGCGGTAAAAGGTTCAACAGCTTAATACCAGATGCAATGTTTTGAACCAATACAAACAAGGCAAGATGGCATTTGTAAATGCCAGAGAGGACATCAAGACACAAAATGATGAAAACCTTAGGGGAAAAAAAAAAAAAAAAAAAAAAAAAAAAAAAAAAAAAAGCTATTCTGAGAATTCTTGCATGAGAACTGAGGGGAAGAGTCACACTTAAAGTTCAGATGCAAGAACTTATTCAGAAATTCAAATTCAGAGAGTCAAAGATCCCAGAGAGGCAACAGCCAAAGTATCCAGCACATCAGCTGTGCAGTGCACGACACTTGAGAAAGGAAGCTGGGGAAGATGGAAAGTTTAAGAAAGGTCAACACCTCTGAAAAGATCAATGACCCCTGCAAGAGCTGTGCTGCACTCAACCTGATGTTTGAATATTTACCTAGAAAGGCTGAGGTTTCTGGCTTTCATTTCCAATGAATACAATATTGTCGTGTTAAGAGAAAGCTAAAAAGGAAACATTCAGTTTGTTTTTTCTTTTTATCTATTTCTTTTAAGCTGTTTGCTATTTTGCACCCTTTTATCACATCCACTCAGATTTATTTCACTTCAAGAGAATATGGTTCATTCTGGCTAGGAAGATGTTTCTATGGCTATACTGTTTTTCACTTATTTTTGCTTATTTCTTGAGAAGTATGAACAGACCTAAACCTGGTATCTTGGCTAAGGCCATGCTGCTGGTTTATATGATAGAATTCAGCATTATCATCCAAACCATTCATATGTTTCTTAATATTTCCTTGTTATTTTTCATCCCTACTGGACACTAAGTATGGGACCTTGTCTAAGGAGTTTTCATGCATGATTACCATTACAGAGAGGCAGTGGTTAAAATTCTTCTTTATAGCGTACATTAGCCCACAATTATCAACAATAATTTTAATCTACTACTGCACTGTCAATTAACTTTACTATAGAGATTAAAATCCTTAGGAAATCTCCTATGAGCTACTCTATCTAGCCTTTACTAATTTTAGATTTCACTTCCTGAGGATGATTTGCCAATTCGCTATCCTAGGTCAACAGTAAATAGACTTAAAACTCTATCATTCATTTTTGCCTTGGCAGAAGACTACATATTCCTACCTCTACATCTTGGTTCCTTTTGGATCAAATATCTTGACTTTCTCCTTAGGCTTATATTTGAAAAAGAAAACCAGAAGATATACTTAAAGGTATCAGCTCATTTATGCTTTCCTCCAACATACAGTGAAGTTAGACTACAGCTATAGTCTGCGGGGGTTTTTTTCTTTATTTTTCTAAAATGTTCACAAGAATTTCTGCTAACAAAGATTCCACTACATTCCCAGCTATCAGGCCACTGATGTAAGTTTTCCCTAACACTTAACTTAAATTCCTTTCATCTAAATTAGTGTATGTGGGCACAGAGAAAGACTGATAATTATTCCTTTACATATGGAAAGATGTATTTCCCAGTCTTCTCTTTCTCAGGCTAAATAAACCAAACCCTTTAACTTTTCACCACGGTCACATTCTCTGAGTCTTTCCCAACAGTTTGAGACAGGAAGGAGAAGAAGCAAGTGTACTTCAGAGAAAAAAAAAACAGATCAAATGACACAGCCAATCCTTGCTGCAGCTCATAGATATCCCCCTTCCAGCAATAACTGTTCCATAGGTTTAATGTTATGTAGTAAGTCCTTGTGGTGGTCTTGGTGATGAATATCTCTACGCAGGGAAGACCGTTTTAAAAATTCTAAAATTCTTTTGTTCTCACTTGACCATTTTGCTCTTGACTACATTATTTTTAAAACACAGTGCCCACAAACTGGGCATGTTGCACAAGTTGTGGTCTTACCAGCACTGAGCAGAACTGTAAAAAAAAACTCAACAAAATCTAACCAATATGGAGGACTCTGTCCTTTTGAGCCATCATTATTCCAAACGTTTTTTTTTTTTTTTACGGACTTTTCATTGATACCCTGCCAGTTCTTCTCTAGTTCATATTTGTGCATTTATTTTCCCTCCTTCATGGCAGTGCTATGCAGTTGTTTATATTCAGTGTCATCTTCTTCATACTGCTTCACTTCTCCAGTTTATCAGGAATCTTCTGAATTCTGACCAAATCCTCTGAAACTCTTGTGGCTTGGTACCATCTACGAATGCTGCCAAATATGCTCTGTTCTCTCCCATCCCTGTCACAAATACAAATATCAACAAGAACTGTCCACAGGTGGGTGCCAAAGACTTCACTTGTAAAGCCCTTTTAGCTGACATGCTCATGTCCAGTCCAATGCTCACGAAGATGCTTAAAGCTAAGCTCATGCTTATGCTGTATGGCTCTAAGCGTATGAATCTCTTTGTTAAAAGAAAACCTTGGTTTCTTAACACCTTCTGCAAGGGATTTTGATGAAGGTATTATGTCCAAGTGGATTATGATACCTTTTTCCATTTTACCCACCTTCATGGAAAGTATGCTTGCTGAACAAAAGATCAGCAAAGCAAATTTTCCCTTCACAGAATCCATGCTGGTAAATGTTCATCATATCATCATTACCTAAGCGGTTTAAATGAAATTATAGGCTCTTGACTCATCAGCTTTCTTGGTTTGAAAGACTCTTCATTAGCCTGAAATTCCCCAAACCACTCTTAGAAACTGTTAAAAATAGCTCCAATATTAACTTTTCTGTAACCCCTTAAGAATGAGAATCTCAAAGTGCAGTATACACACTCATTCCTAATGTTTTTCTTTTTAAAATATGTTAAAATAATCTTTCCTGCATAGAGATGCCGTTCATCATCAAGAACACCACATGCATTTATTATGTAACATTAAGCCTGCAGAACAGTCACCACTGGTAAGGGGGATATTTATGAGCTGAAGCAAGGACTGACTGTGCCATTTGATCTGTTTTTTCTACAAAAAAAAATTCTCTGAAATACACCTCCTTCTATTCCTTTCCTTCCATCAGAAAAGATTTCAAGATACAGTCCACCTTCCTCTCTAATTAAATTAATTCAGATGTAAAGCATCTATTTCATACTTGGAAAACACATTGTGTCACCTCCTCACCAGCAACTAAAACTCAAAACTGGGAAGACTATGTCAAGCTGCTAAAACTTAATACAGGAACTAATCAAGAAACATTACAGGCTTCACTTAAAAGATAATCATTCCAAGCATGGAGTATCCATCATTACAACTGCAGCAAAGACAGTAAAAGATAGACTGTTCTTGTGGAAGCTAAAATTTTCTTAATTCTTAACTGGCAAAATAGCTTCTTTTCTTAAATGATTTTTTTCTCATTTCTCTAAAAAGCAAAACCTCATCTTCACTAAATACCACAAAACAACTTCAAAACACTTCAACATTTTATATTTAATATATTCAAGGAAAATATAAGCAGCAAAGCGCATTTCATTTTACATAAATAAAACTTGAATAAAACCGAGGTCCATCTGCAAAAATACCTGCAGCTGAGAGCCTGGGCTTTACCAGATAGTTTTCACATAACTGCAGCAGCAAGACGCCATATTGCAGATGGGAATATCCAAAGGTCACATATTAACGATCTACCATACTTCTTTAAAGAACCTCCAAGGATTTGTGTTCCTTCCACTTTTGTTCACTTTCAGATGCTGTTTTCAAACAGATTCTTTCAGATTTCTAATTGTTCAGTATATCAAGGCTATCACCAATGACTCCAATATGCACTCTACCTTAAAGATTGCAAAGACACAAGTTTTGCCTAGAATGAGGTAAATCCACAACATATCTGCACTTCACCTGTCTAGTATGCATATTTGTCACAAACAGAAAATATACTTTCAGATTATTTGTGAGAAATTTGCACGTCCAATTTTTTCCTTTCACGTGTGGAAAAAAAAAAACTTTCTAAAAAGCTTGTTCTACTACTCTTAAATTTTCTGGGGGGAAAAAAAAGGTTGCTCAAACTTAGGTCTATTTAAAACTCCAGAGTGGAAAAAAAAATAATAAAAAAAAAATCAATCTCCAGAGTTTGTTTACAATTTTCAAAAATAGTATCTAATGAATTCAAATTATTTTTGATAAAGATCTAGTCCTGATAATAATGACAGATGAGCACCTTTCTTATCACATCCTCATTTTCTTTTCCAGCTTACTTCCTTTTCCAACTACATACATGTAACTATATTTAGCACACTCCAGAGGGGAGTTGGACATTTTCACAATGTCTTTTCTCATTCAACGAGCAGCAAGTATATTGCATGTCAAGAACAGCTCTTCAGTTGCTTGAAGGAGATGTATACTTTACTACAATGCTTTATTCTAGTCCTTCTCTCCCTGTTCTCTCTTTTAAAATAACTTCATTCGGGAACCTACATAAGTAAACCCTATTTCTGTAAACACTATAGGCTGAACTGTTGTCCTTTAGATTCTTTCTGTCAAAGTTAGATTTGTCTTTGGAGTAAAGAACTACTCTCTAAATTAAAATTCTTCTGATCAAGTCTTCATACAAATAAGGAAATATGCTACTTAGGTTACCTATCACGTAGCATTGTGTAGATGAAGCTCTATGATTGTCTAAAGTAGTTCAATAAATATCAACTTAATATTACAATAGGAGAGTTGATGATAGCTCTCTTAAGATTTATCATCTGTTTAGAACAGGTCTAAGTCCTATTTCCACAGAATATCTTCCCTACTCGGAGAGAATCAAATCCTGATTTGTTCACTTTCTCTGAGACTGAAATTTAGCTGAAAAATAATGTGCAATACCTCACTGTAAATTTTACGTAAAAGGGACAATGGTTCAATTTACCACTGAATAATATTACAACGAAATCTCAGACTTAATGCATATTAGGAGAACAACTCTGTCTTGGGAGCCAGTCACACACTTAGTGGTCCCAAAGACCACAGGGCCTTCCAGTTTATACTAGATCTAGTGACTTCTTAACTAGCAGTTTTAAAGTTCGTGGTGCAACTCTAGACTCAAATTGGGTTTTGGCCAAGCTCCTCATGACCTTATGAGAACTCATGCCTCAGGTTGGGAGTGGGGAAAGGAAGGGCAGAACTTCAACTCTTAAACTTTGTATAGCAGTCTAAGCATATTAAAGCATATATAAAATCCTTTTGACTTCAGCCTTTACAGCCTGATCATTGCTATTGTCATCATTTTTGGTTGCTCGTTTTTCAAAGCAATTAAGTAAAAGCCACATAAAAAATTATAAACTAGGAAAGTCAAAAAATACCAAGAATTCCGATTCTTACAGCAAACAACTAAACTGTTACACATATATATATTAAAAGCTAATCCACCCAAAGTGATCTACAAGGCCCCACCTCTGCAGGCGAAACAGTCAAGTCATAGCTGTCCTCACAGCATCAAATTGAAGTTTACTCATTTTGGTGCATTTATAATTTCCATCTCTGAGCACTAGTGCTAATACCTCCAGATCTAATAACATGAGGGGACTTACAAAAAGAGGAAGCCTAAATGATTGTGACTGTGACCCCATATCTAAATGATCAGAAACTCTAAGCATAAGAAGCAAGTGGGATATGGGAAGCAGAACCACACTGAAATGCTCCAGTTATTGAATAATACACTCTACAATCTTAGCCAACATAACTGAAGAGTTGTACTTGCTAGTTACTATCCTCCTTGGCTAAAAATTGGCCTGAAAAGAAGGGAAGAGGGAAGGTTAAAGATACTGAAAAGTGTGGCTGATTCTTTAGACAGCAAACTATGTTGCTTCTCCTTCTGGCACACTCCTGTTTGGAATGAATCTGCATGGAATAATGTCAAGCAGTTTTTCATCCTTTCACATTCCCACAAAGAGGAATTGGACTGCTCTCTCAAACCCTTTTCAGAGTTAAAATACGACTGCTTCACTGGCTGGCTGAGGTGGCTGCAAAGTTGGCAGCAGTGAAGTGCTTCATCTCCACCAGGAGGAACCGCTGGAGAATGAGCTAAAATTACCTAGCCCTGAGCACCAGGCTACCTTGCCTTCAAAGGCCTTCCCAGCTGGTTTCCCATCTTGGATCCTCCAGGAAGAAGTTATGCTGACAAAGCAGCTACTACTTTGCTTCTTTAAGAGGCGCACCGAGAGACATGCTCTTTCAGGGCCAACAATACCCTCCAGCCCACGAACCACAAGTGCTCTTGACAGCTGAAGTTTAACTTCACATAGCTCCCCCGGCACCCTTTATCTGGCCCCGAGGGTTTCTCTGCACCCTGGCTGGCGTGAGGTCTCACGTGCTTGGGATCGCTGCCGTCATGTTCCCACTGCAGGTACTAGGGTTGCTACGGTGCCGGGCCGGCTGCCTAGCAACAGATGTTTCCTTATGCCGGTTACGAGTGGGTCAGCAAGCCCCAAGATAAAAGCGACAGTGATTTTCCACTGCTTTGTTGTTGGATAGGAACCCTATAAATGGCCTACTGTAATCAAAGGCAGTTTCCAAGAAAGGGCTCTGTCCTAGAATTAACTAGTGTAAACTAGAGATTAGATCCAGCCCTCTGATAGCAAGTAAGCTTGCTGAAAAGCTTCCTGGCTTAGCTATGGTTAAAGCAAACGGTCTTCCAGCAAAGAAAAATTAGTAGATTTTTCCCGTTAAGAATTAGGTATGAGATGGATTCTACAGGAAAAAGAAACACCGGGAAAAGGGCTGGAAAGCAAAATTCATATCACAAATTCAGCTAAATGTTTCTGCAGAAATAAAGACTAAAGCTCTGCATAAGCTTAAGCACTTAAGGAAAATTTCACTTAATTGTACACGTGTAATGAGCAGATTATATTCGCGCTAATTAGATAATCAAGTTCAAAACCTCAACAGCGCATAGGAAATGGCACAAAGGGTTATTTTTAGGTGGTCGCTACTGAAAATTCGTGGAGCAAAAAATCAAATCTGTGCTGCACAACAGGCTCTGCTGCTTTGACCCACGTAAATTCTTCTCCCTGCCTTCTCCTCATCAGTTCCCCTTCTCACGCTGGCAGCCCCACAGGCAGGCTTCCTCGCCGGCTGCCATAGTTGAGCTTACCTCCTCCCTGCTAGAAATGGCAGGGGTGGACAGCCATAACTAGAAGCATTATTTCTGAGGGGACGCAAGCTGCTTATTTTTAAGACTACGCTCTCTCCAGCGTGCAGTTTTGCCACAAGTGCAGTTGCTATGGCGCCTGCTTCTGTTGAGATACCGGAAACGTTGTTGGCATAACCAGAATTTCTCAGCTATCACTGAACGCAGTTTACGAACAGTGGGTAGACGGGAGGCCGGACGGGCAGGGCCTCCTCCTCTTCTGAGATGGATCGCTGAGTGCAAATGGGTCACCCCTTCATCTCCCTTACTCTCTACCTCCCAATGTGCAATTTCATGGGGCCTGTCTGTTGCCTCCCCGCCACGGCTCTCTGCTCCCTAAAGCCAGGCTTCACCCTTATTATCTGCCTACTCCAGGCTGGCAGCTGTGAGGTCTCCTGAGAGGTTGTTTGCTCACCCCCAACCCTTCAGTATGCTTCTCCCCAGCTCCAACACAGTCTGCAGAGAGAGGCAGGAATGGTGGCAGATTTGTAAGGACAGCCGGCCACTGGATACACAGTATACACTGATCTTTAAAAGCTTTAAAAATCAATAGGAGCCAAAGGCTATGTTCCTTCACCATTGAAGTAGGCACTTTAATTGCAAGAGAGTAAATTCAGCTTCCAAAAGCTGCGGCAATGCTAGCACCTGGCTCTTTACGCCACTGCACACACTTCTTCCAGCTGTCAAAACACAAACTGCTTTACAAGGGGGCTGAGCATGCAAAAAGAGATGTCACTCAGTGATACTTTTGCTGTTACCCACAAAAATTGGCTGAAGAGGAGCATGAGAAAAGACTAATGAAAACAGAAGAGGACAAGTTGAGCAGCCAAATCCTCTCGCCTGTGACACTCAGGCTGATGTTGGACAGCACCTGCAGCTGGGGTGAAGGAGGATTCCTCATGCCTCTAACTGTATGCTGGAACCAGTGCAGTTGCAACACGAAGTCCACACCACTGCGCCCAGTCTAGGAGGGAGGCCACTGCTCAGCCACAGTGACTTCTCTTCCTTTAGTCCAAATCCCTGTTAGAACTCAAACTCAGACTACCTCAGTCATATAATCTCTTTAAGAGATGCTGCATCTGCGGTTTTTGAAACATTCAGAGTAGCGCAGAAAAGAACAGAGAGGAACAACAGGAAGGAAAGGGCTTAGGAAGAAAAGAGCATAGTCAATCCCTGACTTCCACCATTCTTGGTATTAATTTAAAATTGATAAAATGCTTTACTGAGTTAGAAAAGAAACGCCAATGTTGATTACTTCCCTCATCAAAATGAAAAAAATCAAAGCTGTGTGTATCTATGACAAATGCTCATGAAGTTTTAGTACACTTCACCTTTTACTTTTAGTTGTTGAACAGCAGTTGTCTCCCGCTTTTCCAGCCTGCCACAGAGATAAAGGACTAAACTAGCAGACCTTAAGCTTAGCTTTATTCCAATCTTACACACACACACACACACACACACACACACACACACACACACAAAGATAATTTGTCATTTGGTGTTTCCAAAAATTCTGGAAAAAATCAAGAGAAAACGTAGCAGCAGACAGGGCACTCTGAAATCTACAGAAATGAAGAGGCTTAAAAGAGGTTTAAGCTCAGAGAGAATCTGAGCACCCTTAGGTAACAAGAATTATATCTCAAGCATGGGAAAGCAGAGCTGAAGCCATCCACTTTGTCATTTTAACAGTCAAATTAAGGACTGTACCAACCAGAACAATTTTCTCTCTGCAAACATTCAGCTAGTTAAAATCATAGTCCCAGATGCTGCCCATAGTTCTGTAAAAGAAGCATGATTCTGACTTTGCTGCATGGCAGACTTATCAGTAGCAGATAATGCGCAAGGCCTCAGAGAAATAACAGGCATATTATCAGCAGTGAATGCAAGATTCTTTCTTGTGAAAGCTTTTTTTTTTTTTTTTTTTTTTTTTTTTTCTTTCTCTCCCTTCCAGTCAAGCTTTCCAGACATCCCACTTGAGGTGTGAAAGATCTGGGAACTGCTACAGTCACTTCTGCTCCTCCATTTCAGCTATCCACACAGAAATGATTAAAATGTTGTGGCGCTCTGCACCTTGCTAAGAAAAATCTCTGTTTTCTCACATGACAATATTTATTCTGCGCTCAAAAATACTGTTAAAGTGCTAGAACCAAAATGTTTTACTACACTCATTGCTCTTATACATGCTCTTTATCCAAGTTTAGGACACAAAAGTGAGATAATTTTCACGGTAACAGCTGGACATTAGACATTTCTGATACTCTACGACAAACACGCAGGGTGTTCCCCGTGACAGAGAGCAAATGCTTGGAATTTCTTGTTCACTTTCACAGAGCAAATATAAGCCTTTGTCACTTTCTGACTCCACAGCAGAGTCAGCAGAACAAGATTCATACTAGCACAAATCTCTCTTCATGAGTAGTTTCACTGTAACATGTTACCGTGCAAATGAAGGCCCTGTAATGTAGCCATATGTCCTGCTTTCATTCCTGTGAAAATACATGGGAATACTGGGAAAATACATGACATCCTCTTTATAGAAGTGAACTGCAGAAATTATGTATGAAAGACAAAACATTTGCATACTTTCTGCATGTATTATGAAATATGCCCTGTGCTTTTGCAATTTCTTACTCTCTCAAAAATGCCAAAGATATGGTCACAAGATACAGTAAAGCACATAACGCTTTTGCTTCCACTATCTACGTTGCTTACCTTCATTAACTGCATGAGGTTTAATAATGCAACAAGTACAGTTTGTGAATTTTGCACTGTTGACTGGTCCACGACCTCCACTGGAGGGAAAGAACAACTCCAGCTCCTGAAAACAATTGTAATTTAACATATTTTAGTTTGATCTAGTGGTACACCTCAACTTTTTATCAAAAATAACAACATCTGACATACCTATAGCCACATAAACCTTAATTATAAATTCTAGTGCTAAAAATATATTTTTCCTTTTAATATTCTCTCAAACATATCTTTATCTCTCAGGCACCATCGTACAATCATAAAATCACAAGTTGAATATCTCCTGCACTTTCTTTCTTTCTACTTCCCCAATGCAATCTATTTCCATTTCAAGCACTGAAAATGCCATTGGCATAATCACTTGATAGTGCTCCCACTTTCTGCATTCTCTTTTTTCCTCAGTATTACTCCCAAATCCAGTCCCATATACACATATTTTATCCTTCTTCTTCACATCACCTTTTTCCTCTACACGAGCAGAATGCAGCTAGCATCCAGTTCTTAGTATGTTTTTTTCCATATGCAGAACTGACTTCCATTCCATTTTTACAGCTTTTTCTATTTTTACAACTTTTTTATTCCTTTCGTCTTGAATGACTAAACTTTCACTGAAACTGCTGACTCAGTCCTCATGACTTACTGACCTTACTTTCTGTCTTTCTGAATTGAAGCAGATGAACTCAACTGCTCTAAGATGAATCAAGAGACCTCTTTGCCTTCAACTGCTTCCTTTCCTCCCCCATCACTATTTGCGAATCACACAGTCTGGGGTCGTAGGCTATGCTGTGGGGATCATGACAACCAAGCCTCCTTCCTCCCTGATAATTTGCTCATTGTTCACTACCAGCTTCATGCTTTTTTCCATACCATTTATTCACACAGCCTACACAATCTGCCAATAAACATTAGCCAAATGCTGTAGACACAGATTCCATTTAAGACCTATTGATCAAATTCAGTAAGAGAATTGACGAATTTCTATTTAAAGGAAACAATAATATCCTGGAGATACTACTACAAAAATCCATCTGATTTTTTTCCTGTGTAACAGTAGCAGTTCTAAAGGCCATTTCCTGGAATTGTCTTATTTAATTTAGTAGAACACTTTGGATGGAATAGGCTTGACTATTTCCCATTCCTTAGCTCACTGCACTCTGACAAATTCCTGTATTCCTTAGCCAAACTTCACAATTCCAGCTAATGGATCTCTCAATAGAAGGAAGAATGTATTTTGATTTTTCCCTAACAAATTATCCTCATTATATATGTGAGGCACAAGGGCTAGTTTCCTACATCCTTGTAAGGATAAAATGCTGCTTGCTCCAAAGACCCTGTCCCACTCTGTTACTAATGTTTGCTCTAAATGCAGCAGACAGGAAAAGGCAGTAAAATATTTACAAATACTACAAAAACTTTGTTTTGTACGGTAAAAGTGATAAAAAGAAAAGTAATTAAATAATGCCAAAGGACTAGGATAAGGAAATACCAAACTAGAACCAAGTGAAAGTTTAGAAACAAAAATACTTTTCCTTTCCATTTATGCCTAATCTAAAATAATCCCCAAATTTGGCCTGTAGAAATAGAGACATCATTTTAGAGTATACTAGAGACATTCATTGATCATTTAGACCCAAAAAGGACAACGCAGCCTTCTACTTCAACTGCTCCAGCTACAACCCATTCAGGTTGGAATTTCATTTTCCTTCATGTCCGTTTAACTTGTATTTCTTTCTTCTAGGACAACTGCTATATAGCCATTTAATACTAATACTGGACTTATTAAATTAAAATAGGCACAGGCCTATTAAAATCACAATTTTTGTTGGTTTATCAGAGCCTGATATTGCTATCAATAACTTCACAAAGATGCACATATCAGCAAAAGTTCATGAAAATAATTCCATAGTCATAAAAGCATTAGAGATGAGTGGAGCCTTCAAACAGCATCTTAAAAATAATGAAATGCATGAACAATCTTAACCCAAAGCACATACATATAGTTCTAATTAAAATCTTATGCTAATAGATATTCTTTTCATAGGCTCTCGCTTCAAAAGCTGGCACAGTTGTCATGGCAGCACATAGGAACAACCACTTTCTCCTTTCTATATGAAGACATCTAGATATTTAGCTAGAACTACAAAGACTTTTCTTCATGAGATTTTTTCTTGATCATAAAAACCTAACAATTTCATTAAAATTCTGTGTGAACATGTACCAACTTTATCAAATTTGCCATAAGAAAAAGTATTTTGGGTCCAGTACATGCTTTCTTGTTAAATCCAGACAGACACAAAGAGTATCCAGGAGCCCAGTGGGCCATGTGCGGTGCTGCATAGTGCAACACAGATGAAGCAGGTTGAGGATTTGACCAACAAAAAGCTACCCTCGCTTTGAAATTAAGCTGCTATGCTGTGCAGCCTAACACTGGGCCAAAAGAAAAGGCTGACAAACTATGCCCTAACTGCCAGGATATCCATATTCTCTAATATACAATACGTAGCAGCTTATCATCTGTTCTGGGGTAGATCTCTCTCAAGCTGTGCTATTGCAACTTTTCCACCTTAACTGGAGGATAGACTAGGATCAGTGTAGCAACGACTTGTATTTTTTCCCTATGGTCTAGAGTTAGATACCACAGGGCAACACCAAAAGCAAGGCCAGGAAGCAGGCAATTAAACCATTCAAACAAGCCTTTGCCCTGAACAACCAGTATGCAAGCTTTATTCTAGTCACACATTAACATATCTATCCACACACCAATGCACATAAATGGACAGCTCAGTTCTGTATAAATGCTGGTAATATCTATTATCCAGTTCCTGAGGTTTTTCTTAACACTAAGGAAAGACACAGACTGCAAACAAAGCAAAAGAGAACAGGCCTACAGCACATGCCTCTTCAGTAGACCAAATTCCTGACAGTCAGGCTTGCTGTATTACCTTTCAAAATACAAAGCAATAAAAAATAACCTCTTCAAGGGAGCCTATTTCTTCTGAACAATGACAGCAGAAGGAAGTGGGTTGTGGGCAGAGGACAAGCAACAACTACGGAGGAGAATAGATAAGTGGAACTCATGAAAGCATAAAATGATGCAAATGTTTGTATCCTTTAAGATCAACATTGGTAGGTCACTGGTAGGTTATGCAGACTATGCAGTTAACTCAACATTAAAATTTTCAGTGTGTGTGATGTACAGATGTTAAAACAGCCAGGCATGCTCTCCTGATCAAAGAGCCTGATGGTTCCCCTTGTAACAGGGATAAACAAGATTTCTGTTTCCAGACAGTTTACATTTCTGTGCTAAAAAGGAATCATGCAGAATATCTAAATTTGTTCTGAACTCAAATGGAAAAAAAACATTAAAGAATTCCAGAACTAGTTGTTATCTGATTAAGTTTAAAAAAAAATTGTTAAGAAAAATAGTCAAACACACAAAAACTCACTCGAGCAGCTGAAGCAACTGAATCTGGGCCATGAGCTGCATTTCTTAGGCCATCGTGTCCGAAGTTTGCTCTAATACTGTCTGGTGCATCAGTTCGAGCCACTGCAGAGTTTGCAGGTCCTAGTAATGTTTTCCATTTAGACACTGCATCATCTCCTAAGATTTCCATAGCAACAATGGGGCCACTCGTAACAAATTGGAGAAGCTCACTGCAAAATGGAAATAGCGCATGGTGATCCAGGCAATGAATTAAAAACAACAAAACCTGTAATCCAGTGGAGACACTCAAAACTCAACTGGACAAGGCCTTGAGCAACCTGATCTAACTTTGAAGCCACACCTGCTTTGAGGAAGCAGTTGGATTAGGTCATGTGCAGAGATTCTCCCACCTAAACTATGCTGTGATTCTTACTATGGCTGTTGAAAAAGGGCAAGGTAACTTAAGCTAATTTGTAAGAGATCAGTAGCAGAAATGGTAGAAAAAGTCCATTGCTAACCATCTGCCTGTCAGGAATGCTTCCTAAGCACATCTCTTCTGCACAGCAGACCTTCAGGATCCTTGCATGCACCTTGTGCCTTTTCCCCACTGAAACATCAGCAATACCATTAGAAAGGACTGCTCTGCTGTCCCGTCTCCAGGTCTACCTAGCCAAAGCTTGCCTAGCCAAACTCCAAAGCGGGAAGGTACAGAGACACAAAATTTGGAAGGTTTTGGTGTGGGGGGAGGAGGGTTAACCACAAAGTCATCACATCTTGGCATAAGCAGAAATCAGTTCACGTTAATGGCATAAACCCGAATACAAGGAGGAGACTGTTTGGAGCAACCTGTGCCAGACATCTCACTTTCAGGGAAAACAGCTACTCAAAATTGGAAACCCTGATGTTTCATTTGAAAAAAAAAAAAAAAAAAAAAAATGTAACTATACCTCTATTTCTTTATTTCTTTACAGAATGAGCATGCCAAGAACTCTACTTTTTCAGCTTGTAGTCTAGACACAGCCAACAATGGGAAAGTTGAATCAATTATTTTTGCAGAATTTTCTTTAAAAAGAGCTTTATACGATTATAATTGTGAGCTTGTGTGCCTGCACTTATCTATGTATTTATAAAATTTTGCATATAAAAAAGCACGCGTAAAAAATTCTTTAATATGAAAAATGTTCTTTTCTCAAGAAAGAAAATTGCTATTTTTTCTTACTGTTCATCAGACTTTAATTGACTAGTGAACTTGCAAATAAAATCTGAAAGTCCTCTTTAAAGATCAGTATTAAAATATCAAATGTAACTCTGTCAGAGATTTTACATTTTATTGGCTTGAAGATTCTTGTTCTATTTAATCATTAATTATTTCTAATTGTTTATCTCTAATTCAGAAAAAAACTCTATGCAAAAGATGTAGCTAATAGGACTGTAGAATAGGAGAAAGGGCACATCACCATGGACAAAAGCCTCAAATTACCATTATCGTAGACATCTGCAAAATAACACTACAGGCAGCATTCTTGCTCACTTATCAGCATATTCAAGCAGGCTTACTCAGCAAAGAAAAAGCAATTCTAAATGTCCCTCTGATCTCCAGTATGGTCAGACATGCCCTGGGGTCACATTCAGTGCAGGGCAGGAGTTTGCACCTACAATATACCAGTTGCTATTGCAAGAGAACAGCTGGCAGCTCCTAATACTCAGGCACTTCTTGTCAGCACTGAAATCGGGTCTCTTGACTACATCACTGCAACCCACTGTTCAAGCATGTCTGAAAAACACAAAGTAAAGCTGCACCCTCTTCCTAACAGACGCAGACTGTGAAATCCAAACAAGGGGGAAGAAAGTTGCTTGCCGGCATTTCCAGGCAAAGAGGAACCTGCACAGCATCCGGGGGAAATGCTACCAAACCAGAACTTACAGCTAAGTGCTTCCCGCCAATTCTCCTTTCCTGCAAGCCCCACCCTGATCGTGAAGATGCTTCTGCTTTAGGCTTTGAGGTTTGGCCTTGCTAGGTGCATTTTCACTTTTGAGGGACCAAAGACATTCCCTTGATATCATCAGGCTGTAAAGACTGTGAGTTAAGACCCTAGATAACCAAAATATGAGTCTGCTGCTGGAGGAAGATGGACAGGGCCCATACTTTGCAAAGGATTCCACTCAACTAAGATAAGCTCTGATTTTCTGCTTGTTTTGCAGTTTTGAACATGCAAAATGAATCCAGTGCATTCAATAAATAAGAATATTACATGTCAAGCTGAAAATTATATACCTACTTATAAAAAGGTTTTGATTGATGGTCTACGTAGAAATCAATTGCTTCTTTTCTGGAAGAGTTAAAACAGGAAAAGAAAAGAAAAGAAAAAAAAAAGACATAATAAAACCTCTTGAAAAATCACAACCAATTACTCATCAACAAGTTTCCACAGGTAATGTCTTCCCTAGCCAGACAGCTTGTGCTATTTTCATGCCCAGTAATAGAAACGATACTTAACTTTCTGTCATACTATGTCTACAGGTGTACTTTACTCCAACTTCAGCTCCTGCTTGGTGAAGGAAGTAATCACTGAAGGCCATTAACACTGATTTTCAGTAACTGAAGGTCCCCGCATCCTCAAGTTAGGAAATGCATGCAGCAGAGTCACCTTGCTAAGCCATTTACTATTCTGTTGTTTTCATTTTTCATCTCATTTTGTTCATTAATGAAGTATAGTTTTAAAGCATAAATCCACAATCTGTCCGCTTCACTAGAACCTACTTCCTTATCAAGGCTACTGCTTGATTACACTGGTGTACAACAGAATATTGTGTAACCTGGTTTCTGCTCAACATCTGCAAATAGTTTAAGTCCTGTAAGCAGCACAATCCCCTGCAGATTAAAACACGCATTTGCCCAGCACCTTGCCATGCGAAAACTCAAGTCAGTTTTGCATTTCCGTTTTGAGGCCACACCAGGCAAAGGAGGTTCTGTAATGAGCAGGGCTCCATACATTGCCAAGCCACTAGGCATATATAGTCTGTCTGCACTGCAGCTGCTGCTTAGCCTTTACTCAGGTAATGCAAGCAGCGCAGATGAGACAGCACAGTGCTCACTGCTGGCTAAACACGAATATATTCATCTACCTTTTCAGACACGGTTGGACAGGGTTGTGACATTTTCCAAACTCTGCATTCCTACAGCCACATCGCTAACAGCGCTGGGCTGAGCTAGATCTGTGTGTCTGGGACTGTGCGTGCCATCCACAACTGGGTACCCCATTCTGTGGCTTTTCACCCCACCATCCCTTGCAGCTAGCCAAACTACTCTCCCCCCTGCTTCTTCTCCAGCCACTTTCCATGTCTTGCCAACTCTGCCATTTGTTCAGCATGGCAACAGCTGGAAAGCACTTGAAGGTTTTTAAGTCTAGCCCTGTCTGTTATCCTGCTGCCTCAAAATTCCAGTTCAAAAGCAAATGCTTGGTCTTGGCTTGTCCCAAAACTTGATGCATACCATGTTCTGAAGCCGGACTATGGAGAAGGACAAGGTCTTCAGGAGGACTGAGAGTTGAAAGTAAGCAAAATTGCTCACCCCTAGTTTGGGTGCAAAGCTCATCACCAAAGCCGAGCTGCAAGGAGACTGAAAGATTCCCACTGAAAAGATTGCTTGCACTAATAGGAACAATTCTGTGAGTTTTTCTGGTCTCCATGATTCTGCTCACTTTGAAAAGCATCTTTTACTTAAAGGAATTACCTGCATGCTTTTCAAAAAACAGATTACAAGTCTGAACAAAGGTATTGCACTGTCCTCTGCAATGCCACTTTACCCATCTCTCTCCCTTTGCAGTCCATCCCTTTGTAAGTTAACATACAAGAAAAAAGGAGAATCTGTGAACAGAATTCCAAGTTACAGACGTAAGCCTAGTTTTGAAGCCTCTGCTGGAGGAAAAGAATGACCTCAAAGTAACAGGCCATTTACCTAAGAAGAATTTAATTCTTCAGACCTTGATAAACACTTAAACAGTCATAACTTTCTCCACTTTGTTAATCAAAATGATCAGCTAATCACGTTAACTGAGCAGTTCCTGGTTTGTTGCTTGCTTTGTGCAAATATGTGGCATTCTAAAGTCAAAGGATTTTCATTGGCCATACAGCTAACATGCTTTCCTTCCATTTTTTTAACTAAGGTAGTGATATTTTTTGATGCTACTCACAGGAACTTCTGCAATGTCAAATTTCAAACCCATGGTCTGCAAATATCCTATCTATGACCTATCTAAGTAGGTTCCTACCCTGACTTTCATATCTTAGCTACATTTTTTATGGAATGCATGAATAAATTTAACAGGGATTGCCAGACAAATGTGAGCAATAATTCCTTTAAAGAAAGCTGTAGATCATGGTGCTGATTTGAACAAGTATGCCTGCAGAGATTTAGGTGCGGAAGACTGTCAAAGCCACAGTTCTAACATTTTAAAATGAGGCAGTCCACAGAGAAACCACAAATACTCAGACAGCATTTTAAACACATCCAATATCACAGCTCAGTCTTGTGCTTATTAATCATTATTTTCAATTTTACAAGTTAGCTGAGATTTTTTTATAGCAATAGGCAATAAAAATTTAAATCTCAAAGTTTCTTTTTTCTTCAGTGAGTCAACTCCAGAGCATGAGACTTGGCTCAACAGTTCTTCAAATGCTCAGACAGATACTGAAATAAAGAACCACCCAACATTTCAGGATCAAATGTCTCAGACGACAGGAGAACAAGCCAAAAAACAGTTGACTTGAAAGACACTGAGACTGATTGTGAATCAGCTGTAGAAACCTGACTAAACTCATGAACTGGAGCTGTTTGAGGGAGGATCTGGAACTAGAGTAGTTGAAAATATCAACAGGTGAACATATAAACAGGAAGAGCAAGTCATAGTGTTTTATCTAATCTCAGAATGCCAGAAACATTTTGAGCTAGGAGAAAATTGATCCTGCTCTCATACAGAAACCATAAGAACCTATGAAATGGTAAGAAAGCTTTTCTTATCAAAGAGATGGTGTATATGGGCAGGTTTAGGAAAGCAACAACTGAGAAAAGGTGCAGTAACCTCGAGGAATACTTTCACAGTAAGTTCATCAACTGTATTCTTTCTTCTGCAACATGTTTTCTTTTTATTTTGTGGCTGAGAGTAGCAATAGGGTGTGTGTTGGGGGGGGGGGCAGGATTAGGAAGATACATGAGTAAAATCTGTCCATCCTGCAATAAGACCAAAAGATCACTTGCTTTGCCAGGGACTTCTATTCGTTATCTGGGAGCACAAATTAAGATGATGGATTTACCAAAAGGCAAAAAAATAACTGCTTTAAAGACAACTCTATTATAATCAGCAATATTGTTTGCACCACAAAGACATGGGGTGAAGACATAGCAACACATCAATAATAAACATTATGGAATTGCTGGAGCTATACTACTCACATTGGAGTCATACAGAGGCATTCACCTATATGCATTTGCACATAACTTTTTCAGCATTTAGCTTAATCCTCTGTATGCTTTCAGAAACCTACACACGATTACGAAACAGATGAGTCTTCCCTTTATTACTCACTGGAATGAGTGGAATGAATTTCATGTGTGGAAAAACATGGAATAATTTCAGAGAACGCCCTTTAATGCAAAAATAATATTCAGATCTTATATAGCTAACCTTAAAATGTTCTTACCTTGAAAGCACCATCATTTTGGCCTTAGTTATTGTAAATCCTGCATTAATAATGATATCAATTAATTCTCCCATCTTGGGTGCTGCATCAGGTTTAATCAGAGCCAGCGTTCTGGAAAATAAAGAGAAGAAAGATACAGCTAACACTACTTTCCTTAGAACATTTAGTATACAAATTGAGTTTACATTCAGACAAAAAGCATCACATCAAAGAGAAAAACTTTGCCTCAGTCAAGCATCTTCATCCCAGTGTCTCATCAATTTTCACGCTGTTCTTGAACGCCTGTTCAAGACATTGTTCTGATAAGGACAGGTTTTGCATACTACAATTTCCTTAGCTTTCTACCCTAGTTAGCCTATAATGTTACACCAGCCATTGCTTTTACCCAGTCCTCCTCTCGCTCTCAGGGCTAACAATCTGATTGTTTTCTGCCATAGCTAATGCACCCCTCTATTCCACCGCAACAGCTACCTTTCTCCTTCACACTGCCTAAACCAAACTCAGAGTAACTGTACTCAACTTGAAGTCTGCTGCTTCTCTTTCCAGACCTGAGAAAGTCACACCTAAAACTTAATGTTTCCTTCATCTGCTGTTAGCCCAAACTGATGCTCTTCTCCCGAAAGCCACACTATTTAAGACCTAAATTTGCTTTGTACATGCAGTTTGTAAGATGCTGTTCAGGAATTTCAGTAGTTTTCTTGGATTCCTGAAGAAGTTGATAACTTCACAGCCTTATAAATAGGGGGCTTTGACAACAAGATGGAAAATATTAGTTTTATGGTGCATGCAAAGTATGAAGATTATTCAGACAAAAGGAACCTTTATATATTTACTAAATTTCTGAAGCACATCTTTCTCATGCTGCAACTGTCGACAGTTTCTCCACGCCCCTCACTCACCACGGGCTTAGAACACAATGGATTTGTTTCCTTCTCTCTCCCTATGCTTGCTCAACCTCCTTTTTTCTAATATGGAAATCTTAATGTACATGAAAAAAAATCAACCTGTTGAACTGCCCTACTTAGAACATTGCTTAAATATGTGCCTCTTCCATAACACTCAGAAAATGAAATGATTTCATTATTACATATAAAACATTTGGAGGCCCCAGTGAGAAAAAGGTCGCACTGTACTTTGTACAGTACAAACACTTCTTGACAAACATTTTGCATGTAAAATACCTAATACTTTTAATAGATGCAATAAAAGGTTAGAAGGAGGAGCTTTCCATCTCCTTTGCCAACTAACAGCTATATACAAAGGGAGACCAATCCAAAAATCTCTACTCTGTCCTCCACATCTTTGTACCCAAGTACATCCTATCTTCTCCATAATTATCTTTTTATACTGTACATTTCTCCAGGCCAGGACTGTTTTATTACTATGCTTTACATATGGTCAAGTATACTGCCAGCACTAAAAATATTATTAATCAAAAAAATTCGCACAAAATGCAGGTCTGTAAAAGGACATTTTCTGTTTATATGCATCTTGTGGTGAGTCAGCTTCAAATGTGCTAAGCTTACAAATCAATAGATTTATTCAATCATGTATCCCAGAGATTCCAAGACTCTGACAATCCTAAAGAACTCTTTCTATCTTTTACGCTGTTTCCAATAATGAAGGCTATCCAAGATAAAATACTTTATTGCAGTACTCTCATAAAGGAAAGGCAAATAACTGTAAATTTCTTTTTATTTACTAGCATAGCATGGAAATCAGCCTTTAAGTTCACAGTAATATACTATAATCAGTTCAAATATGCTGAGGTTACAGGAGATGAGCAAGTTTCCTCTACATTTACTTTGAACCTAAAGAGACTCCACATTGTCAGAAGTTTTGGGAATAGACAGAGAGACTATTTTATTTCAAAGAAAGAAAGAAAGGAGGACATTTTGAGGTATCTGATATTTCATCTAAAAGTAAGGGAAAGACATGAATGACTTCAGAGCTCAGGAACAAATCCAGATTCCTCAAGTAGCAGGAAGCACATATACACAGACCAGCTTAGGCTCAGATCTGTTGGGAAACAGGACACAAAAAGACTGACGAGATAAGGGGGTAGTCAGGCAGTTGCAAGAAACTTCATTAGAGCATTTTTTTAAAAAGTACATCTACCTTCAGATGAGTAGTCCACTGCGCATATGCTTTTAGCCCACCATAGTGCAAACCAAGATGGGGTTAGCCTTGGCTCCAGACAGGAAAGGTCGACCTCTGGCCCGCAGTCAACGTAGTCTGTCAGCACAATTCATAAAGTCTGCGGCCCATAGCCTGTTTTCCTCTTTCCCAAGGATTTCACAGCTCCACTTCATTCTGTGACATGCACCCATCATACAGCAGGATGAGCCATGCACATCAAGGCACATGAGAGGGAGCAGTTGCGCCCTAACCAGATGAGATGTGCACATCCAGTCTTGCCACACGTGACCTGCATTTGGCATAATAGGTTCTCAACTCTCTCATTTACCTTGAAAAAAGGATTGAATCACTGGAACAAACGCTTCTGTGCATTTTGCATTTCCTTGAGGAATATTTTTGGAACCTATGTTATCACACATGGTATTCAAGAGACATCTAAATCCAGAAATAATCCGTTCTTTACTTTTCTAAGTTAAAATTTTCTTGTAAAACTAAAATTTCTAGCAATAGGTAATGAAACGCTATATTATGAGGTAATTTACCTAGAAGACATTAATACAAACTGTAACGAGCAACTGTTACAACTTTTTTCCGCCATCAGTACACAAATTGTGACACCTTCTCGGAGGTATGCAGGGTAAGAAGCAATAGAATTCAGACTACTGAACACTGCTGCTGAGATTGGTTTTGAATTCAAGTGCCCTATTTTTAGTTTTAATTAGCAATATGTTTCTTGTGGTTTGACATAATGCAGCCTACAAAGTACATTTTTAAACAGTTTTATGTTTAGGAACAAAGGAAAAAGAATAAAAATTAAGCTCATTTGCTTACATTTTCAGAAGGACTGTATGACAGTACTCCAATGAGTACTAAAAAACAGAAGATGGGAGCTGATCAAAGAAATGGTGCACAACGCATGCTGGGGCTAAGCATGTGAGACCTGCTTATTTCTGATAATAGGACTGTTGCATGTAAAATACTTTATGTCTTGTAGGGGCAGAAACACTGAGTATGTCAGTGACTGGAAGCATATGACTAACATACCCAGTCAGAAAAGAATACAAATATTTCTGGTTGCCACAAGCATTCTTACAAGATTTTTCAAGAACTGTGATGGTAACTGACTCTAAGTTTAGTCAACTTATAAAGGACACACTTGTCAGACAAACAGTTACCTTGGGTTACAAGTCATCCCAGATCACAAGTGAAAAACTGGAGAAACAGAAATCCCTTCTTCACACCTGCATTTCCTTACGTGGTACACTAAGTAAGCATGTGCTTACTTACTCATTTTACTCCCTGCTTGCAATAGTTCCTTACAACACACTGGGAAAGAAGTGAGGAAGAAGAGCACTCAAATATGGCTGTAATATCTAAAAATTGATCCAGAATGGAAGAAATGTAGGTGTAGAAACTGAAACTGCATTGAAGTTTCACGGGTTTTTTTGTAGAACTGTCTAAATAATTTTAGCCTAAATCACAAAAAGGTCTATGCAAAAACTGGCTGTTTTTACCCATCTACTTTGTCCTCTGTGTACCCAGAGTCATGTTTATTTGCTTTATCAACAAGAACAAGTGCCCCTCTTTCAAAACATTTGAGGTTTTTGAAGTACAGTCCTCAAGCTCCCTCATGGGCATTCGCTGAGCTTATGTGCATGCATATGCAGTGACCAAAGCACGTAAGAGATTTTCCAAATTTGAACTAAAGTACAGATGGTCCTGCACAGCGTAAAGGCAAGAAAAGATGGGAAAATGTTCTGCCTCAGGCAACAGTCACAAAACTATTAGCAGAAGTCCACCTACAAATTATTTTTAGAAATTATCATGTATTGTAGAAATCTTACTTTATCTGCTTAACTAATCACTGCTGTAAAACCTTCTAGGACCAGGCCAAAAGGACAAACACCTCATAAGCAGCCACTTTCCCCAAGGGCTCTTTTAGTAGAGCCCTGTTTACTCAGTGAAAGCTAGCTTCTGTGCTTTCTGTGAAGAAATAGGATTTTGAGAATCTCTTGCCTGGCTGTTTAAGATGCATTTCACTGTGTTCCTTTGGGCCACTCTGAATATGTAACACCACTTGCATATCTATGCTATCTTTCAGCCAACATTCCTAAAATGTTTTCCAAACAGCAGACATGTCATAAATTCCTTTCCTCCCTTCTGTAGGGCAGGATAAAACCTCATCCTCTCTCCCAGGATCAATTCATTGACACCATTAGAGCACTGCTGTATACAGCTATAGCTGCTCCTCTACAGTAAGATGAATATGTCATTTCATTATAAGCTTCCTTTCATTGGTATAACTGCATGAATACTTGGGCTTAAGCTACTTTAGGCAAAGTAGGAAAAACACAACTGTAAAAGGATAAATTCATGTAATAAACATATATAAGCCAGACCTAATCTACCCAAGGCCCCACTGAGGAATGGAGAGGGTGGTCAAGTATCCAGAAACCCTCCACTGCTATTCTCTGCCTCCTTTGCTACTCTTCTACCCATCCTAACTCCAGCTTGGAGAGAGGGTACCAGGAAAACTCTCTCTGGAAAGTTTTTATGGCAGTCATTTCCAGGGCAATGTTTCTGTGAGGTTAAGATGAGCATTAGGACTTGCAATCTTACTGAACTCTTCCTGCCTGTCTGGTTATAATACATCTCTTCAAAAAAGAGTTCAAAATAAGCACAGACAGTGGGAAACAAAAAGAAACTAGCCCAATGGGGTTCACTGGAACATCGTATCTAAGAAAAAAATGTGTGTTCTTTTCAAAATATGCTGGAGCTAAAGTCACCTATTTTGCAAATTCAGAAGTTATCTGCACTGCAGTCAAAACAGATTTAAATCAACTGTAAATTAATCTTATTGTCATTTTATTAAGTCTCTCCTGAAAATTTTTTTCTTGCACTCTTAGTACCTTTTCTAAAGCAGGCCTCCCAACTCAAAGAGACAATGAGTCTTTAGATGTTATAAACGAATTTCGTTTTAACAAAAAAAGCCTATAGATTTTCTTGACATTCCCATTCTATCTTTTCTTTCCTCGCACATCCTGAGTTTTGGAGATGCTGAAAAATTCCAGAAAAAAATCCTTCATGGTAGGAAAATCAATGGAAAATGGGAACAGTCCTCTCTCTCATTGCTGTTCCTACTGTTTTCAATTACTACTGCTAACACAAAGTACATCTGATTGGCAGGGCATAAATCTGTTGATCACTCGGCTTTGGCACAGCTTCCAGAGATGCAGGTGATAACAGTCTGCAAGATTCAGTCCTTCCAAGCTGAACACACATTAGGGTACCACACCAATCCTGCCCCAACAGAATCCACACAACTGCATCCCAAAGGATATCACAAGGAAACTACTGTTGCCTGCCCTGAGGGAGTAAGAGCTGTACTGGACCCCAAGTTTTCCTCTTTCCTCTCTTGCTCTCCTCAGGGACCTGGAAGAGGCAGCAGTTGACATTTGGGTAAGCTGGTGTTTTAAGCTTTATCAGCAGGTTTGATCCCCGTGTGGGCCACTCGTTTGGGGGTTGGACTAGATGATCTCCAGAGGTCCCTTCCAACCTTAACAATTCTAGATCGGGGAGGGGAGGAACAACAGATTTGCCCCAAAGCAAGGGCCATTTCGCTTCTTTCCAGTCATCAACACACGACGAGATCACTTCAAGGCAGATGCAAATTTGTTGCTAATCCCTCCTCTCCCATTCCCCCGCAAATCTTCTAATTCCAGCAAAGAACAACTACTCTGAAAACCCCACCATAAAGAAGTAATTCAAAACTTGTGTTTTCCTACCTCTCTTTGCGGCTGCCCAGCTTGCGGGCTGTATATTGATCCCCATAGTCTACCAAAGAAAGATGACGAGAAAAAACAGTAATTTTGTTGCCCACGAATAAATCCTCAAGGTGTAAGCTGTCATATTTGGTGCGCTTCAGAAAGGTGCGATGGTTCTTCACATCATACTGCAGAGAAAAGAAGTTAAAAGCTACTATAGTAAGAGATTTAAACTGTGGGCAAATCCAACAATCTTTAACTTACGAAATTTCCAAAGGTTGTGGGATTGAGTCTGATCACTGAATTGATTTAATTCCTAGCCTTTTGAACTTGCATGTGTAGCAGAAATGCTCAGAAAATTAAACCACAATTACAAGTTTGTTCCATTTAAGTAGTCTTGAGCTGACAACTGTCTTTGCATTTTTTATTTAATCATTTGCTTGTGCTATTTCGAGCTGTGATAAACGGTTCAGGTGCCTAGTGGGCATCTCTGCCCAGTCTCACTGAGAGTTCTCCCTAACAGATCTGTGCTGTTTCACAGACCAATGGCTCACACCAGAAACGACCATGATACATGCTGTGACAGGTCTTTTCTTCAGGGCATCGTTCCAGTGATACTATGCTTTATTTGTACTGCATAAGACTCAGAATTAGGGATGGATGGATGGTTGCAGCACTGGTTTGGAAAGTTCTCTCTCGCTGCCTAGAGCTGCAAACCTAAAATGCCTGTCAGGCCAATTCAGTTGTGTGTCATCATTCTGAGCAAGAAGCAAGACGTTAATGTGCAGTTTTCTGGGTGGGCTAGCAAAGCACAAAAGACAACCTGATGAACAGTTTCTTCTCCACTGCATGTAATTAAAGATCCCTTCAGTTTCCTGGGGAAGTAGAATCCTATCAAAAGAAGAGCTTTGCCTTCTTCAGCCCAAACTTCCCCTTCTTTCTTTTGAATTGCATATGCTAATCCCTATTGTGATGGTTTATAAACTAGAACGATGTTAAAAGAAAGAATTTCCTTCCCTTAAATTTGAGGGGTGGGGGGAGAAGTTGTGTTTAGAGCAGAATTACATACTCCTCTGTGATCTAAGTGCTTGAACACATTTTTCTTCTGTTTCAGACGTGGGCTAGAAGAATCTTAAGGTTCTTCCAGAAGAACCAAAATTTGGGAGATGTAGAACATACAAATTATTGTGATCCTTGTAATCCTGCTTCAGCAGGAGGAAGTAATAACCCTTCCCTGCTGAGGCTTAATGTGTGCTCCTCAATGTCCTCTATTCAAGAATAGGAGGGAACGAAATGGCAACATGCTGAAAAAAACAGATCACTTGAATTCAGCTATCTGTTTTTCCCTGGTCTTGGCCTGCAGTCTTATTAACTGGCTTGATCACATTAAAATTGTTCATCTATTTAAAACATAAATGACCAGCCACAGCAGAATAAATGTAATGATGTTTAGATTGTTTTTTTTTTTACTCCCTTCTCTTACATTACATGTACAGGTAAATTACCTGAACCAAAATAATTCTCTGCTAAGAATCTGTCCTTTTTAAAGATTTTCTTCTCTCTTTTTAGGGAATCTCCTGTAGAAAGATAAGTTGTTCAGGACTTAAGAATTCTTCATGGGAGTCTAACTATGGAAAATTCAGAGAACTGGGCATTTCTCTGTCAAGAGATCCAGTTCGCTCACCAGAGTAGTGCCCTGTCCTTGTACAAAAACCATCTATGCCATCTCCTGAAGGTTGCAGAGCCAGCTGGAAACTTGTTTCACTATTCCTACCATCACCCTTCTTCACAGGGGCAACCAAGTTATGAAGGACAGATAAAGAAGAAGATCAAAGCTGAAGACTAGAAAGCCTTCACATAACACAAGCCTTCAACAGCTCTGTACACCTTCAGCAGAAGCATGATAAAGGACAGTTATCATTGGGCAGAAGGTAGAGGAGATGAAATCAGCTTATGTCCATCAACTTCCCCTCTCCTTAGACATGTTAGAGGGAAGAGCAGGCAGCCATCATCTCCCCAGAAAGATACCAAAAGATATAGAAGAACTAGAAAGAAATGAGAGGAAAAATATCACCATGTTTGGCAAAATTTTTTTAAAAATCCAGAAGAGAACCCTAAATTTAATCTCTCTCTACTAACGCATCCCCAAAATTGATTTTGAGAGACACTACAGAGGTGTGACATGCATTTTTGCTTTTTTAATTCCAGTCCTGATCACACGCAGTCCACATACGCTCATGATACTATCTTCACCAGAGAGTACACTAGCAACGCAACAGTCTAACAAGCTACAGGTGTTTGGCACAGAATGAGTTAAGACAACTTAAGAACACCTTGAAAGCTCTTGGTTTTGAGACATCTAGGTGAAATGAACAACAGTTTTACCCACCTACACATGGTTGTGTAGGAAGATTATTACGGCTCCTGACTGATTAGCTAAACTGTCTCTGGGAGAAGAGAAAAAGAAAAAGAAAAAAAAACAGATTTTCACAACTGTGCACACACAGACTTCACAGAAAGAACTGACTTTAAAGGGAGATTACTGTGGTAGAGCTTGTTTAAACAGACGATCAGTAAGAAGTGCAAAGTGCATCTCCTCACACAGGTGTGTGACATGGTTTCAGTGAGCAACATTTAGCCAAGAAAGTACAGATTTTGCTATCTTTCTTATTTCTGTATGTGATGCTTACAGTAGGAAAAATAAAATTCTGGATATTCACCCTTATTAATTTTATTACCAATGTAAATCATTCTCAGATCCCTTAAGTCCAGTCAGAAGAGACTGGATCCAACCATTCACCCATAGGACCACAAAGCCCTCATTGTTTATTATTATTATTATCTTCACTCTATACATCACTTTTTCATAGATGTACCTGCTTCTGAAAACTGCTCGTTTTCACCTGCACCACCAATAAACAATAGGGAGTAGTTATATGAATCTAAAGTCAGAAAGACCTTTGCAAGCACCACCAATGGAAAAATTTGGATGCCATTATCTGAATCATCCTTCCTTGCATTAAAACTGAATTAACAGCAGTTTAGTTTTCTCTACTTTGATAACACTTTTCACATTTTACTCTTCAGAGACTTGTAGTTTTCCATCTGAAGCTTATTCCCCTCTTTGGAATCTGCTTCACTTTGTTTCTTATGCAATAGGTCAGTGGTGCTGAGCTTCAATACTAAAACCCCAGTAGAGGTTAAGTAAAATCAGACTTGTAAAAATAAATCTATTCATGCCAAAGCAAGCTTTCAAGAATAAATTCATAAACATGGAAGTTTTTCCACATACTGCACTGTGAAATGGTATCTTTGCTTTTCTTTTAGTTTTAGAAACAGAGCAAGGGATGCCTTAAATTACATTTTAATTTCCTGGGAAATTAAAACTGTAGCATAGGTAGTAGGTTGCCAATTTACAAACTGTTTAATTGAATATTACACTTACGATAACAGGATTTTTTTTCTTATCCTTACCATTTCCACTGATCCATCTTTTGGATAATACAGGAGCTCATAGCGTCGGAACAGTGAAGCATTTGGGTCATACCATTCAGCAATGAAAGCAAATCGGTCAGCTTGACTCTGGAAAAAGAAAAGTAGGGGAAACAGACTATCACAGCAATCATATACGTCTTTGTATATTCAGACACAGAATTAAAAAACTTCTTTCCACTTGTTATTTTCACAAGTCAAAAAAATCACTAATGAATACTCTTCCATGCTGTGCGTATCATCACCAGATCAGCTTAATCCAGCAAGTAGCATCATTTCACTTGTTAGTTATCATCCTTTAAGTACAGTAAAAACAACATGGTAGTTCCCCAGGCAGGCTCCAAACTTATTCTCATTCCATCAACTATGAAGTCTGGACAGTTGTAGCAGCTGCTCTTGGACTTCCTAACATTGTGAAATTGAGCCAGGTATTTGATTTATTTGTTCCAAATGTGTGCTTGCTCACAGTTAAGGTAGAGAATCTTTATACATTTCTCATACTGCCTATAAGAAAACACTTTCTTGTCCCTAAGCAGTGAACTCTGAACTTCTATTAATGCACAGATAAATGTATTCAAGTTAAAGACATTAGTCTGAATCATTACTTAATTTCCTCCAAGTTACATAAAGTAACCTGGTCTAATCTTATCTACAACTAATTTTCTGCCCTTATGAGCTGTGCTGAGAAAGCTAGATTGCAATAATGTTCAAAGTATATGCTCACCAGTCCTCACCCTTCTGTACTCTTCTCTTTCCCAGCTAAAAATTTAGGTACAACCGAGAGTTCAAGTTGAATCCAGTAGGATTTATTGCCCTTTAAATTTTAGAAAATAGAGCAACATTTCAGTTGTTTGAAAGACTGCCCACAAAGTAGCGGGACAGAAAGAGTACCTATGGGCTTTTATGACAATTCTGGAAAAGAATCATAATTTTTCCTGATGAGTACAAGCCCGTAAACATACAAAACAGTGATCTCATTTTTGTTGTCAGTGCGTTTTTCCTTTCACCATCTCCAACTTAAAACTGACTTAGGATGCGAGTGCTTTTGCATGTTCAAGTCCTAACATAAGAGGCACTGGAAAAGAAAGAACAATTTCACAATTTTAGTACGTGATAAAGCCTTGTATCTGTACAGTTCAAAGCATCCTGGCAAGTGCTCTTGCCCTGCTGCCAGGCCTTATGGTACTCCTCACTGCAAAACAAAGACTGGATTATATCACAGAAAGACTTAAGCAGTGGGAGAATCACAGTGCTCAGTAAAGGCTGCAAACTCTTTTGATTATAAACGTAGACGTCTGTGCAGCAATGAACACATTGTTTGAACTAGCTTTTAACTATGGTATTATCTCCACATTACAGCCTTTAACATTACTTAAACTACTGCTTTAGGTGCAGGACCCAGCACAAAACCTCTCTAGGGACTTAGCCAGCCGTGCTCATCTTCATTGCTGCTGCCACCATTCTACAAATACGTAAGCTAGAACAAACACTTTCCTAAGCTGAAATTCACACTTCATTTTTTTCATATAGGCCTTCCCTTGGCAATAAGCAACAAGGAGAGATAATAATAATAAATTAATTTATTATTTATTAAATTAATTAGGTAATAATAAATGACAGATTTCAACTTTGATCTTAAATATGCTCATATTGCTGAAGACAAAACAAAGCATCTGACTGATGATTTGATCTTCATCTTGTCAATGATGCATGTAACAAAGCACCATTCTGAAGTAGTTTTCTACCAAAAAGGTTGTCTAAAAACAAAAACAGTCTCTTGTTTTAAAGAATAATACAGCCAAAATTGAATAGTGAAGTATGAAATAAAAAAGCATGCACTGTCCTTAATCAATGCTTCCTCGTAACAGCAAGACATATATAATTGCATCACTTTATGCCACAGTAATTATTTCATACTGTTGTATCATTTTCAAATATGCTTTCTAGGCAGCAGTTGTCAAAGATGCTACTAATTTTCATTTTAGCAGAACTTCCAGAATTTCCATATGCTTGCTTACCTCAGGCAAGTAATATATTTATACGAACAAGCAAAGAAGACAGCATTAGATTTTTAATTTAGTCATCAGCAGTAGTCATCAGCATCTTCATGGTTACAGTGAATAACCACATTGTGCATTGAGTCTGGCGAGGATTTTGTATGTCTTTTTTCTTTTAACATAACCTTGGTTTTAAGGTGCCTTTGAAATTATTTTGTTTTAAAGATCTTACTCAATGTCTGAGCTATTCATATTTGTTATTCAGCAGGCCACTGCCTGTTATTCAGCTGAATGGCAGAAATGACTATTCTGTATTATCTTCTTTTAGCATGGTAAGGAAAGGCAAAGTAATAAACACTCTTGATTTGAAAAACATTGCTGAGTCAACTCCTCAATGCCCCAAAAACGGAAGCAGTGAGAGGAAGATTTAAAAGGATTATTATTTTTATGTGGAAAATATGGTTTTGAAGGTGATCAAAACAAAGTCTGAAAAGTTGGTCCTGGGTCAGAATTAATTTCTTCTGCTTTATGGACATAAAATTGCCACAACAGATATTTTTTCAAATGCACAGAACAAAACACTAACAGAAAACAACAGTTTATGCAAAACTCTCTTAAAATAATTGGAAACTGATTATGTTTGCGAACTGTTAATTGTTTCAGAAGAACATGCTGCAAAGCAAAGGAATTCAACATTAAGAGTAACTTGAAGACACTGGGAAACAAGTGTAATGTAAAAGAGAAGAGGTCTGTAGTTCCACTATTGTAGATTTATGCAAATAGTCTTCTAACAGATAGAAGAGAAACTTGAACACAATTGGCACATGGAATAAAGTGAACATATTCTGGCAAGCCATTCCCAGGCATCGCTGAACATTGTACCTCCAAGACACCAAAAACATTAACCAATTTAAAATCATAAGCTTAATAAAGCAAGCATATGTTAAATTCGTAATACTTGCTTCTTTTTAATGAGAACTGAGACATTCATTTAATTCAGGAGTAGGATTTCGAAGGCAAAAGCAAATACAAACATTTCACTTCCCATCACATATCATAAGGGCTGCAATAAAATATGTCTTTGCAACCCTGAAATTATTTTTCATAAATATTTACTTTCATCTGCCATTAAAGTGCTCCATCATCAGAACTAGCAGAGCAGAAAACTATCTTACGCATTCTTCCACTGGCGTGTTCCAGTCCGCAGTCTGGAGGGAAGTCTCAAAGATGAGAACGTACTATCCAAACTATGTTTAAACCTTGATTTCCGTTCATCCTCCTAACAAAGGACATTTCATAAAGAAAACACTGTCCAGAAGGGACTGATTAAAGACTGTCTTGTAGACAGTAGCATGTTCAATATACCACACTGCTCTGGATCAGCACCAGTCTTGAAAGATTTCACAGTCCAGGCCCAGACAGAGCCCTGGCCCCCCATTCCTCACAGAAATGGCTGAAACGCATTGGTCACTAGTCAAATCACTGTAAGCAGCTCTAGTAACAACACCTCAAGTAAATCTATGAATACTTTACAACTCAAAAAATTCCCCCTCTAAAACATAAGTTTCCAGGCATTTCTGTATCTGTACTCTCATCACAACTACACTTAGCCTCTGCTATTCTGACTACCTAGTTAACCAAGCAATTCCTATTCAGACAGAACTAACCTGATTTTTCACAAGTGTTTTCACATCAGCAGAAAAATTACTAGTATTAAAAAACTCAGTAGCAACTGTGTATTTTATGTTTCTACACTGGTAGTTCTGAAGTTGCTGCATTTAGTTCACTTCTTCTACAGCCCCTACTTGTAATAAACTCCAGGGCCACTGAAAATAGTGATGTCAGGATTTCACTTACTGTGAAGATGGAAAGAATAATCTTTCCTCACTCTTGCACAAGCTGCAGGAAAAACCAGCTTGATTCACTTCTAGGTTTTGCTATTTAGTTTTGTTTGTTTATATTTGTATGTGTGAATATGCAGTGGGAGGGTGTGTTGCATGTCTCTGTGCACATGTGAAGCATTTATTGAGGGAAAGCTGAATAAAACAAATAAAATTCTGTACTTAGTTCTGAAAGCGAGGGAGGTAATGGTCATCCTTAGCTAGCCTGGGCTATGTTCTGAAAGCTAGATCCAGGCAGGTATGAAAGGACTGTGTTCACAGCACACTGCTGCAGAGAGAAATGGTTCATCTGCTATTAAGCTGCTGAGGAAGCTCATAACCAGAAAGCAGAACGCTTCATGATCTGGACAGGAAATGATCTTGTTCTGTATAAACTGAAGACTCCAAAAGGCTTCTGTTCTCTGGTAAGACCAAACGAGATTTTTTCAAAGCATTTCACAAGGAACAGTAGAACAGTAAAACAGCACTTCAGGGACGAAGGAGCTTAGATGCAAAGGTAGAGAAACAAGATCATCGCTCCAGTGTGAACTGGGCAGAAATGCGTCTGAAGACAGCAGGCCTAGCTTCAAGTTGTCTTCTGACTACCACAGTATTTTACTGTTCTGGGGTGCATCCATCTAGCCTTTTCCTCTAGTTTTGTCCAGAAATCTCATGCTAGAGTTTCTCTTAAAATTGAAATATGTACTTTCAGGCTCATCACAGACTAAAGGAAGGGAATTTAGATGATTCCCTTTGTTATTAGATGAGCAATATATTTTTACTAACATCTTGCTAAAATCAGTACTATTCCTCACCTCTAGTAAGGATGAAATTAGTATTTTTCTGCCAGTTTGCCACTTTATGCTTCTGAGCTGTAGCCTTTGCGAACTGTAATTGACTGGGAACAACCAGCAGTGCTCAGTTATCAGCCCACAATGCATCATCATCCTTTTAGCTTACTGTTCACAAAAACTTCATACGAAATAGTATCAAAATATTTCTTAAAACTAGGAAAGCCCTGATGTATCTAGAAGTAGCAAGTGCATCTTCATGTTCTGTTGGCTGTCTCTATTCAGGCCATCGCACACTACCAGGAACTTCACCCGGAATGAAGTATTTGACATTGACTCATGGCCTTTTGCCCAAGTATTTACAAGTTCAGGAGTCACAAAGAGTAACACTAGGTTGCTAGCAGGAAGCTTCAAGCCTACTGCTTCTTTGATTTACTCAGCAACTGAAACAGGACTGACTCTCTGAAACAGGATCAGAGAGAGAATCAAAGGGCCTGAATCAACTCCCAGTGAAGCAATACAAAGACTGCACAGACCTCAGCAGAAGCTGGACAGGAGCCAAAAAGATCCATCTTGATATCTGTATTCCGTATTTCATAAAACTCTAGGCTGTCATTGGGAAATCCTGCACCTGAAAACACTGATCCAGAAACCAGCTGTTTCTACGTAAACTGCAGGAAACAGGACAGACCAGCAACAAGAACAATTCTCATGATTAATGGGTATTCTCCTAACACATAAAGGAAACTTTCTGGAAAGACTGCCCTGAAATATGTTACAACTCTGGCAATAATTTTAAGAGAAATATTTCTTTCACAACCTGGCTCCCAAAACCAGTCTGATAGGGTTCTCAAATATTTTAGGAGAGCAAGAAGATTGGTTTTTTATAAAAGACGAGACGGTATCAAATGATGAAGATACAGTTATTTGAAAACTTCTCAGGTGAAGATATCACAAGGCTCACTGGCTCCAGTGTAAGGTAATCTGCTGATGTGTTAACAGGTACCTAACTTTCAGTTCAAGGAAAAACATGAGTATGTGCAAGTTTGCTGAGTACTCTCTTTGGCTAAGATTAGCCACTTGTTGAAATGGCCAGTCAAGTCTTGCCTTTCCTCTTTGTAGGTTCTATCAAAGATAACTACTGCAGTGTGTGTTGGTGCATTTCTGGTTGGACACCTGCCTCGTGCTCTTCAGACATGGGCTGAAGTGGGGGACCTGATCAGCCGCCTTCTGCAAAAAAGTTAATCTCACAGTTGGATCCAGGAGATACTTGGTAGACATATGATCAGTCTCTCACAGCAGATATCTAAGACCAGTTATGAATTATTTGAAATAGTTCCTCAAAGCTCAAAAATCACGGATCACTCAATTTTACAGACCAGTCATCAGATTAAAATGACTTCTTTAGTACAAAGAAAGTCACTGGTAAACTGCTATTCTGAAGAGCAAGAATCAGAAGTTTCAGCCAGATTTATCTCCACCTTGCTCAAAGGCAGCTACTCATAGACTTCTACTCCCCCAGCAGGTTGCAGATATAAACATCATCACAGAATCATCAGTTTTCTGAAGCACTCCAGAAATACTTCTACTGCTTTAAACTGATCATTGTTGTTAGTTTTCCTATTCTCCCACAAGGTCTGCATCTTCAGCCTTTGAAGTAAGATAGCTTTAAGCCTTCTACAGTTACATGAGGATGAGCAGCCTTCACCTTTCCTGCAATCTTGTGAAATCAACTCAAGGAAGTCATATAGCAAATCAGTAATTAAGCAAAGATATAGACTTGCACTTTCTGGTTTGCCCCCAAAACATGCTAACTCTTTTGGTAATAACTAAGCGTAAAAACTAACCAACATAATTAAAATATTCACCTTCTTAAGGCTCATGTTTGAACTCAAATCTTGACATCTACCATTCTGGCTGCTTTGCTTTATTGTTAACTGCACACTTTCAGGAGTATCCATCTAGGAAACTGCTGGCCCAATATCACACCTAGCTTTCCAAGTATTACTGTGTCTTTGTGAATTTAGAACATCAGATTAAAAAAATATGATTTCAATTAGCTTTAAAGACAGCTCCATCTATCTTTAGGGTTAGGAGTGCTTTTCTTTCACGTAAGGATGTCTTACATGTGAGAGTCCTCTACAGATATATCTATAAAGCTGAAAGAGCAAAACCAAAAAACATTCAGAACAACTGGAATCTCTACAGAAGTATTACATTAAAAAGATGAAGCCAAGAAAGCAAAGAGAACACATCCAGATAAATGATATTAGCAAACACTAAAGTATTTAATTAGTTGCCTTCCTCTATTTGTTCAATCTATTTTCATCCAGGGTGGGGGGAAGGAGGGTAGAATCATGAACAGCTTTCTGGTTTGCTAAATAAAGGTTGATGGAAGACAGAAAATGGGATGGGCATACAAGACTCTCGTGTCCCCTGACTCTGTACAATTCCAGACAAGCCAACTTAACCTTTTGTGCCTCCTTTTCTCTAGCTGTAACAACGTCTTTATTCTGGGAAAGTACTGTGATGTTTGTGCAGTGTTTTGGAATTCTCTCATGGAAGTCACCACAAGTTGCCAGTTTTAGACAAGCATTACAGCCTCTCTTGGCTCAAACCTTTTTCATTTTTCTTTTTTTGAAGCAAATGAATGCTTTATTTAACTTGAAAGAAGTAACAATACATAAGGGTAGTAATATATTATACACTTACATGTATTTATAAATTTTATATATATACATATATACACACACACACTTGTATATACACCCCCATATCTATATATATAATATAGGTATTAAAAAAAGCATTTTCAACAGTAATTTTTTAAAGAAGTTTGAGTCTTCTCATGTAAAATAAAGGGCATGCCAGGCACCAGTTGTTTTCCTATGTATAAAGGGCTTGTCACATTCTGGGCACTAATAAATATAAGGAGTACTTATATAATAACAGCTGTAACACAATTCTAGTTTATATAAAATATACAGCTTAACTTCTTTCTGTAAAACCCATGTCTAGGCTGCTACAGAGAGACATAACTCAGAGAGCAAAAGAATGGTTAGCAAAATAGATGACCTCATGTTACTACAGAGCAAAGAACTTGCTATTTTATCAACTATGTCTATCATTGTAGTTTCCAGGCACTGTATGCCCTTCAGCCTGACTTAGCAAGAAGGCCTGTTAGTAAAATTACAATAGTCAACAATCCTGAGCACATATTTCTAAAATCCTATTCTCTACCTTTCTTCAGGACTTACTAAATGATAAGTAGTTCTGCAAGTACCAGAAATATTAATGCTTGGTTCTCTATACTCACATTTTTCATCTCTATGTTTTGACTACAGCTTTTCTTTAGCTCAGGCATTTAATAAAGGCTCACATCCATCTGAATTCTCTGATGTCTAAGTAGTGTGGAGTTCACACTGAAGTCTTTCTTTAAGGATGCTTTGCAAGGTTTCTTCCTCTTCCTCATTCTTGTGAAACTTGGGAGAACATCATTGTCTTAGAAATATCTATCTCTGCCAAACCCAACTGAAATCTGTCAATACTTTTCAAACCTACTGACATGGGATAGAGGTCAAATACACACAGGCACTGACTGTGATCACATGTAAACTTTGGCTTTCTGAGGCAAGCAGGCTGAAAGCAGCTATATAAAAATTCTATGTGCATGCTACAAGTAATTTTCCATCATCAAGAACTTGTTAAAGAAAAATCTCACTTTGTGAAAGAAAAAGGAATGAAAAAGACAAGAGCAGAAAATACCTAAGACACTATATATTAGTGACAATTCTGCAACACAGAAAGAAAAGATTTCAGACATACTTGTATTTAATATGTAATAGTAAATACATTTTGAGTAGCAGAAAATGCTTTCATTTTCAGCATTATAATGCACCTTAAATCCCCAAATAAATCCTCAGCAATGAACATTTATTAAGCTGTGTTATCCAACCCATGTTCTATCTCCCCAGTTTCCATAAGGCAGAATATTTTCCAGGCAAAACTTAAATTCACAACACTGTGTAGATAAGAGCACTCAATTAGCTCTCTCTCTTCAAATTCATTTTCCTCCTCCTCCTCTTCTATTCTTCAGGTTTCTGACACATGAGCTGGTATCATTTTTAGAACACTGATTCTGCAGCCCCCTCGCTTCTATTGGACTTCCCACCACTTTCTCAGCAGGCTTTTCTTCAGACAGTCAAAAAAAATCACTTTGCAAATTGAGAAACATTTGGCAATTGCAGTTTCACATGACAGTGTCTTGACTACAGACAATTCTCAATCAAAACCTCATACTCAAGCAAACCTAATGTCAGAAGCTCACTGGTGAATTCTGTAAGCAGATCTTCTTTTCTTCTCCTTGTGTAAAGAAAATCCTGCCTATAGAAAATTTCACACCAAATTCTAGACAATTATTGCAAGCTAATTAAGTACTAGCAAATAATATTTAAACTATTACAATTCTTAACCATCACTCAAACCCTATTAAGTGAGTCAAACCCTCTACCACATTTACCCTGCTGTAAATAAGTACTGCTCCTCTAGATCAGCACAGTTACTTGACTCCCAGTATTACTGGTACCTAAGCTTCACAGATGCCTTTTGGACTGTAAGTGCTTATATGGCTTTTGCTGCCTGGACCATCTGCTGCCAAGTAACATGGAGATTCTTCAGGCTCTGTACTACTGATGAAATGAATCTTAACCCTTGTCTGGGATCCCAGTTCAGTAAATAACCCCCATATGCTCAGAGGTCTTGATGAACACAACTCTAGAAGGCTGGAGGCCCCAAATTCTCCTCAGATTTGAGAATCTGTATTCTCCCATCCTATTAGCCAAGTTATCTGGCTGTTGTGTCAGCTTACTAAGCAAGAAAACTTCTTTTACTAGACCATGTAATTTCCCCAGGCTTCCTATGAAATATTTAGGAGTGCTCAGTGAAACCTATGTATATTTTTAAAATTCTCACGCAAGAAAGGCAAAGCCTCCATACCTTAACTCCAGTTCTCTGTAATTACATGTTACAATTAAATACCTAAATTACAAGATTCATGTTATTTTTCTAACAATGTCAGAATGCAACTTTTTAAAAACACATGAAGGATCCTGTACTGATGTGCACTGCTCTGTGAAGACCAGCTAAACTCTGTCTGTCTTTAGAGGTATCCTTCCTCATTTAATGCACGTTACAAGCTGTATTGTATGTAGCTGAAGATCGTAAGTCATATTATTGTGCTCTTTAATTACATAATCACATATAATTTCCCTAAGAGTATGGGGGAGATGATCAGCAGTGCTCAGCATTTGCTTAACTGCCTCCAGTGAATTCAGGAAGAATGTGACACTGATTTTAGTGAAAGCAGAGCTGTTCTCTGACGCAGTAAATCAGTTGTAATACAAGTCATGCCACAGACTTAGGCCACCTGCATAATTACATTCGACTATGCATCTGTGCTTACAAAATCATCAACAGTGGCCCAACTAACACTGCTGAAAGACAGGTCTCTGACATTGAAATAAGAGGCTAGTGTCTGCATGTAACCTCCAAAATGGCAACAGGGTTACACACGATATCTGTGCACATCCTGTTACAATATTCAGCCTGTATTGTATCTGCAGGAAAAACATTTTTGAAAGGCTCAAAATACAGCCAAAGGTAACTAATGTTGATGGAAATCAACTCAAAGGCATTCTTCTTTTATAGAGGTCATTCCTCTGTCAAATTTCAGTTTTCGATTTCCAACCTTTTCAGCACTAAAGCTCTTTAGAGGGATAGTGAAATACTTTTTTAATTAGGACTGATGTTTTCAATCTTTTTGTTCCACACATTCTTATTCAAGTCTTGCCATTAAATATTCACCCTCTAGTAGAAGTTGTCTGGGAAACTTCCAACAGCAAGGTTAAAATTTCAGAAAGTTATGAGCAGTTTGAAATAAAGGTTTAAAACAAAAGATCTACAAACACAGAACCAAAGCTGTCAGCAGCACTCCAGATTAATAGAATGCCTCCAGCATCTTCAGACTATCTCACTTCATCGTAATCTTCTGAAAATCATTTTTAACAAGAGCTGGTTGCCTTGGAGCCACAGCTAAGAGAGAGAGTAACCTTCAGGCAGCCAACAGGGGCAACCGTTAGCGCTGATGAGTTTGAGAGAGTGTTCCAAAGACCACATATGCTGCGCTTACCTTGACCATACACAGCGTATAACCGCACAGTAAAGATTTACAGTTCTATCAAAGCAGCAAACAACTCTGCTGACGTGTTTCTTATTCACTACTGCAGGCACTTAAAGCAAGCACTTACTACATGCTACTGTTTAAGCAAGTTCTCCTTCCAAAGCTTGTGCTAAAGTTAAAATACTATTTTTTCTCTCATTGTATCAAGTATTAACTCCAATGCAGTTAGACTAAATCCAGATTTTGGCTGGTACAGACCACACTCTGCAAACAACTGTGTGGTCATATCTCCTCTACACCGAAGTCAGACCGATGACAAGTTACTCATGAACAGAAATTCTCATGATAAAAACTGGTCAGCAATTTCCATTAATAAAGTTGTCAAAAATGTAAATATTCTGGCAGGTATAATGGGAAGAAAAATAGGTAATTATTATAATGTTCTTCAACTCTGCCAATCCTAATGAGATCTTCCAGGCTAGTTTTAATGAAAATTTCTTTTATGACTAAAAATTTTACTTCTCCCCTATAGCATAAGACATTTGCCATCACAGTTTTGAGCAGACTTTTTTCCTCCCCACAGGTAAAAGGTCTCCACTGGAGACAACAGGGACTAAGAGATTCCAATCCCAGGCACTTGCAGTCAGGTTACTTAGAACGGTCTTTATAGCTACTCCCTGCATTATTAGCACATTCAGTGCCTAGCAGTTTGGGGGAAAAGAGCCTAATTTTTCTCAATTTATCCATTTGTAAAATGGAAATAATCATCATTTTTTTCACAGCAAAATAGCAAGACTTAACAGATAAAATATTCATTTAGGCATCAAAAGCCCCCCCATCACTCTTCTGCAAATATGGCAGAGGCAGTTCAATTAGTTCATCCTCATTTCCCACTTCTGCCAACTCCTTACTCCAGTGCAGAAACTGGACACCTGTGGAAGGAGCCAGAAGAGGGCCGCTAATACTGTGCAGCCTGTAGGCTCTATGATTGCCACCTGGAACCACTGCTAGTCTCCAATTTCAGCAGCAGTAAGGGCTGAATCCAGACCACTGTTCCCTCCTTCTCCCCTGTGATTTGGGAATGTACAAACTCACAGGTAGAGTGATTCACTCATTAAAAATAGTATGCCATAACAGAGAACATCTCGCAGGGCAAGGATGGTATTGTTATTGTATAACTAGAAAACACACAGTATAACATAGTCCTGCTCCACAACTACAATTCTTAGATAATTCAGCAAGATAAAGGATACAAGCAGAAGGGATGTTAAATTTAGTGAAGGCTCATACTTAAATGTGCATGCAATTTACATGGAAGAAAGTGTATGTGGTCTCAAGTGTGTGTAACATGTCTCCACTTCTAACCACATGTACACCCTTCCCCTACACGGCTCTCTTTCTAGGTATGCTGGAATATCATAGAGAAAAAAGCAGAGATTTGTGTGTGGGGGGGGGGAGGTTAATAAATAAGGTATTGAAAGAAGAGTCCCATGCAAACAGAGAACCTGCAAGAGGCTCTCTGGAAAACATCTCCCAGAGCTGCTTCTTTGTAAATCAAGGAGCACCACCTAGTGTTCAAAAAGATTAAACACTTCATTTAACCATCAAGAATTAAATTCTGAAATGATGAGTAAAAAACTAGTTATGTTTGCTACCACTTTCTAGTGTGCTATAACTCAAAATTAGTAAACTGATAAGAGGTAGAAATGGCTACATTATAAATCACATGTCACAATAGCCTAGGCAATAAAGTCTTTTTCAGCGGAAAGTGGCTGAAACACAGGCATGCGGCTTTCTTGAATACTCAGCCTACAAATTTGCAAATACTACTTGTTTTAAAAGAATATCAGAATTGTCCACTCTAGGACAACTTACTATGGCCAGCTCAGAGAGCTCATCTCATACTGGAAATATCTTTATCTATAGACATTAGCATGAGAAGAAAGTTTCTACTTTTTGCTTATCTTATCAGGAGATAATTCTCATTATCCATACAAATACTTGCTAAACTCTCAATCTAAGTAATAAGCTATGGCACTGTTTTGCAAAGGCTAGCTGTACAATTCACTCCTTTTAGCAGTCTTTACTTTTTTTTTTTTTTTTCCCTCCCCTCTTTCTGTTTCGCTGGCTGGGAGAGAATTAGTAGCTTCCATCCTACAAAACACTATGGAGTGACCTTGGCATGTTGCTTATGCTCCAGTGACTCAGGTTTCCATCTGTATAATAACACAATTAAACTCAACATAGTTTGGAGAATTATGCCAGGCACAGCGCTTACTTTCAGGAAATAGTGGCACATTTAGTGGCTATTCCTTGGAGCAACAACTGTACTTGAAGGTCACTGTTCACAAAGAAAGCGCTCAGCCAAAATCGAGGCTTGCATCGATAGATATTCCCTACTACGACTGGTTTTCATCACTCAAATGAGAATTAACAGAGTATCCCATCTGGATATAGTACATTACACTGTCTTTCTAAAAAAAAAAAAAAAAAAAAAAAAAAAAAAAAAAACACTTTCATTTAAAGGCTCAACTGAACACCAAAAGCACTTTTTGTAGATTCACAAATCCCTTGGCTTAAGGGAAACGGGTGCAAGTGAACAGAAAAAAAATAAGAACTCTACCTACAACTTGAAGAATCCTAAGAGACAACACTACATTAAAAAAAAAAGGTATTTATTAACACAGAATTTAACATTAGCTGTTGCTAGATAACTTTACCTTCTTTACTATCATCTAGTTCTGCTACATAGCTTACGAGCTATAAATGCATCTAAAATTACTTTTAGGAAGATTACTACTTTTGTGAGCTGTAGCCAAGACTTGGCTATGCAAGGGGATAATTTATTATATGGATGATGTCAACTTTATACATGCAGGCTGGTAAGCCTTAGCATATAACATTATAAAGATGGAAAAAATGAGTTCCTGGACAAGGTTTTCCATCAGATATATCTCACAGGAAAGACACATTTTTCTAGCTGCTGTCATTTGGCTTAAACAGGGCAAAAGAGCCTCCTGTTTTATTAGCCATACCTTCTGCAACATTCATTGCCTATCAGCCCAAGAAGTAACCTATCAATACTAGGAAACATTAGTTCAGCAAAAAAAACATATATTTTCACAGATGTCCTTAAGAAAATTCACCATCCAATAGGCAGTTAAAAATCAGTAACTTTTTTCTTGTTTTTCCCCCTCATACTGCATACATTTTTTTACTGCTACCTGTGATGAAATGCTATATATTATAGTTAGCTATTAAGTGAGGAAACTTGCCTTTGTGGTTGGTTCAATTATGCAAGTTTACAGCTGAAAGTGTCAGGCCATAGCTGAAAAAAAACTCCAAGATCACCAACCTGTGTTCTAGCGAAACTGAGCCTTTCTTCAGGCCAAAGATGCAAACCTTCTCAAGTGCTAGAAAACATCTTTTGGGAGGTTTCACAGCTTTTCTAGGAAGAGTTTGAAAGAAGAAAATGTCCTTTTTTTAAAAAAACCCTGCAACTATTCTGCAATAAAAAAATATATAAATTTGAAAACAACTGTAAGAAAAGTTATATGCATACACATGTCCAGAAAAATCTATTGGTAGAAGTTTTGACTGTTTATATGATCAGCTCAGAATGACATATATTCAAAGTTATCCCCTTTAACCAGCTAATCAAATATAGTTGAGATTACTGGTTCCCAAATGAAACTCCAGTAAACCAGGGTATAGTCCACAGCTGCCCTATGAGCTGCATTATCTTTACAATGACTTCAATGAAAATGTGATCACATGAAGATACGCTGGACCACAAGGAACCAAGGGTTGAGTTCAAGGAATAGTTGATTTGCTTCCTATTCTCTAGAACTCCTTTTCCAAGGGAAAAAAATAAATCTTTTCCATGGACAAATCAAAGCTGTTTTGAGATACTACTTTTTTCTTTCCTGTCTGAACCAAGACTCTTCATGTTAATATTCTCTGAATAAGCTGGAGAGTTTAATCAATGAACTACTAATAATAACAGCAACAATAAAACCACATACCAGTTATAAACATTTCTGCTGAAGTGAGATGAATTGTTCATCTCCACAGATATTCAAGATAATGACAAAATGACAAGACTGCAAGCTCTAGCAAACTACTCATAGTGAGTCTACATCTTATATAAAATTCATATTTTTTCCCTTGATTTTTCAGAAAGAGCTAAGCTATTTGGAAGCTCAATTTCCACTAAACATGTGCTTCCACATTTACAGAATGAAAGCCTCAGATTAAGCATCATATAAGACAAGTCACTGGCTTTTATGAGACTCAATTTCTTTATGCACAAGACAGAGATAATACTTGCTATCCCAGTGTTCAAATATTGTTTATAATGTGGTCTGCAGATATCAGACATGCAGGGGTATGAATGATTATTTTCAAAAAAATAGAGGAAAAGGAAAGTGTGCAGCTGACTGTGTACAGTCTCACTGAGTACACTAATGCTCTGCATCTGTATAATGAGGTGCTTGGAAACAAGACATTGTATTTCTTCTTGAAAGTGTTTCAGATGTATCAGAGTGACAAACTCATACTTAAAAAGAAACGAACATTTTTATGATGCTCCAGTATGTCTCCACAAGTGATTATATCAATGTTACCACTAAAGAATAACTATTTCCAGCAACCAAGTCAAACACCATCTCTCAGAGGGGAGAAGAAAGATTCCTTTAGAGAATCCATCGCTTGCAGTCCATACCAGGCACATGTCACAGTATACAATCAAGACCCCAAAACGCATTAGATTTATATGAAATAATGCCATCTGATGACTACAAAAAACTGTCTGCCAACATTAGCAGACCTCTAGGCCAAAGTGCTGTCTGCAAAAAGTCAAACACACTCAAGATGCTTCAGAACATTTCTTCCCTTATCTTAGCTTGCACCAAAATGATGTGCCCAATTCTACAGTACATACAGTTTCCAGTGTACTGCCTCCATAGGACTGAAGTATAAGGGTCCAACACAAATACACTTTGGATTTTTTAATACATTACTTAAACCAGTGTAAAATGAACTCAATTACAAGTCAATATTTTTTTCTTACTGTGGCCATAATAGTGTAACAGTTTTTTTTCTGAGTATGTATTGTTTGAACTTATGCAAATTGTTCTTAATTTATACTATTGCCTGGGAGCAACGCAGTACTAAGGATCTAAAAAAAAAAAAAAATCTTTTTACCAGAAAATTCACTACTATCAGAATTTAATTATGTTCCTGAAGCTAAAATTTGGCTTGAAGAACAGTACTCGAATCCACAGGAAGGAGTCCTTTATTTTTGGATTCACTGTTTCTGAGAAAGGTTGTTTTGAAAATGTTTTGCATAGATCAGGTGCATAAGTTTTGGTGTGCATCAGTTACATAATTCATCCCTTCCCCAGGATGCAGTTTGCAAATCTGAGTAACATATATTGCCAAAACATCTATTTTCCCATCATTTTTCACCTACCAATTTGCTCTCATTGTATTTTAGGAAACTGTCAAGAGGAAGGATGCATATGCAGGAAAGCTGGCAACTTTATAGGTGTAAGAAACCTGTAGGATTCTGTAATACATAAAAGGTCAGAGAAAACCAAAGAGCACTCCATTACACAACAGGGGAAAAGAACAGATACAATACAATGCAGAGGAAACTGATGTACTCACCTCTTCTTACTTAGCATGCACAAAAATAAACAAACAGGTTACGACCAGAGAGGTAACAATCAGTTTTAACAAGGGAAGAGGACCGCAGTACAGGGAAAGAAAGGACTGTCTAAAGAAGTTAGACATGCTCAGGTGAACACATAAAACGGTCCCTGATGTACTGAAGACAGCAGCCAGAGAAATCCCAGAACACTCTTATCTTTGAGCAGCTCTAGAGGCAGGGTCCCAGGGCTCTGGAGAATGGCTAACATAATAACAACTTTTGTAAATGAGGAACCAGTTATCTAATTGCAATCTCAGGGATGATAATTGAACAAGTTATTAAACTGTTAGTTGCTGAGCACCTAGAAGACAGCATGATAATCAAAAATAGATAACGTGACTTTGTCAAGAAGAAATCCTATCACATAAAATTTCCTTTTCTGACAAAGGTAAACAATCTGAGTAATGGAGAAGTCATAGATGTGATATAGTTGTTTTTGATAAGGCTTCTAATCTAATTTACCTGACATTCTGCCAACAAAAGTAAGAAAGCATGGACTAAGTGAGGGAGCAGTTATAAATACTATACGAAGGAGTAATTGGAAATAATTCTCTCAAAAAATGGGAGCCCATTTGACACAGGTTCCACAAAGATCAGTCTCAGACCTGGCATTATTTCATATTTTCTTTATAGCACTGACAATGAAATAGAGAACATTCACTTTCAGAATCTAGGTTGATATCACACTGGACAGACTGCAAACAGTTTAGAAAACAGAAGCAGAATTCAAAATGATCTTGATTAACCAAGATAAGATGCGAAATTCAGCAATTCACAATGATGATCAAGAAATCATATTCAAATACAAAACAGAGGGAAACAGGCCAGAAAACAAAAATGCAGAAAAAGAAACTGAATTACAGTGGATTACAATTAGATAGGAGAGCCCAATGAAGGACAACTGGAAGAATAAAGAAAGGTAAATTTAGCACTAAGACGCAAGAGACAAATATTTTGCTTTGTCTAGCAGCAACAAAACCTCAGTTGGTATATAATGTCCAGTTAAATACTGCATTTCAAGAAAACCACAGATAAAATGGAAAAAGTAAATAAAATAAAATAAACTCTGAAAATACAAGAATAGGAAAATACTGAAAGGATAAAATTTGTTTAATGTAGAATTATACAAAAAGAAGGAAGGCTAAAATTATAATCTTCCCGTTCTTCCATGTGCAAAAGACAAACAGAATACCTTTATACCCATCAAGGGTAGAACTAGTAATCACTGGATTCATTTGCAACAAGGACTATAATGGGGGAAAAAATTAAGTGAGCTATGAAAATCGTTAAGTAATAGAATGATGTTCATGAGATTATGTAGTTCCTGTCACTGGAGGCTCTTAAAAAAAAATAAAGAAATTTGCCATTGGAAGTCCTGTTAGACATTGCTTTAATCACTTGCATCACTTAGATGAATCGGATCTCTTTATTTGTGAGGTGACATTAAATAAAGCTAGGTTGGAAACGCACTGCAGGCATAGCGATAGTCAACTGCAATACAGCATAGGTTTTACCTAGGTGATACCAGTGTGAACTCACAAAGTATGACTTTTGCTGACATGAATAAACTCAAGCCAGGTATTTAAAATTCTGCCTGGATTAAACAAAAGATTTTTAGCACCTGTATCTGAAAATGAGCAGTGGCACTCACACTCCTACTTAAGCAAGAAAGGCTGACTTGGAGTATCTGTTCTGAAAGTAACTGCGAACAAAGCTTCCACCAGGCTGAAGGAGCTGAGAAAAATTTGAGCTGCCTGAAGCAGACACTTAAAGCTGTGCACACTAGCACACATCAGCCAGTCTCTTACGTGTATCTTGTATATACATCCGAGGGCAAAATTTCATCCGAAGTGTCTTACCAGAAAAAAGCATCCGTAAACACCTGCACTACGCTCCAACTTAACCAAAGGGTCAGTTGTTTTCCCAGTGCAAGTTGACTTTTCATTACTTTCCCTGCAACATCCCATCTTCCTTGCATTATTAGGCCTCAAATTCAGACGAAAATAAAGAGCGTCGCACCTGAAACGTATTTCCTTTTAAAAAGCCGTCAGCTGCCCTCCCACTAGAGCTCTCAGGAGTTTCTGAGCGAGATAGAGCCCCACTTAACATTAACCGCGAACTTCACCTTAGACCGGTTACCAGTTCGGGGGCGGGGGGGTGGCTCAGACACCAGCTGGCTAACAACGCGATCCCAAAGCAGCTTAAAATCATCTACTTCCGATGGTTCTCCGCGAGCTCCCTTAGTAGCACGACGCGAGGGGGGGACGGGAGGAGGGAGGGAGCCCCGCCGGCCGCACACCGGGCCCGCCCGGCCCCGCCCGGCGGCAGCAGCCGTTATTCCGCCGGCTCGGCCCCACCCTCCCCTCACGGGCCCCGCGCCTGAGCTTCGCCTCCCTGCCCCCTCCTCCACGTCCGCGCGGCAGCGCCCCGCACCCGGGGGCCGCCATCACGCCGCAGAGCCAGCAGCGCTTACCATGGCGGCAGCAGGCGGCGACCTCCCCCCTCCCCGCCGTTGCGCCGCGAGCGCGACGCTCCCTAGCAACCGAGGCGCCGCGCCCTAGCAACCGAGGCACCGCCCCCGCGCGCGCGCACGCGCAGCGCGGCCGTTGGGCGAGAGGCGGGGCGGGGTGGTGCTGCGGGTGCGCTGCCCGCGCGGCCGGAAGCGGAAGCGGAAGCGCAAGCGCGGGCGGGAGGCTGTGGCGGCGGGCGTTTGGGGGTGCCGCGGCGCTACGGTAACGCTCCGCGGCGCAGTGGGGGCGGGGAGGGCGCTGGGGGCCGTGGCCGTGGCCGTGGCCGTGGCCGTGGCCGGGCTGGGCCCTGAGGCCTTGGGCCTGGCGGCTCTGGTGGCCGGGCGGGGAGGGCAGCCCGGTGCCGCCTGTGCCGGGCCCGCTGCGTCTCCTGCGCTGTTGCAAGGCCGGGCGGAGCCGCTGTGGGCGGCGGCGGAGCCGGTTTTCCCCATCGGCGGGTAACTCTCAGGTCGGATGTAACGCAGAGCTCGGGGGCTGAAGCGTCGTGTGCTCTCGCTTCGCACCCGAGGAGCTGCTGCCAGGTCTGCAGGCGGGGGTGGGGGGTGGGGTCGGGGTCCCCACGGTCCTCATGGATCGTGACTCTGCCATGTGAATACCGGACCTTTTGGTAGCGGTTGCCACGCGTGGGATCCTGCAGAGCGTCGCATTAAAACGGGTCTCTTTAAAATCGTTGAGAATTTGCAAGTAAGGGCACATCCTTTTATGTGTTGCGGATGTCTTCCTGGAAGGTCCAGTGGTTACAGCTCAACAAACAGCAAAGTAACTTTGCCTGTAAGAATGTAGTAAAAAGACAGTATGTGCAGAGACTTGCGTTGAGACTTTCAACTTAAATACCTAGGGCCATTGTTACAATATGAACAATGAAGAAGCAGGATCGTTGGCCAGTGAGCTCAAATGAAGCAGTGAAGACTAAATTCTCATTTTCAGACTTGTGTTGAGTACTCTTGCCTCTTTCTGAGCAGCTGGGTTCTTATTATGCTCTCATTTTCCTCAGATGAATTAAGATCAATCAGAAGTGAATGAGCAGTGGTGATGACTAGCAGATCAGGATATTTCTTGAGTAAGATGTTCCTGTACATATAGCTTGACTAAACTCAGGGAGGGAAATCTGTTTTCGTTTTCCCTCTGGTCGTCAGATAAGATGAGCCTACTTGTCACAAAACAAGTCCTGGATCTAGAAGGCTGGTGGTAGTGTGTTCTCTGTTACCATTCTCTCTTCAGAGCCAGGAGCTGTAGCAGAAGAAGCCAAAGAAGTTGTAGTTCAACCTCTTTGATTAGGAGTAAAATAAAAGGAGCTGAGGACTCTGGGAGATGTACTTGAGAGAACTGAAGCAAGAAAAAAAAAGAGGGGGGGGGATACACCAAGCTGAAAAACTGACATAATTAGTGGCAGATCCTAGAAACCTGGAAAGTGGCCTGGAGAGTTGGGAGTGGATGGAGCTGGGTGGATAAAGAAGGAAATGGCCAGGATGGCCATTCTGAGGGCACAGTTTTGCTGCTGGTTTAAATTAAGCATGTGCTGCCGTGGAGGGCACTGACTCCTGGTTTGGCTGAGGATTGGCTCTGCCAGAAAAATTCTAAGTGGATGAGCAAACTGGACTGAAGCAACTGTGCAGCTGCCGTTATTTCCTCTTCACCTCTCGGTCTGCCTTAATCAAAGTGTGGGATTTCCCTTTCTTGAGGTTCTGTAGTGATAAAAGATTATCTCTATGTGATCATGAAGTTTACCCTGTGAGTAAGGTGAGGGCTAACTCAAAAAGGGGAGGGACTGGAGAGAGAAATTTGAAGAAGGGACACTGGAACTGAATGGGGAATGAGATAAGAGTTGAAGTCCAGCTCTTGTGAAAGAAGAAACAAATGGAAAGAGTCCCATAAGCCGCCTTCTTTAAAGTCTTAAATTTGAGGGGGTTTGCTTTTATTTGTTGGGTTTTTTTTCCCCCCAGATTACTTAGTGTTCTTCATCCCTCAGCTAAACAGGACATCACTGCTACTGAACTGGAGTTTAGAGGCTGTATTAACAAACAGGGTAATTCAGGATTAACTGTCACTGTAATAAACACCTTTTCTCCCCTCTCTCTTCTTCCTCAGATTTATGTAGTTAATAGAGCTGACCACTAAACTAGAAAGAAAATGGCATCTCTAGGAAAGGGTAAGTGGCTTTACATACCTTTAATCCTGTCTGTCTAAATGTTATTTTAACTTGAATTCTAAAGAGCAAAGCTATACTAGACTTCATTCATTTAAAATTGTTTTCATATTTAGCTGTTAGGAAATAGTTATGTGACTTCATAATTGCACTGAAAAAGGGCTGCCTGAGTGGAACGGACATTTTAATGTGGTTTCCCAGTCTAGATTTTTATGGAAAACAAAGTTTGTCGCTTGTGTTGTATCAGTCTGTACACTTGTCTGTCAGTCCTCCTCTAGTTTTTAGATTTGTGCGTACTGCTTCAGCAGCTTGAGAGGCTATAGGGCAATGCAATCACACAACTACAGCATTTTTGAAAATTAGTATTTGGATAGAGGACACAGACTTGCATTACAGTCTATGTTACACGGGAAAACAGCATGTCTTGCTACGTTCTGATAAACTTTCTTGACTAATTGGCATTATGACAGTGAGCGAAGATGTTTTATTATGGTAATGTTTGATTTAGCTTAAAATGTGACAATTTTAATGTCTGTGAAGTTTGTTTTTACTTATCATGCACATTTGAGAATTAAGATCAGTATGTGGTATTTTTTGGGTAGACTGGCGGCTATTGTTTAGAAATGAAGTGGAAAAGTTTGGTTGGCTTTTCTTAAACCTTCATCTGGACAACCAAAAGACATGATAATAATACTTGAAGTCTACTAAACTCCTTTAGTTGTTAGCAGCTGTATAGCTAGTAACTGCTTTTTATTTAATTATGTTGTTTTTGAAAGGAGACTGCTCTAGCTCTATCAGCTCCCAAAACCTGAAGTCTGCTTTTGGTCTATAAGTAGTATTTCAAATAAATTTTCTCCTTACTAGCTCTTTTTCGTATTTGCATCTACCTGCTCTGGTATGTCAGCATGGAATGAGGATTAATAAAACTCAGATTAATGACTGGGTTTTTGTATTAGTGGTATTAATGAACAACACAAGATTGAGCAGATGATTTTCTGTCTAGATTTCTGACTTGTGCTTGATAATTGCTCCTGGAAAGGATTGCCTTACATATGTGGTGTAAAATCAAAATGTTTAATTTTGAAGTACAGAAATTGAAGGCTGAGTTGCAGTGAGCCTGTAACAAAATAAAAGATGGTAACCTTTTCCTCCACTGCTTCTAAATTTTAGTTGACTATGCCTCATCGCCCATCCGAGGACCTGGAGATGGCATGGAAACAGAACAGGCAACTGAATCAGTAGAAGTAATCACTGGAGCCCACACTACAAACCATCACATCCACCACAGCCCACATAAACAGACAGTCTCTTCCCTGAGTCCTGGCGTTTTGCAGCTTGGGAAAATACATGCTGCTAAATCAGTGGAGATTGAAGCTGTTCGTATATTAGTCCCCAAAGCAGCTATCACCCATGTTGTTCCAACTAAAAATGCTAAGGTAGCTAGATCAGTGGGACATAAAGGAGACACATTCCATCAGTCAGATGGAGCTGCAGATCCCAAAGAACTGCTAGAACTTAAAAACGCAGTAGAAAAGCTAAAGAATTCAGAAAAGAGGTTGTTACAGGATAAAGAAGGCCTCTCTAATCAGCTGCGTGTACAGACAGAGGTAAGAAATGAAAGATTTTGCAGGGGTTGCTTTCACACAATTGAGTAACTTTAGTTTCTTTAGACAGTTTGTGAAAACAAAGAATTCTATGCCTTGTAATAAATACTTACACTTTCAAACTTACCAGCTAAAATACAGAGTGGCATTGCAATCTCAGTAGTCTAAGTAATCTAAGTAGTCCAGTGTTTCTTCTCTGCCAGCAGATAAAAGTTTTGACTACTTAAAGTGGGGAGAAAGCTGTTAATGGGCTGCTGAGAAATGTACCTTTCATGAAAAAAGATTTTTCTCCTCAATGCAACTATTAAGTGAAATACAGAATAAAATGCATGATTTCTACCTAAAATTGCCTTTGGATAGCTTGTTTAATCCTTCATCTTGCTGAAACTTTCCTTGTTCCTTAGAGCAAGCTTTCATTCATCCTATTTGGCCACTGCTATAATTCAAATAAGGATGTGTCGAACATGTATTAGTCTTAAGTGTTTATGCTCACTGGAGTGGATCATGAGGCTTAACGCACTCTGCATAAGATGTGTCCCAATCTGGAAAGAAAAAGGCAATTTATGGTTACATATTCTCAATAAATTATAGTGCATTTAGAAGGTAGAAAGTAGTCGGTTGGGGGTTTTGTGTTTTGTTTTGTACTGTGGTGATAAGTAAGCCCCTATAAGATAGTCTGATCTAATTCCAGGTAAATCGGGAGCTGAAGAAATTACTTGTTGCTTCTGTTGGGGATGATCTGCAGTACCACTTTGAACGGATGGCTCGTGAGAAAAATCAGCTGATCTTAGAAAATGAGGTTCTAGGCCGGAATATGTCTCAACTATCTGAACAATTAGAGCGGATGTCTATACAGTGTGATGTGTGGCGAAGCAAATTCTTAGCAAGCAGGTATTTTCTCTTACAGAACTGTTCTAACAGCGTTCTCCTTTAGTCTTCTATTACATACGCTCATCGCAATGTCTGTGAATGTGCATATACACACAGCGGACAGCCGCAACGCTATACCAGCAGCTACTCTGAAGTTTGAATTTATGGAGGTGATACAGAAAGAGTAATCTCCTTATAAATCCAAATAATTCAACTTTTAGAAGGAAATATAGTGGGTCCTAACACTCTAAAATCTTAACTGTAGCTTCCTTCAACACAGGAAGAAAAGTTCTTATTTCTCATAGAACTGTGTCCAGTTTAGGGTTTTAAAATTCTTCCAGGACAACTATCTTACCCATCTTAAAGATAAATAGTTTTTTTTCTCTCTCTTCCCAAGTGTGATACAAGTCATTTTTTTAATTAGTGGAGTTCTTGATTTGGTTAATAACTCTGCTTACCATGGTTTAGGGATCTACTGGGAAGGGCAGCTCATTATGGAAGAGGAGGTTGACCACTTCATTAAAGATTGATTGGTTGTGTTACTGTAAAGAAACCTACTGTTACTTTTGTAACCATAAAATAACAGGAAGTGAGAATCAAGAGCAAATCTTAAGTTGGTGTCAATGTCAAAATCTTATTTGACAGTGGATTAGACTTTTAACTTCCAAAGAACAAATGACTTATGAAGATAGTGAATTATGATGCTGCAAATAACATTCTGCAGTTTTTTGATCTTCTCCTTTGCTCAGATATAAATACCTTAATTTTAATCAGTGATGCTTAATGCATACTAAGAGAAGGCCTTACTGCTTCAAGGAAATAGGAATAGAATGGTCTTCTCCTTTAAGTTGCTGGCCTTAAACAGTCTTAGCGTGCAGAGTGAATGGTAACTAATTGGAATAGTCCTAGCTAGGCTATCCTAATTTAACTTATTTCTTTGGCATTAATAGCAGCCTTGAGACAGAGGATGCAAGTTCCTTCTAGAAACACCGTGACAGTGTGGAGATGTGCTTAGAGCAAAACCCTTTGATCTTGTAATTTTCTGGTTCATTTAGGTCTTGGATTTCTTCCTGGTAGCTTTTAAATGGCAGTCTGGTTTTGCTTTTTACAGCATCTCAGGTATTGAAATACCTGATTGAGGGATAAGTAAATGCTGAATCTCTTGAGGGCATAACACAATACGAGAGCAGTTTTCTCATGTGTAGCTCTTAAATGCAGCTGTTTCCCCTGAGAGCTGAACTGCAGTGTCTAGCCGTAGCTTCTAGATGAATATGGAACAAGAGAGTACAGATGAATATGAGAAGCTGTGATTACAGCATACTTGTGAGATCCATGTCAGTAAAAGAAAATGTGTTCAGCTTCATCTGTCAGGATACTAGTTCACCGTGTTCACTTACCCAGTGTGTTTTAAAATGTCTGTTATTACATTTGTATAAAGTGACATAAAATTATTTAAACTTAGCAGATCAAAATGTAATGTAACATTGCTAATATGGTCACTTCCTGTTCACTGTAGTTAAACAGAAATTGCTCTTAATATATCTTTTGTTAAAAAAAATAGGCTGATACACACCCTGCATGGGGGTGGGAACAGACAGCGGTTTAACCATTAGTTTGAGCTGACGAATTATTGTCTGTAGTAGAATAAAGCTGACTTTTTAAAAAAGTGCTTATTTAAACTACTGACTGGAGAATTCTTTTGCAGGGTTATGGCTGATGAGCTAACCAATACCAGAGCAATTCTGCAGCGTCAAACCAGGGATGCTCATAGTGCAATCCAGGACTTGTTGAATGAACGTGATCAGTTCCGTCAAGAAATGATTGATACACAGAAGTATGATTTTCTTTTTGTTTTTTTTTTCCCTGAACCATGGGAACATTCATGCCTCCATGCAAACTTATAATGTCTGTCTGTTTGGCTCGTTCTGTAGCCTAGAGTAAACTATTTCCACCTATTCCTGGCATATTTAACAAAATCAATTATGCTGACTGATAGTGCAGTCACTTTTCAGTCTCAGAGCTGAAAAAGCCAAAGTAGTTTTATTTTTTTTTCATAATCTTCACCTGGAGATGGATTTTTAGGAGTCACATGCTGTGGAATTGGCATGTCTCATATCCTTCTTGAACTTTCTATTTTTAATCACTTACTGACTTGATTTGAGGTTTTCTGCATCTCCTTCAAAGATGAGTATTCTTCTGCCTACGTTGACTTTTTTTAATGCTTGTTCTGCCAGATGTCAGATAGGTTTCTATCTCACCACTATTAAAAGTCTGTGGTGATGAGTCTGTGGTCTGTCTTTGGAGAACAGCCTCTTCGCCTCCTTGTCTTTAAATACTTAAACTTACTTTTTTGATCAACATTTGACTAGTGCAGTAAGTTTTGGAAAGAGACAGTTGCTTTAAGTGGGCTGATAGTATGGAGTACAAAAAAATCACTAATAGCACTATCTTCCTTTCTGCACAGACTGCTGGAGGAGCTGATGGTTTCTCTTCAGTGGGGGAGACAGCAGACATACTATCCTAGTGCACAACCTCACACTACAACAGAGCTAGCAGCTGTGAATTGCAAGCTAGCCAAAGCTGTAAGCTCACATCTTCTTGGAAATGTTGGCACTAATAGTCCAAAAAAGACTTCAGTGGCTGTGGAGTTTTGCAGTAGCCCTGCTGAGAAAATGGCTGAAATGGTAATAAAAAATAATTAAAAAAAGACTTTGTATAACTCAATCTGTCAGCACAGGTGCCTGTTTTCTGAAGTACAAGGTTGCATTGTGAAATGTCTGGTCTTTATTAAAAGCTATATGCAGGGGCAGCGTGCTGAAAAGAGCTGTCTGTTTGCTCTTTAAAAAACAAACATGGAAGGATAAGCAGAACATCATAAAGGTTGTGCACTGTTGCCTTCTCTGCTAGCACTGCAAATAACTGGGTCAAAATTTGTTTGAAGTTAGTGTGTCAGGAGGAAGCCAGCTGAAAATACTCAGCCGAGTTTTTAAAAGCTGAATGGGAAAAGAAACCTAGTTTGGGTGGGAATAAGTCATAACACTTCGGAAGTAGTTTCTGTTGTCCCCAGAATAGTTTTATTGATAATGAGTAGAAAGACGGAGAATCCATATGATTATCTTTCAAGATGAGGTTCCACTGCATGAAATTTCATATTTAAATAGCAAACTAAACTAATAGTTTAGTCTGGAAGCAATTGAATAATAGTTGAGCTGTAGAGGGCGCACAGTGCCTAGTTATCTAGTATGTTGTTTTTACCTGTTTAGTTCATCTCTGCTTAAAAAAAATTTTTTTTTATTCTCCATAAAATTGTGCCTTGAATTTCTGATGGACATTACTAATCTGTAAATACTACTTAATGCCCTCATCTTGAAGGTCTAGGTAGATGCATACTTAGTTTTCAATTTGAAACAAAGTTGAAAAACCTTACTTTTGAGCAGAAATGTTTCATTGCTATTACGGAAAAGTAAACTTCATTAGACTTACTGGATGTTTTTTCATTATGAATTTTTCCTTCTGTAGGTGCTACATGTACTGGATCCAGTTGCATGTACAGAAACATCAACATCTTTTTCTGAGACATCTCCTTCTTCCTTTCTTTCCACAAAGAAGAGTATTGGAAGGTTTCATCCATACACAAGATACGAAGATGTAACTTTCAACTGCTGCAACCACTGCCAAGGAGAGCTGATAGCCCTTTAAAAACACAGCCAAGGCAGCTGCACATGCATTCTTTCTGAAGAATTACACTAATTGATATTCAGCAAGCTTCCCTTTTTTTCTATTTCTTTCCATGAAGGATGGGTTTAGCATTGGAAATGATGCAGTGTCTGCTTCTCTACCTCTTGAGGGTAGGGGCTAACAGGACTTCTCTAGCCTCTTGGGATACTACTTCTACTTTTAAGGCTGGAAATCTACTTATTTCTGTCTACAAATGCAAGACCAGAAATGTTATGCCAGTCCAATAGAGCACAGATACCCTTGACTATTTAAGATTTATAGCCATATTAGAAAATCTTAATCAATTTCTGATCAGTGGGAGACAAAAACCATACTTAAACTATACCAAAGTAAATGAAGTGCTAAAAGGTTATACTAAAGAAAAGAAGAAAAAAAAAAAAGACAATGGAATATAGTCACCTCCGTGTGCTTTTTTTAATCTTTTCTAAAGTGACAGGCTCTTTTCAATTCTATGTTCAGCCTGTTAATTTTAGTAATAAAAAGGTGTGTGTGCAATAAGTTTTCAGAGCTGTAAGTTCTGAAAGTAAAAGCGTATTAATCCTCCTGACAAGAGGAGAAGAGAGAGATTGAATGAACTCTGGCTATAATATATAAACAGAAAATGGTTTTAAATGGATTCTTGAAGACTGTGAAGTGAGATTATTCTTGTATTTGGGTAAAGCTAAAACAAGGGCTTGCCATGTAGTTCAGCTTCCAGCATCAGGCTGGGGCATAGCTGATCCTCAGCAAAGACTGATACACCTTTGGTGCATAGCGCTGAAACCTAAACTAGCTTGAGAGCTCAGCCCTTGCCCAAAGTCTTCCTGGATGTTACGGAGGGCTGAAGATCAAGCACTAAGTTTGCACAAATAGTGATAAAAAAAAAATACATATTTTTTTTTTCACTCATCGGGCTTTATCTTGATGACACTGTTCAAAGAAATATACTAGCAGATAGTCTGCTAGATCTGAAGTCTATTTTTATGTTGTGAAGTGATTAACTAAAGAGAGGAAAGTTAGGACACTGCAAATACGTATTTTAATTTTTCTCAAATTTTCACTCAAGTTTATCATATTCAGCTGGTAGCCCTCTAGTATGGTGAATCAGATACTATTTAAACAGTTTTTCTTTAAATCTCATACCGTGATGTGGTTAAGAGTGTAAGTTACAAGTTCTTGCTATTTGTGGCCATGCCTTGGCTTGTACAAAAAAACCTTTATAATAAACTTTCTTTGCATATGTTCAAGTTACCATTTTGAACTTGATACAAGTGGGATATTTTTGACCGTTTTCTCCGCAGCTTAAAGGAACTGTATGACATAAGAATTATGACACTGTCTGCTGGTACTGGTCTGAGGTAGTGAACTGAGATGCTCTTTCTTTTCTCACCACCACTAGGGAGATGCTGTGAACCTTTGCAACTATTTCCTCTAGCAAGCACTTGCTAAACAGAAAAAGTCATTCAGTCGCTGGTGTCAGTGGTAAGTACAGCGGGAAGGCATTTAATTAGCCAAACTTGCTGTTAACTCGGGTGCATCCGTGTCCTTTTACCTATGCTGGTAAAAGGTGCAACCTGGTGCCTTTGGTCAAACAGAGAGCAGGACTCTCTGAAGATGGTTATAGACAGGTTCCAAAATGGTAGGAGAAAAATACAAACGGCAAACTTGTGTTGTCCACACTGTAGTCCCTTCTGTTGTTCCTGTCATTTATCCCATGTTCTGAGCTAAAGACCACTTACGTCCTGGATGGGGTTCAAGACACTTCCTGTCTTTATCATAAAGACAAGGTCAGATCACACTGAACTGTAAGGAAATACATTGGGGACATAGACACAGCTGGACAGAATGTTCCTCATCGTGCAATAACTTTATTACTTTGTTAGTGATCTCAGCCTGTTCTCTGGTCAGAGTTCACAATATTAAAGTGATGCAGTTATTAAAATGATTTAGCAAACAATGTATACTGGTATCAAGGAAGCTAGATTACTTGTAAGGGTTTTAATTCATGCTGAATATCATCTTTAACTTCACAAAGTAGGAAACTACTGAATAGGGATCTGTCAGTCCAGCTAACAGAAGTATGTTTCAAAAATGTTGCAAATTCATGTACTTGATACTGATAGCCTTCTGAGACCCCTATCTTGGAACTAACATATTCCACTGGTTGACAAATAGTAACAGCTAGTCTACCAATCAATAGAAAATGGTATCTTAAAGATTCAAGCCACAGCATATTCCAACAGCAGGAAGTATTGTGCAGTTTTCACAAGCAGCAGCAAATAGCAAATTAATCCAGCAAAAATTCAACATTTTACATAAGAGCCTGCATCCAGGAATTCATGGTGGAGTTTGGTATAAAGTGCTTTTTAAAGACAAGAATTCGTATTGGGCACCCTTGCATATAGATCTTGCTCATTTAGATTTGGTCAGACCAAGACTATCCCTGAGTTATGCATAAAAGCAGGCTTTTCAACAAAAAATACAAATAAATAGGTAGTATTTATTCATTGTCAGTGAAAAGAATTATTAAACTTGCTTAAAAGCTTTAAAACACCACAGAAGGTCAGTAGCTATAAAGAGCAAATGCTCAAGTATAGAAAGTAAAAGAGCTGCCACAGAGAAGTGTGTGGTTACATCAAACCTTCAGCTGTAATGGTCTGTGAAGCGAAAGGATTTAGGTTCTGAACTAATGCAGTGGATATTCTGCAACTGTTTTGCTCTTCTGGCTTCTAACCTAAGTTGCCTTACTCGCTCTTTAGCTGCTAGCTCTTCTGCTCGTTTTTCTTCTCTCTTTCTTTTTAGCCATCTGTGGAGGGGAAAAAAAAAAAAAGACTAGAAATACTGACAATGAAAAATAAAAACTTTTATCTGAGCCATTCACAGGATGCTAGTGCCCATTTAACTAACAATCCCACCAGATGCCTAGAGTCACCTTGTCCTGCAGCATATAGCTTATGTGTTACAGCTGAGCCAAAGAGCCTGCCGCTCCCAACCACAGGCGGCCCTGCTTTTCTATCCCAGCACTCCTGGTTCTGCACCCACCTTTCTTTCCCCCCTTCATTGAGCTGACTTAAGCCACAGATGGGGGGGGGGGGGGGAGTTGTTGGGCTACTTTTCTGCCTGCTAAATGAACTGAATCAGCACAACTCTTCTCCGTAAGAGGCAAAAAGGTGATAGAAAAGGAGCTCCCTTTTTTAGGGCAAGCAATCCATTAGGTCAGCCCAAACCTTTACAAGTAATTTGTCAAAAAAAAAAACAGTGAATAGACAACACCAAGGAACTGATAGACTTTTGCTAGGATATAAGCTTATAAGGATATTTTCATACAGAAAGTTAATAAGGACTTCAACAGTAACAACGTACTGTAAACTACGTTCTAAGTTGATTATGATTATTTGTCTAAGGTGATAGACTACACAATATTCAAATATTCTGGTTCCCTAGGAAATAAGAAGAATGACCATACTCACTCTTTAAAGGCTCTGTTGCATTCTTCTGTTCTTGGAAAAAAGGTCATGCCCTCCGCTTGGCGTCTCAAAAATTCTATCTGTTTTTCTTTTATGCGTTCTTGGTGCTTTTTTTTAAGCCATACCTTGAAGGCTTCTTCTGGATTCCTGTTCCTCTCCTATTTAAATAAAAGGCATAGGCCCACAAGACTTACCATTAAGTGACCTTTATATTAATAATTTTTTGAACTTCCCTAACATCTCCCATCCACAATTGGGAAACATGCTTTATGAGCAAACTAGAGCACATGCTAGTTTATCATGGAAAATATGTGAGCAAGCATTCAAAGTAGTATTTTGAAAAAATACTGAATTTAGTTTTTCAATCCCATCACTGTCAGATGCAGAAACTTTAGAACAGAGCATCTGAATCTTAGGCTTTTGGTCATCATGCGCATTAACTTGCTTGCCAAACAGCTCTGATGGTAAGGAATACAAAGGGTTCCTCTGCTCATTGTTCACTCCAGGGTCCAATGAAGTTATTCTGCTACTGAAAAACAGCATCACTATGTCTTCTGTAAATGGTGTTATGGCTACTAAGTTCATGTATATAGCTTGTATGACACAAGCCACCCTGCTAGCAGAACAACTGAACATGAAAGTCAATCTAGTTCTTCAGGAGAAACAATATAACAAAAAATATTTCCCATCAGTTTGAATTTTCATACACTTACGTAAGCATAAGAGCTAAGAATTTGGGGTTTTTTTCTATTTAACTGGAGCACTATAAATCCTATTTCTACATTTGAGAGCTCTTACTTTGCTGTTCAAGTCTTCTAGCTCCTTTGCACGCCGAATTCTCTTTTCTTCTTGCACTTGTTCTTTTTTCTTCTGCAACCAAGCTCTAAAAACCATCTCATTCTCTCTTTTCTTCTGTTCTTCTTGTTCTCTTTTCTGTTCTTCTTCCTTGCACGAAATTAAGAGTGAATAAATTTTTTTTTTTTTTTTTTTTTTTAAATAATCCTCTTGATCTGCAAAGGCCTTCATTGTCACAGTGGACAACAAGCAAGTTGTTTGAATTTTATCTGACATACAAAAACGCTAATGAAACTGGAACACGTGCATTAGGTTGTTACTATCTGGCGTAGCACTTCCCCAGTTCAGGTTACAGTCAGATGCTTTCAATGGGACCCTTTTTTGTGATTATCTCCATTTCATCTCACCTCACAGGCATTTCAGTAGAAACAGGTTAAGACTTTTAAAATAAGATCTGTCCAACAGCTCTGAATGGCTTTAAATCAGTTTAAACTGACCCATTTTAAAAACAAGAAACATCACAGGCTTGCTATACCACTAAACCCTGAAGGATTTTTAACTATCTATGGACTTCAGGCACTAGGTTATAGATAGGAAACTTTTCTGGACATGAAGTTGTAATGTATTAAATTAGGGAGGCACTAATAGCTTAACACTTTTCTCAAGCTTACAAAAATGGATTTATTTTTATAAAACTGAGAAAAATTATGACTAATGACAAGTGTCCACAAGCAGGAGAAAACATTTCAAGTGATGCTACAGAAAGATACCAGGGCATTTTACCAGGTTTTGATTCTCTGGCACAGAACCTATAATCCCAGTTAATTTCAACACTCAGAGAAATCTACTCTTCCCTCAAATAGACGATATTCCTCTCACTTACATGCAACTTTCAGACTGCACCCTCCAAATTTACAATTTGTATTTACTAGGGGAAAAAGAAGGGGTGGGGGGAAGCAAATAGATTCCAATAATCTCAAGTGTTCCCTGCCTAGGAAACACGTGTGTTATACGTGTCATCAGTTCCCCTTCAAGAATGAAGAAATAAAGTAACACATTTTTACCTTTTTCATAAGTTAGCCAACAGAGGAGGAGATGTAGCACACTGTATCAGCACAATAACCTTCCTTGCCTCCACCATATTACTTGTTACCTTAAATACATACACCTTAAATACATGGATCATGCTGTCAAGAGACCTAATCTTGTTTGCACATGCAACACATACTAGTGTTACTGCTAACATTTCATACTCCTTGTTACTGAGCTAAGTCTCAGCAAACTTGTCAAAGAAAGCAGACTTGACCTACTTTCCTGGATAGAAAGTAGCCTTTCAAGCTATTTAGCTTATGTTTAAAATAACTGTCTGGAATCCCAGAGAAGCGTGAATGGTTTGTGTAGAATCTGAACTGCCTAAACTGTTTTGAATGAATATTCAAAAACAGAGTTTCCTGATGTGATCACTACTATGTTCACGTGGAATGTCTGAATTGATCAAAATCTTGCTTTTAAAAAACAAATATGAAATCTTTAATATCTTAAATAGCAAAACAAGTCACAACATACGCAGTAAGCCACCTTTTTGCAATGGTATGTCCATAGTGCAAAGAGAAGCAAAATAGCTACATTTTTTAAATTTCTCATAAAGATTTCTGAAGCACCTGTCACAGCTCTCAGGGGCTGACTCTTCTACTAACTATTATTTTTCTGAAGAAGGCACTGGAAAAAAGAACTAAAATGTTTTGAGGGTTTTTTTCAGTAGTGATTTGATTTCCAAAATAGAGTTTACATTTTTTTCTTTTAAATTGCTGACCTAAGCAGACACAAAAAGAGTAACTATGGTACTTTGAATATTTTCTTCTTCCTCTCTGTGTAGTGCCCAGGTAAAAGCAAGTAAGAAGGAAAAGCAGTATCCATAAAGGAGGAGGAAGGAAAAAAAGAAAGAAAAAAAAAAAAAAAAAAAAAAGACTGCAACAAACTAATCAGGAGAATTTACTACAATATGCATCCACGTAAAACCTTTATACGAAAAGAAGTATTCAGTTACACTATCATTTAACATGACTTACCTGCATGCATCTTAACCAATCAACAAGGTGTGCCCCTTTTGAAGTCAGTCATATCTCCCATACATGTTGTGCACACACCCCCGTCTTGTCCCTAGTTCTCACAGTCATTCTGCTGTCTAAAATCGTAATTTATGTCTGAGCACTCTCCCATACAACAATTACCTACCGCATACTTCATTAGTAGCCAAATGTGCAGCTGCATTACTGTGGTCAATGCTAACCTTCTGCATTGTAGTGTAATCAGTAGGGGTGCAGTATCATGCACTTTCTAGATTCCTGTAAACTGTAGGCCAATAATAGAACTTACGCAGTGAGTCAATAAGCAAAAGCAGTAAGCACAATATGGCAGAAGAAGGCATATTTATGAAGGATTTATTAAACAAACATTTAATTTCCTCTGTGAGCAAGGCATGACCCTGTGCCACTATATTCCTTTTTAAAGAAAGGAATTTTGAGAGATTCTGTATAGACTTTGGAGAATTATTATTACTGCCTCTTTTACCACAGAAAGATGGAATAAATACACTGAACACATGGCTCGGTGAAACAGAGGAGTGTGATGGTCACTGTGATCTGCTTGATGCCTCTGTATCCTTACCTCTTTCCTCAGTTTCTCCTTCCTTTGTTCTAACTGCTTCCGCAGCTCTTTTTGCCTGGGAGAAAGACAGTAAGTGGAATTTCTCAGAGGTGTATTTGCAGATTGTGCTCTCTGTGGAGTCTTGCGTTTTCCTGGACTTCTTGTAGCATTGATGGCAGAATTTGGACGACACTTAGGGTTAGATGGAGGCTTAGGGAAATACGCAGAGTCTTCTTCAGCAGGAGAGGAAGAATGTTCTCCTGCTCTTACTAGAGATGCTTCCTTCATTCGAGACACAGTGCCAGAAGAACTGTAATGTGAAGATTTGGGACAAGTATGCTGAGTTTCAATATCAGTGAAAGAAACGCTTATTGGGGGCAAAAAGCCCTGGCTTTCAATGTCATGTAAACTCAAGAGTTCGAACTTTCCATCTTTTTCCACTAGGATCTTCCCATCCTTCTGTTCCTCATCATTGCCAGTATTTGGTGAAAGTGATGTGCTTTCCCATCCCATTTCATTAGAAATATGCAACTGAGATAGCCTATTTGAAATATCATCTCCTCCTGCAAGATCAGCTTTATAGACATCAGCATCTTCTACAGGAGGAACTTCAAGATCTACCAACATATCCTTAAATTTTAATTTCCGTTCTCTATTCTCATCCACAGGAGCCTGATCCTCCAGTAGTTTGTTGGCTTTTTCAATCTTTTCCAATATGTAGCGCTTTATTTCTTCCTCCTCTTCCTCATCTAGCTCCTTTTCATTTTCAAGCTTGGAGTCCTGGATAGAGCATTCACTATCAGTGTCAGATACATGCTCTTCCTCTTTATCATCAGACCTGGATTCTTCATTGGATGGACTCACTTTCACATCTACATTTGCCTCAGAAAGCCGATCTATATTCTCTTCTCTTTCCTCACTGTCTTCCCCTTCCTCAGAGTCCTCCAAGACTTTATCAATTACTGTGTCAATATCCTCTGCATTTTGTTCAGGATTCTAAAAAATTAAAAATTACTCTCAGTCTATTCTCCCAACAAATAACAGCATCAAAGAAAAAGACAGAAAAGCACAAGAGAGAATAGCAATACTGATTATAAGATAGGCTATCAAATATAGTTAATATCATAACCAATAAACTTTTTGGCACTAACAACTCTTTTGCAGTTTCCCCATATTCTCATCTACATAAAATTTAATAAACCACAGCTTGAGCAGCAAAGTGATCTGTGACAAAATAAAAACAGAGTAATGTGAGTTGGAAAACACTTAAAGGAACCCACACTGCAAACAGAAGTATATTTGAACCAAATATATTCTTTTCAACAAACACTGAATTTTCTGAATTAAGGTAATCACAACCAAAATAACTGTTCATTGAACTATTTTTCATTATAATTCCAAATAACCCTCCTTGTCCAAATTCAGTGACTGTATATATATACATTTTAAACCACATTTCAAATCACATTGAATTCTATACTTACAATTCCAAATATCATTCTTTTGGTCTTCTAAATAAAATAACTAGCATTTAATTTAACAAATACCTCTCTTTCACCAAGGTTTTCTTTTTCTTCTTCATTAATTAGCCATTCTAGGTCTTTTTCGAAGTCATCCTCATACTCTACACTTTCTGTTATATCATCCACATCTTCTGGATTGCCTTGGTCTTTCCCTTCACTCATTTTGGTGGTATGTTAAAGTAATACTACAAAAGGAGAAAAAGACTTGTTTTAAGACACTAGTGACATACAAAAACAGAACACTGATATCTCTCACAGCACCCACATAAACCCTGTGAGCAATAGCAACACTACTATTTAGATAATGCCACAGCACCTCCGAATTAAGGCTCATAAATGGTTTATAAACATGAATGATTTTTTGCCTTTCCAGCTCCAGCTCCTAAATGGAGATTTGAGACAAAGCAAACCCACATCATTTAATGTCTGTCTTGCAGTAAATCTTTGGCAAAGCAAAGATCAGAACTCATGATCTCATGACTTGTAGTTCCATGCTTCTTTTAAAGAGATGATTCTTTTATGCTTATTAGAAGCACTATGAGCTTCCACTGCTCTCAGCCCTGTTTTTCATTGTTGCTTTACATCTGCCTGTCCCGCCTTACTTTAAGCGAATCTTAATTTGTTTAAAGTTATATTACAAGGTTGCAGGATGCATAAGGCATAAAAGAAAGATCCCTGGTATAGTTTATGGTACATCAAATCAGGAGAAAGTTTACCATCAGGACACATTAAATTGAGAAGACATTAATTACGCTGATGACACAAACATTCTGCTAGAGTCACTGAACATTTACAAGCAGCTAGCTTTCAAACCATATCATCTACACTAATATTAGAGAGGGAAAAAAGGTCACACAGACACCAATTAAGACTGTTGGAAAAAGGTTGCAGTTTCAGTTTGAATTTCCAAAGAGGACAACAGTGGGAAATACTCAACAACCAGTTAATCGGGCTGGATATAGTCATATCCATGTCAGAACTGAAGAAGAGTCACTATAAAAAACAACATCTTTTAAGCAACCTTTGGACTGACTAGTGCACAGGTGCCAACAGCTCCTGAAGAAGTGCTTAAATGCCAGTGCCTGGAGATCCAGGCTGACTGCCTGACATACCAGCCTCTGCCCAGCTCACGCAGTTGAAGGCATCTACCTGCACCTAAAGGCAAGAAAGGGTTAAAGACATGTGGAGATACACAGACTAGGTAGCTGATGCTGCTCTTTTTACAGCTTTACCATATATCATTCCTTCCCCAATTTGTTCATCACTGTCTACAAAAGCAACATAAAAACAGGAAAAGTTGATGATTCAAAAGTGCCTCTTTTCTTTTTACCTTCTGCAGTATGCTGGAATTTGCCACTTCTAAGAACCTCTCTTGCAGGAGAAATCTGTCTCATTTACAATACACTAAAAGATCACTCTCTGAGCATCAGCATATGGCAACATAGTATGGGATCTAAGAATTAGCTCTGACCCAGGATAGCACAGCAAGCTGGCTGCTGCTCCTTATGTCCTCACTGTCTGATCCACCCTGCCAATCCAGACAAGACAGGCTGCACCTGGACTTCCCAGCTGTCTAAGCATTTTGTAACTGTGGCCCCAAACAATGACTTCCACTCTCTTGAAGATGCTGCTTATATTACTTCAAGCTTTTTTTTTACGTTCCGATGAGCACCTTTGAATTCTTCATTCTTTATTCCCATGAACACCGACTCACAGCCTTGCCTTTTAAGACCCTGTATTCCACCCTTGGCAAGAATGTTGCCCTTTGTGACCTCAAAATTTAGCCAAGTTAAGAGGAAAGAGTAGTAATAAACCTGGTAACAAACTTCGATGCAAACTTCTTTATGCAAAAGCTTACCCAAACTTCATAGAAAATCCCCTTTTTGTTTCATCCCTATTTTGTCCAAGGAAAGGAGGCAATTCTTCCTAAGTTTCAGCTTCTTTTTTAGTCATCATTTGTCACAATAATTATTTATTCACACTAGGTATCTCTCAGGTGAAATTTCCAGTTTGTTCAAATTGTTGTCTTGGCTTTCTGTATCATTTCTATTTCCATCACTCTGTCATTTGCCATCTCAATCTTTTTGCTTACAAGTCCGCCTACCATCACAAGTACCTATGTTTTGGATGCTAGTACCTACCTAGGTTCTAAATGGAGATTACTTTGCTCCACCACATACTCAACACAAAAGAGACACTCCTCCTTGCCTTAGTTCTAATTATGGGAAGCGATTACATTCAGCACCCTACAAAGCTGAACTGGCTTTTAATGAAACAGGTTCATGCCAGTATGAGCCACTCTGCACAACTACTGAACACAATTCATTTATAATACATGTAATAAAGGACAGCAGTCTCTTCTGTTGTAAAATAATCATGGCTGAGCAGGTATTTTTGGTTTAAGGACCTTCATCCATAAGACCCTGAATCATCTCCTCTTCTATTCATGTTCTTACACAAGAAAGTGCTTGAACTTTAATAATGGGAACCAAAGGTACCCTAAACTTAATTTTTCATTTTTATCCACTTATATTTAATTTTGGGGGGAGCAGGTGGGGAGGGGAGACATATGCTGTGACTACAAATTCTTCTGCAAAGCTAGTAACACGTCCACATGGTTATATCCATGCACAGGCTAGGCAGAGTTACTATAAAAACCCCATGGATACTGTCACTGGCATTTACTACTTTGTCTCTTTGTACAAAAATATATATATATAAATACATATATAAAATTTTATAAAAATACATATATAAAATTTTATAAACATATATATATATATATATATATAATTTTATAAATATATAAACACCCAAACCGTACAATTTTACTGCGAGGAGCATACACCTGCGCCTCAGGGCCTCAGCTCCAACACAGAACGACGATCTACGAGTACTCCCCAGCCGCCGGTTTCCAGACCGGTGCTGGCCAACGGCAGCTGCTTCTGCTCGTGTAAACCCTTGCAAGCCAAGGGCCCGTAAGCTGTCAGGCGCGTCACGGGGCTCTCTCACGGTTACGGTGCCCACGCGAAAGCCCACGCAGCTGCGCTTCGCATAAAACCGCGCCACACGCGACGCCAGAAACCGGCGCGGCCCGGCAGCGTCGCCATGGCAACAGCGGGGACCAGCCTCCCCCCCCCCCCCCCCCGGCCGGCTCACCTTCGCGCAGCAACGGTCATCGCCGACAGCGGTCCCCGAAGGCCAAACTGCCCTCCGCCGCCCGCCGCCTTTCCCTGCCGCCGTCGCCTAGGTAACAGCGGCCCTGGCGCTCTCGCGGGGCGGCGCTGCCCCGTTGCCGAGGAGACGGGCCTCAGCGGCGGGGCGGGGCCCGCCGACCGTTGGCAGCGGCGCCGCGCTGCCATCCCCGGCAAAGCGGGCGCGCAGTCGCGGAGCCGTGGCTCGACGCGGCTCTTTATCTCCTGTCTTCACCTCTGAGGTTACTTTACAAGGAACGGTGTTTTTGAAGACATTCCCTCCCCCCCTCGCCCGCATTAAACACTTTCCTCGGAGCTCAAGGGTACTTAATATTTGGAAATTAAGAAAAACGAAACAGAAAAAACCCTAAGGGCAGCACCCGTAACTGCGGTCCTCTGTACCGCCGCTGTCACACAAGCATGCATTCAGGATTACTACCAGTGATTTAAAAGAGGGTTTTTTGTGCCTAGACAAGCATGTTTCGATAGTATTAAATTATGCATCTGTTTGGCACTGGCAGCGTTTCATGTCTCAGCTTGAGCGCCACTAGTTTTTGTGTTGTATTATTCATGCCTTGAGTGATAATAAGCAATCTGAGCAGGCTGGAGCTGATGAGCTCAAAGCTATGCGTGTCAAAACGCGCTTTCATTAGTAAGATGCGCTCTCCTTCCCCCCCCCCCCCCCCCCAAGGACATGCCCCTCTGCATTAATCACATATCACTTTCAGAACTTTGAAATGTAAAAATAAATAAATAAGTAACCGTCCCAGTTCAAGGAGCTGACGTATGGAGGACAACTGGAAGTCAAACAGAAAGGCCATATACTTACAGCGAGCGAGTGACGGGTTTACATCAAAGACCCGTCTAGGGGGAGAAAAACAACGAAACAAAAATCAAATAAACCCCAGAGGTTTTAAACACAGTGCCTCTGTGATTAGCTGGCCCGAAAAGGGGTTGCACGGCAAGTAAATGAGCCGTGAAGCATGTAGAAAGCTCTTTATGGACTCGAAGCCCTTTACATGAAAGGGGTTATCAGAGGCGTGAGGCGGGAGCTGTTGTTGCTAAGCTCCCGTGAGGCTGGCGAAGGGCACAGAGCTCTGCCACCTGTTTTTAACAGAGATAAAGTGGCATTTGAACAGCAGGCTAAGCCGCCTGATCGCTTGTGAAAGGCTCCTACTACACAAAAAATGCAGTTTTTCTGCAGAGCACCCACCCCGCTACAGAGTTAATGTTAACTGAAGAAAACGTGGGCAGAAACCAGCCATGAAGAAATTTAGTGTGGGCATGAAGGGAGGCTTTCAAACTCTCCAAGCAGCGAGGCTAGAATTAACCTTTCATTCAAAGTAGTAAGGGGCAAATAACGAAACCGTTTCCAGCCGCAGCTCAGCAGGGGCTCTGCTTTGTGAGGGGCTCTGTCATGGGGTGGCCTGTAACAGCTGCAGTCTGGTCTCCCTGACCTTGGGGTTTCTTCTAACCCCACGTCGAGGGGGAGAAACAGGCTCTCGGCGCTGTTTTGGGGGAGCAGGAAGGGCTCCCTTGGATATGCCCCTGAGATAGTGCTACACCTGCAGGCAATGGCTCCACCACGGACCGTGCCCAAGGTCATATATTTATCACATGCTTGAAGACTAAACACCAAAATTCTGATTTTCTAACTCTCACAGACAGGGAGCTTTGCCAAGTTCATAGCAGACTAAAACAAGCTGAAGGCTTTGGTGCAGTCCCCAGTTCTCTTTTACCGTAAGACCCTGTTTCATTTCACAAGCCACTACCTACCATTTCATTCAAAACAGGTGCTCTATTCCACTTGTAATAAATTCCACTTCCTTGTAACATGAGAATCGGACCCAATTGCTGAAAGATCAAGCTATAATGCATATTGATAATAATTTCATTATATTTTCAGATCAATCTAAATGCATGACTGTGTTAACCGTTATAATGTTAAATCTAGCATTTCCAATGTTCCTGTCTGTGAGAGAGTTGCACAAAATCAGTTGTGGAGAACAAACACAATGAAAACTATAGCTGAGCAAAGAGACTCCAAGGATAGGCTCTAATATGTTGCTTGCTCTTTTCTGTGTCATTAATCAGGTACTGTGTTTACAGAGCACTGATTTATGCTGAGGAAATACATTTCACAGGTAGAGGCTGCATAACACTTTCAGGGTAGCACCTTAATGCCTTTTGTATGTTTTGTAGGAAATAGCCTATTTTACTCGCATCAAAACAGAGGCAGAAATGGTCCGAGAGATTTGCTGATAGGCATACAAAGTAGCCAGGCACAGGGAAACTGCAGTATTCCCAGCAGGTGAGCACTTGCCTGTCCCTGTATCAGCTTAGCACACCGTGCCAGGAACCTGCCTGCCTTCCCATGATGACTGATGACTGATGTCAAGAACAGCTAGGTATAATACCCAGTGTTTTCCATACCCTGCCACATTCTGTAACCAAAATCCCTCTCCTTCCTTGTACTTAACTACAGTCATGCTCCTAAAGAAAAAGCAATCACTTCCATACTGACCCCATCCTTTACCCCCAACGGCACAGCTGGCTGTTTCACACCCACACACAGCCAGAGGTTAGCCCAGCTGTAATCCTGCAGTAGCCCTGGAATCCAACAGTGGGTGGTGAACCCTGCAGCAGCCTCCAGGTCTTAAAATTTATTACTTTTTGGACAGAGTTAAGTCTAGCACCTGGCCTCTCTCCCTAATAAAGATCCTATAATAAAGTTCAAGAACCATGCCAAGTCTTACCAGCACTATGGTAGTCTGGAGCAGTATACATGAATCCAGCTGTAATACTTACCTTGAGTAGCCCCCAACATTTACTGGAGCCCAGAAACAGCTGCAGCATCCCAGGGATGCATCCCTGCCGCACATTCCATTTACCTCATCTCCATCAAAACATGTTGCGTGCTGTATCTCTATTGCAGGGAGTTAAGCTGCTTGGCAGTAGCTGTGCCTCCTTTTTCAGCTCTTGCTGTATGCTGTTGCTTGACCACATGGAAGCATGCGATGGGAGGAGCAAGGAGAAGCACCACGGTTCACAGGGACCTGCTTTGCTTACTGACAAGAGTAGTCTCAGGATTCTCGACACAGCACCTTTCATCAGCACCAGAGAGATCAAATGCCTGTGTCCATCTTAAATAGTAATGCTACATCTCTTGTAGCTAGCAGTTACCTTCCTGCTTTATATATAGACTTTAATCCCTTGCACAGTCAAAAAGCCCCTGGATGGCAGTAGCACTCAGCAAATCAGATAAGAGTCCCCAATTAAGGATAATTCTTCAACTGGCAGAAGAAAGAGCAACTGCCCTATTCTGGTTTTCTGAGGTGAGAGTGGTAGTGTGAGGGAGAAATAATGGTGGGTTCAGGTGCCTTAAAAAAAATATATATATATATATATATATATATATATATATATGTATATATATATATAGACAATCCCTTTCCCACTAACTTACATTTTCCATAGTTGTTGATATTTGTTATCAAGAGACAATCCCCCCATCTCCTCTGTAGAAGGAGCATTTGTCATCTGCAATTGTTCCATGCGCAAATATGGGAGTATGTATTTTATTTCTGAAACAGGATGCAAATAAAGCTGCAAATTTTGGTAGATGGAGTGTAGTTTTGCTTGTGTGTTCATTAAGTAGTTCCTTCAGGCAATAGCATATTTAGAAAATGCTGATAGATAGCACTGTTTGTGTACTGCTGGCTTTGGAGAACTCACTCTATTTCCAGGTGAAGACACCCCCAAGACTACTTTATGCAGTCCCATGTACCTGGCTACTATCTCCATGTCACTGAAGTTTCATCCCTTCTTACTCAGACAGCCATAGCTCCCAATTTCAATTTAAAATGTTCTTCAAATCTGTAATGTTCTTCCCATATTTTCTTGCAGATTGCATGAGGCGCTTCTTTTTTGAGGGGAGAAGAGAGGAAACCTTACTCATCCATTGACTGATACAATAGAAGCACAGACCTTACTTAGATTTATTACACGTAGAATTAGAACATGTAGAACCCATTAATGGTTATGGGCTGGAACAGGGACAGCTTGCCCATGAACTGGCATTCATGATCCATCTTCTAATCTGACATCTGCTTTCCCTTAGTCTCTATTAAGGAGATGGATGCATCTGTGTCTACTGGATGGGTTAACCTGCACTAGGGATTTACTTTCTCCACTACTTGGTTGGCCTGGACTGGAACTACCAGTGGTATTTTTGAACTACTCAGCAATTAGAGATCTTTAATACCAGGTGCAAGACAAGACTTCAACAGAGTTCTGCAAAACTACATAAAACATTCCTTTTTGCATGATTTAATGTTCCTGTATTTTTCCTTTATGTAACAACGATGCTTAGAACCAGCTGTGTTACTTACCTGCAGCAGCAGTGCTCTGGATTAGCAAGGTATCAAAATACAAAAATAAACACTGGCCACAGAAGAAATCTCAAAATACTTTTATTTAACAAAAATAATTATTCAATCAGAACCAAACTGAAGGGGTCCTATGAACAATATCAGTGTTTGCAGTACTTAATATGCATCAAATCATTCTGCATATAGGTCCAGTCAGGCTCTACAGTCAACTCATCACCACAGCAACAGTGCAACATAGGAACCTAAACAACTTCAAGGTTTAGCTTCCATACATTAATAAGTTTGAATATATATACAGTGTAGTAGCCATACTACAGTTGCCATAATTTCATGACTTTGGTAGAAACACCATTCTGTTATTGCTATAATTCATTAGTTAGTTTCTAATTTGCTTTTAAAAGACTGGGTTGTTCCCCAAAAGTGTCTTCCGTGCGAAAAAAAGTGATTAAAATTGAGCAGCTTCTTTGACATAAGTGCCACACACCCACTCCTCACCCCTTGTTACAACTGTCATCAGGCCAAGAAACCCAATGAACAGGACATGCACTTGTTATCCTTTTCCCAGGACAGCTTATCAGCTAGTGTTTCACTGCTTCAGATTTTTTTTTTTTTTTTTAATGGTGAAGAAATATATACATGTGTGGTTTCAAGTTTCTGTTTCAGGATAAGGCAGTTAATTTTACACGTATAAATGCCAACACAGTTGAGCCCCAAGACATTTTACAAGCCAGGCTGCAAACAGTGAGGTTTTGGGGAGTGTGTTCCTTTGAGCAGCCAGCCTGAAAGGACTCCATGGACCCCCTATAGCACATCCCAAACTGATTAGTCATTCACCTCATGCAGTAAAGCCTGGGGCTCACATATATGATAAAAATTACCTGTCCCAGCCAGGAGAGGAAAGTCTTTCCAGCCCAGGTGCTGTGAAACCACCACAGCATTAAAGAAACCAAAGCTGCTTCTTCAGGCTCTGACTGGAATAAACTCTAACCACCGACACAGAGAAACAGCATAGAGGGGAAGCACACTGCATAGCATCTTCTCCCATGCCATTTCTCCTGCACATTTAAACTCACCATGAGCTGCACAGCAGCAGGGACAATCTAAGCCAACCCACAGTATACTATGGATATCTCTTGCTGTGCAGGTTATGGTGCCCAGGTAACCAAGTGCCAAAGCTCAGAACAACTCCTTCCCAGGGCTCAAGTCATTTGGTGAAAAAAAAAAAAAAAAAAAAAAAAAGTTATTCTTAAAAACAGGTATAAGGCAAGTCCCATGTTGCTCTGACTGAAAATAAAGAAAAAAAAACCCCAAAAAACAAGAAACAAAAACTCCCTGCACATCCATTTTTCTCTTTAGGTGAAAAGGAGAGGTAGAGCTAGCAGACAGAAATCCAATGGAAGAATCAAAGTATTTTAAAAGGCAAAGAAGCGACAGATCAGGAAATAAGCATTTTGAAAAACCTCAGGCATTTATCCTGATAATTACAATAACAACCAGTGTCTGTTCAGTCACCACAGTCATAATTCTCCAAGGTTATAAAAGAACAGGTTAAAATCCTGCACATTCCTTCTCCATGCTACATTCACATCCACCATCTCACTGCAACAGCCCAGTCTCAAGAGTTGTGTGTCAGTGACTCCTACGACTGCTGGAATCTGGAGTTCCAAAGGACAAAGGCAAGGACAGCCAAGGGTCCTGGGGATTAACATTTTATCTAGTTAGACTCCCTCTACGCCTCCCCTCCAGCTTTACAGTCCCTTGAGCATGGGCCTTCGTAAGACAAGCATCATTGCTGATAACACATTCACCAGCATCACAATTCACCCCAAGTTAAGTTTTCAGGAGAAAGTACCACGATCAACTATAGTAAAACTCTGGCTGTAGGAATGGCAGGCAGGAACAGTAGAAATAGTACAAGCAATTAAAGGATGTATGTGCATATGCAAAGACATTAAATGTATGTCTCAAAAGTGTATTAACCCTCAAAAAAGTGCATCCACCAGCACAGGGCAGGCACAACAAAAGCCACACTGCACAGCACGGACTTAAGGCCATCCCTATCCCAGGCCTGGGGCTCTCTGCAGAGAGGCCTACGAGTGCACCCTTGCTTCGACCCTGCAGCAGCATCTCAGTAACAGAAAGAACAGCAGCAGCTGACCAGATAATGGTGAAGTGCCTTTCTGATGGCATCTCCAAGCTTAAACGAAAACTTCCCAAGGCTTTTGCTTTTTGAAATGGTTTAAAGTTCTCTGCTGCACTTCCCATACAGGCAACAGAAGAACAAAAGAAGTTTTAGAAAAATGATATTTGTTCTTACTTACGTAAGAACATATACATACATATACATTCTAAAATGTGATACTAATATAGTATAAATATAGATCAAATACAGTTAAGGTGACCGCCTTGGGAAGTAAAGGCAGAGATTAAAACAAACCTATCACTTCATACATTCTTGCTGTGAGTCTTTACTTGGTGCACTAATGGCTTTCAGGAGATCTGCTTTGAACCTGTTCTTGTCTTCTGTAAGTCCTTATGATACTGTAGATACCACTCCCCAAGAACAGCAGAGAGATGGCCGCAAAGTAAGAGGCATAAATCATGAACTGCAGAGAAAAAAAGAAACAAATCTGTGGTTAAAAACCAGAAGAGATTTTCTACTCTTTTTACAGCAATCCTCATATGTAGAAAACTAGACAGCCCCTCACAAGTTACGGGATTGCCAAATGAAATGCTGCTCTTCTAAAGGACCACATTTTATATATATATATAAAAATATATACACATACACACCCAAAGTATACCAAAGTCAGTGAGCACCTCTCTGTCAAACCCTTGACCCAGAAAATAGGTAGTTGAGAAGCTTTATAGCTTGATTCACTTTCCTTCCTCCCGTTGGTAAAGATAAGACAGGCTACCATACCTGGGTGAAGATGTCTAACCCAAGCCCACTAGCATCCACAACAATCAAGGTGAGCAGAGTCTGAAGTGCTAACGCAATGAAAGTATTGACTCCAAATACCAGGGCATACCGCTCCACACTGAGATTTGTAGCAATCTGGAACCTGGAAAGAAAGGGAGGATCAGAAACAAATATTGAGAAAAAGCAGGGAAATGCAGGAATAGGAGGAACTTCTCTGGACAAGGCATTAGATGAGAAGATTATGCATCCTAAAGAGTTGTCCGGTATTTTCCACTATTAGATTACCTTGCACTGACCGTACTTTGCCAAGCAGAAACACAGCACACTAGCACAAAGACTAGAAGAGATTTAAAGGAACACCCAAAAGACTGCAAAAACTTTGGGAGCTCTGTGGGCTGCAGTCTTACTGAAGCAGCCTCCTTGTCTGGTGCAGTTGCAAAGGGCCTGGTCACCCAGAGAAGATACAACACTCTCCAAATCTCAGAGAGCTGTTGGCAATCTTGAAGCCTAACACGGTGTGGTCCGTAACCTCCTGCATCCTTCTGACCACAACTCCCTGCACAGTTACCAGCTTCAGCATCTCCCCTTACATTGTGCTTGAGCTATCATGTAGCAATTGTGTGTGTGGCTGAGCAACAGCTGCACTTTCCTTCCCAAAAGGAAAAGTGTCATTAAAGAAGTTTTCCTCACTAGAGCTCAAGGGAAAATGACCCTCTATTACAATGTCCTCTTCTCATTAGCTAACACTTCACTCAAACCATGTTTACAAAAAAAAAAAAAAAAAAAAAAAAAAAAAAAAAAAAAACAACCAAACAACACACCACACTTCCCTGGAAGGCAGTGCTATCTAGTATTTAGAGACAGCTACTTCAGGGTCATGAGACTTTTGATCTTGGGCAGGTCACCAGCAGAAAAATTTCTCAGTACCTCAGTTTCCAAACTGAATCACAACACAGCAGCTTAGCCCCCCCTTGTAACAGATTTCCTGATTCCCAGTGGGCAAGACCTTACCTACATGGAAAAAAAAAGCCAGCTTTCACAACAGCTGTAGTTTTGAAAGTAATTTACATTACTCACTCAAAAAGTACTCACGTTGCTATTGTGATCAGCAGCATGTAGATAATTCTGAAGACAACATACGATGCATAGCACACCCAGATGTTATGAACAGTGTCCATGATATATACAGCAGCAGCAATAAGAAAGGAGAACAGAGCAAGTGCCACTTCACCCCATGTCGCCCAGGATGTTTTTATATGACCCACAACAACCACTGAAACAGCTCCTGTGAGAAGAAAGGAAAAACATAACTGTTAGCTGTTCAAAGTGATTCAGAGACTGTGGATTAGTCTGTACAGAGCCTAATAGGTAACCATGAATGAAGTGGAGGTCATTCATGTGTATGTATACCTTAGAGGTTCTCCCTCCTGACCTGACCTCCCTCAACTGGAAGCCTGTAAACTCCCATTCACTTTTATTAGAAAGGAAGAGGAGGGAGGAAAAAAAATAATAAAAAGCTCCTCCCTAGCTTCATAAGCACTACAGCCCCATAACTCAGACTGCTGCTGCCCAGTTTTCTGTATTTGACTGTAGAAATATTGTCAATTGGGCTACACAGAAATGGAAACTCTGATTTAAAATAAATGAAACAAAACCAAACAATGCTAATGATTTTGTAGTATTTCAGGGTCTATGTTCACCGGAGGGGGTGGGGTGGGAAGGAAAATGTCCACTCTGATACACAGCGGTTAGAGGTTCAACTTAGGAAGCACAAAAGTTGAGTTTAGTGTCATCTTTATACTGGTCTACAAGAATGAGAGCAGGAGCTCAAACCTATATCTCCTAGGAAGCACCTTAGCTGCAAGCTACTGTAAGAGGATCCCTGCGTCCCTTCCTACAACCTTCCATCAGTGTTGATTGTACACGAACAATCTTTTACAACAGGTTTCTAAATTCTGCTGGCTTAAAAAAAAAAAACAAGGGGGAGGCAGGATGATGACAGATCACAAGATGGGGAAAAAAAAAAGTTATTTCACGCAACCAGCAGAGTGGTGATTACATGCACCAATCACAACTGTAACTACTGAGAAGCTCAAATACATATCACATTACACGAAAATTCCTGCTCAAAAAAGGCCTTGTTCTGCAAACAAGCCAAATACGACCAATAGCATAACAATGCTGCTGTACACAGCAATCCAGACAAACAACATACTGACAAAGGGAGGTTTACTGGAGAGCTCTGAAAAAATGGGATTGTATTAAGCATTTGACCATTGTACAGAAGTGCTACAGTGCGGCATCTAGGCTCTTTGTAACCCTCAGCTGACCTAGCTTAGAAAGCCTTCAGGCACATGAAGACTCCCTAGGTACCATCAGTGTGCACAAGCTTGCAAACCTGATAGCCCTCACATCAGTCTTGCAGACTAACAAAGAACATGGCTATGGCAAGGAAAAGGACTTTATTTTTCCCCCCTAAACAGCTCTTTTCAATACCTGCTGTGACATTATCCAACTGACACTTTCCACTTTGAAAGACTGGCTTCCCTAGTAGCAAAACCCTGAGATGTAGAAAGATGCTAAGTCCCTAGAGTCTCCCTTCCTTTGTCCAAGCAATTCAGAAGTTCAGGAAGAAAGGTATTCATCATCTCACTTTCTGGGATTTAGTGGCAATTAATGAAGTTGTATTCCTCCTATGTTTCAAGGCTGTACCAGTCCAACACCTATTTGTGAAAACATACATAATCTGTGCCCTGCAATTAGACATCCAGAGCCAGTTCAGTGGTTTCACACCTCAACCTTAAAGTTGAGCATTGCCAAGAAGCTGGAGAGATTCTTCTAAATAGTCAACTGGCCTCACTAGAAAGAATATTCATCTTGCCCAGGACCATCTGAACATAAGAAAACACTTTTCTGTGAGGGTGTGATTCCGTGATTCCTTGCCTGAACACTGGAACGGGTTGACCAGAGAGTCTGCGTAGTCTCCATCCTTGAAGATATGGAAAACCCAAATGGATGTGGTCCTGGACAATCTGTTCTAGCTGACCCTGCTTGAGCAGGACGATTGGACCAGACGATCTCTCTTCCAACGTCAACTATTCTGTGACAGAAAGTTGATGGCCACATGAAACACCCCTTCTGCAATTCAGCACATGTACAAGCAGGTCTGGCAATATCATCTTTTATGAAGCTATTGCTCATTGCTGACCACAGAATGATTATGAGATGTGAAAATGGCAAATGAGACCTGGGATGCACCAGGAAAGGTATTTCCAGTAAAGTGAGAAGAGATGCTGTCCTTCAAGTCTGAGGCCTCATTTGAAAATACTGACTGCAGTTCAGTCACTCATCTTAAAGAGTAGAAGAGCTTGGCTTCTTTGGCCCGGAGCAAAGAATGGCTGCTTACAGAGAGGCTAAAGAGAGACCATTTAGCACAAAACTAAATAAACAAACAAACACTTTTGTATGAGAAGGTAAATGATTTGGTCATGAATAAATTTAGGCTGGAAATTTGAAGAAGTTACATTTGCTCTAGTACCCAGTAAGTCAGGTCAGTGGATTCCCATCCTTAAGAGGTTCCTACAAGAGATTTCAGGCTTTTAGTTGGGATTATTTTACTAAACTTCGCTTGTCTGAATCTGTGTCAAGTTGAAGGATTTTTTTATGTCTGTCTTTTGAGCAGTTCAGGGACAGAGGTTAATCTGCTTTCAGAAAACTTCACCTGATATGATTCAGCCATTTATGAAAATGATGTTGGAGAAAACCATCAGGATTGGAAAGAAGAAAAGCCTCAAGTTTGCCTGAATATAGAGCCAATCACCTTTTCTTCAAATAGGTCCTGTGTCTACAGGCTTTGGAAAAGAGTTTTAACATAAAAAGCACATAATATATATATTTTTTTTATGAAATAGAATTGTCTCAGTAACAGAGAATCACAGTTATTGGGCAGAGATGATGACTAGAATTGGTGCCTTCTTTCACTTAGTACTGATTCTTTTTCCTAGGACCAAGGCAGGGCATCAGAGGAAACCAAATCAGAAAAGAAATAAGAGCCACAGCATCACAGGAGAACAGAGGAATAGAATACAACCACATAAACCATCTTCTTTGGCACACTAAGCTTAATGAGTAACAGTCAAAGCCTTAAGAATCAAATCCCTGATAGTTTCGAGCCAAACTAACAACAGGTGCTAGACCAGTTTCCAGACCTACAAAGCTGCCACGGCTCCCACTGAATTCCAACTGGAAGCTGAGCACGTTTAAGCAAGCATTAGGCCTTCATTATTTGTATACCTTTGTTTCTGCTGCCCTCTTCCCCCTCAAAAAAAAATGAGGCCCCCTGCAGAGGATGGAACAATTAATCCATCAGAAAAAAAGGAATATATTGCAACATCACCTAAGGAACCTCTGAAAGGATATGTTAGCAATATTAGAAAAGTATTGTCCTCATTCTGATAATGGAACAGTATTAAACAACTTAATAAGCAAGATGTTTGTATTGACTGACCTACTTGGCCCTTTCAAGTCAAGTGACTTCTTTCATCTTAATAGCTTTTCTGCTTAGTAACTGAAATGACTACGTGATGGCTCACTGCATGCTGAGTATGCACAGGAAACTCACACATTCCCTACACTTCCAGGGGAAGGAAGCAAACACTAACGCCTTCCACCTCTGCCCCACCCCTCCCAAAAAACCCCAACAACAAACAGGTAGGACTCTCACTCTGACTATCAGTGGTTAAAACAGGTACTACCCCTACTGTTTTAGGCCAACAGTCACATTAACAACCAAGAACATACAGTCAGCCATGTATCTGCAATCTTCTGTCAAATATTTCAGAAAGAAGATTGACTTGCGAGACTCCTTTAAACACCTACATACTGGATTACAAGAATCAGCACAGCACACAGCAAACTTAGTACTGAACACTTGTGTACCTCACAGGAGACTCACCCCAAAGCAACATCACTTAGCACTGTCCTACACAAGAGATCTCCTATGCTGTGTATGCTGGGAAATGCAAGATGCTTCCCAATTCTTGCTCTGGTGATTTTGAGGGACATGAGGCATTTATCAGCCATCGCGGAGCAAAACAGGAGCTATGTCAGCAGCTTACCTAGCAGCGTTGAGACCGCCTCCACACCACCATTGTAGAGCTCTGAGTTGTGGGAAGGCAGCACCATCTCCCACAGGCCCTGAGCATAGTTGATGACCTGGAAGTAGCCGCAGGTTGATAGTGCCCACCACACGGACCAGCAGAGCATGGTTCGGGAGGAATAGCACTGCAGAAAGTCCTGCCAGAGGTCACTGAGCACTTTTAAAATGTCTACTTTCTGCTCCTGCATAGATTAGAGAGGGAACAGGGAGGAATGTTAGTCTCTGCTTATATATACTTCACATTGCTCATTTTAAGTGAACTGATTGCTAATTGGTGACATTACCATTTTTGGTCACAAACCTCCAGACAGTACTGAATAAAAAGCTTCCCCATCACACTGTTCTAGCAGCTGATCTCTACTCTAACCAGGACAGCCCCTTTCTGTGCTAAAGAAGGGTTAGGTTTGCTCCCCAAGGCCCATTTGATCCTTGGCTCTCTTAAGCAGACAGCAGCAACTGCTGGTTGTTGAAAGCACCATGTGAGCAACTGAAGGGTATCAAAGAGAAGAAATGCAGGAGAATGGACCATAATATTAATTTTGAGCAAACAGGATCAGAAGCCAGTACTTCATAAAGGTAAAAGCATGACTGATGCTTTTTTTTGCTTGTTAAGTCCTGATCCAAATTCAGCTAAATGTGATAGAGTATGAAAGAAACCAAATGAGTACTTTTCTCAAAGTCAATTTTTCTTCCTCAGTACTGGTGTTCTGGGTTTACAATGAAAGTGAAAATTTCCTTTTACAGAAAAGCTGCTAGAGTTCTATTCCAAGCCACTTTATGTGAACAGTAGCAGAGAAAACTAGTATACCTGTCCTTTGAAACTACAGCTGCTAATTATAGTCACTGTATGTGCATACATACAGAGTCTTTGAAGACAGGCATACCCTTTTCATGGAAGTCAAAACAGTTCCTTCACATAAGACTTTGCAGAACTCCTGAGCCCCACTAAACATCTGAAGCCCAGTAGAAGATTTTCTCTTGACTTCCCTGCATGGAAACTTTTAACACAGTTACAGGACAGAGCTTTTGCATATTGTGCCATTGTACAGTTTCAGAATAGTTTCCATCCACCAGCTGCGACAATTTGGGGCTCTTGGGGGAATCATGCATTGCATGCCTTGGAAAAAAACCATTATCCACAAGCAATAAATCTCATTTTAAGGTCTATCCAGTAAGACTTCAACACTGATTTTAGCCTACTGTGCCCTGGACTCCTCTTCTGCACCCTTCAAATGGTCACTAATTTGAGTATCATTATTTTATTTAATATCACCCAGTCCCTTTAGTGCTTTCCAACAGAAAGATACTTGCTCTGGGATTGTTGTCCCTGCTCTAAAGCCTGACAGAACCACATAGAAAGAGATCAGCTGAAGGCAAAGTAAGAGCGTGTGTGTGTGTGCACACACACTATTTTATATAAAAGGCAGGTTGGACTAGACGATCTCCAGAGGCCCCTTCCAACCTACTGATTCTGTGATATTAGCAACATAACTCTCAAACAGAAGTTTTTGTACGAAGTGCAGGTTTTGGTACAGGAAAACCAAGGAAGGGAACTGTCATATATGCTGCGAAAACTGATTCAGCAAGTTCTACACAAGCAGGTGCCTGATGATCCAGAAGAAGCCTTTGTCCGTCCACCATCTGGAAATACTTCTTCAGTACAATTTCTCATATAGCCATTAATTTGGGTTCACACAGTGCGATTACCATTTCCTTAGTAATGAGGACTACAATCACATCTGAATGCTTCTCAACTTTTATATACCAAACTAAGTATACACTGTATACTTTTATAACTGAACTAAGCAAATTCACATCTATTTAAAAATTTTCACCATTAGTTTAGAACCACCCTTGCTCTCATAGTTTGGGAATGAGACAAAAGAAAGAGGGACAGATAATTGATACTAATCCCTTAGTCATTACTGGCACGGAATTTTAGATGCTTTAAGGTGTTTTAATCTCAATATGTTAAGTACACTATGGCTCAAGATACTTCTGCTTTTAATTGCCTCAATAAAGCCATCCCTACCCTTAAAACAGAAAATCTCCAAAAGCATTCACAAGCTATCATGAAAATGGCTATGCTGTTTCCACTGCTGGCACCAGGAGGCCTGGTAAGGAAAGTACCCTTCGAGCACTGACGCCAGTATCTGAAAATAGCCCCACTCTGACTAGGACTGTGTGAGGTGTTCCCTGAGCCAAAGGCCAAGGGAAAAGGCCTTCAAATTCACCAATTCAGATATTACGCTACAAATACTTGATTCTTCTCTGGAACATCCTTTTCTTCCCACTGGAAGGCAAAGCAAAATAAAGAATGCTTTTTTTTTAATTATTATTATTATTCAGTATTTTTCCCTGCTGTCTCAGCAGCTGGGTCTTGCAGAACTAGGCTGGATAGGGAAAGGATTAGTTCCCTGGAATGTTAATTCTTTGAATTCCCAGTTGCAGCTTGAAGAGGCACAAGCTGAAAGCAACCCCTGATGCTTCCTCTCTAGCCTCAGCTAACACAGCCAGCACCAAGCCCCTCTCCCCTCCCCATGCGGATATTCAAACCACAACTCTGACATATACAGGAACAGCACAGCCTACACACATCTATTTCTCTGGTTTTGTCTTAAAATAAATATAGATAGATACACACACACACACACACACCAATTCCTCATTTCTTTCAGTCAAGCGGCTGGCTTACAAGTGAATTCCCTTTTAGTTTGCTAAACCCACAGCAGTGGCTACTTTCTGCCCTGTTCTCAAAACCAGCACAACTTCCTCCTGAGGAAAGAGCAGCAGTGACCTCTCTCCCCACCAAACCTCCTCCATTTTCTTTGAGCTGATTTGACACTTCACTTCCAAACCCATCTTGGGACCCTCTTATCGACCAAGCTAATGCCATCCAAGCCTAAACAACATCAGAGCCTCCACCTGGGCCTTGAAGCCTCCCTGCCATGCTGGGCTCTTATAAATGCATATTACCTAGCTGACACATGGCAGAGACCTGTCCCATCAAGCAACTGGGCACAGGCATCAAGCCTCAAAACTGGAGGCTGCTTTGCTCATCACAAGACCTAACACATGCCATCGCTGATGGAAGGACAGCACTCGTATGCTTTTTTTCCATGGATGTGGTCAGGTATCTGTAATGAACAGGATATATAACTGCCCTCAGTGACTTTAAGTTACATAGCCCACAAAAGCAGGATGCTGCTGGCTTAGCCCCTAGTGTTCTGGCAGATTGTATTTAAACTCTGATTACGCAAAGATGTTTCCTGGAACTTAGCTAAATTCTGTACATCTGTAATATACCAGTGTTATCTCACAAGGAATACTGCAGCTTCCTTCCAGAATCATAACATAAAACCCCATCACTCTGTGCCTCGCAGAACAACTCACACAACACTTGCAAAACATACACACACACACACATATACACACACACAAAACAGTTGTACATGTGTGTTTGTATATATATATATACACACACACAAGTATGTATGTATATGTGTGTGTGTACACACATACATGTACATACAACAGCCACAACAGCATTACATCTTCTGTTTATTTCAACCCAGGATGTAGCTTACCTGCTTCTGTGATGGTAGCTCTTCCTCATTTAAGGGAACTTTTGTCTCATCCTCCCAACCAGGCATCCTCTGCATGTCAGGATGATCTTGGACAGCAGATCCATTTTTACAGTCTATGACTTTCATTTCCCTACTAATCTGCTGACTTGAGACATGGTGAAAGAAAAGACTTTTCTGGGGCATCGGCAGAAACCAGGCCATACCAAAGGCAATGGACACAGAGGTTAGGGAGATAACATTTAAGCTGAAGAGGGACCAGCCTGCCACCGACACAAGGACCTGCCCGGAGACCGAGCCCACAGTGTAGCCCACCAGAGTGGCACTCCGGCAATAACTAGTGACTTTCTGGTACCAGTTCAAGTCAACGACGCTGTAGATGTAGGAGTAGTAGGCAATGTCTGTGGCAGTGCCCACACCATAGAAGAACTCGAGGAACTGGATGGCTAGCAGCCCCTGGGCGTACAGCAGCATGAACCACGTCACGATGAGGCTCAGGCCCTGCAGCAGCACCACGGGCTTGTATCGGAGGTAATCAGTGGCCAGGAATACCGGGAACAGCAGCACCAGGTAGGAATAGGTCCACACCGGGTAAATCTCGTTGAACACCTGCAAGGGGAAGACACAGCAGTAACCCTCCGTCACCAAGGTACTTGAGAAAAATTATTTTAAAATGCATGCATACGTATATACGTGCGCACAGGCGCGCCCGCGCCGGTACCTGGCTCTGGGTGAGGTTCTTGTGCGGCCCCAGCAGGTAGCGGGTGAGGAAGGGTTCGGAGGGCCGCACGCTGCAGAAGAAGCCGTAGGCGCAGAGCAGCGCCGTGGGCAGCGCCCAGCAGCGCCCGCCGCCCGTCCGGGCCCCCCGCGCCCCCGCCATGACGGGCCGGTACCGGGAGGGGGGAAGAGAACGGGGCGGGGGGGGGGTGGCCGCAGCCCCGTCCCAGGCGGCTCCTGCCGCCGCCGCCACCTCGCAAAGGCACCTCTAGCCGGCGGGCCGCGGCGCTGCTCTTCAAGGCCATTGGCCGACGCCCGGTGGGGCGGGACGCCGCGCTGCCCTCTGATTGGGCGCCGCCGCCTCTTCCAGGGGAGGGCGGTGTGAGGGCAAGCACGTGGCGGCGGGGCGCGAGCGGGGCAGGGGCGCGAGCTTGGCGGGGGCGCCCCTCCCCCCTCGGCGGGGGGCGGGGCGCTGGGGCCGTAACGGACGCTTGGGCGCGGGGCGGTCCGTTGGCTTCCGCGGCCCCGGCGCGTTGTAGGGGGAGGGGACACGGTCACGGCGCTCCCCGACAGCCGCGCTGAGGCCCCTCCTGCCGCTGCCGAGATGCCGCCACGCACCGCGGTCCCCCACAGCCTCCCCATCGCCGCCCTTTCCCTGAGGGGAAGCACAAGGCTTTCCTCTGAGGTAATGTAAAGAGATCCTCTGCCTTCCGGGCTGTTCTTGTTCTTTTCTTCTCTGGTCCCAAATTAATCCAGTTGCTGATTTATTTTATTTTATTTTATTTTATTTTATTTTATTTTATTCTTCCCTGTAGCAAGATCAGAGCTGGAAGCACTTCCTTGGATTAATAAAAACTTCACCTTGTTATCCTGTCAGAAGAAATAGTCCGACAAGAGAAGAAAAAAAACATTGCATTCAAAGCAATTCTCCAAAAGCTTTGCCCAGGACTATTCTCAAGGTTTTTGCAGCCCTTCTCGAAGCTGTTTGTTGTTCTCCTTCTCAGGTTACCCCACGTCATCTTTCTACCTACCTGCTTTCTCTCTCCCCGTACTCCGCTCCCACAGTCACAACTCCATTGCTATTGCTGCCGTGGCTTCTCCTCTGCACCTGTGCTTTGTTCTCCAAGCTGACTAATGCCACAGAAAATTCACACCACGGCTCAGACCTGCCCCCTGTGCAATCATGTATCGTGCCTCCTAGCTGCAGCCAATACCTGAGGAAGCAAAATAAAAGATCTATGAAGGCATCTGGCTATGCATAGCCGGGAGGCAAGAACAGGTGCTTCTGAGCGCCCAGAATAGATTCCTTGAACCACAGGATTTTATTTACTTCCATCATTATAGCTTAACATGCATAGCTACGAAAGGTATGAGGGCCATAAGATTATTCAGCTTTCTGTAAAACTCAGACATTTCACTGCTGTACCACCTGGTGTCAGTGATTTGCTGCTTGCTGGCTATATGCTGGGTCAAACAAAATTTCCTTTTATTTGTTCTCAGACCATTGCTCCTCAGCAGCTGCATGTCCTCTTTTGTTTGTAGGTTTCTTAGCATGCAGAAAAAAAGAAAAAATAAAGACAATGGTAGACATTTTGCCTTACCTTAGCTTGAAGCAAAACTCTAAACAGAAAGTATCAGCTCCTATTAATGGTAGCATCCATCTTAGCCATTTGCAAGGAACTGCTGATCTCTTAAAGCAGCATGGCTAGAGTAGAAAGGGCCAAAGCAACGACTTTAGCAACTGCTAAACAAATTGCAATGGGGAAGCAAACAGCCCCCTCTCACGTGGCTCTCACAGCCCCTCTGCACTGTCAGCACACGGCTCGGGTGCAGGTAAGGGGAGGGCATGGGCTGACAGAATGAGGCAATAGCTGGCATCTCCCTGCTGGTTTCATTGCTGCGTGCTGAGCAGAGCCACAAAGAAGGACTAACGCTTTGGAGGAACCATGGTGCGCCCAGCTGAGGGGCAGCGGTTCTCACAAACTCCAAGTCGCTCAGAGGGTGTGATGGGTGGCCTCAGTCACCTCCTCATTAGGAATCCCCGGAGTTAAACCCCTGGGGCTCAACTGCTGTTTCTGGAGGGGAGTTGGCTGGGGTGGAGTGAGTTTTGTCAATACAGTTACTTTGTTACACAGATAGTCAATAAGGGAACCTAGATTTCTCCAAAAAATGCTAAGAAAGACAACCTGGAATATTTTGACTGAAATACTCCAGATTTTCTCAGAGTTTCTTTTGTTCTCCAAAGAACTCACTTTATTCTGTTTTCACGAACATTTTCAGCTTCTAGAAACAAGCCTAAAATTTATTCCTTGGATTTTTACTGCTATCTTTCCTTCCCCCAGTCTTCCTTCCCATTTTCTCTCTCTGCCCCTTCACTCTATGGGAAAAAGGTAAAGTTAAAAGAAAACCTCAAAACTTCCAAACTTTTTCCTTTTTTTCCCAAAATGCAAAAAAACATAAGCTGTGGGAAAAAAAAATCTTACCTGGTCCCTAACCTCTCAATGAAGATACCTCTTTTTCAGTGGGAAAAGAATAGGAGGTTTAAAAATAAAGAAGCAAGAATAGGAGAAAATTTTCTAACCTTCAGCTGTAAAACTTTTTTTTTTTTTTTTTTAATTATTAAGCCAAGCGAAAATAACCTTACAATTTATATTAACACTGAACAATGATTTATTTCATTTCAAAGTTATGTGTTAGCTTGTTTCTAGCTTGCCAATCAGATGTGAAGAGTGTTATGAAAAAGACTATGTTCTATGCAGGATGAAACCACTTTTCCAGATAGAATCATCGTCTTGCCGGAAAGGTTTGACCAGTCTGAATGATTGCTATGATTGGTCTTATTATGAGGGCTTCCATATAAATAATAGTACATAGAAATAGTTGTCAAATCTTTCAATATCATAACAGCCCATGCAAGTCTGTCAGACACAGGTACCACCCGCATATGTATGACCTGGACTGAATGAATGAAAGTTACAGTGTTGACACGCTGTGTGATGGCTGCCCTCTCTAGATCCAACTCTGGCTTATATATCGCCTGAACACATCCCAGTGAGTAACATTTTATATGAGCACATAAGTCATGCAGTAGCATTGGACAGAACCTGAGACTGATTTATCCAGTAGAGTCCGTATCATGGAGGGAAGAGAACTGGCAAGCTGATATCTTGAGGTTAAAATTTCAACAGAAAATCAAAGCCATAAGGAATCCATTTAAAATTCGGGTCTGATCTTGGATACAATAATGCAACTTGCATTAAATTAAATGCTAATTGAGTAGATTTATACTTGACTGCAGAAAAGCCCAAGATGTGGGGACTGTGCATTTCTGAGACTCTCACCTTAACACAGAGGCTGCAGGCTTCAGGTCAGTGCCCACTGTCCTTCAGGGCCTTTCCTACTGAATTCCGATGGATGCAGATCCTCGGTCCCTTACTAGTTCACTCTTTTGCTGATAACATCTGTGCTGGGTTACTTGGCCACTCAGAACTGTCTTCAGGGTGTATGGGTTTCCTCATACAGTCACTTTAGAAGAAACCTCACCTCCATAAAACGTCGGGCTGTAGTATGCCAAAGGGCTCCATGGGATATCCCAGCTGTGTTTTCCCTGCTCCTCTGTTGCACAAAGGAAGCTTGAAATTTGCACTCGCCCAGAACTCTCCACATTTTCAAATCCATCTCAGAAACTGCTGCTGGCATGTTGTTAGAAAAAATTATACCAAGCCCTTCAGCAGGACCCTGTTGCTCCTTTCCTTAGTGCTAGGAACTAAGCATCTCTTTTGTCTGAATCTAGGGTGGGATCATCCTGAGGGTGTTTGATTCAGTGTGAGACACAAGCAATTCATCTAAATGCACAGTTCAATCTCAGACTCAGTAAGGTTTTAAGGCCACATCTTACCCAAACCATAAACTCTTACAGGTTTCACATAAAAATGTACCAGGGAGGGGTACTGTTAACCAGTTTTGGCTTGCAGTTCATGTGGAGGAATTTGTAAGACCTGTGTGCAAGAAAAGTTCCCTTAAAGTCATCCTATGTTGTTTGGAAAAAAAAGTTTCCGTAAAGTAAGAGCTTCCCATACTCTTGTGAAGCCAGTATTTAACATTAACATGGTACAAATGACTCTGAGACTAGCCAAAAGCAGAGAGTAAAATAGGTATGTCCTTTGCTGAGTACACATGGAACAAAGGCACACGAACATGAGAAAAGACAGCAAATTACTTCAATGTTTTTATGATTTTGGATATTGTAATTAACTTGGGGAGGTAGACTCTGTTAACTATGATGCATACTTGATCCAACAGGAGTAGTGAGAACCATAAAGCAAGTTATTTCTGAAATGATATGAGATTAGTTTACAATAAGGCCTATTGATAACATCTATATGTAACAACAGAAGACTGGATGCAACCTTGGATGTCCATCTCTTCTAGCTTCCCCTGACCGATCCTTTTAATTATTTTGGGGCTCTGAACGGGAGACTTACAAAATTATGTAGCAATGAAGGGTTAATTCAAAAGCTTTAACACGGATCATTCCTTGCTCAGATACTGTATCTTTGGTTTTATTATTTCTTTTTCTCCTAAACCAAGTATATCCTGAAAGCTGTGCTGAGGGGAATAGAGAGAAGAGAGAGAGGGAAAAAAAAGCAGCACTGCAGTTTACAGGAACACAGCTGATAGAGAACCCTGTATAAAAGCCAAGATACAAAGACCTGCAGAAGCCTTAGGACTAACTGTAGCCTTCTCTGCAAAATTAAGCAGTTAGGTAACAGGTTGCTATCTAGAGCCTCTGGTAGAGAACTGCCACTACCCACAGCATACCACAGCAGTCTATGCATTTGACACATTGCAGGCTGAAGCACACAGCTATTAGAAATAAGACATCCATGGCTGAAGAATTCATTTATGGAATAACTTTCAATGGGATATCAGATTAATGCTTAGTCTAAGAGGCATCATGTTGTACAGCACAATAAATTTCCATTACCAGCATAATGTTGGTTTTGAAGTATTTTACAGTAAGCTAAGCAGGGAGAAAATTAGAAATGTCACTTAAGTCTGCTACAAATAGGGGACACCGATGTACACATTTTCACAGGAAGTGCTAACACAGACTACAGTAGTAGGTGTTATAAAGAGAAGGAAGCAATGGATTGAGTAGAGATAAAGAAAAACTTACCCAGTACTGTCATTAAATGTAGAAGCATACAGGTCGATTTGGATCAGTCTATGCGTTTTAGACATACCTGGGTCACAGTGGGCTTAACACAGTATTGTTCCCATCAGGAATGGTGTCACAGATGTGCCCAGGAACCCTGTGAATGATTCCATGTCTCATTTTGGAAACAAACAATGTTTGCTGTACAAACATTGAGGAAGATGAAGTCCCTGCCCAGAAGAAATTATTGTAATTAAAGCATGATGCAACTACTGGGTGTGACAAATAAAAGGGGAACAAGGCACAGCAATGATAGGAGAGTGTGGGTGGATAAACTAGTTATGATGCACAGCTAGCGTGAATAAACAAACAGAATGTAGGACTGAGAGCAATAAGAACATTCAACGTGATCAAGTGGAATGAATGACTCACTAATACAAAACAGCAGTTGGTCACTCCAGGATACTGTTGCATCTTATTTCTATGGTGCTAAGTAGTAACATACTATAACAGTCTTCCCTAGCACCCCTGCGTTCATGAGTACAACCTTTACCTTCCTCCGATAGGTATGTTTCCCACAGGCCTTTTCCTCTGATAAAAGATACCTACTGAGCAGCACTGCTCATGAAATTGTAACCCTTCTGTTGCCCCTTGGCACAGTCCTAAAATCCTGATCGAACCACCAGTGTTTCTGGCCATTTCAGGATGGGGGAGAGCATCGTCACTGGGCACAATATTTGTCTGGAGTCCTGGCCAGATTCCAACTTGTGTAACAGTTTTTTTCATACAAGTCTCCTGGCACTTCACATTGGTAATTCCTTGTTTTTGCTCTGCACACTTGGCGACATTTCTAACATGTAAAGTGCCCCAGGGCTTATGTTTCACTTTTGCTTCTATTTTAATGCACATCTGAGGAGGCTTCTGGGAGAGGGAACATAGATGCATGATTTGCATTGACTTTAATCCATAGATAATATGCAGCTTTGTGTCTCTACCACCCGTTGCTATGCCAGTGGTGTGGAGAGAACCACCCACTTGCAAACTCTTCGGAACCTCGGTGAAGATGAGAACTAGTTCAGACTCAGTTCAGCTACCTCTACAGCACAGGTGCTAGGGTCAGAACAGCCAGCAGAAAAACCAGCAAAAAATGAGGGTATATCGACTTTCGAAGAAAGAGTTGTGCTTACCAATGTATGTGAACCTGCCTCAGTCAGCTTTAAACTATACTTTACAGTGCAGTCTGTACAAACCTGTCTGAATATTGGGCTAATGCGTCAGGGTCTGAAGAAAAAACTACTATGCTGCTGCTGTCAGTAACTACTTTAGAGCTGCCCAGCTGCATTTGCATATACTTCCACCCATTTCCAACTGCAGCATAGACACTGCCAGTGTCAGAAGGAAGTCGTACAGCCACCACCTCTGGAAAGCAAAAGGAAACAGTTATGGTCTGGCACCTTGCGAGAAAAGCATGGGAATTCATACAAAGCCAGCCATATTGGGGTGCTCTGTGCTGGGCCCTTGAAGGCCTCCTGGAAGCTGAAACAACTATAGAGTGCAGCAACCCCATTATTATGTTACTTCAAGGCTAAAAACAGGTATCTTCATATTTTGGATTAAAAGACCATTGTGAAGGCATCCACTCAGATTTATGTGTAAAGAAAGATGGTAATACTCTGAACTTTGGTACCACATTCTCCCCTCAGTTCAAAACACTTTGTATTTTTTAAACCATTACGTTGTGAAATGCATCTTTTCTTTAGTTTGGAAGAACTGCAGGAATTCTTGCTCCCTTGAGAGCCATGTGAATTATTCAAATAACTTCATCATCCACAGGATTTCATTCCATGTTTTGTGAAAGGGTGTGTAAGTCTGACCATTTTAACTAACAATTTCTAAAAGCTTAGGCAGATTCAATCTAAACTGACTGCTTTGTATGAATGACGAGTTCTTTGTTTTCGAGTCATCTGAGGGCTCACTAAACAAAGTTTACCCTCACTTTGGCAGATCCAGTGCAGATATGCTTCCATATCTTCCTTGCTGTACATATGCACCAAGAATTTCACACTCCATTTGCATGTGGAAATGCTTTCACATAAAAGGCATACAATAAGCAAGTAAGTTTGCCATAGCCTGGACTTTCAAGAAAAAACTTAACTGTTACAAACTCTTTTCCATAGAAAATCATATTCTCTCACATCAGCCCATGTTGCCAATTATTTTTTTTTCTTTTTTCTTTTTTCTTTTTTTTACTTTTTGAATATATGTGCATTAAAATGGCTGAGTTTGAAGTTTTTGATGTTTCTGATCTTAATTACTAGATATTACACTACTTAAATAATTAAAAGCATAAATGACATGACTTCTCACACTTTCCCATAGAAAAATACTTTGATTTCTTTTTATCTAAAATATGGCATTATGTCCTTTGCCAGGACAGTATCACAACTTTCTGCAAGTCCTTTCCTCATAACCAATAAATCCTTCAAATAATATCAGACATCCTTTAAAAATGAATACATTTGAGTGAATGCCACTCATACCTGGGGGTTCTTCTACTCTCTCTACTTTCTTCTACCCTTGCTGAGTAGTAGCCCTCTTCTGGCTTGCTGTTTGTGTTTGTCATAACCCCCCCAAAAAAAAAGAAAGAAAGAAAGGAAAACCAGTAAATTAAAAATACATAGTATATCTAACAAATGCCATTTTTATGAAAGTATTAATCATGGAAAATTATAAACAAATCTACTCAATTTCTCCTATACTTTTTAAGAGAAAATTTTATATAGAATTTTATCTATTGTATTTAGTAAAATACATCTATTAAAAAATCTAATCCTATCCTTTAGCAAGTAGCATCAATCTCCAGCTTGTAAAACTGACGCAGAGGTATTGGGTCCTGCTCCTGCAATGAATTAGTCTAACTTTACACATACAAGATGAAGTAATTACTTATTTAAAACTTTTAAGATCATGGCCTTAATAAACATTAATTGGTTAGCACTGACCACACAAAATCCTGGTTCTGCTGAGGTTTACAAGTATTTAACTATTTGTTTTCTAGGGTAAAACCTGTCTCCAGAGTTTGGATTTTTTTCTTCTGTTAGTGAATATGGCACGCATTGCAATTTCATGGCTGTATCAAAAATAAAAATAGATTAAGTGCCATTACAAAACATTAAGCAACTGATCTTCTAAAATTAAGCAATTATTCATACAGTTTCACAATCTGAAAGAAATTCTACTTGTCATTGAAATTTACTATCAATCAGAAAATGTTACGTTTATAATGCAAAATTTCACTAATTTTTGTGAAAGAGGTACTATTGTCAATGCAAACATATAAATTAAAATGCTGTCTTTATTCATGCAGAATATTGTCTTTATTTTCCAGTGAAAAATGACAACAGTTTGTGACACAGTAAAAAAGGAAAAAGAAAAATATTTAGTTTTATATTTCTTTCATTCCTGTTCTATACCTTCATTTTATAACAGTTTATAAGATATAAAAATTGAAACTACTGAAAAAACACTGTGTAAGGCACAAAGACAAACTATTAAAACAGGTATTCCATTCTGCTAAAGGGTTCCTAGTGTGATAAATGGAAGTACTGCAATTAAACAGTGTACAGGACAGAAGCCAAAGGTACTGCTGAACACTTAGCTAGAAGTCTGCTGGAATGACAATTTCAAAGGCTGTATATATTTCCACTAGATGTAGTCATTCTGGGAAAAATCCATATACATTTTCTGTGCAATAGTGGCTCCATTAGTGAAAACACTTTTAAGGGCTAAATAGTAAAAAAGATGCAGGTGTTTTTATCACCCAGTTTCATCTACCCTCCTCTGCCACTGCTAGAATGTATTCTCACTGGACAACTCTGGTTCTCAATTTCTTCCTTTCCTAGGGAGCTCTCTCTCCCCTCTCCATGGTCTAGAAATTTGTATGGGACTGAAAGTCGGGAGTTTTGGATTCTTGTTTCTACCTTTGCCATTCCACAACCTACCATCATCAGGGCTACATTACTTCACTTCCCATTTCAGCAGAAGAAAGGTATTGGTGACACTTCTTCCTTTTGCCAGGGCACTGAAGATCAATTGCTAGTAAATCCATAGCATTTCAGGTATACTTGGTATGTAAGAATCTAATCAATAAGATGAACCAATATTCTTCAAGAAGGGGTTACATATACCTCAATCCTGGGATGTGTTATTCCTCCATCCCAGGGCAGATGGAAGATGCATAGGAGTGAGGCCATCTTTACAATCCCTTCTTACTGAGGCGTTGCTGGAATGCAGCACTACAGCTCTGTATCTCACTGTTTTTTTCTTCTCAACCCTATGTATGGAAAACACTCACCAGTAGCCTTCTACTCCTCATCTGTGCCTCACAAGCATTACAAAACAAGGGTAATCAGGACTCAGGATTAAGGCTAGAGCTCTGTCCCCAGGGATTCAGAACTTAATTTTAAGTAAAAAGCAAGACAGACTACTGTTTACAGCTAGGATGAAGAAATGGTATTCAAATACTGCTGCTATTTCTTTCCATAGAAAATAAGCTATTTTCTTAGGTATCTATTTATAGAAATAAAAAATCTGACAAAGAAATTTCTCTCAATTCTTGCTTGCAAAACATTTAGGTCCTTTGATGAAGCACACACCTGAATTATTAAGTATGATCTTTTTAAGGGTAAAAAAAAATTGTTGCTCTGCATGATGACTGCAGAAAGGTTAAGAGCTCCTGGACTCATCAGTCCTCTTCACAGCCAGATTCCCAAGAAAATCACAGCCAAACAGTTCTACTCGAAGGGCAATACCATGATACCATGTTCTTGGAACAATGCGGATAAACCTGGACATGATAGGTGGGTTAAAGAAATGCTTGACATGCCCACTGCTGTCTTCATTACCTGTGAAAACCTGAAAAACACAAAGACACCATTAGTTAAAAGGCAGCGTTTTTAAAAGGCTGTTTTTTCTTTTTAAAACGGTTCCAAACTGTGGCATTAGCCATCCAGGATAAATGGACTGGCTTATTTCTGATTTTAAATAAAATCCAGTCTCTTCCTAACTTCCTGAGTCAAAGCTAGTTCAGACCAGCAGTATCAGTGTCTGAAGGAATTAAACAGCCTCTGCTTCCAGCCACATCAAAAAAGCCTGGCATTGCAATTTGGATGGAATACAAAACCAGACCTCCCTTATCTTACCTGTACTGACAGCCCCTGTGGGTTAGGTTGGTAGAGGGTGAAATGGGTAACAATAATACAAAGTACTATGTCTGCTCTGTGGGTATCTAGAGCTCTCCAGCTCTGCTACAACAAAACTGTCCATTAATATGAATTTCATTTACACGTACACACACACACACACACATATATGCATATAAAAACTGAAAACAGATCCTGGGAAATCCTTTGTGCATCCAAGTTAAAAGTCCTCCTTTACAAATAGTGTCAGTTCCTTTTAATCACAAAGCTGACTACATTCTCTACAAATTTGGAGCACTTTTGTTACTGCAAAATCAGTACAGCTCCCTAGCATTTTAAAGTCCTGTGAGAATGTCTTTTTGGCCCTGTTCTGCTTCTGGGTCTTGAGTGCACTCAGAATCTAAAACCAAGCAATGACAGAATTGTCTGAATTTAGCACAATACCTTTGCCTCTGAGCTTGAATCATCTGTATATGATTTCCACTCGGAGCCTTGGTTGCTATACAGGATAACATACGATTTCACAAAGTTTTCAGAAGACATGGACTTGGCGCCCTGGGTAGCAATAGCGGTTATCTTCTTAATTGTGAGGAGATCAATTTGCAGCCATTGTTGGTTGTTGTTTGACTACAATTGATAAAAGATGGCATATTAGCAAACATGTCTGTGTCTTTATTTGTATAAGTGAAAATTCCTGTTGAAAGATAGTTAAGACTGCATCAAAACAAAGTCATAAAAATGCAGAAGAATAAAGCTGAGGCATAAGCCACCAGACTTCCCGGTGGCCCACACAATTAACTTCTCCACTGTAGATGGGGTATTTTGTCTCCTCTTAAGATTTTCACTTTTATTTCCAATAAATAATGAAAAATAACATAAATTTATCTCCAGGATTGTAATGCAATATATAATACTAGTACTGAATGCTTATATAAAACAGTAGCTTCCAGGAAATGCATTGTAAAGAAACGCAGCTCCATTTTGCAGGCACAGGAGCTCACATGCCTTGCTGAACATCACCCAGTGGAAGAGTGGCAGAATCTGCAGCCTCAGATACCACCCATTAAGTTGGTTTGCCTATAAACCAACCCAAGAAAGGTCTCTTTAATCCCTTGATGCCAAATATTCAACTTGTATTGGGCTATTCTTGTAGGGAAGTACTACAGGGCCTGGCCCACAGGACACCATCCAGCTCTCCAAATATGATTTCACTGCTGTTGTCAGAAGTCCAGAAAGTCTTCTAGGGGCAAGGAGTTGAATGGGCTTCTCTGCAAAGGATGGCTAAAGAACTGCAAAGCAATCCTATCATGCTTGGTACAGGACACGGCGCGCAGGAAGCACAAGAACACACAGGCAGCACAGATTTATTAACAGCTGTCTTTTCCTTATCCCTCTTTATTTCTCGGTTGTTACCTTGGCTCGCCAGGCGTTCATCTTTCCTTTCAGATTGAGACGAGCAAGGAAAGGCTCCCAAATATTAAACCAGGTTGTCTTAGTGGAAGAGGCTGTTATCTGGGTATTCTTGATCTCTCCATTTTCCATTCCAAGTGGCACAGAGCAGCCTGTTAAGAGAACCATTGTATATCTCCAGTTCATCTGAGTAGCCATAGCCTAAGCCACAGCCCTGGAATTGAGAATACCCACAATTTTAGCTTCACTTAATGGCTGGCATGCTCAGCAATCAAACTCAAGCCATTCCCCTTGGTGTCTTCATTTCCCAAGTCTTACATTAAAATCAGGTCTTCCTTCATTGGGACATTATGAGAGTTGCTTATTTTTAGTAAAACATGACAGATAAAACCTAATAGGAAAATTTAATAAGAAGAAAAGAAGGAGAGAAAATAAATATGCATCCAGAAGTGGAACTTCCTCTTTCCAGACAGTACTAAAAATACATTCGGCAACACAGTCAAATGAATTGCTTAGGCATGCAATTGTTCAGGTAAGGCTTTCCAAAGTACCTAGGTTGTTTCAACCCTGTTCCTTTGGAGACAATAAATCTCCAACAGCTCATCAGTGCTGTGGGAGTAGGGGGAGGAAGCAGCACAATGTGACACATTGCAGTGAAGCCTAGTTTTCATAGCACTGGAGAATTCTGAAAACATATCTGAAAACCATCACATTCTCCCAAATCACCATTTGATTTTTTTTTCATAGTCCAAGAGCATTCAGAGAAAATATTAGTTCAAAAGTAGCCACGAAGGAAGCACCAGCCCACAGCCCATTCTTACCATCTGCTTCACAGCCCAGGAGCTCCATGCGAAGAGTAGGCCTGTTGTAGGCCTGTGCTGGGTAGACTCGGATATACCTAGCAATGATAGGTGGATCAATAATGTTCTCTTTTATCCCATAGGCATTGGAATTACCTTCAAAAACCTATTTAAAAAATATATCCACATATGGTTAATTCAAAGCGATACCAACTTAGATGCTGAAAGCCCTGCTCTATTCCAAAAACAGTCTTTGTTTATGCCATTAGCCCCATCCACTGCGATGTAGTGGCCCACGCTGCACAGCAGGTTAGAATAATGATGGTTACATCTTAGTATATCCAGAATCACCTGAAGGCCTCAGTTCAAATAAATACACATTGCTACGCACTATATGAATCTGTAGGAAAATATTAATTAAAAGGCAGAAAGGAGAGCGAATGACAACAGGTTTTCTGATTTGGGATTTCTACCTCAGAAATCTCAGGGTAAATGGAACTGAGCTGTAACTGGTAGGGGTGGCATGTTTGGGCATAAAATGAGTCTCTCAGAATGACCATACTTACATACAGGCTTTCAGTAGGCAATTCAGAGAGTTTAAAATTCAACTACTGTAACAGGAAGAAGGATCTGGTTCCAAATGAGGCAGGGCCTAATTTTTAGTTCAGCTTGTTGCTTGCTTCATAAAGCTGAAATGGGCTTAGGAAATAAAAGCAGGGGGAGATGCTTGTTAGAAATTCGGACTCTATGGCCAAGGTCACAGGCTCAGTCTAAACCCCGGTCTAGGAAGTTCCTCATCTTACAGTTTGTTTTCTGATCTGAATTTGATTAGATTGTTAAATGTCTTTTGGAGACTCAAGCTGCATTAATTTGTCCTTTACTTCTTAAGGTAAAATAAAACTGTCTGTCACATCATTGCATCATTCCATGAAGCTACCTAGGTTGTTGTAATCCATAAGGCATGCACAGACCTTTTGTACTGCAGAGCTATCTCCTCTGAAGGTAAGCCACTTCCGTCTGTCTTTGGTATAAGCAATAAAGAACTTCTGGACATAAAAGGACCATAAAAGCTGCTTGGCTCCCTGTGTCTGTATCCCAGTTATTAGAACTTCTCTTTGGAAGTCCACCTAGGAACAGCAAATAGTGTGTTTACAAAATCAAAATCATACAGAGAAATCAGTTTCATCCTTTGGTGTTTACACAATAGCATTGAGCTCTGCATTTTGGCACCTGTAAAACTAGTGCTCTCAGAAGGAATATAGGCAGATGGCAGAGTCAAAAAGAATGTTGTCTCTCTCTCTCTCTCTCATTTCATTTGTGTGTGCATTTACTATCATCAGCATTTTTGGTGTTCATCATGTCACTACAAAGACACCTCAAAAATATCTGTGTCCCTGTGCTAAGCAGAACTGCTGTTCCTGTATTACAGAGGGGGAGAAAGGAGTCTAAAGAAATCCAATCCTTATTTTCATAAGCTGCCTCTGGTTTTGTATATCTAGCCTGAGAAACAGGACATAATATTCTGAGGTGCTGAGGAGTCACAATTCCAGCTCTATCAGATGAAAGCACTTAGCACTTAAAAACAAAACAGCAAGATGTTCCTATCGGCAGCAGGACTCATTCTTGGGTACAGGCTCCGTACATCTCTGCACACTCGCCTGTAGTGGACTCAGCTCCTCGCTACCATGTCCTCTATGAAATTCTCTCTCCTCCCAGCATCATTTCCAGTTCCACACAAGAGTCCCTCAACCTTCTCACTCTCCTTCCAATGTCCACCAACTATTTGCTGGGTGAGAGGAAGCACAATATGGTGACCACTTCCAAGCCACACACATTCTGACAGGTCAGCAATCAGCCAGATGTAATGGCTACCTGTTAAACTTAAGCTGCACCACTACTTTGACTTTTTCTCCTCTCCCAGCTGCCAATTTTTATGAGCTTTTTAGGAAATTAGTTGTCTTTGAAACGTCTTCCTTAAATTTAGTTACAATTGATTATCTGATGCAAAGGTGATTTTGATGGAACAAAAAGGTGGAGGAAGTGAGGTGACTGAAAGATACACTGCCTAAAACCACAACTGTATGAGTTTCATTTGCCTGTGAAGTCAGGTTATGCTGTGTCAAACTGGACATAGAAGCACCTCCCCCAACTCAATCTGAAGCAATGTTTCAGATATTAGACTATTTCAGATGATCACACAACAAGCTTACATAAACATGCATTGTTAGAAAGAGAGAGAAAAGTAGTAGCAGAAGGAATGACTTCAATTGCCTACAAAATGGTTACAGCTTAGACTGTGAGGGCAACTGGTCAGCCACTGGGTCTCAGTACCGATAGACTGGGTAACTCCAGAGAAGCAGACAGTTTACCGTATCACAAGTCAAACCTGCTACATCTCTGGTTTTCCCCTGCAGTCTTTCTGGCAGGAGCAAGAAAGACTTGACACTCTAACACAAGATGCAAGAAAATCCCAAGACAGGATTGTATAGCCATTGCCAAGGCTCAACAATGGCCTAGCATGTATTGCATCAACCATACCTGGATCCAAGGGAGTTCATCCTCTTTCATTTCAGTGCTCCAAGCATTATAGCTTCCAGAATTGTTTAATCTGGCTAACTTGGGTTCCCAATAGTCTAAGAAGAAAACAGGAATAGAACAAGGTTGTAAATAGGAGTGCTGAAAACAATGGAGGCTGTAACTAGCTGCTGAGATTGAATACTTCAGTTCCTTTCAAATCTGTCTTGAAAAAAACCCCGTAGAAACTCCAAATGTATCACATGGGATAATTTGGACACAATCAACAACTAAAAGTCAGCAGCTACCTTGAAAAATTATAGTCAGAAGAATGACTATAAAGTAACAGCCTTTTATGTAACGTACTGTCTACAGTACAACCAGGCTTTGGAGTTTTCTAAACAAGTTCTAGCTGCAAGCAGGATCAGACACAAAATGTGGTCTGCATTAACAGCAGAGAGCTTCCCTCTGTATAAGGAGGTTTCCAGGTTAACAACTGATGTTGAAAATGTTTGACAACACAGCTTTCAAGCCTTCATGACACTGTGGGAGGACATAAAGAAAGAAAGTTAGATCCACAGTGAAATGAGGTTTCCAAAATAAGTAATTTGTTTGTTATTTCAAGGGAAAGGATGTGTGTTTCTGCATGTGTTTGTAATCTGTACACCTTTATTTGCTATTGCCCATGTAGAATTCTTTGCACTTTCACAGCTCACACGACATGTTTGGGCAGGTCAAATCTCAAAAGCCTTTTGAACACTTGGTGTTGATTTTCAAGAAGGGAACTTGAAAGATAAAATGATAGAGCTAAATTTGTTCCAGATCATCCAGCAAGCCACTGACAGGGGACCTTCTGGCTCTCAGGCTTGTGCTACTGCCAAAGGACCTGCGACACTGTTAGAATATAATGATGAGGGCTTCCTAGTACAGCTCAGATTCTGTGCCTGCAGGACTGGAGAGCTTTTAAATCTAACAGTTGATTCACTGCTGAACTAATCTTGTAAGACGTATCAAGAGATGCCAAAAGAATCTGGAATTCCAGTATTTTGCCAAGTATACTCAGGGGCATGCCTGGACCTTCACAAGTGTTAACTCACCTATATGATGTGAAGCGTTGATTTGTGAATCAAGTACAACTCCACTTGCTAGCCCCATTGGAATCCTGCATTCTAGAGACAGCAGAGTAATTTTGTTATTAAAGAAAAGGAAGGCTACTCCAACATATAGTCTGGTAGAAAGCTCTAAGACAACACCACTCAGAACAACTCTTCGTAATACTGTAACATAACCACTCTTTTTCCAGAGAAGGCCGAATTAATCTCTGCAATTCCTCTCAACAGTTTAATCCACTGATCAGTCTAAGAAAAATTACTACTTTGAAGGCAGTATGTTAAAGGCTGAATGTTTTTTATTCTAGACTAAATTATAGTAATCATTTCCTACTTGGAAACTCATTTCTTTAATCTGATTAAGATTTTTTCTAAGTAACTTCCCAAATTTCTTTTAATGATCCTAAAAGGGTAGAGATGATTTTATAGCCAGAGTCCCCCAGCCACAAATACCTTAGTTCAGTACCTTTTTCTATAACCATATAGGATGCCTGCATTCCTGCTTGTTGATATTCCCCCACTTCAGTGTCTAAAAGCCACCAGCCAGGTTTCTGTGGCTTCATTTCAATTGTTCGAAATAAGCCTTGAAAAAATAGAAGGAAGAAGTTTAGTGCTATCATAAGGTTGGTGATAGTGAGGCTGGAGGTTAAACCAAAGATAATCCTATGTCATGACCTAGAAGAATTAAATAACCTGCAACACATTTCAGTCAAAGCAATAGCCACCACCATCTCAGTCTTTATCTTTTCTTAACAGGCAAATTCCAGTTGGAGACAGAGATTGGAATCAAAACCTAACCAGATGAAAACCTAAGCTTTGCTGCTGCTATAAACTATACAACCTTGGATACATGCAACAGTAGATGTCTGCACATTGAGCACAGTGCTGAGTACCCATGTAATGAACAGTACTATTAAGTTTACTACATATAGTGGTGCTGTATAGTTAGTGCTATAGACTATACTGACATTCATCTTCCATTTATATCCCTTCTCATGTAAGAGGAGAACATTTGTCCAAGTACTTATGTTTTGTTCCTAACTTTACCCAGTATCTCCTGTTTTAGAGGACAATTCCTCTTCATTTCCCCTCTCCCACAATATTAAATGACGTGCAAAGACCTGAATTTTCCTTCTGATCATCATACACAAAATTAATTGTTACTGCTCTCAAACACTTTCCCATTGTGCCCAAAGCCAATTTCTGTTCACCCTTACACAGATATAAAGAAGACAGACTAGAAAGGCCACCCAAGAAAATTTATTGCAATCTGATACTTACCTGGAAGGAGTGTGTATGTACCAAGCTGATGCTTTGGCTCTCCTTGTTCTATGAAAGTCTGTCCATGAAAATGAACAACATGAATATCTTTTGGCCCTCCCATATTCAGCAAATGCCATCGGACTAGCTCACCTTCATACATCTTCAAGCCTTGCAAATTGTGGGTTATCCCATTAATGGCTGGGGGGAAAAAACATTGTTATCAAGATTAACTGTTCACAAACAGCTCTTTTAAAGTACTAGAATGCAGTTATTAAAATGAGCCAAATATTTAATAAAGTAAGGTATATGACAAAATTTTTTCTCAGTTTAAAGTGCTACACACTTAATAGTCTGTTGTACCATCAGCTCAAATAATATAGGAACCTCACCAGATGTTTTGAACAGTTTGCTTGTAAGACACAGCAGGTAGGAGAATAAGGAAATATATTGCCACAACTGACACCTCTGATCAACAACTGATTTTATAGATCATATTTTCAAAATGCAGATTCTCCACTTCTCCAAAAATGCAGATTCCATCTCTCCAAACACTACTTTCATATATGATCACTTGTTCATGTGATTTATAACACAGAAGCATCAGGTTTTCAAAGACAGCTCACGTATAGGATGGATTTCAGAAAATTTCATCACTGACCATTATCCTGAACAGAAGAAAATGTTAACTTTGAATATTTAGCCACTTCCTCAACTTCAACTCTACATGGCTAAAATCTCTACCCACAGAGAGGTACAAGAAGGGCTGTCCTAGAGCTGCTTCAAAGTCTTCCAGCAGAACTAGTTGTTTTGTCAGATTATTATTGTATTTTAAAATTTCTTGCACAAATTTCCCATTTTCCAGGGAATTAGCTTCTTGTGAAAAAAGAGGTGTTTTGTTTCCTCAATCTTTTTCTTTTTCTTTTTTTTTTTAATGTACAAAGGTAGATGCATGTGAGTGAGAGAGAGAAATATTCTGTTGAAAAATTTCTAGCCAGCGCTAGTCTCTGCTTATAAAATATGACGATTACAGGCACAATGGATAACACCAAATAATAACTTTTAATAATTTTCATAATTTATTCATGTGCAGAACTTAGGTATGTTCAAAGACACAGTGAGCTGAGATTCATCCAATTCCAAGCCTTTTCCCTATACCCTCCGAATAGACTGAGTAATAGGCAAAAGGGAGTAAGTACCATAGAATTTGTGGCATTTTTGCATCTCTTGGGTCTTCTCAGTACAAGGCCTTCTAGAAGATTTGTCAAAATACCAGCTTTTGTCTTCATCAAAGACCATAAAAAGTAAGAAAAATTCTCGAGTCGGTGTTCTGTTGTTGTTCGACATATTGAAGGTTCCTTTCTGACATATCAGTATTGGCCCAATCAAACCAGAGTGAATATCTTTTTCCTAGAAAACAGTAAATCCATATTATGAGTGGATTTCTCAAAAGACGTCAAAATGCAAGAATTTGCATTCTTATAAAACTACTTCTTTGAGCCTTTGTTTAGCTTTTTGAATTTGAGGATTTGCTAAGGGTGGATTACCTGCAAGCTAGAGATAAAAAAGGACCCTGTCTCTGAATTTAGCCAACATCAGGTTTCTTCTCTGCTCCTTCTTTCTCATTCTTTCACTCGTTTTTCCTCATTCTGAAGTCATTTTCATTTGCTCTTTCGTGAATTCGCCAAATTTCTGCAATAACCACTTTGAAATAGTATGTTTAGCATTCCACGTGAGGCTGCACAACTAATTCATATTACAGCCCCATAGTGTTCTGTTTTATTCCATAATCTATTTCTTATGCACCCCAATCTTCTCTTTTTGACAATAGCTAAATGTTGAGGAAAATCCTTCACAGAGCCTGTGATGTTCAAATTCCTCTCCTAAACTAATAGGAATATCTAAATGATAATTTAGATATCTAATTTAGTAATCTAAATGATTTTGTCATTGGCAGATTTTGTTAACTTCGTTATTCACAATTCCTACCACTTCTCATTAATCACATATTACAGACTCTGGCTTCATGTGGACCCTTGTGGATTACCCACATTAACACTGTACTAATCTCCTCCCAGTTCCCTGTAGATTTGATCCATGAGTCCTGCCTCTCTCATTCTATTTCTATTTAGTTTAGTAGTCTCTCATGTGTGGTCTTGTTTTGAAAGTTGCAAATTTAAAAACAAAGATTTGTCAAACTCTATCTGCTGTTTTAAAATTGTCTTCAAGAATTGTAATTGATTAGTGACCTATGATTTTGTGTTACAGAAACTTCAAAATACCTTGATTTTCCACTCTGTTTATTCTTCTGTTTTTGACTTAGTTCAAATTAACCAGAGAAAGATGCAAAACAATATTTGTTCATCAATTGTCACCCCCCCCCCCCGCCCTGAAAGGCAGGTTATTGCTCCTATCTTTTAGGAGGAATAGGGCATATCCAACCTGTGCTTTTACATTAGACTTCAAATTCTAGGCTGCCGGGGGGAATTTGTCGACTGTGCTATACTGCTAACTGAGGGCCTGATCTAAAACCCATAGTGTTCTGCAGAAATACATCATGTCTTGAAAACTTAAGAGAAAAGGTTTGACTTCCCATTAACTCTCCCCTGCCTAATCTACCAAAGAGTTCACTAATTTGAATTTTTCATATTACAAGAATTGCAGGTTTACTCCCTCTTTTAACTCAATGTAAGAGATTAGATATCAGACAGGGGAACATCAGACCCCAAAGAAAGGACAGCTATCTAAAAAGCATTCTGCAGCTTACTTTTCCAGAACTGCACAGTCACATCAATCCCAGTAACACTACCACCTCTATTTTGCCTTCCTTACCATATTTAAATCAGAATAGTAGACCCAGGACCGACAAGTTGCTCCTGACTGCACAGGTCCAGATCGCCTGTTTGCATACCATACATATATATAGCTGTTATTTGGTTGAATAGCATCATCCTCCTTAAACCAAGCACTAGACTCATCATCGTAAATGCTCCCTTCAGAGGACTTCTCATAGAAGAGTCCATGAGCATGAAGGGAATACGGTCTGGATGCCATATTCTTAAAATGAACCTAGAAAAAGAAGCAGTAGATTCTGATCAGTGAATTTGGGTTAAAACAGAGTCCCCAGATAATACATTTCAGTGATCTTAAAGCAGAGTCCCAATTTGTACAATGATTACAGGCCAAGTTGTACACAGCAAATCTGGCAGCTATAGCCTTTGAGATCTCAGAGAGTGACACCCTTCGATGCAAGCAGTTAATTGGAAAGCATGAAGCACGCGTCCAAGGCCCCATCTTCTATCAAGCCTAGGGTCCTAGGACTTTTATTGCAGGTCTTCGCTACTGGATATACTTCTTTAGAGCAAACAGTGAGACTGGGAGTTTCTACTCCTTCTGCTCTTCTGTGAGGCTGCACTAGAGAAGGGTAAAAGATAACCATATTGTAACACGAGACCTCTGCATGTATCACTCTCACTGAAGCCAGTGCTTCTCCTTAATCCTAGAGATTATATATTTACCTCCCCTTACAGAATGATATTTCCAAATTCAGACAGCCTCTTCTCTTTTCTTACTCACGTTTTCAACGTAGCTCAATATATTCCTATTGCATACTACTCATATTGAAGTAAACTCTGCCCTATCTAGTCCATCCCTCTGTTTTGGAAGACTGTATGGAGAATGATACAGACAGAAGCAAAAAGTCTACATTAATTTGCTTCCTAAAACAAATATACTACTGTATCACTAGAGATACAGTTCCTCTCCATCCTTTTTGTTTTCAGGAGAACTGGCCAACACATTTACAGCAAGAGTTTTCAGAAGAAAGTATACTCTTTGGACAAAGATGTATTTTCATCTTGGAAGGAAATTTTTTAATCTCTTTAAAAAAGTTCCCTTTTTCATCTAAAAAGTAGTATTTTCAATTATGTCTAGGTTTAAAAAATCTTTTAAAAATTTATTGTTAAGCTTAAGCCTGCTTTTATATTAAAACAGTATTTAATAAACAAGGATTTGATTAAAAATTGATAAATTTGAGTTATTTGATAAACTGTATTTACCACACTGTAACAGTGGTAAATATAAAGAAGAAAAACAGACATGGATTTACTGTGGAGAGGAGAGGAAAGGGGCTTCTTACACCCCTTCAGTGAAACATGCCACTGTGCTCTTATGTCCTCATTGCAATTTCTGGCCTTGAAAATGTGTTTCCTCTAGAGCTTTCTTTCAATTTTTTTTGGTATATTCAAAACAGTTCTGTGTCACCCTGTTAGATCTCCAGAAGAATCCTAACATACTGCACACATATCAAAACAGTAACCCACCAGGATGACATCATCCACTTCAGCCCGGATAACTGGCCCCAGGATGCCAAGGTGTTCTTCATATTCATTTTCTTCCTGAGGAGTTGTAAAGGTACTATCTGTATAGCTTCGAAAAATCACTTTCTTATATTTGATGCTGCCCCCATTTTGACGTGTTTTGTCATTCATTGTTGTGCTGAAAGAAAATTCCCAATTAAAAAAACCCATAGTGGAAGTAGAAATATCAGTTCTGATGATGAAATCTGAATACTCAAACACAGCAGGAACGTTTAAGACAAGCTCATGCACATATTAGATCAGTTATTCCATCAAATTCCTGGAAAGACTTTGTACAAATGGGTCTCTATTCTGTCTCTCCTTTAGCATTCAAGAACTCAAGGTGAAACTAAAACAGGTCATTCAAGTACAACAAAACTAACTGGAAATTCCCCTCCCCACCCATTTATGGTGGGTTTTTCAACTACTGTTTTAAAGACTGTTTCTAGTAAATCCATGAAAGGAGGCTAAGAAAAAAATGAGTTATTTTGCTTTTCTTTCTTACAGTAATTTCTTTATATAACATTTCTAAATGGGTCCCCTACCTCCCATGAAAAATCCATAGAATTCTATAACCGAGATGTTGGAAATCACATCGCATGTAATAGATGCTCTTAATTTTATCAGCATCTGAACCACATTTTCCCAGTATGTATTAGGATGATGTGTCAAACGAAAGCAAAGAATTTAGCCAAACCTTTTTTTAAATCCTGCATAGTCCCACAAAACCTCTTCAGCTGCAATGTAGTATCTCCTCTCGTTCCCTTTGCTACGCAAGTAATGTCCAGCAATGGTATCTGGATTACGTTGTTCTTTGATATTCACTTTTGGGTCTGTCATGTATGGGTCTTCAAAGCTCACATAATGGTATTCATATTCACCACCTGATGTTTCCTCACTGTAATAGTCTCTCGTAACATATTCATAGTCCCCATTTTCATTGGGAAGCCCAATTGTGATTGATGGTTTAAACTGTCGTGGGGTCAGTGTGTGGTTTGTCAACCCTTCGTGGTTGGCTCTACTCAGATGCACTGTATGGTTGACATCATTGGGTGCCCCCGTTGCATTGATGTAATGTGGTTGTGTTGTGTGGTTGGCCTCACTTGGGAACAATGTGCAGTTGAACTTCACAGTAGGCTTGGTGAGTTTGGATGGCTTTTTACTCCTTGGGCTCAGTAAGTAAGTAGTCTTTGGATATTCCTTTTTCTTCCTTCGGGTTTTGATGAAGGTTCCAAATGTACTCAAAGTATCATTCTTGCTCCTCTTCTTTCCTTTCAGAGTTGAGTGCATGTGGCTCCCTCCCTGTTTTCCTTCCGTTAGATGCGAGTACTTCTTCATATGCTTCTCATTTAGGAATACTGTACCATTTCTGTGACCATGATTTAATTTATCACTAACAGATTTATCTAAATTTGCCTCTAATCCCAGACTCTCCTTTGCAGAGACCAAATTCCATTCCTCATTTGTCATTTTAGATGAATACTTGACAGTTCTGGGCAATGATGCTTCCAGTAAGTTCTTCACTATTGCAGGACTGGAATTAGGTCTTATATTACCTAAAGGGTGATCTAAAGAAGTGCCTCCTTGTTTATCTTTGGATAGATTAAATCCGGAGAGGCTGTATGCATTAGATTCGTTTCTTTCTACAGTGAGTTCCAAAGCAAGTGTCAAGTTAATTGCATGCGTGTCATTACCCATCTTAGTTTCCTCCTCTTCCAGTTCATCATCATAATCACTTGGAAGCTGGTCAATTCCCACCATGGCTACATTGGATGTATTTTCTGGATGACGCATGGATTGAGGTTCATTTGTCTTGTCAGAGAATGAGACATTTTTATTTCGTAGATGACGTAGAAGGGCACTCATCTTTCGGACAGAGTAAAACTTAGTGGCCAGTGAGTTTCGCCTTTTTCTTTTATGATCAATGTTATCATTTCCTCTTCCTGTGCTTTCCTCCTGATGTTTTTCTGAAAAAAAATGACTGTAATTTCCATCAGTGAGAAGCTCTTCTGCAGCTTTCATTTGGGTTTCCTCAATGCTCAACAAGTGTTCACTTCCAGACACATTACTATGATCTACTCCATAATTACTTAGGCTTCTATTCTCAAATACCAAGTCACACTTTCCATCACTTGTGCTAGTTAAAAATACATCCTCTTCTGCTGTGACTGATGCGTAATTTGACTGTAATGTCAAATTTTCAGCCTCAGTTAAGGGAAGAGAAGTGGTAAGACTTTCTAAGAGCATGTAAGTGTTTGCAGATTCATTACTCCTATTAGACACTGGGTTTGAGCCACGAGCCACTTCAGAACTCGCAGTGTCAGTGCCAGAGTACTGTTCCCAGGCCAGAGCTGTAAGGTTTTGTGTTTCTTCATTGCCTTCTGACTTCCTTGAGCTTCGGATGGAGTAAGCATTGGCCAGGTAGTCCTGATAAGCCAAGTCCTCTTGATCACTTTCTTCTTCTTCTCCCTCATCTTCAACTGAGGTGGAAAGCGCATTTTTAACAGTCTTAGTGGAAGCAAAATCCACAATATCATACGCGTAATCTTCCTCATAGTCACATTTGGCATCTCTGAATCTCAGTCTCATGCCGTAATTCATCTCTGGGGTACCCCAGGATGCTAAAAGCCAAGTACCTGCAATTGAAATAAAAATTGTTTTCCTAATATGCATTATTTATGGGAGTTAATCTTGCCCATGACATGAATGGACAGGGCAAATTGCTGGGTTTGTTTCCACAGCTCCTGCCACAGCAGAGTGTTGATCCTCAGATGGGATTCATATGAGCTCACACTGTAATAAAAAATAATTAAGACATATAAATAAATACATATAAGAGCTGGAGCTCTTCTCCAAAGATTAAGCTGTACATAGGACCTGAGCTGAAATACACACCATGAAAGAAAGATGGAGATGAAAGAGGAAGAAATGATATAAAAGGTCCTCTGTTTAGATCTTGATCTAAATTTGGGGTCTTCTAAGTAAAAAGTTAAAATTATTCTGTCCTTAGTGTTGTATGCATTGCCACAAGGAAAAACAATTCTGTCCACAACAAACATTTTCTGAGACAACGTTCACAAACATTTTACAAACACATTGTATTTTAAAACCCCTTTGAATGATTGAAAAAACAGGACAAGGGATTGTCCGAGGACGTGGGATTTTGAGTCTGGGCACAAAACATTAAGCTGCCAAGCAGAACATCTAAATGACTAGTTTTTGGAGGGCTTATTGAAACCTTCAAGACAGAACTTAAGTTCTCCATTTGAAACAAGAATCTGCAGAGAGCAATATAAAATCTGTTTCCCTAAGTAGCATCAGCTTGAGTTCTTTGCTTGTTATAGTTTGCTTTTAGAACTATCAGAAATGACAAATAGAACACAGAATGACAGAGCCTGAGAAAAACAGCTTCTAATAAAAGGTCAAATAGATTTTTTCTGGTTTTATCAGACTTTAGTGATCTGCATAGCTTTCCTCATGTCCAACAAAAATAACTAAATTCACAAAAGAAAACATGGCTTAGGTGGAAAGAACAGATCACAGATCAAAACCAGGGAAGTGTATAGCTCCATTACCAGAGAAATTTCTATCAAGTCTGATGGAGTTTTAATGATTCCCTAGTCTTAAATAATAAAAATAACCCACCTAACTTGTAATACATTTTTAAAATTGACAAGGCCTTGAGGCAGTGAGATCACTGAAAAGAAGTTTAGAAGGCCTAAAGAAATAGTTATTTAAATAGACAAAAAATAAAGAAACATTAATCAGTATTTAAGTAGGATAAATATATCTAAACCAGCTGAGATTTTAAGACCATCACCAATACTCACATACTTCAGTGAGGAGGAATCTCTGCCCTTTGGCAGGTAATGCTGTAAGTGCACACTACGTGACTTCTAGTGTCATCTTTTCAGGATCTCCATTATTAAGCCTGTTAGATGGATACTGATGGACAAGTGGTCTGATTCAGTCTGGTAGACTTTACTGCTCCTAAATGACCATAGGCCTGAGATGAGGTATATTCAACAGTGACTAGCATAATTTGACAGCTTGGGCCCATTTTAGCTAACTCAGGATGGAAAAGTATGTAGCAAAGCTGTGAATCATACAGTGGAATTGATACTGGACTGTTCCCATAAGAAAACTTAGAATAGCCTTAAAATGACCACTGCTAACCCTAATCTTAACTGTGGGGTGGAAAAGATAAACTAAAACAGCCACAGTAGAGTGGCACAGTATACAGCTATGACATGCACCAAGTTTGTGTAGACAATAAAACTCCATATACATCAATTGGTTTGGGGGATGATTCAAGATTTTCCGTTGCTGTGTTTATCCAAAAAACTTTCCTATTTGGATATATCCTTACGGACAAGAAATTAAAGAAAGTCTTAGAGGAGCTACGAAATAGACAGCGCAGTCTGGCCACTTACCAACATTGTCCATTTCCACTGTGACTGATTCTCCACTCATTGGGAAAAGGTTCAATACATCTTCATATTTCCCTTGATATAGAAAAGAGTGCCCAGAAAGACGAACAGAGACAATCTCATCATGAGTGCCAACACTGGAGAAGTGCCACTGAACCACATTATCTTGGCAAAATCCAAGGATTTCACTGCTGTCAGACACATAGCCATTTATTGCTAAAAAGAAAGCAAAATAGAAGAGGTCTAAATATTTTCATGCCTCACCAGTTTAAAAACTAAAGAGCTAGAATTTTAAAACTTCTTGTTCTTTGACATCAGTTCACTGAATTGGACTCACATTTGTACTGTAAAAGAGACTGTCACAGGGCTGAAACCACAACAGCCTTGATGAAGATCCCAGCCCTGGAAATAATATCTCTTATCAGTAGGATGCTGTGTCAAAGTTAAATAACTCTTGCCTTTGCTTCACAGCCCAAAGCTAGTCCAGTCCTTAAAATATTGTAAATCTCTGTACCGTACTGTCTGTCCTGGTTAGACAATCACTGTCCCTCTAGAGAATTCCCTCTTTGCACTACATATGAGAATGAGCAATCATCGAATGCTTTGGCTCACATGAGTTTTCATAATCTTCAGCTTGATTTCCCACTCACTGTGCATTATGTTTGAGTTATAGAACTTGGGGTCATCCCTTTTAACACTGGAAGGGTTGCTGCAGTAGTCCTTGATGTTATCCTCTATGTACCAGCTCTTATTTTCATCAAACACAGCAAACACTGCTTGCTGCTCCATATCTGCTTTTTTCTGAAAGACAATAAACACAGCACAGATACATTTTATGAGCAGTTATACGTATTAAGGACCCAAATCTACTACCTATATGCAAGCTACAAGCTCTACGAGACTTGAGATAAATAAGACCCAGGAATTAAGTGAGAGGGACTATGGGGTCAAGACTTCAAAGTGACACTGTTACTGCTGCAACCAAGCCATGGTGGGACACTGTGCAAGACACTAGCACTGCTGGCATGCAGATAGCATTAAATTGGTCTCTCTGTAAAAGGGCCAGCTACCTGGTTTGACTTAAACCTAACCTTTCAACATTTTTTCTCTCAAGTAACACTCAAGCTTTTGCCAAACAACATTTCCATGGACAAAAAAAGGAAGAACTGCTCTCCCAAACTTCTTAAGCTTGTTTTTGTTGCTCTGGATTCAGTGATGTCTGAGATTTTCAGATGGTTTAAATCTGTTAACAGAGTGTCTGAGTCAGAGTGTCTCAAAATGTCTTTAGAGTGTGAGGGTATAACAGAAGCAGGGAAGTTTACTACCACGTCTACAATGAGACTTTCAAATCAGGCTCACTTCTTCTTGAAACGCTGTTCATATTGAAAAAATCAGAATGTCATTCCTCTAACTGTTGTGGACAATGAGAGAACTATTTCTTCAAGTCATTTCTTCAGAAACCTATTAATTTGATAGCTTTTCCACAGCACATTAAGCAGAGGGCAAGCAGAACCAAATTGCATTGTAGTTCAAATTATATTAATGAACAGAATCTATCTCTGTGATGTTGCCAAACATGTTACCTGCACACCCTTCTGGGTCAGTGATTCGCTTTTACAAATCAGAAGTGGACCAATCAGTCCAGAGGCTATATCTCTCTCAATATCTACAGCACTATGGTATAGCCTTGTAATACACTGTGCATCCTGAGCAGTGGGTTGATCTGTTTCAGCAATTTTCCATTCATAAGTATAGGTCATCCCTGGTTGAATTCCTGTACTCTGGGTGCTGTTGCCTGAAGGAAAAATGAAGAGGAAGAACAATGATGATACAAATTTAGTGCCAGATCTTTAGATAGTGTCATGTTACACCTTTTAATGAAATCGGTGCAGTTTTGCCAGTTGAAGCTACTTCAAATAACTGAAGTTGAGTCCAGTCCTTCTCTAGAATCATAAACAAGAACAGCAAAATGAGGTGCCAATATCTATGTTTTGCATATAATACCTTTGTTTCTCTATAAGGTAATATAGGTCAGTAAAGGAAGAACAGAAACTTCAGCTCTCCCAGTCCACAACATCCCTTTCAAACTAATGAAACCCTCCACAACAGTCAGTGGTATGCAAAATCCAATTCATTCGTTTCTTACTTGTGGTATCCAGAGGATAATTAGCTCCTTCTGCATTTTTTGAAAGTGACACTCCATGGAAGTAAATGCTGTAGGGTCGATGGGCCTTATTTTTGAATACAATCTATATTGATAGGGAAGTGAAAAAGAATGAATTTAGTATCCAGAAAATCCTTATCTGAATACATTACTAAAAGTTCCAGCTACAGTAGAATTTGTCTGGTTTCAGCCTTGTAGAAGTATTAGAAAGGGAAGAGATGCCTTAAAACACCATCTCGTAATATAATCTACAGACCAAATGCTGCTGGTACCTAGCAGGATCCCCTGCTGCTAGGCTTTGTAGAACTCATTGAGTGGGGTTCAGCTTCTTCTGTCTGGTAAATCAAAAAAGCACATGTTCTCTTGCAGCTGCTAGGCACATATTGCCTCAAGGAGGATGAAGTTACTGACTAAAGTTCCTAAGAATCTTCAATATAGGAGAAAAATACTTTAAAAAAATTATTTTCCCATGTTCCAGGACCCATAGGGGAAGTGGGAAGGAAAGGCAAACTCTCCAGCCTATTCCGGATGAAACCAGAAAAAAAGAAGAAATATTGTGCTATTCCAAGTCAGAGTCACACAGTCATGGTGGCAACTAGGGGTCATTAAACTTTGTGATATATCACTTGATATATCACTAAGCAGACAACAGAAGGGATGTGACATTGCAAAACAGCAGCACAAGCTTTTAATGCAAATGCTCTGTAGTTTCATTTAATAACTCCATGAAAGAACTAACTATGAAAAGTGAGTACCATTATCTAAAATAGCCAGAAAAAATAACAACATTAGGAATGAGGGGCTTGTGAAGCTTAATTCTCAGCTCTAAATTTCCTGAGAAGTCCATCTGTACCTAAGCTTCTTCATTTTGGACTAGCTTCAACATATAAATATTCTTTATAAAGACTGTGAATGAAATGTGTTTATGTTGTAAAATAAAACAAAATCATAGAAATTACAGAGAAAGTGATGAAAAATTTAACCATAAGTCTGTCACTTGGAATTGTATCTTTTAATAGGGCCGATTTTCACAACATTAGCTATATTATTTCACAAAAAACAAACCACACTAGGTCATATGGGTCTTTGCCAAACAGAAAATTTGCTATATTATAAATAATCTCTGATTTGATACACTTACTTTGACTTTGTCATTGAGTTGAGCTCTGATAATAGGTCCCAAAATTCCAGTTTCCTTAGGTCGAGGATTTTCCAGGCGCTTGGTGAAGCTTGCATCTGCATACTGCCTGAAAACAGCCTTTTTATACTTTTTACCGATGAGATTTGAGAAGTTGTCCAAGTGCTGTGCTTTGTAGTGTCTTAAATATAAAGGAAAAGACAAATGATCAACAATCTGAATAGTGACATCTCCTAGAATGTAGAACTGCTAGTCAAAAAACTGGTATAAACTTCAGCACTTGGGGGAAGAAAAGCAAATTAGGTTAGAAGAGGCCTGGAACATTACTCATACTTCAGCGTCACATATGACAATCACTATCAGAATTTTCATTGAGTTTGATAGTGTATAGATGCAAGAAAGAAACAGAAACTGAAGTAGTAGCTGCATTTTCAAGAGTTAGCAGCAATTACTGCTCTCCTCTTACAGCAGAGTTGAGGACAGGAAAAATTAACTATCTGCTTACAGTAGCAAAGACTCCAGGAGAGCCAGGAATAGTGCTCAGATAACCTTAATCTCAGTCAAGTACCATACAGTAAGTTGCATTATATTTACGTTTAAAAACATGAGAATTCTCAACGCTGTGCAAAACCAGGGTAAATACTGGGAAGTAACATAGAGTCATGTGTTTGCCCTGGTTGCTGGTCCTTTAAAAAAAGGTTAGTGAACAGGGATAAATTTGTGATCTGCAATTCTGAACAGGGCAGGAAAAAACAGAGCACAGAGATGGTAACTGATGCCATAACCATCAATTTGATGTAATTAGCAGGGAAAAAGATATAAAAGGAGACAAGTATGCCAGGTATAGCTCAAGAATAAATGAGAAGGGAAGCAACCATACCAAAAAAGGAGGAGTACTTAAGAATTATATGAAAATATAACTTTTGCAAACTAAGGAGGTATATGTAACTATTACTCCATGAGGGCTAAGGAATTTTCCTTGTTCTGCTTGAATTTTTAAAGGTTGTTATGAGCATCAGCTTGAAAAGTTGCCAGTTTCAGTTTATCTGAATAATTACCAGGATGAAACAAGAGGTTCTATAGTTGACCCATGAACAGCAAGGGTCAACAGTGCTCCAGCAGTGAGGGATTGTCAGAGCACAGATTTTTCCGTACATTGCACTGGCAGTACTGTGTACCATGACGTCATGTACCTTAGAGATAAATTGAACAAAATATCCCAAATTGCTTATTTATTAAGACTTTTACTGCATTTCCTCTTGGTGTCACACAAAGATCATTTTTTACAGAGAAATCTTTCTCCCACTCTCTAAACGCTTTATTATACAGATCTTTTTAAAACTCCTATTCTCCAGAAGTATTTCCTCCTTACTTTTCTCTTTAGGAATTAGATCTGCATGCTAGATAGAATATTTCCTAAGCCATTTCATATTTTGGGCTCCCCATTAGGAAGAAGGTGTCCAGTTTTGGGCTTCCCAGCATAAGAAAGATGTTCACATGCTGGAGTGAGTCCAATGGAGAGTCACCAAGATGATTAAAGGCTGGAGCATGACATACAAGCAGAGACAGGGTTTGTTCAGCCTCAAGAAGAGAGGATTAATGGAGCATCTTAAGGGAGCATCTTATATTTATCTTCAACTACCTAACGTGAGGTTTCACAGAAAATGGAACCAGACTCTTCTCAGAGTTGTATAGTGAAAGGATGAGATGGAATGTGCACAAGCTGCAACACAATAAAGTCTGATTAGTTATAAGGAAAAACCTTTTCACAGTGAGGTTGAACAGGTGCCCAGAAAGGTTGCAGAGTACCTATCCTTCGAGATACTGAAAACTTAAATAGAAAAGGCCCTGTGCAATTGGTCTAATTTTGCAGTTGGAACTAACATTGAAGTTGGCCCTTCTCAGAGTGTGAATTTGAGTGAGATGACCTCCAGAGTTCTTCTCAAACTTAACTTATTCTGTGATTCCAAGTTAACACTTCATATTACGTTGACAAAGTATTATTTTACCTGTCAAGGTTGTCTGGAATATTTGGGGCATAATCCCAAGTAACTTCTTCTGCAGCAATGAAATACTCCCAGTTCTTGACCATAAGGCGTTCTCTAAAGGAGAGACTCTTCTTCTTCACCTCTTTGTCCTCGCAGCCTCTTACACTGAGGTAACCATGCAGTCCAGCTAATTGAAAAGAAGCAGAGTACAATAGTGATTTTTCATTTTATGCACCCTTGCCACTTCCACTGCATTTCTCATTTCTTTAGCTTAGGCTGCTTGCAAGCATTGGTTCATCCAAATGTTATCTTTTCAGGCTTGAAAAGACTGTAAGCACGTAGGCTGGCACCTTTTGAGAAGCCCACATCAATCAAGTAGGATACAGCAGTTCATTCAACTTGTGCTTTTGAAAATATCAGCTGAACTTATTACCCACTTTCAAAAGATGAACAGCAAATATTTTCACCAGATTGAGTGGTTCTCAGTTGAAAATGCTCAGCTTCTCAGGAAACAGAAGGAACGGGAAATTTTTGTAATTCTGTTTATCTGAACACTCCCCAGAGACCTAGAAGCTAGAACTCTGACTCATTGTGGCTCTGTGATCTGCACAAAGCAGTATAGCTGCAGATAACAATGCCTTTTAGTTTGTTCTGTAGTTCTAATTCCAACAGAATGCCCTACCTCCAGTGGTTTCTTAGTATGTCAACCATCCGAAACGCAGTAACTGTACCATTGAAAAAAGGCAGGAGCCCTCTGGGACATACAGAAGAAAAGTACAACCTCTAAAATGCTGAGTAAATATATGTTTCCTTGCCTTGCAGATGCTTCTGAACAAGAGATGATATCAGCCACCTTCCTTCTTCACTGACGGTCATGTTCACTGTGGTCGATGCTCCTCCCACTAGGTTAACAGTAGAAACTCGGTGATGTCTTTGCTGCATGGTCTGGCCATTGATATGAATGGAGAAGATTTCTGGCTTGGAACTCATGCCTATTAAATGCCAACTAATGTTGTCATAGGTGCAAACCTCTAAGTCTGAAAGAAAAAGGAGAACAAGATTCAGAATGCAGGTGAATCATGCAAGTTCACCATGTTCCACAGGAGGTCAGAAGTGAATCTCTGCTCAAAATAATAATAATAATAAGAAAATCCTGCTCCTGAAGAATAATTTTCAAAAACAGGTAAATAAAATAGGTACCAAAATCCTTTAAAGTCAATGGAAGACTAGGTGCCTAAATCTTACATGCAAGTAACAATTTGGCTTATGTGGAGCTGTAAAAGGCGGTAGAAAAGCCACATACTATTTCAGACATCAGATCTGTCTTTGTAAAATATGGCAAGGAGCCAAGCTAAAGAATAAGGCTAGGTTTAATGAAAGTAACTACTCTATGCAATGGTATTTGTCTAAAAGAGAAACAACAACAACACCAAAAACCAACACATTTTTTTATTTGTTCAATGGACTGGAGAGAAGTATGAAAGCAGTTCATTAGGAGAACAATGGGAAAATGCTAATGACAGAACAGTCCCATTACCACCTTCCAAGTCCTCTCACTCAGTTGTTTGAATGACTGGTAAATGACTTTTCACTTGAAGGAAGCTTTCCATCTGATACATTCCATGCGCTCTAAAACAAGCATTTCAATTAACCACGTCACTGACTGATCAGCAGCTGAGTAAAGAAAGAGGAATTTCTTATTTTTTAAAGTTAGTAATCTTGTTCTTCGAATGTATCAGCAAAATGGCTTGATGTCCTTCCAGCAACACAGATGCTTACGACCATAAGCATGTTATAAAGAAGATGTATCCCATTCCTCTGCATTCCTGTTCTCTTGCACAAAACAAAGCAAAGAAATGCAATATTCAGTCTTCACCAATGCTCATTTCAGGTTGCATATGGTTGCACAGTACCTGGTAATGTCCCATCAGCATAGCCATTAATTGTGTACTTCAGTGATGATGACTTTTGCCAACTTTTGCTTTCATCAAACACACCAAACATCAGCACATACTCCCTGTTGAAAAGTTTCTGCGACCCATCCTCCTCTAGGCTTCCTGAAGGAGAAACAACAGGTCTTAATTCTAGCAGAAGTGAAGCAGTTTCCACATCAGTGTAATGACATTCATATGTACTTAATGAGCTTACCTCCTCTCGACTCTCTTTTCAACTGTCAGCATGTAATGACTGAGCCTGACCAGAAATGATCTTAAGAACTGTCATAAAGTGAACTTATTTCTGAAAATGCTCTTGGGTTAGGTAACCATGAAACTGAAAGCCTATAATATTCGAGAGGAGATTAAGCAATAGGCAATGAATTGCCTCAGACAATTCTGGCAATGTGTTGCAGGGATCACCTTAACAAATGGGAGAGCAGAACAGCCTTCTGATCCCATTCGACCCTGGCCTCTTCTCTTGGACTACCAGACAAAGAGAGGAACTACAATATAGTCATCTGCAATGCAAACATGGTCTTCTCAAGCACTGCACTGAGCTAAGAAGCTCCTTTAAAATGCATAAAACAGACCTCTCAACAAACTGTCTTTACCTAAGAAAGACTTTGACAAATATTGTAAAACTGAATCAAGTATAAGAAACTACCTAGTAGAGTTTGTGATACAGGTGTGATTTCTAACAAGTCTATTTATTTACAAGCTACAAAATCCAGCTTTTTTGCACAGAGGAAGCCTCAGATTAACAGAGGATTTAGTGTGTTCAGTCAGTGCTTTAACTCAAAAACTTCCTTTCTATAACCTTCCCAGCTTATACCATCTATGCTGCTCATAATGTGTCAGGCTTTTTGTACATCTACAGTATCTCTCTGCTTCGGCTTCCATCTTCCCCATACAGTGCTCAAACACTGTCCAAAAATCTTAAAAATTTGAGTAGTTATGCATTTGCCTTTGCTTAGATAAGCAAATTTGCATATGTTCTAGGCAGAAACATACACTCAAATTGCCTTGAAGACAGTGATCAAACCAATCCATCTCAACCTCATATCCAACTCATCCCACAATATATCTATGAATCTGAGAAACCAGAGAAGAAAGGAAAACAATTCCAAATCATTCATCGAGATTAATGCCACCAATAAAATGTGTGTGTACTCACATAAAGAAAGAATAAAATTCAAGAATATTAGGGTGATAACAAATCCTAAATAACACTAGAAGCACTAGCTCTCCAAAAACTTTGAGAAGAACATGATTAATCTTGATGCCAATCCTTTGGGGTGATATAAACAGGCACACCTTGTAATTAAAAGGATGTCTAACAGTGAGAAGAGTGCTTTTGTGCAACCCACACTGAACTAGTTGTATGTTTTCTTTCAAGGAAGGTTTGAGGTCCAACTATATGCAGTCTGCTGTCTATACAAAACATTTGACTCAAACTTCAGGGAAGAAGGACCAAGCTAAATAACTCACAGGACTTCTACTAAAAGACGACTATATAATTTGATGAATTTAGGATTCAAGAGACCAGCAAATAGGTTAGGTAGCTTATTCAGTGGCATGCTATTTCAGACTTACCTCAAACCAACAGCATTTACCTAACAGTTATGTCCTAGAAGACATCAGTTTGTGTTAATGGAGGTTAGTGGAATCCAGAGACAAACTGCTAAACTCTCAAGTCTCTGTTTGCATGCACCTTAGTTTTCAAAGATACATAATCTGTTTTAATTTAGACACATTCAAAATACTACCAAAAGAAACACTGCCCAGAGATTCAAATCTTTGTTACAGAAGAGGGAGCTACAACCTCTTAATCGGGAAGGCTTGAAAAGGCATGAGTAAAGCAATGATTATTTCCTTCACTTATTCTCTGGAATGGCTGAATTAGTTCAAGTGAAGTTTTAAAAAATATCCATTCTGAGATGGGACAGCGGAGGTCATATATTTAATAGTTAAGCAACTGAAAATGCAATTAATACACTATCTATTAATTAATAACATTATCTATTAATAACACTGTCCATTCTACAATTATAGGGCTAATCTGTACTAACCTGCATAAAAGTAGGCATTTAAAATTTTACTATCTGAAAGAAAAGACATTGAAAAGCATTTTCTTTGCACTACATGTAAACATGGGGAAAGGAAAATAATATACTGTCCCTCATTATCATACAACCTTAATTTTATTAAGAATGAGATCACATTACCTTAGAGCTGATACCTACTACACAAATGGTTTTATTACCTTTCTTACAGATGAGCAATGCTCCAATCAGACCAGAGTTAAAATCCATTGCCATGTTCTCATGAGAATAATAGGCATAAGTAAGACATGGAAGGTCAGCTTCTCTTGGCCCAACTTCTTCAGTAATATCCCACACATATACGTAGATGTGGCCTGGAAGCACAGCATCATCTTGTTTTTCCACAGATGATGTTCTGTCATCATATAGAGAACCTACCAGGAAGAGAGCCATGCAATAAGGTGGCATGAAGAAGAACTAAAGCATATAGAATGTTCTTCTTATAATTAGTATGCAAAATCTTTATCTATTTCTTGCCTACATCATACTTCAGTTTCATTGAGATGACTCCAGATTCCACTCATATTGCGAGTAAGAACAGGAGCAAGCAGAGCATCTGTTTCATTGTCCTATTTCTTACTGAGTCAAAATTTCCTAGGATTGTCATTACTGCCAAAAGGTGGGGCTCTTTACTAGCATGACTGGGGTTAGGATGTCATGAAGCTTCAGCCTCTGCTTAATGTCATTCTGCGGAGGCTGAATACTAACTGCCTACTTTTTCAGCTTTCTGATTATTCTACTTAAAGCCAGCCATTGTGCAGGCTAGCGCTGCCTTATGCCTTTGGTGCACTGCAAATCCAAATGGCAGTAATATCACAGATCCTAATCTCTGCCTATGATATCAAACAAAAATACACGATCTCAGAGAGGATCCAGAGATATCATCAAAATTCTAGGTGCAAAAGGCAAATCAACATAATAGTTAAACTGAATCGCTTATCACTTCCAATAACATATGTTCTATTCAACTCCATGGAAAGCAAGAAAACTCCTTTTGTACCCACACAATGAAGAAACCCTCAAATAAACACCCTAAAAGTCAGACACCCAAAAAACCTAAGAAATAAAAGTAAATTCCAACTAGTTCTGTAGTTATTTGAAAACAGAAAATACTTTTGCCTCCTAATCCTTCAGAATATTAGTATTTCTCACACATTTTTCCAGGATTCAAAACATTTCAACCAGCTTCATCATCAACACAGTAATTTGTAAACTGCTGATCAGAGCTCTGGCTCAGCACTTAGAGCAAGGCAATTCAAACTTTGTGCTAGTGCAGGCGTTGAACTTTCAACTTGGATGCATGTTATGCTCTTTTGTCACCAGAACAAACGAGGGCTCCAGGGGCAAAACAACACAAAGCCAGGCATGAAATGCTGAGTATTAGAATAATATTATCAACACTGTCATGTCCTTTACCAGTAATACCTTGATGTACACTACTGCAAGGGATTTAGAAATATTTTTAATTCCAACTTTAAGGATTTACATTTACTAAAATAGAATATTTTGCAATTACAAGATTATGTCCTCTGAAAACTTTGTGGATGTTTACCGCAAGCACTACGAGAGGAATCAAGATAATGTCCTGAAGTTCACTTGCTTTGCAAACAGCTAACCACCTACTCGTTTCAAAGGTCACAAAGTTGTCAGACCCTCATGCAGTCTACAGATCAGCTCATGGAGGACTTTCTCAGGGTTTTCTACATCAGTGTTGCCTTGCAAAACTTTTGAAGTTTAGAATCCCTGTCTCTTCCTTTCTCCTCCACTAAAATCTCTACTGGGAAAGAAAAGTCCAAAATCCCTAAAGAAACAGATCCTCTTCAACACAAACACTTTTCTGCGGTCACTCTCTTCCTTGCTATAATAGCCATAGCTGGAGCTCTTTCTATGAGAAGTAGGGGCAACGGGTTCACGTCTTTGCTCCGTTCCATTCAGTTTAAGCCAGGGAAACAGCAACTTTCAGGTTATTGTGGGAGAAGGCATCTCATAAATCCCCACAGTTGAAGCTGCTTCTCTTTATAAGAATACATACTCTCTAGCACAAGAGTCAGTCTCTATGCCTGGCGCAGGCTGTCTTTGCAGCCCTACAAAATTTTAGAAGGTCTCTCCACCATTACACTTACTTTCCTGTGGCAACTTTGCAGTCCATCTGACTAACACTTGGTTCCAACATCATAATTGTGTTCCATTCTTAATTTGATTATTAGATGAAATTAAATGGCTGGACAGCATGAAGTTGAGCATTTAGAAACCTGCTAATTCTATCCATATAGGACTCAACCACTGTGGCAAACTAGAAAACCATCTATCTATATTAGTACTATCCAAGTATGTAAGTTCAGCTTCTGCCAGGAAGCATGAAGCACCCTTGTTTTTCCTCAGATTGCTAACACCCAAACACAGGCAGGGAGTTGGTGTGGAGAATATACATGCCATACAACACTGGCATGTATAGAACTACATGCTAGAACTACACTGATGAACAAGAATGGAGCTAACAGGTGCGAAGTTCTAACCCACGCTTGATCAACAGGTATTTGTGCTACACATGTCTCCAAACATTGGCCTGGGCCCCTCTCTATATTTCATGCAGTAGTCTACAAGTAAAAGAACAAAACATGGAGTTTTTATAGTATTTACCTTCAGCCTCTTTGTTGTAAGCTATGCCTTGGGGATGAATGCTGACTGGTTTGTCAGCCATGTTCTTAAAATGAACTATTAAAGTATCTCCCACTTCAGCACGAAGAGTTGGTCCCAGCAGTCCTGTAGTTATTCATGATAAGGAGAGAGCAAAATATGAGTAAAACAGCGTTTAGTGAAAGGAAGAGTTCTCCTTCCCCAGCAGGGAACATGAGCTCTCATAAACTATAGGTTGTACAAAACACAGGCAGAGTATGTAATACTATCACAATGAAAATTTACCTGTAAAAAGGCACATGGGAATTTAACACCTGCAGCTTAGTCAACAATGCTACAAATCGTGTGTTGGCAACTAAAACTAAAATCATAGGAAATGGTAGATCTGAAAAAAGGTATTTTCCAGATATTTATCAAAAGGTTCATTTTGAAGTTCATTAGGAATTTCTAAGAATCCTTCACATAAAATTTAATCAGACACTACTAAGAAAGGCAGATATTTTAAAGTCTAAAAGTTTAGATAGGCATTCAAGCACATTTTTTTGAGTAGCACTCTCAATGCCAGAAGTCGCAGAACAAGAACAATCACAGAATGTCATCTAAAGACATAATCAGTTCCATGTTGCAAATTTCTTTAGGCATTGCCTGCAAAAGATTTTAAAACGGGCTTGTATCCCTACTCCCCGCCATTTAGCAATTCTGTAAAACTATTCTGCAAATCTCCTTCTCTGAAAAGAAAGCAGCAGTTTCAGAAAAGACAGGATAATGTACAAAACTGAAAGGAATCAGATCATAGGCTAGACCTTTCAGGCTGACTTGTAACAAATTGATACCATCAACCACTTTGAAATTTAAGTGGCTGTAACACCTAAAGTTACCGTATTGATTAATATGAAGTACATGTGGAGTATAAAACTTCTGCCTAAGTATCAGAATGTAAGTACCATACTTATGGATGGCATGAGAACCTATCCCCACCTACCTAAAGCAACTTCAAGTAGTAATACATGGTAAAGGCAAGGGGATATCTCTCACTCTCGTCTTCATAGTTGTCTTTTCCTTTCCAATGATCTATCACAATATTCAGTCTATTCAGTCTCAGGCCTTAGGTTCTTTCCAATTGAATTCATAGTGTCATCACTGTGACTGTTCTGTACAATTCTAAACATGCAGGGGGAGTCTCACTAGATGCAGAAAACTAAGAAAAAAACTCTGTACTGCGCAACTGATTTGCAGAGAGCATTGAGCACCAGCCTCTCAAAATCCAACTTCTTTATGGCCTCTCAGAGGGCTAGTGCACTGTAGAGACCTCATACTTTGCATCTGTCTGGTTGGTGTGCAAAATAACGGGCAAAAAAGTACAAGCTTGCCTAGCTTGTTACTGGCTTTAAGAGAAGCATCAAACAAAAATACCTCAGAACATTTCCTTCCAATTTACCTGTAAATTTATTTGCTGGCTTTTCTTTTTTAAAATCCACTTCATATTCTCTGTAAGCAATTTTCTTAAACACAGGATCTGAATGTGCCAATCTGAAACCAGAAGAGTTAGGATAAAAATTAAAAGATCAAAGATTCTCATAGATGCCAATGCTGTCTAGCAGTTATCTCAGGAAATGAAACTGACAGAACAGTAAGAGAAACCTGGATTTTTCTTTACTCAGTCCCATGCTTGAGCTTTAAGACTCACCACAATGATTGTATAATGGCATTAATAGCAAGCATCTGCAGCTGCTGTGCTTTCAGATAAATATAAAACTGTTTCCTGACAATCACTCAATCAACACATATCTTCCTCTCTCTCCCCCTCTCTCGCATGCTTTATTTTAGAAAATACTCAAGCAACCAGAAAGAAATCAGCATACAACACCTCCAGAACGTGAGTAATAGAGAAATGAGGGCTGGTGGGAGCATGGTGTGTGTTCAGTTTCACATTTACTGGTGATTTTCTTGGTATTTGCTATTGCTGGATCCAACAGTAAGTCTACTTGCTTTTTTTATATATATATATTGCCCTTTCAGTTAAGCAAGGTATGTGTTTGAAAGTGGGAAGTTGATGGGCTGCACATGGACAGAGAATGGGCAGGGATAAAAAGTGAGGCTGCTTCACAGTGACATTCAGGGTGCATAATGAGGACATCTCTTTTTGTAAAGGTGTAAATCCTTTTGTGACACTCCCTCACACTAACAGAGTCAGGCAGAAGCAGTACCTGTTTCAATTCATTCTGCTGTCTTTGAAATCATTGACAAAATTTGATTTTACTCTTAAGGAGAAGGGTGTGATATGTAATCCTCATTGACAAATGCTGTTCCTAATATGTCAATGTACTCTGCACATCAGGCTATAGGGTGGAAGAGGAAATTTATTAATAGCGATTGTAGAGCTAGAAGGAACAGAACACTTAAGTTACTAGCACTTCAAAAATCTCAGACAATGCAATCAGGTCTAGATACATAACCTTCAATCTTGGAATCAGCAGCATTGTATGCAAAAATAATACATTTTTACTTTGCTTTCAAGTGCCTTACAAATATCACTTGCACATGCTAACCAAGAGAACTCTATGAAGATAAAAAGACTGAGGCTCAGAGAAGTTAAGTGACCTATCTAAACTCCTGTGATTTTCAGTAAATGAAAATGAAACCCAAGAAAAATAATTAAGGTAATAATTCAGGAAGAATCTATTTTCTTTTCAGCAGCTCTTCAGTTACTTAGTACTAAACCCCGCAAACTGTCATATTCTTAAACTGCACTTAGACATTCAGCTTCTACTGAAATCAGAGAGCGTTACATACTGAAATGTCTTTGAAGACTCAGGCTCAATAAATATCCTTTTTCTTTCTTTCTTTTTGGTTAAATTTCTAGAAATTCTAGAAAGTTAGTTGGATGCATTCAGGATATGAACTTGCTCTAAACACTTATGTGAGATATCTCAACAGGCACTGTATGAAAAACTCCTACTTAGTCACATAATATTTAAACTGAGATTTCAGACAGTCACTTGATTTCTACAGCGTGAAATCCATCTATCTGCTAAGTGATGCTTAGAGAAATACCAGCTGATGCTTACATTGATGCATTCAGTGCAGGTGAGAATGAAGATCTAAATACTAAATTCACATGCCTAGGTCACTACTCAAATGGCATTTGGCTTCCTACATTTAAATCATATTTTCTCCTATCTTGCCACTCTGACATTATGCTCATATCAGTTGCATTGAATTTCCAAGGGGAGTTTTAGAAATCATGGGAACTTCGTTTTAATTAGTCTTGAAAGAGCGATATTTAGAAAATTTAAATCTGAACCGGAAATGCACCTTCCAATAACATCCAGAAATACAAGATCTAACACACATTAAAAAAATCTCACAAACTAAACCAAAATAAAGAAGACAAGCCACCCACCAATATAAAACACTCAGTAGTGTCCAAATGCCCCATTCAACATAGGATGAGAGAACAAACATTATCTCCCATTTCATGCCACTTCATGAACAAACAAAAGCTGTGTATGGTGACTATAGTGAATGCAGAATATGCACCAAGCCTAATTTAAACAAAATTCTAAATTAGATTAAAGTTTTGCCATGTACAGCATTGCAATTGCAGTGTTTATAATCTTAAGCATAATATTGGTTGTACAAGAAGATACTTTATATGCTTGTTTGCTGTGTGAATGTAGGCTGGCCATTCTGCAGTGCAATCTGAAAAGATTTGAAATTAGTATAGTACAGCAATGCTTGATCCTACAATCTTTGCTCAGCCAAACTCAGGAAGAATATTTCACAAAAACTACAGAACAACTCAGAAAAAACAACAGCTAGTTCCAAAGTTCATCAGGCTCTGATTTAAGTGAAAGTGATGGCAACCAAATTAGAAGCTATTTTTCCTTCAGCCAATTTTAGAGTCTGAAAGTTTTCAAAATCCTGCCAAACAAGCTCAACTTAACATTGCTCAAAATCCATATACCCCAAAATAATGACATTGAAAAAAAACACACAGAAGATTATAAAAGCAAGCCCTGGAACAGATTCAACAAAATTGCTTTGAAAACATATAAATAATTCTGATAACTAAGCAAGTAACTAAAAAGGAGGTTTTAATACTTCATTTGCTCCAGTTCAGATCATGCTGTTCAAAGATACACAGTTCCTCTGAAGTCAAAAGATCAGGCTCTAAAGTCCTCCTGGGCTCTAAAGTGCCTCAGGGGACTAAAAACACTTTCTGTCACAAGAGAGGACAAGTTTCATCCTCCTTATCTTGAACTTTGTTACCTGGACTTTTCCTCAGATTCTGGTTTGTAGGTCCAGCTAGTGATCTGAGCAGCAATATAGTGCTCTCTGATCTTCGCAGCTCCCACCACATGTTTCTCTGAATCTGGCCACCATGAACCAAGCAGAAGCAAGAGAAAAAGATGTATGCAATGGAGTGTCATGATACAGATGCCCACTGATGTTTCTCTGGAAGACAAGGTGGGAACTGCTGCTTTTATTGCTGTTGCTGCTCCTAACTTCCCCTCTGAAATGAAATAATTATGACGCAAGATGGCAACAGTGTTCACTATGCTCAGGTCATTGCTTTTCACTTCCTCCTCCCCTTGCTGACAGGGATCCAATAGAGATGAAAAGCTGTTTAAACTACCTTCCCTTCCCTCCCCTCCCCTCCTCCACACTGTTTTCACTGAGGGACAAGCATCAAGGAGAAGTAGCTCTGACCCCACAACAGATTCTGGTTAAGTCATCAGTCATCATCTATCAGAGCAGCAGGATAATCAGAGGCAAAAAGCAATTACTTGGCTGCTTGACTTTTATGGTTAGGAAGCAAGGGGGCACATTTTCTGTCTTGCCCAGTAAAGAAAATATTAGCACACCACTGTTACTGATGGAAATTCTCCAGGTAGATGCCACATGTCCTAAGATCTAAGGAATCTTTCCCAACCTGAGAGAGCAAAATGCTGATGAAGTAGGTCTGGGGGCTATAGGTGGCTATAGAGCTAAATTACTAGTTCAAATTTAGTTTAGGTTACCTCATATTGTTACCTTATGATAGTAATTCAATATCCTTTCCAAATGCGTTGTCAACTTCAGTTTCGTCTCCAAGTATCTACAGTGTCGGATAATGGATAATGAACTGGCTTCTCAGTGGCAACTATAGACCAGCCTGAAGACTTGCCCATAGTCAGAATCCTTCCAAACTAGTCTTGATCAGGATCTGTAGAAATTTATCAAAAGAGAAATTATTAAGAAAATGCCTTTTGACAAGCCAATTACAAATGTCAATCATACCAACAAAAAGATGTTCCCCTCCCTCCTGAGCAGTTTGCCGAAACAACTAGAAATTTGTTGACTTTGCAACCTTCTGTTTACGAGAAAAATAGGTAGTGTTTTTTCTTTTTTCAATAACCTCAATGCAGATAAAACAATGTTTTCAATAAGGTTTTGCTTATGTTTTTAAGAAAAAAAAAAGACCTAAAATTCCAAATCAAAATAATTCCATTCCACATTCAGACGAAAATGAGGATGACATTTCCTCAGACTACTTTGAAACAAAACCTCCTAAATCCTACGTTTGGTATATATTTCAAGAACAGTTTAACTGGCAGCCTGCATGATAATTCCATCCAAACAAGCACCATTTAGCCATAGTAGAGATGGAGATTAGTTTTCAGAAACATAGATGAAGCCTAAGAACCAAATGCTCTCTGCCACTTCTGGATAGTTTGGTGCCTAAACCTGAAAACAACCATGATCACCTGGAGAACACAAGAGTAGAGGCACCACAAAAAGTTTCAAGGCAGTATATTGAAGTCAATGTTAAAACACCTTTGATTATTTCTGCATAGAGCAAATCATTTGTATCCATGAGCTCCTTTGACACATATACTATGTACAAAAGGATTCAAAACCTATGATCTAGCAAAAAGTAGGTTGGACCACCATGTGTGCACAAATATTGACACCAAAATGTTATGTAAAGGCAGTCCAATAGCATTTCCTTACTAATTAATTACTGTTTTGTTTGGGGATCCCACCACAACCCTTAGTAAACTGTTCCAATTATTTTTAAGCAGTAAGATATAAAACTTGCATCATTTTTACTCTGTGCCCAATCTCATCTCTGGCTTAGTAGAAGAGTATTTCTTCACAACACTGGTGGTCAGGAGTTTAATACTAATGGACATGGCAGCTGGTGTGAAAGTGCCGGTAAGATGCATTTAAAATAAAAACCCCTCTTCTGGGCAGATGAACAATTCCTTTTAGACTAACGTCTGGAATTGATGAGGTGTAGTTGGCGCTGAAATACCAGATACCCTATATGTGGTCTCATGTCAATACTAGCATATATTGTCAAAAATAAAGCATCTTTAGGTCAGCTTGTCTTATCCCCAATTCTTAAATATCTGCACAGAAGCATCTAGAAAATATCATGCATCTCTCTGTCAAGAAGGAAGCTGGTTCATGTCCCGTTCTAGCCTCCAGCACTGGACTTCACAGTGCTGTTCCAAAAGCTCCCTCCTATACAGGGATTTGAAGACCTTCTTGTAATCTTATGTGACTGGCTGATAAGACCAATGTAAAATACACTTTGAACAAGTCATCTTTTGATTCTGTTTGATGAACTATATGTTTGAATTTTTCATTATAGGCAGGAGTCTAATACTTAACTCTTTGCTGTAATGAAAAGCTAAAATATTCTACTCCAAGAATTAATAACCAGAATACCTGCTTTAAAACCCGTGCTTTATGATTGGGAACCATCAAAGCTGAGATGAGTTAGTTACTTGTCTTATAACCATTTAACGAATTTTGTGTTTGTCTTCTTCAAATTTCTTAGTTGACATACCGTGTACAAGCAATCAAATGGAAAAAGAAATCAAAATGCATTGCATTAGTGAAATTACTTTTACAAGCTTGGTTGATAATACTGATAGTACTAAAGAGGAATAGCAAATTAGACTAGATCTATTCTCCATTAAACTACACTGATTAGCTTGAATTACCCTTCTTTAATCCTTTAAGAAGAAAAAGTCGTACATCAGCTATTCCCTTATTTTCTACAGACTTCCCTCATCCCTCAGGATCAATATAAAGCTAAGAGGCTAGAAAATATCCGGGACTTTTTTTCTTTCTTTTTTTAAATAATTACTGCACCACATGTCTCTTCTAGGCTTTAGAAAGTTCCACAGTGTTCTGGAAATCAGTATTAGTAGTCCTTAATGGCTTGAACTCTTCCACTTGACCATTAGTTTCTAATACTTGCATTATATCCTCTGTCTGGCATGATGAAAGTCTTTTAAACACATGTAAAATCTTTCCAGGAAGCATATGGTTGCTTACAAGTCACATGACATACAGAATACGTTCCTCGGGTATCTTCCAAGACAATGCAACTTTTTTGTCTATATGAAATTACTTTTACAAGCTTGGTTGATAATACTGCTAGTACTAAAGAGGAACAGCAAATTAGACCAGATCTATTCTCCATTAAACTACACTGATTAGCTTGCATATAGCTCATACAGATCATATAGCTATGATCTTATCTTTTCCTAGAAAAAATACTGAATGAAACAATACTGCATGTGCAGCTAGCTTTACCCTTACTGTCTGTCCAAGTTTTAAGCTTAATTTACTTTTGGTCACAAGCATATCAGAAGAACTTGTGGGCAAAAGCCATGTGAAGGGGATCATGGATCATCTATGTTCCTGTATAATGTTGGCAAAACACTCTGTGCAGCACCATGAACAATATGATTCTCAAAGCAAAGCAGTACATCTGAGAAGTATTGATATTTAAATGCTAAATGAAAAGTATGTAAAGAGAAACAAAAGTAGTACTTTTCAACATTAAAACAGGTCCCCATCTTCTAACTTGGGAAAAAGATTGTTTTATGTTCTGACACACAGTAATTACGGTCTTCTTTATTGCTTTGCTACATATGAAGACATACTGAAAGAGCCACAGTGTAAAATGCTGCCCTACTGAAGACTGACCTTTAAGGCTAGCTGGTATTGCCAGTTTTCTACGCAGAATAGCTTAGGCCAAATCTAAGAAATCAAGAACATACAGATCTTTAAAGAGTTTTAAGTGCTGATTTGCAACTTTGTGCACATTACGGAATAGGACCAGTCATAAACTTGATCCTACTTCATCACAAATACTTACATCAGATCCTAAATGCTATCAGGCAACCATATTTTGATGGTTGCCATCAGTTGAAATCGTATTACAGAAGAGACTAGTATAGGGAAGAAAGGCATAGAACAATTATTGAATTGGTAGCTAATAATGTCCAAACACAGATCTCCCTCCCCCCTGCGTGTGCACGCACACACATACACACACATGGATCAATGCACAATCTGTCCAGCAAACATACTTTTTTAGTGCAGGGCGAAAGGACTTCTATGGACAAATAGGGAGTTAATTATTGATCAGCAGTAAACATGTGCTTCTGAATGTAGGTAAAAGATACAGGGGGCACTTACCAAATCTACCAGGCACAACTCAGAACAGAAGCCATCAGATATATATCTTCACTTCTGCAAGAACACACTTGAAGCCAAGAAAGATTAGTTTGTGAAATGGCTCCTTTTGGAAGCTTAAAGCAGATGTATCATGTTAAAAACCACACAAGGAAGGAAATAAAATAGATAGCAGAGAACTATTAAGCTTTCTTTCAGCTAACAATCTATTCAAAAGGAGTATCTATGTAGATTTGCTAATGGATGGCTATTTGATGGCACCATGTGTAAAAACATATTCTGCATAATTCAAAAATGAAGGCAGGCAACACAACTTGTGCAGTCATACACACTACTTCAAGACAGTAAAAATGCAGAGTAGCAGCATTTTAGGCTGGTCTGATGCTAAAGGCTTCAGAAGATAGAGCATGATATTGATTGAAGCCTAAATACATTCAGTTTTCTAAATGTGTTCTTCTGTAGGAGAAAAACAAGAGTTCTTGGTTAGAGTTGAGTGTTTCAGAGAAAAAGAAAAATAAGAATTTTGTAAATACTGCAAAACTTAAATGATTTAACAAGTTTATCTAATATCTCTAGCTTTTAGTCTGAAAGTTTTATTTTAAGGAAGAAAAAGAGAAAACGTTAAATCAACTTCTTTTCCTTAAAAACTATATTAATAACATTTGATTCAATTTTGGATTGTCTCCAAACAAGACCTTTTTCACTTTCTTGATTTTTGCCCCAAAAATTCCAGTGTGACTCCACACTGAATTTTGCTTCTGTTCTACACCATACTTACGTTTTCTGTGTTCCTTTTTCACTTCTATACTAGTGGAGTCCTTTATTTGCCAAGGCTTATAACTGACATGCTAAGTACAGAGGTGTTGGTATGACCAACTACCCTCATGCTAAGTCACTCTAGCAGCAGATTTAACAAGGCAGTCTTTCTACAGAAAATAAAAACAGTAATATCATCAGTGTCCACAATATGATGCCAACCAGGTGGCACACAATTGAAGTAGTTTGCAACTAGAGAGATTTTTATCTTTTCATCATAAAGGCCTTGTTGGGGCTGAGTAGGTATCAAAAAAGTGAGCCTGCTATAAATTAATTATATGTCCATACATATCATGTGTTGAAGTTACTGCTTTGTAATTTTTGGTTCCTATCTTTACTTTCCATCGGAAATTTGAGGATTTTTTATAGTTTTGAAGCATTTCATGTAAACTGAGAGCTAGCCTGGCAGTACAGCTTGTGACGGTCATTTTAATTTCTGTAAAGCTACCCCCTTTCACATTATAACACATTCCCTATGGTAAATCTTCGGTGCAGACTCAGTAGAATCAAAATTTCACCCTGATCTTCACTGCAGCACCTATAAATTAAATTGTACTCAGAAAAGTGCAAGATCAATGGACAGCTATTTAGAAGGCAAGTAAAGAGTCTCAAGAATGGTAAGATGTATATTAGGAAAGGAGCTCCATCAAAGTAGGACTCCTCAAGAGCCATTTTGAGTTTGAGGCAAAATTCAGACAATTAATGAGAACATAGGATTTGCTAGAAGCTATAACTGAGGTTACTATGTTTGCATATGTTTATGGCAGTTCCTAGAGCAGCAGTCTTCACTTCTAACAGGAATTTTTAATCCTAGTCCCAAACAAGAAAAGGATGTGTACACACTGCAGGTGCACCCAGGTCAACTTTGTGAGCTCAGGTACAACCAATAGCATATACAGCCATGCAGAATAACATGTTAGTCACCAAGCATCCACTCATTTTCCTGTGTTAGGCAGGTTTTATGATTCCTATGGAAATCACAACACAAGCATACCTTAAGATGTTAAATACCATGGTGTTGATGGAAGCAGTGGACTAGTTCTGCTGCCCCCATTTTTTATGCTAGGGTCAGAGAAAAAGGCCTTCGCTAGTCAAAAAAAAATGTATAATCACGCTACTTACTTCCTTAAACAGACTGACATCAAAGATGAATGTGATAGTTGCTGTCTCCAGTATAACTGGAGACTAATGAAAGACCAACATTCATCTTCCTAAAGGAGGATAGACAGCTTTTAGGGAACAAGGCTTCAAAAAATTCTGACAAAGCAGCGGAAAAGAAAAAAAACAAAACAAAACAATGCTGGTTATTTTAAGATTCAAACTCCCCCCTTCTCCTCATGCCTCTAAGCCCCTGCTGAACCCTATTTGCTGGGTGGAGGGCAACTACTTCCTTCCTGTCCTTCAAAAAAGGACAAAATGTCTTTGAAATGTGTCTGATAGGAAAATTTTCCTGCATGACTCAGTGGGTGTAGTTAAGTTTTAACAGGTTTTAGCTAGCATTACTCTTCACTTATGCAAGCATTGCTTAAGATATTATCCAAAAAGAAGGAAGCCAAGATGGGTATCAAAGGAAGAAAGCTGATTTAAGTGTAGTAGCTGGAACCTGATTGTAAACTCATAAGAAAAAGCACAGTACAGAGTACAGCTTACACAGGAACCAGGTCTGTCAATCTTTCTATCCAAAAGCAAATTCAGATAGTATTACACACCTAATTTCACAGATTGTCTTTTAGAATACAAGTTGAATGTTCGGGAGACAAAGATGTCGCCCTGAAAGCTGAGCAGAGTTCCTTAAATGAACTTCATATGGTAGTCTTGATTTCATTAATGAAAACGGTTGTATTTTACAGAGTGTGTTTGTGTGGGAGAGGAGGAGAAGGTGGTTGCCAGTGTTTTCAGAAAGTAGACGCTAAAGCCTGGATCTGTCTGCAATATCTGTATTCATAAATGGCCCCATGTATAGTTACCTAATTTTATAGCACTACTTCTGTATTTATCAATTAAGGTAGTTGAGGTAGAGAGAGGTGATCATGACTGAACCCAGCTCTAGCATGACAGTCTTCTCCCATTTAAAATGGGGGTAAAAAAGAAATCACGTTTTCAGGAATCATCTTAGTAATAAAGCCAAAGCATTAGGCTTCTACTCAAAAGCGTATTTTACCTTCTGATAAAGAGAAACTATAGTCTTCTGTTGAAAGGAAGCCAAAAGAACTATTGAGAAAAAAATTCCACTTCTTAGTGCAGTATGTGTATAAGAATGAAAGTGATTTATTTATTACACACAAAGATTTTTATTAAAAGGCTGGTAATGGAACAGTTTATTTTAATGCATCAACTTGACAAAAGGTTAGAATTACAGAAACTGTGTATAATGTTGAGTAAGTCACAGGTATTGGTTATTTAAAAAAAGTCAGATTTGATGAGTAGAACAGAACATCTCTTATTTTAGTTACATTGTAAAGTGCCTTGTATAGTCATATTCTATTGTTGGAATGACTGCTTGTACAAATTTCAAGAAAATAAGAAGATACCTGAGTTTCTAGTTAAGGAACAGGCAAAGTAACTAGAAATTGCACAAAATAAAGTAAAAATCATATCCAACTATTCTGTTCACCAGTATTTCCTCCTAACGGTAAATTAACACTTAGATTATGAGACTTGAGAATTAAGAAAACAGAATTTTGGTATATCTGATGCTTGCCCAAATACTCGAACCTTACTTTTTTAAGTTAACTTCAGATCAACTTCCCTGCTTTATTTTCAGTAAATCTTATTAAAGCCACACTTTAATATTTACATTTCCATTTATACACGTAACATTTGGTACTGATAAATGTCAAGGCAAATTTGCATCTAGCACGTATTCACTAGCTACCTTCCTGTAGCTGTAGAGGAAGTCAAGCTCCTTCTCAGACTGTTTCAAATGCTCAGAAAAAGAAATAGGCTGCTATTCTGAACCACCCTTTGGAAGGGCTCCTTCCTGTTGATAAGGGAAAGTAGAGTGATTAGCTTTGCTAAGCTAAGCAGTGTGCCTTTGTGAAGGAGACCTTCCCAGCCTCCTTTGTGTAAGTCACCTTGGAAAACACATCGGGCCTGAATCTGCAGCATGCTTGATAACTGTAAACTGAAACATCTGCCTGCTTGGGACTGCAGCAGATAGCCAACATAAAAAAAAAGGTATCAATTACATTGGTATTGGATAGAAGTAGAGCCTAGTATTTTGGCACATCAGTCTTACAGATCGTTTCTCATCAAACACAAATTGGACGATAATGAGGTGAAAACATGCCTGTAAACAAATTGAGATTTAACAAAAAAGAGTAATCAAGATCTTGAAAATAAGCTATTTCTAACTACTGAGAAGTGGAAGACTTGAACTACTCAGAAAATTTATTTTTCAGTCACTTACTGCACAATTTGAGTGTATCTCAACTTACACAGTGAGCATGAATCTTTCTGATTCAGGACCTATAGGTGCTCAGCAATTCCTCCCCTGCTCCCCAGCTTTCTAGCATCACAAGCAGTTAGATCACTGTTTTGAATGGACATACTTGCTCCAACCTTGGAGGTTACTTCAATCAGAAAGCACCGTAGCAATTACTACAATTTAAGAACAGTCACCTCACTAAAAAAAGAAAAAAAAAAAATCTAATTGTGAGGCATTAAATATTGATGTTCAGAACAGTTTTAGCCATTTTTCAGTGCTTCATTATCAGCTGTTTTATAATGTCTTTTAAACACTGCTCATGCGTACATTAGAGAATAATGGGACCTCCACACCTTTCAGAAACTGAGTATCAGATCTGAATATAATAGCAGCATATCCTGTACTCTTGAATCTTTCAATCTGTGATCATATTATACCATAGCGAATAAAGTTTGAGAGTCTTCGGTACCAACAGCAAGGATGGTATTCTGGCCAGAGTCTATGAACCTCCATCTTCATCCCTCTAATACATCCTCCCACACTGGGGCCTTGGCTTCAGGCTCCCAGCTGCCTCTTCCACCTCTACAAACAAGGGCTCAACTATGTCCCTTCAATTTTCACTACTTTCTGCTGTTGCTCTTGCTCTCCTCTTTCACTCTGCAGATAACTGATTAGCTCTGCAGTGCACAAATGTGCTCATCCCACCACTACAGTAAGTACTACTACAAACAGTTGTTGACTGCTTTCACATACCACCGCATTCCAGTTTAGGAACCCCGAGGCACAGATTAGCACCTTACGCTGCAGCAAATCTCAAAAAATACCATGCAGTAATCAAAAAGGATACATGTGAACTCCAAGTTCTCCCCCACCTTCTGCAACAGTCTCAATTATTTTCTTCATCACTTCTGCATGCCTAAAAGAACAAATTAGAAACAGCAAAGGTATTTAAAAGAAAAGTAACTTCTTCATCTCAATAAAATCAGATTTTGTGCAAGTTAAATAGTTCTGGCTGGTTAGCTTCAGTAGTAGCAAGAGGAAATTCTTCTTTTTACTAGTTTACTAGAAAATAGTCCCCAAAATAACTCAAAGTTAATATTAAGTGATGAATACAACATGTTATCTGTCAGCCTCTTGCCTCCACAAGGAAACAGAAAGATGCTCTAAGCTACAATCTAGACAGAATGTCATAATGAGAGGCAGCACATTTTGCTTGTCACTGGTATAATTTAATTGCTAAATTCCAAAGAAGCCACCAGATAAATTTCCAGAAGCTAATCCTCCTCCTCATCAGCAAGCTACCTGAAGTTCCCAGCTGATCCCTGAAGATAATGCCCAGAACTGCTGCAACTTTGTTAGCTTCCTCTGCTGCACTCTTAAATTTGCAGAATTTAAGAGAGATCAAACACTTCAGCAGTTCATACTGAGTTTCCTAGGAAAAGCAGGGCTAAATCAACCCTGTGTGAATTCAGAACTGTTGCTCTGGGACTGACTCATAAGGAAACCTTCTCTGGTGCAATTGTGACTTGGATTCTATGGTAAATTAATTCAATAGTTCTCTAAAGTACCTTCTGCTTTTTCATGATTAAAAATGTGCCTAGGTGCTGACAAGCACTTTAAATTAGACTGTTATTGTAAAGCATTCTCAGAGGACAAGCACTAAATTAAACCATTTTTTTGAATTAAGTGATCAGTGACACAACAGACCTATTACAAACTACATGAACAATTCGGTACAAAGACGATGCTGTAAATATATCATGGAATCACGAATAGCTGAGGTTGAAAGAGAGTCTGGACATTGTATAGTCCAGTCATTCCCGCAGAGTAAATGAGAACAGGTTGCTCATGACCTTGCCTGATCTGACTCTGAATATCTCCAAGGATGGAGACTTTAGATCTTTTCAATATTAGTTAAAGTACTGAAGTAATAGTCTTGTTTTCAGGATGGCTCTTATATGCCATAAATCATGGGATGAAAAGCATACCGGTCAGAGAAGAGCAGCACTGTAAGGCCAACTGAGTTAAAATAAACAAAACAAACAAACAAAACTCCCAGATGAGTAACCAATCCTACTTTTATCTACCCTGCAACTTTTCTGATTTAAATTCATGATTCTGTAGTGCAATCCTTAATCAGTGAGGCCAAGCAGTGTTATGGACACCCACCAATACAACACTGTAAATTACTGTTAGTTCAAAATATTAATCCTGAAACAAACAATGTGCTTACTAAGAGAAAGGAAGACTGTTAAGCATGTAACTTACTGAATATGCTTTGATATCATGATGCAAACCCAAACAGATGACTAGGAACAGAAGGAAGGAAGCTGTTGCAAAGTTTCCAAAACACACTGTAAACAGGAACATGCAAGTCTGGCGAAATACTGAAAGTCAGCATTTATCATTTGCTATGCTATTTTTCCTTATAAACCAGCTAGGCCTCACAGCTGATTCCGATTCTACCAGCTTCTCATGATTGCAGAACACACTTGTCATATCAGGTGCCAGAGGCAGCTGCTTTGACACAGGAACCTGGCCACTATCAAAATTTAAGCTTTGACCTTATCTGTAGTTATAGGATATTTTTTGTACTGGAACAAAATACAGGTCATTCTATGACCTTAGAATTCCTTTACAGAATACTGTAATTCAGTATTAAGCTCAGCTTAATAAAGTCTTACCAGTACGTCTCAATGACGTTTATTTTTGTTGGCTTTCAAAGGGCAGGATAGATATCTGGAAATCTGTAACAGCCACCATGACAGTCATTCTTACAGTCCTCTAGTTACAGATTAGAAGCTTCAGAAGTGCTTTATAATCTTTAAAAAGTTTGTTTCTCATTTTCATTTTCCTTCTCTAAGGATAATTTGAGGAATTAACATGAAGCATACATTCTCCCCACCTCTAAATGAAAATAAGATAACCTCGGAAGAAATGTAATTTAAGGACTCTAACTATCTAGAAATAGATTTCTTTTCTTCTGATTAAGATTTTACTCCTGATTAAAAAAAAAAAAAAAGAAAGAAAAATTCCACCTTAGCCCCAGATAACAGGTCATCTTACTCAAGATGACTGCAAATATTACATGTTCATCAATGCTCGTTTCAGGACCTGTATGTAGATCACCGTGAGCTATCAAATAAAGCAGACATTTGAAACATCTACTACACATTTGCGTTCTGGTGTATCAACTGACCATTGAGGAGATTAAAGTAATATAAGGAATTATTCAGACTGAGTCAGTCAGACACTGCTGTTCCTACTGAAAAGGAGCCCATTTTTAGACAAATTAAATGTCCCTTCATGCTCACATTGACAGCGTTCGCTTTCTAACTGAAGATCCCCCTTCTGCTTTGAAAGCAACCAAAGATTTGTCACTAACTTCACATTGGAATTCAGCACAATTGTCAAACTAACACTATCTGTTTTAGCTGGAAGCGAAATACGTATCAGCAGAAAGTAAAGGCCAAAAATAAGGGCCCTCCTGAAATAACGAAAAAAAAAACCAAAACAGTGATTGGTGTCATCTGTCATCTCACCCCTGCCACTCCTGTTCAGAGAAAGAAAAAAAAGCCTTCCACAGGGTTTTCAGCATAGCAGATAACAACTACTAAGGCTGCATAATGAAGAGCAGAATTCAACACTTCTTAGAATAACGTACTTTTAAGTGAAGTTTAGTTTAAATTTGATTCAGTGTCTGTGACTGTCCACACACAAGACAAGCATGTAGAGAAAAAAAAACAACAACAAAAAAAAACAGGTTAGTCATCCTTACTTGAAGCTTCTAGAACCTGCAAGAACCCCAAGTTAACCTTAAGATGTACAATTCAGTGGTCCTGGCAGTTGTCTCTACCCCCTTCTCTGCAGGTGCTAAGAGTACATACACAGAAAAAAAGAACGAAGACCTTAGAAGCCTATCAGCAACTATTCCAAAATAGATGAAAATAAGTCCTTGGAATTAACATAAGTAACTCATATCTATAACTCATAACATAATAAATAACTCATGCATTTAGTGGTTAACCAGCTTGATATTCCATTCATAAAATCTACTGAAACTGATTAGTTTGCAGCTAATTAATGTGGAAGTTGAGTAGTTCTTCCCACCATCATAAGATATAAATGATAAAAATGCTGACAAGAAATACAACTTCCACCTGGACTGCCAAATGAATAGTTTCAACTGACTACTAAAAGTAGAAGCAATCTGAAGCAGCTGACAGTGACACGCCCCGCCCATTTCAATACCTTTCTTTGACACAAGGTATGAAGATATACACATTGCAAACAGCCAAGTGAGTTTAGCACCATCTTAATATTCCACGTTACAAAATTATTGTAACATGTAGGAAAGCAACAGCAGCAGGGCTAGCTAAACATTGCAATTATACACCTTCTTAGTTGTAAGCCTCATTAAAAGAAGGAAATGGAATTGCTCATCTTACGGAACAAAAGAACATATTTAAAGCTTCAAGATTCAAGCAGCACAAGAATTCATTTAGCCAAGGACTTAACAATATTGGCACCTAGCTTTTTCACACAAAACCCTTTAAGACTCATTTTAGATATACTATCAGTTAGCCACTTCCTTCACATTTCAAGATGACCCTTTCAAACCTTTCCAAGGTCAAGCAGTTACATCAGCAATATCAGAAGCAGTTGCCAGTCAACTAGATGGCTACCTTTTTTTGAAAAAGTCTAAACAGTTTTCTCTACATCTTCTAAGACTATCAGTGAACGTCTCACTGCAGTATTAACTTTCTCTTCCATCCTAAAAAGATTAACTGAAAGACATATCATGAGGCAAACAATTTTTCAAGAGTAGATGTGGACTACATAACAGGCACTTCACTCACTTAAGAGGAAGGAATGAATACATACACTAACAGCTTCCCTCCATGAAAAATCTCAATATGAATTCAGAAGCTAGTATTAAACCTGTTGTTCTTACTCTGCAGAGGAGTTTTGCAAAAATTTATTAAATGATTATGCTATAGTCACTGCCCAGCATAAGATCCACAGCTCTATCTAACCAGTGAGGGCTGTCATTCCCACTTATCCCGGAAATCTGCATCTATCAACAGAAGCTTCTTCCCAACCAATCCATTAGCAGGGCTTCCAAGCCTGGAAATCAAGCCACAGCTTCAGACTTTTTTCTCCTTTGTTCTGATCGATCATCTTCCTTCCTAGTCAGTCTTTCACACTCCATTCTACATTCATCTCACTTGACACTCTTTCAAAAATACCAGTTATACAAGGACCTGCATTTCCTTTTAATTCCAAAATTCTGCAGACTGCAAAAAACCAAGATCAAGGTCACTAACAGGTTGACATATTAAAACTGATACGTTCATAAGGTGTAAGAATGACCTTATTGCATCAAACCAAGAGTCTGCATAGACTTCCTCCTTGTCCAACAAGCTCATAGAAGGTGCTCAAGAAAGGGGCCAGAGCAAGCATCTAGCAGTCCTTCATCAAAATATTCCTGCTGTTTCCAGCAATGTCACCTAGAGACTTTCTAATTCAGAAACTTCACCCTTAAAAATCTTTGGCAGACTTTTCCTTTCATTAGCGTCACATTGCTTTCTGAATCACAAAAATCACAGAACAGTTGAGGTTGGAAGGGACCTCTGAAGATCATCTAGTCCAAGCCCTTGCTCAAGCAAGGTCAACTAAATTTTTCCTTACGTTCAGGCAGAACTTCCTGGGTTTCAGTTCATGCCTGTTGCCTCTCATCTTGTCACTGGGCACCACTGAAGAAAGTCTGGCCCCATCATCTTTACATCTTCCCTTCAGATATTTAGATGCACTGATAAGATCTCCCCCTCAGTAGATTTTTCTCCAGGATGAACAGCCTGAGGCATCTTAGCCTCTCCTCGTATGAGAGGTGCTCCAGTTCCTTAGTCATCTTCGTAGCTCTTCACTGAATTTGATCCAGTAGCTCCATGTCTCTCGTGTTGGAGAGCCCAGAACTGGTCTCAGTACTCCAGGTGTGGCCTCATCTGAGCTCAGTAGAGTAGAAGGACCAACTCCCTCCACCTGCTGGCAACATTATTCCTAATGTGCCTCAGGATACCATTGGCCTTCCTGGCCATGAGGGTGCATTGCTGGCTCATAGTCAATCTGTCATCTACCAGCACTCCCAGGTCCTCCTCTGCAGAGCTGCTTTCCAGCAGGTCAGCCCCAACCTTGTACTGGTGCATGGGGGGGTTAGTTCTCCCTAGGTGCAGGACTTGGCATTTGCCTTTGTTGAAATTCATGAGGTTCCTCTCCACCCAGCTCTCCAGCCTGTCCAGGTGTCTCTGAACGGCAGCATAGCCCTCAGGTGTGTCAGCCACTCCTCCCAGCTTGGTATCATCAGCAAACTTGCTGAGAAGGCTCTCTGTCCCTTTGTCCACCTCACTGATGAAGAAGTCGAACAAGACTGGACCCAGTTTTGACCCCTGGAGGATACTGCCAGCTATAGCCTCTAACCAGACTTTGCGCTCTAAGCACAACCTGTGAGCTTTGCCACTCTGCCAGTTTTCAGTCCACTTCACTCTCTGATTATCTAGCCCATACTCTAATAACTTGCCTAGAAAAATGTTATGGGAGACAGTGTCAAAAGGCTTTTCGAGACTATTTAAATTAATATTTTATTAGGTGTTGTGCACAGAGTTTTCTCTTTTTGTTTGTTTTAAACATGCTACCTGTAAGTTGCATTCAATGCCACTAGTTTTGCTATTGGAAAAGATCGAACACCTGTTACTTTATTCATTTTCTGTGGCATTATAGAGGTCACTGTCAGCTCTCTTCCAAGGTGAACAATACCAAGTTATTTAATTGTTTCCTATTTGAAAACAGCTGCACACCCTTCAGTTATTCTGGTCACCCTATCCCCTCTCTACCTTTTCCAGTTTCAGTCTTCCTTCATCTCAAAGATGACATAATGGATGATCAGAACTGTACTGCAGTATTTAGCATGAGGATGGCTATAACTCAGAATCTGAACTTTTTCCATATATGCAAGACTACTCAAAGTGTTTTTTTTAAGAAAATGGAAACAAAAGCATAAATTCGTATATCCAAGACTTTCATATTATCAAAGCATAGAGAAGTTGCACTGTTTAAGATGCTGCCTCTGTATCACTAAGGCAGGCCTGTATCAAAGAGGAAAGGCACCTTCAAAGACCTAAAAAAAAAAAAAAAATCTGTGTACTTAGTCTAACTACAGTCTATATCTTCATTGAGAAGTATGAAAAATGCAACAGAAGAGATACACAGAAATATGACTGTTTTGCCCTTACGTTCAACATATATTTCAGTGTAGCAACTACAGGGCCTCTATTTACCACTGTAAAATTCAGAGGACTTCCAGGGAGAGTAGAAGGCAGTTTTTACAAAACAAGAAATAATTATTTACTTCAGAATAGCTCTTCCTGCTTTGAAAGTAAAAATCTGCTAAAAAGCAGTAAACTAAGAGAAGGCATGGGAAAACATTCTGCTCCAGAGAATTTCAGTAGTCTGCCATCTTCTGGAGTCCATAGGAAAGCAGCAAAGTGGGTTGAGCACAAACAGAACTCAATTGTATAACATGCTTCCAGAAGCGGGCACTGGAATCACTTCAGAGAACTGCTGCTGTCTGTATTCCATCCTCCCTCAGGAGCCAACAGACTACCGTAACAGTAAAATATGAAAATATATCAAAAAAAATCTGAACCCAATCCTTAACAAGACCAGTAAAATGCCTTATGTCTACATGCTAAAGCAGACCCGAAACAAAGACTTACCTGCATGGATGAACTGAGCACATGGGAGGAGGAGGAAGATGAGGATGGTTTTCAATTGTCACTGTTTTCTTGACGTGATCTTGACTAATATCTTCATACATGTGCTCTACTGTTAGAGGCTGCCGTTGCTGGAAGGAGAAAATGAATGCAAGAACAAAAGCATTACTAACAAAATCTTTTGCTCCTTCTCAGCAATTCTAACACCAACATGTGAAGCTGCGCAAGTCACAAATATCTAATACACAGTATCCAAGGGACACTGAAAGGCTGGAGAGCCTTAAAATCTATATAGGATAGGCATAACATCGCTGGATTTCAAGAAGCTGGATTTACTTTCTTTCAAGAAGCTGGATTTACTTTCTTTCAAGTTGTGCTAAGTTACCAAGTGTAATTTTCAGGCTATTCAATCGTTTCTATCTCTTGCAAGTACTAGCTTTCTCACTATTTCTTCCCTTTAACTTGAACTGCATGTGGTCAAGTAGCAACAAAATAGCTGTGCTGTTTGACATGGCGAGTCTAACCTCACATAAGTTAAAAAAAACAAAACAAAAACAAAACCCAAAAAACATAACTATACCTCATCATATCCAAATAACCAGAGCCTTGGAGTTTGGTAGTATTTGTCATAAGTGATATACAGATCATAAGTTCTAGTCTGTAGAATAGCATCTTCCCCTCCAACATCAACTTTAGCTTTGTTAGCTTCTACAATCTGTCTTGTGTCAAGCGTTGCCTGGTTTTCAAGGTAAAAAGGACAACATTAGTAAGCAATACAACATACCTAATGGCACAGTCTCATCTCTTCTGCCATTCTAAGCAGTTTTCTAAGGCTGTGAAAACTGAAATTAATGATCTTAAGTGAACATTAATAACTGCTTTTTTTTTTTTTAATTAAAAATATCAATTCCTCCACCACCACCCCCTTTTTTAAATTAAAGTTTGGTTTTTTTAAGAAGGCATGCAACTATACTGCCAGAGCCCTCTTCATCCTTTCTCCAGTAACTTTTGAGCTCAGCCAATTCCAGTTCAGAAGATGGAGGTCTCAGTTTATATTTTAGGACCGTGCTCCAAATTAGTTATGCCTTCTCCTGTCTTTCAGGACAGTTTGGAGCATAGTGTAATCTATTGAACACACAAGCCAATCAGTCACCACACATGGGCCTCAAGAACAACCACTGCACTTGATACCTCCTGTTAAATGTATGGAAGCAAAGTGAAAGGGGTCAGTGGAGAATGCAAAAATCAGCAACCAAAATCTTTGACGACCTAAGAGTTATTATTGCAGCAGGTATGCAGAAGACAAATCCACAGGAAACTAGGCGCAGGCCTACTGCTCATAGAAAGCTTGTTATGGCAGTCATTTATCAGCATTATTTTTACTTGCCCTGTGCTCATACTGGTAGCATGTATTGCAACAGATAAATATAGAACTGTTCACTCACATCATCTGTCTCCAAGAGCCCACTTTCTTCATATTCTGAAAAGAAGACCCACAAAATTCTGTGTTCAGCTTGTAGCTAGCTGTCATTTCTCATTCAGAAACAATTCCTTAAAGAAAAGATCTACATGTATCTAAAGATGCTTTATTTGAGCAGATTTCCCAAACCCCAAACCAGACAATACTCTCTTATTAATTCAAGTCTTACCCAGAGTAAGTACACAATGAGCAATCCTTAAAGAAAAGTTTTTTAGCAGACAAATTTCAGAGTTTAAATCTAGCTACATAACAGGAATGAATAAGTATTAAATCTTTAATTTTAGCTTGTTGGAGTCTGTTTTGCTACTCAAACTAATTTTCCAGTCATTAGAATTCCTGCAGGATTATTCATAAGTTAAGAAAAATCATGCATCAATAAGTTTGCATTAAAGAAGGCAGAAAGCAAGTGTCTGTTGAGATTTTTAGCTGGAATTCCATGAGAAAACAGCAGTATTTTCTTAAAGCACACTGCTTTAAGAAGGCCTGCAAAGTATAACCCCATCCAAATCAACAGGAAATACCTTCCATGTCTGCAGCTTCCCCTTCATCTTCGTCATCATCATCTTCACAAGATGCTGAACGTTCTGGTATTTTTATATTATCCTTTTGAAGTTAAATTGAAAGCATCATTTTAAAGACAGCTGTGTTAAAGACATCTATAAAGCTTAACAGCCTCAGCAAATTTATAAAATATTAACAAGTTCAGTTAATACATAAAGCTATCCAGAAAAACAGCTTCCTCAGTATTAATGAGGGACTACTCTGAACAAACATATTTAATTCCCAAACTTGGTTTAAAAATCCTAGCTTAAAATCCACTAAGTTATCATTTGAGTTTGTAGGTTGGAATGATTTAATTCATAAGAAAGAATAAATAAGAAACTATGGACTGTTTAATTCCATAAAAAGAAAAAAAAATAAAAAGCCCACCGATCTCAAATGGAAGGCAAAATCATTAAATAAGAGTTTCCACCAAAGAACTTAACTAGCATCGCACAAGTTTAAGTTGATCAGGTTCTGTATGTGCATTTATAAATATAACTAAACATGCAGTTTAAGATTCGGTGTGATGTAACCCACAGTCAATTTGCAACTGCTCTGTAATTGTTTTTAAAACACATAAAAGCACCAAAAAGATATCATATTTTGATACTCTTGATGGAGGAAGCAGAGTCCAACAAAAATGAATATGGCATAACTCCTCAATCAGCTTTTTCTTTTTGGCATAGCATGCCTATGCTTAACACTTATATTTGAAGCTGCCTTAATTGTAGACATTAAGTGGTTAGTTTCCTTGCTGGAAATAAACAGTAAGAAACTAAGTTGTGAAGTGTTTTGGCATACAGTAAATAAACAGAAAAACAAAGATTTGTCATTCTGGATTGGACCCGTGGTCCAGGAAGTGAAGTACTGCACAAAAAAATTGGCAGTTATGCATTACTGTACATTGCACAAGTATCATGCCTTGCACAAATAGATGATCTTTAGGTATTCCTTGAATTGTTTCTTCCAACCTTATGTTTTTGACTAGTGAAAAAGTATTTTTACTATGCTAAGCACAGTCTCGCTCGAAATAAATATATGTCAGTTGACCATATCAATACTGTTCTGACCTGTTTACAATTACACAGTAGCGTGCGATAGCACATTCTTTTTTCCCTTACTTTGAGAATACAAAGCTTTGTGTTGGATGGTTTAACAAACTTATTATAATTCATAGATTGAACCACATTTTAGCAAGGAATTTGTCTTTAAAAGCATTTTTTCTCTCTCAGTGCCTATCTCCCTGTTTCTTAAATATGTTAGCTGACACTTCCATTCCAAGTAATTCCAACTGCTCTCATTTTTCCTAGAGTGCTTAAGTTTTTCAGATTTGGCTCCTGCTACTAAGTGACATTTTTGGAAAGTGGTAATTTAGTAAGACATACACATTTAGACAGTTTCATTACTTGTAAAAGTGAGGACAAGTTCTGTCAAACTACATATTTAAATTCTGCTTGCAGCAGGCAAAGACTGTGAAGAAATACTTTACACTGCTGCATGTTTTTTCACTACAGATTTTTTTTTATGCTAGATCTCCAAACATTACCTTCTTGAGACATGAGCATATAGCATCACTGTAAACAAATTTTTACTTTCAGTTTGTAGTATGTCTGGCACAAAAGCACACTAGAGGAATACAGTCTTGGTAAACACATGGTAATAAGAGGGTGCACATGCAAAACTAATATCATAGGCTACTACATTCAATGAATATTTATGTGTCTTCTAGTGCCAAAGCATACATTAATCTTTCACAAACAGTACTAAGTTGCTGTAGGTAAGATTTCTATAGCCCTTTAGGTCCTGTAAAAAAAGAAGAGAAAGTTTAGAAATAAATACCTTACTGTCTAGCGTGATCTCCTTAATTGCTTCTGTTGCACCCACTATACCTGTTAATGGAGCAAGATGACTATTAGAAGTTTACATCAAAGAAGCTTGTTTCTTTGTTACAGAATACTACAGTAAGAGGTTGCAGAGGTCTCAGAAAGCAACATATGATCTTTCCAGTTACATCTTGCAACAGTTTTAGAACAGGTGATTTATTTGGCAGCATGCTTTGTGCTGGACAAGCATGAACAGACCACACCTGTGACATGGAACACAGATAGTATAGCACTCACATTTCAAACAAGTTTGTTGATAGAACACTACAAAATAATCTGAATTTTTATCTTGAAGAATGTGTGTAAATAATAAGTTTAGGACAGTATTTCATTGTACCAGCACTCAAGTCACAGTAATGGAAGTCAGTTTCATAAGCGAGGTACACATTTGTGAATATTTTTGAGTATGCTGAAAACAGTTCATGACAAAGCATTATTTGGCAGAACACTCACAGAATGGTTGAGGTTGGAAGGTACCTCTGAAGATCAGCTAGTCCAAACCCCCTGATCAAGCAGGGTCACCTGGAGCACATTGCCCAGGATCGTGTCCAGACAGCTTTTCATCTCCAAGGATGGAGACACTACAACCTCTCTAGGCAATTTGTTCCAGTGTTCTGTTACTGATATGGTAAATGAGTTTTTCCTTATGTTCAGACAGAACTTCCTGTGTTTCATTTGGTACCCATTACCTCTTGTATAATAATAAATAATTTGTAAATATTGTCAGAACCTCTAAAGAGCAACCTATTTCAGACCTACACAAGCACACAGCTTCCAGATTAGATACTGATACACAGCCATCTATATGTTAGCAAGATTTCACATCTTAATTTTAAAATCAGAAAAACTTTTAGATTAACTAAAGCAAAGTCTGAAACCAGACTTCGAATACCTGTATTGTGAAAAGTGTCCACCCATCCTCCATCACCATCATCTTCTTCTATAATTGCCTCCTGTTCATCTGAATATTCCATCTGTTTACATCTTTTGTAGCACGGCACTGCAAAAAATTCCAAAACAAAAACGATTGCAGCCTTTCCTAAACAATACAGACGGAAGTAAAAATTTATCCTACAAAGCTTTCTGATATACAGTGGTCTTTCATATATTCCTACTCAAGTAATCCTAGAGTTGTCTTTTGGTTACAAAAGCATTAAATTATATCACAGTACATCACTTGCTGAGGCCTTAGAGTTCATTCTTCTGTTTTTTATTAGTACCACTTCCACCCAGACCCATAGGGATGAGAAAGGAGTTATCACATCTCCTTAGACTGCCAACCCATTTGCTAATGGCTGGAAACAACATGTTAAGTTTTCTTCACATCATTAAACAACTTCCAGTTTGAGTACAACTTGCCTAGATCAGCATCAGGAGTTTACTGATCTGGTTTGTCTTCAGAATTCTACTAGAAGTTTGTATCAGCTACTTATGCAATATATTAGATGCATTTTATTATAGCTTGCGATCTAGAAGTTTGGAAGGGGTTAAAATTAATGTGTTATTTAGAGTAACTTCAGTCATACACATTACAAAGCCATTCAGGTATAGATTTAAACACAATTTTCAAAAAATAGTCACAGAAAGAGTTAAGATCTGATTACCAGAAAGAGTGAAGAGCTGATTACAGCAAAACTGAAAATTTTTAAGAGCTTAAACAAGTCAAAAATGTTCTTTCTCTACTAGTCTGGGAATCTTTCTCTAGTAGTCCGGAATCACTGCACAAAGTGCAGAATTTGTAAACTGCTTGGAGGAAAAGGAAAAAGGGATGAAAGTCAATGTGAAAAATCATCCTCCAACTTATCAGACTTCCAAAACAGAGTCTGCAGACAGCTCTTGACCTTCCCCTGGCCCACAGCTTTTACTTAGGTGGAAGGCCTATTCATCACTAACAGCAGAGATGGCATGGACAGCAAACGCAAATATTGAATAGTTTTCATTTGAAATGTGACCTAGAAGGATCAGACTAGTGTGGGACTCTGGAAGGGGGAAGAAAAAAAACCTACAAATAGATCACTTGGCCATCCAGCCAAAGACCACCTTAAAGTCTGTCCAATGGTACTGCTGGTATCTGCACATGACAGTGCACTGCAAGACTACAAAAGCTAGCAAGTGAAATGAACATAAGAAACACTAACCGGTGCGGTTAATCTCTTCAGGTTGTTCTTAGTACTGCAGGTACATCTACTGGCATTTTTATTATTAGATACATTTGCTTCAAGATCTTTTGAGGAAAAAAAATGTTTTCCCACAGTTGTGCCAAGATCTTAGCTTTCTTACTATTTTATTAAAAAGATAGTCACAAGTATTATACATACCTTTGAATCTGATCAAAATTTGATTTAAAATGGTATTTATATCATTATTATTCAAAGTGATGGTATTAATTACTTAAGTAGAACTAGAAGTACCAATGTTACCATGAAAGACATTTTGGAAACTCTTCAACAACCCAAGTTTTCCAAAAGAAGGAAAACATATGCCCTTTTTCCTTGTTAGAGAATGAACAAAAGTTGAAGGACTGGACAAAGAAAAGGCAGACAAGGAGGTTTATGATGTTTACACTTAACTTCTACTTTAGCAAGGCAAGCTACATTACTAGTATAATGCCTCACTAATATCTGGTCTAAGAAAAAGAATTTAGATGTGCAGGAGCTTAAACTTTTTTTAATATTACAAAGCTAAAACATCTAAAGCACAAGATACTTGCTTCCCCTGTCAACACAGACAATCAGTAGATTTGATAGCACAGGCAACCATGCTATCAGTCCTAAGAACACTTGTATTTAAACTTCAGCCTTACCATTTTTAGTTACCAAAAACTGTTTGTCTGTTGGCAGATAAGCCTTGACTTTTAGTTCTTCTCCTGAAGCCCTGTAAAATGAAGTGCACCATAAAAGGTTGAGAACTTGATGCTATGTAAACAAAAGAACCCTTCTTTTTTTTTTTTTTTTTTTTTTTTTTTTTTTTTTAAACAGGAACATCTTATGTACTCCTCTCGATCTATTCACAGAATTTGCTCTTGCCAATACAAAGGCTTCAATATACACAAGTATGGTGTCAAAGAGGTTGATCATCCTTAAACTACGGAGTTTGGGGATTAAAATAGCTTCTGCTTCAGTAACTACTTTCACTTTGAGACAGGCGACAAAAGACAGGCTGACAGAACATAGCCTCATCTGTATGAAATATTACTAGTAATGCCTTCCCAAGCATTTGTAGAAAGGCACTTTAGAAAAAACAAGAGATAAACCTCTAGAGAGATAAAATCTAGCCATCATCACTACAGCTTAAGTTATCTTTGCCAAGCTCACATTACTCAAGCACTGCTTTCACCTTCACTGGTTTCTGGATTAGAATAAAAGTCTGCAGCATTCTAAATAGCTTGATCCAAACTGCTGGCACATAGGCCAGATTCAACATCATGTTTTCTCTGAAGGAGATGGTAAAAAAGCAAGAAATGATGATTTGAGCATATCAACTCCTCCTTCAACCCTGAATGGCCTAAAGCCAAGAACCTTAATGAGGCAGACTGCATAGTGCAAGACTCCAATAAAACAAAAGAAAATACTTTATTTGCATCAGCATTGTACATGAGAAGGGTAAGGAATTTCTGAGGGCAAGTGTGGCACAAAGTGATCTGATATAGACCAACCTGACCAAATTTAATTATCACATAATTGTATAAAATATACCACTTACAACTAGTTCTTAGCAATTCCAGTTGGATATGGTCTTTTGGTTTTTTGAATTAACAACACTAAGACAAGCTCAGGGAGACACAATAATACTACATACTGCTAGTGCAGTTTAGGCACTGAAAGTGATCACAGGACGTAGTAGCTTATGTATGGCCTTAGGAAAACAAAACAAACAAAACAAAAAAACCCATCACAACTGCTGCTAGCAAGAGCAGTAAGACATACCTGACTTAAAATTTATATAGCTTCATCATAAAAACAGTAGAAGTCCTACTGCAAGAGTCAGCACGCTATTCTGAAATAAGACAACCTTGTGTTTTCATCCAATGGAAACCACATCAAAGCACAGGCAGGGATGCAAGCTTTCTGTAATTCTTTTGATTTTACTTACCATTGCCAAGTAGGACAGTGGTGAACTAAGTGATCTCCAGCTGCAACAAACTGTTAAGGGCAGAAACAAAGAAGAGTGCTGTTAAATGTAGTAAAAGGAACAGCATCTCCAACTTTAGCAGCATTATTATTTCAATTGTACATTCCTTTGATAAATTATGTAAAAAAGTAATTGCTTACATCTGTTTAATACTTTATTTCCACTCCATTTCTCAGTTAGTGTTGAAAACTCAAAGATTAAATTAACTTTATCTGAAGATAATTCATACTAAGCATCACAACAGCACACTCGGATAAAATTTCAAAGCTCTAGTATTACTTATCAATCCTTGAAGCAAGAAAGCTTATTAGACAATTGTTTATTTTGTGATGGAGAAAATGGTTTTATTTGCCAATCTTCAAAGTTTTTAAAGACACTAAAGAGAGGTTAATGTGAGAAGAAGAATAATTGAATTTAAGCTTTCCCCAAAACTAAACCAGTGAAAGCATTTCTACATTTTCCTTGAGTTTCAGCTGAGGGGAGGGAAAACAAAAAACAAAAAACAGCAGCTCAGTTCTCCTTCAGCAGTCAAAATAGTTTTGAAGTAAGACAAAAAAACCTGAGATTAACACCAATTCATTGAACCAGTTGAGAGAACTTGCAACAGGGGAATAAGTAGTATACATTTTAAATAATGACCATTGCTATGATAGTTCTTTACCAATGTTAATTAGATAGAGATATGTATCCAACTGCATTGAAAACTTGTGTAGAACTTATTCTAACAAAACAAATTAAAAACCTTCACACTACTTGTTCTTAGTATCCAAGATACTAAAATTGTATCGTTATTTGAAAGTGATATTAGAAGAGTCATGCTAGACTTACATATATTAACTCATGTTCCACCCAGTGAAGTCTAATCCACTGGGCTTACTTTTTTTCCTGCATAAACCCAAGGAAGGCAAACCTGTTTTTAAGAGTGATTTTTTCTGTGTTTTGGCATCTGTTAATTTTGAAACTAAGGTTCAGAACAATTATTACAGTTGCTCTCTTGTTTTTAAATGCCAATTTATAACATACTTCCCAGCTGACTGAACCTGCTGTAGAGCAACACCAAAGTTTTCCTGCAAAAAGATGTCAGCCATTTTTTTTTGTTGTGTTCTCCAAAGCAAGGCATGTCAGCATAGTGGATAATACCACAACATGCATTCTATATAGATTAACAGGTTTAATCTCAAGTGATTTCTTTCACCCACTTTCCAGGAAAAGACTCTAGCAAAAGAGAAATCTTTACTTGAAGGAAAAGAGTGATTTCTCAACACATCCATGGAAATTTTAAAGAGCTATTAGTCTTTGAAGAATGCTGGAGTTTCATGTGTTAAGGAATTTTACATAATAAAAATATATATGCTCAAGTAATTATGTATGTATGCATCAAGCACAGACGTAAAGTGCTCTTTTGGGGTTCAATAGTTAAGTTTCTAAACAAAACAAACCCCCAAACTTCAGTTTCATTCGCACTTTCTTCAGTTTGGACACTGTAACTAAGCTAGTTGGTGTTTCTACTTCCCAAGCACTAATGCTACAGTCTTGAATTGGTAGTAAAAAACTGGCAGGAGAACAATTTCAGGACAACTTTTTCTTTCTACTTTTGGAAAGAATGATTTTTTAAGATTTGCCTGGAATTACATATAAAACAGGTAGTGTTCTGAGGTATTAACGAATTCTTGTCTGAGTCCTCGCTAGTTAAAATTGAATCATATAAGAAGAGGGAATGGGTGTTGAGCTTGATTAATGAGTTATCTTTAGCCCTATTGCTACTAGATTTATCTTCAAGCCATACCACAAGAACTCTACCAAGTCTGACAACTGTCAGCATCTCAGATTTAAACACTGGAAATAAGTTAAATTGAGATTTATGACCCAAGTAATCCAAAAATCATTCAAAAAAAAACATTCTAGCATCATCATAGACGACCGAATTCTCAAAATTCTTCTTTAGCAACCATTACTAAATAATGGTCAAAGACATTAGAGAGTAGACAAGACTGTTCAAGGGATGACCAGCAATTCATGTTCAAGTCCTACCTAAATCTAACAAAATAATCTTTGTATATAACGATTTCCTTCAGTTACTGCTTTGAAGAACTCATTTTATTCATCCTATCAGCATCTAACTTCATACAGAGAATACATACTACTAGTATTCTCCTAGTAGTGCTTAAAAGCTACAAATAATTGAATGTAGCACAGTGTGTTTTTTCCTGTTCTGCATGAAAGATCTTTTCTTTCAGCATTAGTACAAAGATTTTTCCCCACGGATCAAGTAGGGATTAAGCATTGGTACAACATTATCTAGACTTTCACTGTCAACAGTTATATTTCTGGTTTTTATACATGTATGCATGCACGCATGTGTCGGGGGTGGGGAGAGGAGGGTGTGTGTGTATGTGAACTCAACACCCACACACATACTGTCACAACAGCAAAACACTATATTTCTAGATCTGTTTTTCAAAGCAGTACTCTTCTAGACCACTGAAAGCACAAACCACATAATGTAGCACAAAAATGCTAGGTACCAACACTAAGAAAAATACTACTGTCCACATTATTTCCTTGAACCCATTATCATCTGTTCTGTTTTTTTTTTTCAATCTTACCTTATTTTTTGCTTGTTACCTCATCTTTCTTTCATTCTATCCATCAATCTTAACATTACTTTCTTATCCCTGTAAATACAATGCATTTGCAGGACAGCAGCACTTTAATATTAGAAAGCACAGAATGGAAAAGTCAAATATCATTGTATGTCCTTCTGTTGTTGTTTTTTTAATTCTAGAGAAATTCCTGCTGTTTCTCCTTCATAGCAGACTCCTTTAAAATCTACTACGCTTGGCAGCAATTCAAAATACAACCAACCTAAAGCAGCTTATAGAGAACAACAATAATAAAAGAAAATACAAAAATCACAATACTTGTTGTGGACAAGCATACATAACGATTCTACCACAGACCTGGACAAAAACAAAAGCAAATTAAGTGAGCACTGTTTCTAAGACGTGAGAGGTACAAGTTCCACTCCAGACTGTTCAGGGGAAGGGCTTTTGAAATCAAAACATTTCTGCATTTCTGTTCTAGTTCTTAACTCCCACGACAAACAGAGCAGTTGACTGAGCATGAGCTCAGTCTTGTGTTTCAAGGACACAATAAAGGGGGAAAAAGTGCATCTCACATTCAGATGTCAAGTATCACCTCAAGAGGTGCTGTTGATCTATTTCCTCTGGAGAGCAAAAAACTCACTGAGAACTTCCACTTCGTGGAAATTATTGCTTCAAGAAGGAATAATTAGTTGACAAAAGCATGAACTGCTTGAAATGAACATGGCTATTTTGAATAAATTTTTCCATTACTTTCATACTTTCTAGATATATTTCTAAGGTTCCAAATACTTACTTCTTCAGGTGTAATTACTCCAGTTTCTTTAAACTTGGACTCCTGCAACAAAGAAAGTTTAGAAATGTTGAGCTCTGCTGACATATCAGAGTCCTCCACTTTATTGGTGAAGAAAAATACCTGTTGCTTTGTTTCAAAAATCTGGGGAATCATCAAGAGATCACACAAATAATGTTTTTGCTTTATTATTGACATAACTAACTGCAGGAAAGGAGATCCCTTGCACTCAGTATTACATTTGCTAATAAGAGAAAGGAAATCAGTCAAAATTAGTAATTTGCAGTCATGGGGGACCATTCTAAGCTCTGAGCAGCAGTGCAATGTACAAACATGATGCTCTGTGGTTAAAAAAAAAAAAGTCATGAAATGAATGACTGAACCCTGTCCGTGGTAGTTAAAATTATGTAGAAAGTTACTAGCTTTTCTGTTCCTGTTTCTATGTCTTCATTACATGGAAACAGTTTTGACTTTCCTCATATCACCATGTTTTGTGGAGGACAAAATAGTTGAGAATCAGTAAAATGATTTAGTTTTGCATTAAAGATGACATCTAGAAAGTTTAAAAATGGTTATTTTCTGCACATTCTAATCTATCTTAATATATTAATTAAGACTCGTGGTTTTTTTTTCAGAAAAGTCTCAAGCACCAATGAAACCTTTTCCCCTAGCATCAGAGATAACAAAAAAGATTTTGAGCAAGAAAATATTTCCTAGTGTAGCTCACTTCTGAAGTTTTGCCTCATCTGTTACTCAAAGTTCTGTACTGCTAACCATCATTAATATTGTATCACTTTCTGCCCTGAAGAGCTCATGATTTTTCATCAAGACTAAAAGCAGTGGCTGAAAAGGATCTCGCTTCTGGCTACAACTTCATCTCATTCAATCATTAGTAAAAGTATAAAATAAAATCAGCCATTGCTAAGCATAGTTTTTCTTAACACTTGACACAACCCCTTTCTCTTGAACAGACATTTGAAAACAAGATAAGCCAAACAGCTGTGGTACAAACATTGTAGCATCACTATATGCTAATTAACAAAACGAAAAAACTAAACAAATCCTAATTTAGCAGTCTGGATTGCTATAAAACTGAGAATCCCTGTTAATGTGTTATGCCACCACACTGATGGCAACTAAATGATTAACCTCAAAACCAACTACATGCACTAGGTAGCATGCATAAACATGGGTTTCTGAAATTACATAGGATAAAAGGTAAAATATCCATCTTCTGCTCTCTCAGCGTAACTTTTTCACTTTTTCATACACATTCTGTGCTATGTAAGCTAGTGCAATGCACAGGTCTAGTTTCTTTCCAAAGTTATAAGCTGGAATATTTATTTCAAACTCTTCTTAAAGGAAACAGATATACAGAATATTATCATCTTCTGCATGTGGAAGGTTCCACTGCACATCCTCCAACACGTCTTTTTTTTTTTTTTTTAAGCGACTAGCAGAGAGGACTGAGCATTAGACTTCCTGCACTCTGTCCCCAGCATGAAACATCAACTTTGCAATGGAACTACACAGCAGTAAACAAATTGCTTTACCTTTTCCTATCACAACTTCCCTTTAGCCCTTACATACTATGTTAGCGGGACACCTTAGAAAGGTCCATATTCTATCCAGGCAATAGCATGCTGTTTACATCAAAGGGACAAGATCAATTTATAATTACATGTCACTATCTTCTATCCGCAGCTTTAAGCTGTAGAATAAATGGCATACAAGGTTATACTTTAAACCACAAACACAGAGGTGACTGTCATTAACAATTACAGTACACATTTTTTCGCCCCAAAGCTACAAGATTCAGAATCAGTAGAGAAAGCACTGCTGACAAATCAAACTCAAACATTAACATCCAGAGTTGGGTTTTACATTAAGTATTTGTAAAAAGTAGGCAGAACACAGTACATGGTCTAACAACTGAAAAAAAGCACTTATAGTTTGTTTCTATGGAAGTAAACAAAAATTGGGAACATGCAGGATGCGCAGTCTACCTTTATAAGCAGATTTTACAATTTACTATCAAGAACAAGGCAAGCTACTTCTACTGTATAGTTATTTACTGTATGCAGGCTTATACCAGTACAGTAATGCTGATACAAAAATAAGCTATAGCACATAACTTTGTAACTGCATACATAATGGAGATGATACTAGCTTTTTCTGTCAGTCGAAGAAGTTGCGCCCTTATCCAAAATAACTATCGTAATGCATTCCTTAAACCAAACTTAAAGCTATCAGTACCCAAGCACCTTTTGCTTTCCAAATCTGGTCATCCAACCGATTAGTTTATCTACTTCAAGAGAAGACAGCAACAAGCAAGCTATTCCTTGAACAGCAGGGCCAGCAACACCCACTTTACCACAGGCCTGCGCCTCCCAGTAGGATGCTCCCACTCCGAATAAGCTGTGAGCTTCGACTCAGCTCCCCTCCATCCCTAAACATCCCCGCGCCCGCGGCAGGACGGGGCCAGTACTCTGCCGCCCCAGCACAGCTGTCCTCTGCCGGGGCACCCACCTGGGGAAAGCGCGGAGAGAGCCGAGGCCGCGGCCGCCGCCGGGAAGGCGGAGAGACCCCAGGGCAGGCCCGCGCCGCCCGCTTGCGAGCAGCCGCACTGCGGGAGGCACCGGCGCCGCCGCTGCTGCGCAGCCTCTCCCCTCCCCCTCCCTCCACCGCCCCTAACGGCCCTAACGGCCGGGGAGGGCGCGCGCCCCGGCCGCCGCCGCCGCCACGCGCCCGCGCCGCCACCTTGAGCACGGGGGTGAGGTACTCGGCCACCTCCAGGGCTTTCCCCTTCACCGTGTTGATAACGTTCTGCATCCTGCTGCTGCTGCTGCTGCTGCTGCTGCTGCTGCTGCTGCTGCCGCCGCCGTCGGGCAGGCGGGCTGGGCCCTCCCTCCCCCAGCACAGCCGCCTCCCACGCTCGACGATCCCCGCGGCGGCGGCGGCCCCGCGAACACCGCCCCCGCCGGTCACGTGACGCGCCGCGCCGCCCTCCCCTTCGCTCCTCCCGCCTCCGCCCCCATGCAGCGCACGTGACACGCCAGGGGTCAACGCCGCGTCATGCCCGGCCCGCGGCTCTGCGCCTGCGCCTGGCGGACACCTCCCACGGGCGGCCGAAGGCACGCAGGCGCCACAGCTGCCCCGCCCCTCGGCGTGTGCGCGCGCAAGGAGGGGTGGGCGGGGCGAAGTCCGGAGAGGAGCAAGGGGAAGGGGAATGGCCCTCTGCGCGCATGAGCGGCAGCGGAGGGGGAGCGGGTCACGTGACTGAGTGGAACCGCGCGCTCCTTGTGACGCCACAGTCGCGCGGGCGAGGCGGGGCTGGTTGTCGGAGTATGCGGGTGCGCGCGGCGGGCGGGTAGGCGGGGCGCGGGCGGGGCTCGGCCCGGCTCGGCCCCGCCCGGTGAGGGCGGTGGGGCCGGGCGGCCCGCAGGAGCGGCGCCGGAGAGCGGCGCGGCGGGGAGGAAAGGAGGTGGGAGCTTTGCATAGGGCGCTGAGCTCGTAGCCGTGCGTCTGCGGGCCTGCTGGCAGGCTGGAGGCCCTGGTGATGGGCGCTGCGCGGCGTCCTGGCAGAGCCCCCGCAGCCGCCGTGCTTGGCCCAGCAGCTCGTAGGGGGTGGGTTTAGCGCCTGGTGCGGGGGAGGGGGAAGCGCAGGCAGAGGAGGGAACAGTCGCTGTCGCCAGGAGCTGAGGGGGTGAGGCGTTGGTGGGGGAGCGCCCAGCCCGGGCGCCCCGTGCGGTGGCGAGCCCGTCGACGCCCGGTTCGCCCTGCTCCGCCTCGGCGCCTGAGCCTTTGCTGCAGCCCCGCGTGCCTCTGAGGCAGGAGCGCGGCAGGTCGGGGGAGGCGAGGCGAGGCGACCGTTTCTGCGGTACGGGGGAGCACCGGGCGACCTTATCAGCCCTAGTTTGCCCCTTCAGCCACCCTCCTTGCCGGTGCGTGCGTTTATCCAGCCTCCATGTACCGGAGCGCTCCGGGGCCACAGAGCTGTCACTCGGGGCCGGTGGGACCCCCCCCCCCGCATCCTCCCCTGGGTGCCGCGCCCGGCCCCACGGGGTGGAACTGCGCCACAGCTGTCGCGGCGGCCGTTAACGGGCGGCGCGGCCCCGGCGGCGCGCCTGGCGCCTCTCTCTGCCGCCTAACGGTTTCGGGCAGGGATGAATAAAGCAGTACGTGTGCAACCTGGGCCTTCCGCCCCTGAAAAGTTACTGAAGACGAAAGAAAATGTGGTTATTTAGTCCTGATAGCTAGTCAGTGTTCCACAGATGTGCGCCTTTAAGAGACTTAGATTTGCTTGTGCCACCTTCTGAGTCACTGTGTATATATGCTAGTTACCTTCCTTTCTCAGACCTCATAGTGTATTTCCCTTATAATAACTAGAATGAAATCATAGCTTCAAAGGTATATATCTTTATATAAGATAAAATGCAATCAAATAAGTGCATTTGACCTTGTCTTATCACTTTCTGGAAGTACTGTTTCTATGTGTTTCCGTTTTGTTGTTCAAAGGGCATTGACAGCAAGACAGCAGAATGGAGACTAAGTGCCGTAGTCAGTCTGTGTTTTGCTCCAAGACAGCCATCCATACCTTTCTGCTAGGAGGGGTGTTTATTGCACTGGGCTCAAGCCGAATCCTCCTAATGAAGTATTCTGCTAATGAAGGTAGTGTTGAGCAATGAACATACAATGTATCTCAGATAAGAAAGAGTTGACGTTTGGGATAAAACAGATACCCCAAAACCTAGTTCTCCACCTGCAGAGTTCTTAGCATAAACATTCTGTTATATAAATTGAGAGAGATTTTTCTGTAATGGAAAATGTCTGTATAATCACTAAGTCTAACCTGAAGTTGCAAGGTACAAGAGTGGTCCATGTGGAAATCCACCCTTAAAAGTCAGGCATTGGGTTACCCTGTAGCCAGTTTATAAAGACCAAATTATTTTGTAAGCGCTATCAACTGTGCATATCTTGACTGATGTGTTTATTTCACAACAAATTTAGCAGAAGTGATGTAATAGTGTGGATGCAGTCACTGTCTAATGTTACTGCTTTTTCATTCAGAAAGTATTGGCAATATATGTTTGAAGTAGTTCTTAAATGCCACTTAAAAAGAAATATATCCCCTAAGAAGGCTTGGTCATCCTGAAAGCCCTTTCCTTATGGAGAAGAAATAGCATATTGCTGTTTTGTGGAAAAGGACTGGCTATTTATTTATTTATTAACTCTTGTAAAACTACAGTGCTCTTGGGCTCCTTCAAAGAGTTCTACTGTAAACTAAGACTAAAAAAGGAAAAATTTCAGCCCAGAAAGGGGAATGTTCAGGAAGTTGTATATCATCAAAGGTGGGGTATTTATAATGAAAGTGCTGACACATGACATTCTGTGTTTATGGAAAGTGGATAGAAGTATGATTGGAGGGATTAAGGGTGTTTCTTACTTTAACTGTGTGTGCAAGAGGCAGAATCTGATTGTGTATTCATTACAGTTTACTGAATCCCACAGATAACAAATATGATTACCTTCCTACAACTGTGAACATATGTTCTGAAGTAGTAAAACTGGTGCTGTGTGCGATATTGGCACTGTGGGTTAAGAAAAAAGGTAAGTAAAATCATTCAGATGTGTTGACGTTAAGATTTGTTGTGTTTCAAATACTTTTTTTTCCTTCTGTGACGGATTTGCATGTGGTAATCTGCAGTACCTTCTGCTAGTAATGTTTGCTGAGGTTGTCTTCCATGCGGATTTAAAACTAAATAATAATAATAAAAAATAATATGCTGTAAATTCAGGTGCTTCTGAGTTGTTTGTATGATAGCTGAAATGGGGTCAAGTAGTTTAAATTAGGAAGTGTAGCAAAGATGCAGCCTAATATTTTCAGAGTTAATGCAGATTTAGGCTAGAATAACATGAATCACCTCAAAGACATCTTTACAGAAGGACTAAACAGAAGCTTATAAAATGTCCTAGCTCAAGGCCTTTATCTTTTGATATTCTGCCTCTTCTTCTCAGAAGTACCACCACCTTTCAGTGAAGAGGCTTTGTGTAATAGAATTTGGGTACGGAGCAACACGTGACTGTTACAATTCAATGCAACTTTGTTCTGAAGACAAATCTTGGGATTGCCTTCTGTTCAGGAAAAGCACTCTCAGGCTTCATTAGCTTCTGGTTTTATGCTGTAGGTCCTTCCTGCAACCTACCCCCCCCCCCCCAACAGATTCTGTCCTGAGGTAAAAAAGATGAGATGTTAACTTCACAGTATTTCAAAACAGTAGAGGATGTATGTTTAAATTGGAAGGGAGTGTCGGGCACTGCAGACTCTTTCATTTCTTCTTAAATTGAAGTGCTGGCTGCATCTAATTCTCCATATAACAGTCATGACTCTGGCAAGCTAATGAAGCTTTTACCTCTACCATTTAGTACAGCCACACCTAAGACAATGAATCTGGTTTATGGTATTGGCTACTGCTGACTCCCATGTTTTCTTAAATCTTCTCTTCCCCCCTCCCTCCTTTTTTTTTTTCCTGGTTTCCAGACATCTGAGTTTTGCTGAACTCAGTATCTCAGCATTCCAGAAGAGGATTAGATAACATTGTGTAGTCTTAAGTCTGTGCTAACAAAGTTCTTTAGTCGTCCACTGTAGCAGAGTCTAAAATTGAACACAGTCTTCCTTTTAAGTTGTGTCCTAAATACATAAGCAACTGTTGTTCTTTGTGCCTTCTCCTTTCTTTGTGCTTTCTTGGCAAATACTCTCTTTTGACCTAGACTGTGTACTATGTGATATAAATACTGACTTCTGGTTTATTTTTGTGTCTCTAACATTACTGTCTGCCCTTTGGGCACTACATGAACAGATCTGTAGTCTGGGTCATTGTTTTAGATATAGACATGATTGATGATTATCAGAAAGTCACCTAGCAATGATCTAATGCTAAGGCACTTTGGGGTGCTTTCTGGTCCATGAAGAATGATTGATAATCTCATTTTTGTTCCCTGTGGGCAAATATTCTGATGGGAATAAAAGATTCCATGGTGATTTCTCTGCTAAAGCAAGATGAATGCCCACAGAGATTGAGCTGCTGCTCTAGCTGTATGTTCTGCTTTGGATGTGTCCAATATGTTGCCAGAGGGATGTGGTACCTGGGCTTTTTTAGTCCAACAGTTCATAAAAACAGAACAGTGATACATACTCTGTTATGAGGGGTTTGGAAAGGGATTTTGGTGATAAGAAGGGTGTCTGTCTTACTGATTTCTTTTCTTTTCAGAGGGTTGTTTGGATCACCACTTTGAATGTCTTTCATGGAAGAATTTTTGTAATTCCATGAAATGGTCAATTCCTGCCTTTCTTTACTTTTTGGATAACTTGATTGTCTTCTATGTCCTGTCCTACCTCCAGCCTGTAAGTATACATGTACTGAATAAAGTATCCTCCAGTGCCTGGGTGATAACATTGCCCTTAGATGATCTACAATTATAACATAGGGAAGGCAAGGTTTGTAGGTAAATAACCTGTTATCTGACCAGCTGGCCCTTTCCATTCTCCTGCCCACAACTCTCAGTAAAGGAGGGTCTCTTTGGTATTTCTCAATCCTGAGTGATTTAGAAGTAGGTGGAATTGCTTTAGCGATAGGGAGGATTTTGGTGCTTTCTCTTTTTGGGCTTCTCTGACAGTGTATTTCTCTTCCAATGGACTTGCTCATCTTGCTAATATTTGAATTGCACCTTCTGTGCAGCTGTCACTAATGTCTCTATGTAACTTCATGTAATGACTTGTTTTCTTTCCGCACTAATTCCAAAGAAAACCCCCAGGGTAAGTGAGCCTAATAGGGAGTGAGGTAGGAAGGAAGAGAAATGTTTGACTCGTAATTTTTATGTTTGTTTATTAGTTATCTTTAAGCACAGAA